>NC_064636.1:120854151-121474776 GCF_023864275.1 Schistocerca cancellata | reverse complement strand
CCTTCTACAGTGGACACTGGTTATAATCCGTATCTGCTTTTCGTTAGTGAAAGTATTTTTAATACCTGCACTAAATACGTCTCTAAGCCCATACCGAATACACAACGTCGACCTATTATGTGTCAAGTTCTCCCATAAGTAAGACCTCATGAAATCCCTTTCAGACGAAGGTACAACTTCAAAACGGCTGATTGGCAGAAATTTTCAAAATTATTAGATGAGAAAATTTAACTATAGGTCCTGTGATAGATCAATATGAGAATTTTGTTAACATCGTTAATGCCTCCTCCTGAGCATCAATTCTAAGGGGATGCAGAATGAACTATATCAAGGGTATAACCCCTGAAACGACCTCTCTTCTTCAAGAGTACTACAGGGAGTTGGAAGAAGATCCTTTCAGTGAAGCCACATCAAGCCTTGCACAGAATGTCCTCTCTTTAATATCTGAGGCTAAGAAAGAAGAATGGATACAATTAATGGCAGACGGTGACGTGAGTAAAAGAAGCCAAAAGGCCAGGAGGCTATTACATCGTCTGAGTAATGATAACACTCAGGTCAACACGTATGTTAATATTAAACCAGACCAAATTGCTTACCAACTCCTGATTCATGACAGATCAACTAAACCCACAAATATAGAGAGGAAACAATTATTCAGGCAAACAGATCAAGAGAATAGTGTCTTATCTCCATCTTTCTTTCGTGAAGAATTGAATTCAGTCCTGAATAAATGTAAATTAGACGTTAGAGCTGAACAAATCAAGAATTTTGGTTCCGCTAAAATGCTTTGGTTACTGCAATTTATGGGAAACTGTATTTGAGAGAGCAAGATCGCTAAAGTAGGCGAAAAATCAAGAGTAACTGCCATACCGAAACATGGAAAGGATAGGAAAGATCCCAAAAATTATAGACCTCTCTCTTTACTCTGTCACCTCTACAAAATACTGGAGAGACTTATTCTTCAGAGAGTGATTAGAAAGGTGGAGCATCTTCTAATACCACATCAAGCAGCTTCAGAGAAGGGAAGAGCCACACATCTTAAATATTAAACTTAACACAACATATCGAAGATGGATATGAGAAATGGCTCATTACAGGTGCTGTGTTCATCCATCTATCCACAGCCTACGATATGATCAACCATCAGCTCCTTCTAAATAAAGTTTATGGCATAACTAAAGACTTCACATGCATGTGCAATATTAGAAACCTTCTCCAGAATTACAGATTTATTTATTTATTGTGGGATTTCAGGGTAAGAAAAGTAGGTGGAGAAATCAGAAAAATGGGCTGCCACAAGGCAGTGTGCTTGCACTGCTATTATTCAACATCTATACCAACGATCAACCTATCCCTGAAGGAACCTTAAGCTTTATTTATGCTGATAACTGCACTATCACCACTCAGGCTTACTGTTCTCAGTCTGTAGAAGATATGCTATCAAAATATCTGGAAAAATTCACTGTTTACTGTTATGGGAATTACTTGAAACCTAATCCTGCCAAGACTCAGATCTGCGCTTTCCACCTGAAGAATAAACGGGCAAATATATCGTTAAATATATCTTGGGGAGATACCGTACTCGAGCATAATCCTACTCGCAAAAATCCTAGAGTAATACTGGATTGCACGCTAACATATAAAAAGCGTTGACTAAACACCAAACAGAAAGTGGCATCCAGAAATAATAGCAGTGCGAAAATTGACAGGTACATCATGGGGTGCTAAACCATGCACCGTGTTGTTCCACTGCTGAATATGCATGGTACAGGTCCAATCATGCCAGGAACGTAGATGAGGCTCTAAATCAGCCTTGCAAGATTATCATGGGTTGCTTAAGATCTATTCCTGTGGACAAACTCCATTGCCTCACTAGCATAGCTCCTCCTGAAATGAGATGTTAGGTAGCTGCGAAATATGAGAAAAGTAAGGCCACAACGAAGGAAGCCCAACCACTACATGAGGCTGAAATCAAGAAAGAGCTTCTTGACAACTATTGAGGCTCTCATTGAGAATCCACATGTGGCAAGGGACTTGCGATGGTGGGAGAAATGTCGGTATGTGGGAGAATGGATCGCTCCAAACAAAGAACTCCCTCATAGATATTCAGAGAAGTGGTCAATATGGGGTCTCTCAGTAGATTATGATCAAACACAACGTTCAAGACCAGTCTGCAGACTTGGGGGTTCTCTGTAGACTCAGTTCTTTGCCAGTGTGGCGTTGAGCAGACTAACAGCCATTTCCCCTCAGTGTTCCTCATCACCAACCACCTGCACCATGCAAGACCTGTTGAGAGCTACACCAAATGCACTTGATGTGTCCAATTTTTGGTCTTCTTTTGTATATATATTTTTGACACTTCTGTTCTTTTGACATGACAAATAAATAATCTAATAATAGTAACTTCAAGAAAAAACTGTATCATTTGGTTTTAATGTCCAGTGAAAAAAAGATGATTAATATGTTAGTGGAGGACATATGACAAGATGGTTTTTGGTACAGTGATATTAGCAACGAAATGAACCTAATACGGCATCCTTTTTGTGGTTAACTAGATGGAATGCCACAATCATAGCATTAACTCTCATCATTTTGCAGGTACGAAGATGCACAACCTACTTAATAGAAACACAACTTGATATTCCTTCTGACAAGAACAGAGACAGTAAGGATATGGTGGAAAATATTAGTACTCTGTGTATGAAAATTAGCAAACACTAAAAGGATGATGGATAGTAGCAGCTACAAGAGTTGTGGCTGAACAAAAAGAAAAACGAGTGAAATCCTAGCATGAAATAGTATCAGCATCATTTGAGGGAATATAGGAGCTGCTGCAGTGCAGAACACCAGGTGGATTGTGGACAAGATATAGTTGATGGTTTCGTGATTGTGTGAGGGCCAATTAAGAGTCATAAATGTAGTCAGAGAAGTCTGCAGTTATTGCAGTGCTAGTTTCTATTGGGCCCTCCAGGAAAGATAAAGTTGCCAGTCTCGATAGAAACAGGGATGGGTCAGCTGCTCTGTAGCAGAGATAAAACACAATTGACGCTGTTGTAGATGGCACAAACCATGTTTGATTTAGCACAAGTAAATAAAAAAAGACTCACAAGCATATCGGACTAAATCAACTCCCCTGTACCAGCATGTGCACCTAGCTATGACTGAGCACAGAAAGTGGAACCGTAACGACAAAGAAAAGACAGAAATTAATAATATCTAGGGATCCTTGTTGGGACTGGCACACAGAGTTGTACATTCTTAACCTTTCACCCTTTCGAATAGGCTACGAATGTAGGAGAAAGGACATTGTTAGGGGCGAAAAATTAAAGGGCAACAGTGTTTGTTCAGATCTGAGTTTGGTTTATATTACAATAACAAAATAAAAAAAATCTGTCCATAACAAAAGGTTTGCTGGCTATTAGATGTCCCAGGGTAGTTGTTGTGGTATTCCAGATCTGGCAGAACTGTTGAAGTGACATACTCAGGAAAAGAAAGTATTTGAAACACTTGGACAGTCGTAATGGAAGGAGTCTTCAGAAATAGTGTAGTAGTAGTAGTAGTAGTAGTAGTAGTAGTAGTAGTAGTGGTAGTAACAACAACATAAATAAAAAGGCTGTGTTGATACTGAGGATAAATGTAGTAAGCAATAATAATTTTAACTGTGGGAATCAAAATTAATTAGAAGTACAAAGTGCCAATACAAAAAAAAGCTCTGAGCAATATGGGACTTAACAACTGTGGTCATCAGTCACCTAGAACTTAGAACTACTTAAACCTAACTAACCTAAGGACATCACACACATCCATGCTCGAGGCAGGATTCGAACCGGCGACCGTAACAGTCACGCGGTTCCCGACTGAGCGCCTAGAACCGCTAGACCACCGCGGCCGGCAAAGTGCCAACACATTTACTATGAATAGAATGATATTGTGCAAAACTTACAATATGTTCAAAAATGGTCGAAATTTGAAAATTTATTACCCAGTCCGCAACAGAATTAAAAGAAAGAAGAAAATACAGTAAAAGGGGACAAATTCAAAAAAAGTGTGTACATTGTTTTAGAAACTAGTATTCCATATTTTGAGAGACAGTAGTATATATCATAACAAGAAAAACCGTGTAGGAGACATAGGCTCTAAAATACTTACTGTACCTTAAGGGGGGATATAATGGAAAATGCAAACATTTATTTAAAAATCATTACAGCCGTATTTATTAATGTACAAATCTAAAATTTTACATGTGTAAACCAAATGAGCTGTGTTTTAACGGAAAAATATAATAAAATATGCAGGAATAATATTTTGCTAGAAATTTAAATTTTTTATTTTTTATTGTCTTTTTTTTATGAAAAACCTCAACTCAAATTCTAATCATGCAATTAATCTGAAAATTCTATTTCAGTGTTCTGAGAAGGTTATAAGACCGCTGAACTACAGTTATTAATTTGTGGTACAAATTGTATTATTAACAGAGTTTCTGATTTTACATATCCAAAATAAATTTTTTTCTACATATCTAAAAATATCTACATATCTAAAAATTTGAATTTAATAGCAAGCAGTTCCTGAAAATTTCATAGCATTAGCGCATATACTTTCTGAGAAAATGTTCTAGTAATGTGAGAAATGTAAAACAGAGACATGAGGTTCAAAAATTTTCTTATCATACTTCTAGATGTAATAAGCTTACCTCAGTTTTAAAGTCGTCCATACTGATACATCCTCCAGATTTTTTATCTTTTCTAATCTTCCTGCCCCTTTTTTACAGGTCAGACACTGATCTGTTAGCTTTCTTGACCTAGCCCTCATCGATGGTGTAAAATGATTTTGTTTCAAACACACCAGGATCTACACCATCTCTATCCATCACTTCAGTTCTGCCATTATTTCCGTTGTTGTAACATAAAACTGCGTCATAGACACCTATTTTGAGTACTTCAAGTCCACAGAATGTTCTTTTTGAGCATTTAATCCACATTAAATTCTTGAGACTTTCATTTGCATATTGTGTCTTTGCTTGAAGACACTTCCTCAATAAATCAGGGTTTGCAAGAAACATGAACATGAAAACTTTACAGCCTGGCAGAGAAGCTCTAAATCAATAAGTCTGAATCCAGTGGAATCCATATCAACATCATTAACCTGTACAATTATCCAGAAGCTGAGAGCTGAAGCTGAGAGCTTATGTTCTTCAATTCGAGTTGCTTCCTCTTTTTTGTTAGTAAACCGATTTCCATGAAACCTCCGTTTCCTATACACTGTTTTCCACCACCCATTATGCATAAATCTTGATTTCCACGTAAAGTTTGGCGAATTCAACCCACACCTACTAATATGTGTTATTATGGTCAAAACGTAAATAAACCACATGGAAGAAAGTTTTCAGGCAGAGGTATAGATGTCAGCCGAAGATATCGAAAGAATATAGCCATTACACTGATAAAGATTCCGCTGAAGCAAGCAGTTTCCCAATTGTTGGAAAAGGTGGGAGTGGCTGCCAGTGCAGAGTTAATCAGTTTAATAATTTAAATGCCTTTCTGAAGTTGCTATCACGGTGAAATTCACACGAAACATAGATTAAACTCTGTAGATCAAGAAAATAATGGTTTTTAAAAAATCGATTTTTTTGACCAAAACCCACTACATCCCACCGCAAGAGATAAGAGTACTTGTTGATTTTCGTGCTGTGAAACATCTCTTCTCCTGCAAGCTCTTTTTTTCCAAAAGCTACCAAACAAATTGAACAGTCTATAGAAGGTAGTAAACAAATGGGTAGATTACAAGAAGTAAGACAACTGTATTCTGTTATTGTGGGACAGTAGAGCTTCCAATGCATCTGCTAATGTATACAGCCAGCATTTTTGAGCCATCACTGAAGGACGTGTCCAGTATGATGTCCATTCACAGTAATGCAAGCTTCTACCTGTCTCTTAGGGAATCTTGGGTAACCACATCCTGTGGAGATACTCTCGTGTGTGACAGATGTGTTGGCGGATATTGATGATGTATTTTTGTAGTGTCTGAACATTGTTAATGGCGCGTCCATACACCAAACGTTCCAAGTGTCCCCACAAACAAAAATTCAAGGGATGGTAGTTGGGGGATTGAGCTGGCCAAAGTACTGGGTCACCTCATAAAATCCATTGTCCAAGTGGCGTTCTCATACATTCAGCAGAAATTGGGCTGATGCTCCATCTCCATTCGTTGGTGGAATGCTATATTGTCTATCAGTGCAGACAAGTCAATTGTTAGGAATTAACGATACCTCATACTAATCAACATGTTTGTTATCGTTTGGTAGTATAAAGGTTGCAGTACAAGAGCTGATGTGTTTCACAGTGAAGAAGATGAACAAGTTCTCATATTTCTTACAGTATGCATTTTGAAGTCCATATTGACTGTACATTTTTGTCTTGTTTTGATTCATACTACCACATCTAACAAAGTGGAGTACTTTTTTAACACCCAGTATACAGAAGCATAAAATTATCTCACAAAAACGAAAAACAGAGATATGCTGTGTCAAAATCAATTGTGTGATGCACACATGCTGCGCTGTGGAGCGACCAGTATGGCTGAAAATAAACGCACTTCATATGCTGAGATCAGAATGCAGGCAGTTTTATATGATAATATTCACCACCACTTGCATGGACAATATGAGGATTTTGGCTGTGTGCTTTTTTACCATTTGTGTGCATTTTACCAACTGCATGTATTTCATCAACTAGATTTTTATCATGAAATTTATACATGCAGAGTGCCTTTTATGCTTTGACTTCATGGCAATTTTATAGCAAGTTACAGAAGATCAGATGATGGCAGCATAAGACTGCCATATTGGAGCACAAGAGTGTCTACACTGTGATGGTGGCATATGAAGTGTGCTCATTTTAAAACCTATTACAATAAAACCTAATATTCCTATGAACTAGGTTGAGAAAAATATAGCAGAGCATTTATGTAAAAGACAACTGTAGCCCTAACTGTTAACAAGCATGAAAAACTTACAAATGCTTGTATTAAATATTATGAACATTCTATCTCCCATAGTCACAACTACATGTTTTTCTATAATTCTTGCTTGCTTTGTCCCATTTTACGATGGGGGTTGACATTTTTGTTTGGGTTGTGGTGATGTTAGTGACAGTGGGTGACTGTGTGCCCTTTCTGATGCCACTATTCCTCCACTATTGAGTTCATATATCCTCTCAGTCTGCATCTAGAGTAAATTTCAAGTGAGAAACTGAGAACATTTTGTTTTAAATTTTTGTGTAGTGAGTATCTGAGGTACGACAACACTAACCAGCCTGTATTTACATAATTGATTCTGGGAAATCGCCTAAAAATCATACCCTGGTTCATCAGCCCTCCATGAGGCTAATTCAAACTAGCGTTAGCTCGCCTCCCCAAATCGTGTATGTGGTACATAAACATGTGTGGCTATCTGGACAGGCTGCAGCATCAGAGTTATATAAATAACAGATAATTTAACCCAATAAAGATGTGAAGCAAATGGCAGCAACAAGAGCAGCGGACATAGAAGAAATTGTAATTACTCATTTCCACACATTATAAAAGAAATACTGTGTTGTTTTTCTGTTCCCAAAAATAACCTTAAAGAATTATAATGGCGGTTGCTTGTTTACTTGTTTTTGAAGAGCAAAGACCTACACGATTTTAATTGTGAACTTCTGTGAAAGAAAAATTAATCACGAGAGAATGGATGGTCAGGAGACCTGCAGTACGTTACTGTAGGCGGTGTTGCAGTGACATGGTGCGTTGATACCTGATTGTTGTCTTAACATTTCGTGATGAAAAAGCATAGCTGAAAATTCCTTGTATTCCATATCAAACTGCAACACTCGTGACGCTCCTGGAAGGAGGGCAACATCCTCAAGTCACAGGACAGACTCAGACAGTGACAGCATGCTTGCCTCAGCAATGGCCTGTTATATTGGGCAGTATGTAGAGTCAGGTGAAGCGATGTGGTCAGCACAGCAGCGCAGATGCCGATTTAGACAGCGAGTGGCAGCCAGCAACAAAGGTCAGACAGGCTTGGCACAGTTACACAGCTTGGGCTGAGGCACGCCAGAATGTGCAGAATGAGACTGTAGACTAAGTGTGGATGGCCGTGATTCACAGCGATGATAAGTACCAACACAGACAATGGAAAACAACTACTGTGTTTGCCCACATGAGAAGATAATCGACAACAGTGTTTACGTGCTCAGTCAAGTGCACCTTGGCTCTGGAACACAGAACCCCAGGTTAGGTGACAAATAGTGGTCAGTGGTTTGCTAGTGGGTGCGAAGTCAGCAGCATTCAGATGCAGTCCAGGTAGCAGGCCCACACTTGGTGGAAGCAGAGTCTGACAGTGGCAGCTTTCTACACATTTAGTGGACTGACGTGGACCTCCCCTCTGGTGAGGACTCATAATACCTGTCGAAATTTGGCGCTATGTGTATAAGCTGATGTGCTGTGGTTTGGAAATGGTAGCGCTCCTGATCTGTAATTAATAACAGCGTCGAGACTGACCACAGAGCAATCACGACATCACTGCTCCATCTTGCCTGTCATATCAGCAAGTTCACACCATTGACAGTGCTTTAATTGTGTAGTAACTTCTTTCAGAAGGCCAGGGCAATGTCATCACCCCCCTGATTACGACTTCTTTTCCAAGAAAACTCATTCATTGTGGTTGCTGAGACTCCCTGCATCACCCCTGCTGTGACATTGCCTATTAAGCTGGTCACAGGCTCTGTGCGTGCCTCCAGGCAAGGCCTTGGTGCAACTGCATTGTGCAATCAGGTAGCCATAAGGTTAATAATTAAAACAGAAGAAAATATCGGATTTCTCACAGGACAAAAATAGCTTACTTTGATACCTGATTCCACTTGCAGACCTGTCTGCCATACGGCAACCACTAACTTTACAACGATTTGCAACTGCATGTGACATAAATGAGACAACATTCTGAGATAGTTTTTGCGTGAAGTCACACTGAACAAGAGACTCAAAAGACGATGCGCACTATCTTCAATATTCGTTACCTGTATAGAAATCACAGTACGAATGTACTAAAACGACAAGTGTTTCGATGTGGGGAAGTGCTAAGGAGTGTTACAGAATAGATCGAATGGAATTTCAGGTAAAATAATGCCCCTAAGCTCACGTGGGCAGTGCAAGAGTCGACGTGAATTTCTCAGACCACAGACGTTGGGAGGGTAACATTGGTGTGGTATTTACAAAGAAACACTCGGTGGCAGCTGTTGTGTAAGAGCACGAGAGCATGTGAACACCCTCACTTTTGACACCTTTCGGAGTTTTTGGTGATTTTCCTTTGAATGCTGGTAAAAGTAATGTAGAAGTAATAATCTGAAACATACGGCGCTAAATCTACCACGCTGCACTACATTGCTACTCCTATAGAGTGTGTGAAACTTGGTTTCACAGTCGAGAGTAAACCTTCAGTTGTGCGCGATTTAAGGGGCTTTTGCTCATGCACAACTGGCGTGACGCAGTTGACTTATGGGCCAGATACGTAAGAATTTGATAAACAACGTGCACGGTTCATGGTGTGCACAGCTAGCCCTTTCTATTCGACTAGAAGTTCATGTCAGTGGCCCCAAGTGGTAGCAGACTGCAGCAGACTCTTTTCGCCATTCGCTTCTCATAAATCCCATTACAGCGTTGCACACTCCTCAGATACGTCAATTCACTCACTATATAGTATAATTGGATGGGATATCAATAGATGTTATTCTTACACTGACAGAAAAATATATTTTGTAGTATTATCAGTAAGATATAATATATTAAGTAATGGATTTTATCATACAGTATTCCGTTTGAATCACTGAGGACCATGAAGTATATCATTGTCAATTGTGATGCTGTAGCGTGATTTCATGCTTCAGATAGCTGTTGATTTCATGGTGGGTGAGGTTTATCCGTGCTGTAGGCCCACATTGTAAATATGAACAATCGCCAGAAGCTCTCTCACTGGTTTCTTTGATATTTAGTTAAATGTGGGATCAATGATAGTGTGCTTTTGGTCTGCATGGTACTCAGCGCCTCATTTCTATTCTTGTCAATTGATCGTGTTGGTAGACAATACTACATGAATATAATCATTTCCATAAACGGTAGTTTGTGTTAGGAGTTGGTCGTTTACTGTGCTAGAATCTGCTTTCGTGTGAAGTGTCAACATGAACTCTGTCGAATATGTTTCAAGTTCTAACAGAAAAGAAAATTAGTAGAAAAAGTTGGCTGCAAAGTAATTAGGGCTTCCCAGATCACCTCCATTGCCTGAGAAAGAGATGAAATCAAATAAGCGTGATTACAAGCGAACAAAGGAGTGTGTAATAAACGTAAGTTGTGTGGGTGTAATGTAACAATGTCTGATTTTCAGCCTGCCAGTTAATTCGTTAGCTAATGCATGTGATAGGGATCTTGTAGATTTGTCCGAAAAAATTAAAAAGCATGCAGACTGCCATTTGCACAAAAATGCGAAACAGAGAGTAACCCCAACTTGCACATTATTTCGTTGTTGCCCTAAACTGTATTTAATTATGTACAAATTAACCAAATCAATCAAAAACAATTCTTTTTTCAGGCAAGTTTTGCATATTATTGTTATTATTATTGACTTTTTTTCTCAGACTTATGTCTGGTTAAAAATGGAACGTGACGCGGACCTCGGTCAAGCATGACTTCCTTGTAACTGTATGGTATATGTTATATTGCATTTAGGAATTTTCGGGTAATTGAACATGTATCAATAATTACAGATTTTTGTAGTTGTATATATATGTTTGGATGTAGCTGTATTGCATTGATGTACTGGTGAATATTGTGAGGTATGACTCCTGTAGTTGATAGTATAATTGGGATAATGTCGACTTTATCCTGATGCCACATGTCCTTGACTTCCTCAGCCAGTTGGATGTATTTTTCAATTTTTTCTCCTGTTTTCTTCTGTATATTTGTTGTGTTGGGTATGGATAGTTCAATTAGTTGTGTTAATTTCTTCTTTTTATTGGTGAGTATGATGTCAGGTTTGTTATGTGGTGTTGTTTTATCTGTTATAATCGTTCTGTTCCAGTATAATTTGTATTCATCATTCTCCAGTACATTTTGTGGTGTGTACTTGTATGTGGGAACGTGTTGTTTTATTAGTTTATGTTTTATGGCAAGTTGTTGATGTATTATTTTTGCTACATTGTCATGTCTTCTGGGGTATTCTGTATTTGCTAGTATTGTACATCCGCTTGTGATGTGATCTACTGTTTCTATTTGTTGTTTGCAAAGTCTGCATTTATCTGTTGTGGTATTGGGATCTTTAATAATATGCTTGCTGTAATATCTGGTGTTTATTGTTTGATCCTGTATTGCGATCATGAATCCTTCCGTCTCACTGTATATATTGCCGTTTCTTAGCCATGTGTTGGATGCGTCTTGATCTATGTGTGGCTGTGTTAGATGATACGGGTGCTTGCCGTGTAGTGTTTTCTTTTTCCAATTTACTTTCTTTGTATCTGTTGATGTTATGTGATCTAAAGGGTTGTAGAAGTGGTTATGAAATTGCAATGGTGTAGCTGATGTATTTATATGAGTGACTGCTCTGTGTATTTTGCTAGTTTCTGCTCGTTCTAGAAAGAATTTTCTTAAATTGTCTACCTGTCCATAATGTAGGTTTTTTATATCTATAAATCCCCTTCCACCTTCCTTTCTGCTTAATGTGAATCTTTCTGTTGCTGAATGTATGTGATGTATTCTATATTTGTGGCATTGTGATCGTGTAAGTGTATTGAGTGCTTCTAGGTCTGTGTCACTCCATTTCACTACTCCAAATGAGTAGGTCAATACTGGTATAGCATAAGTATTTATAGCTTTTGTCTTGTTTCTTGCTGTCAATTCTGTTTTCAGTATTTTTGTTAGTCTTTGTCTATATTTTTCTTTTGGTTCTTCTTTAATATTTGTATTATTTATTCCTATTTTTTGTCTGTATCCTAGGTATTTATAGGCATCTGTTTTTTCCATCGCTTCTATGCAGTCGCTGTGGTTATCCAATATGTAATCTTCTTGTTTAGTGTGTTTGCCCTTGACTATGCTATTTATCTTACATTTGTCTGTTCCAAAAGCCATATTTATATCATTGCTGAATACTTCTGTTATCTTTAGTAATTGGTTGAGTTGTTGATTTGTTGCTGCCAGTAGTTTTAGATCATCCATGTATAGCAAATGTGTAATTTTGTGTGGGTATGTTCCAGTAATATTGTATCCATAATTTGTATTATTTAGCATGTTGGATAGTGGGTTCAGAGCAAGACAGAACCAGAAAGGACTTAATGAGTCTCCTTGGTATATTCCACGCTTAATCTGTATTGGCTGTGATGTGATGTTATCAGAATTTGTTTGGATATTAAGTGTGGTTTTCCAGTTTTTCATTACTGTGTTTAGAAACTGTATCAATTTAGGATCTACTTTGTATATTTCCAAAATCTGTAGTAACCATGAGTGGGGTACACTATCAAAGGCTTTTTGGTAATCAATGTATGCGTAGTGTAGGGACCTTTGTTTAGTTTTTGCTTGATATGTCACCTCTGTATCTATTATCAGTTGCTCTTTACATCCTCGTGCTCCTTTGCAGCAGCCTTTTTGTTCTTCATTTATAATTTTGTTCTGTGTTGTATGTGTCATTAATTTCTGTGTGATGACTGAAGTTAATATTTTGTATATTGTTGGTAGGCATGTTATGGGGCGATATTTAGCTGGGTTTGCTGTGTCTGCTTGATCTTTAGGTTTCAGATAGGTTATTCCATGTGCAAGTGTATCAGGGAATGTGTATGGGTCTGCAATGTAACTGTTAAATAATTTAGTTAGATGTGAATGTGTTGAGGTGAACTTCTTTAGCCAGTAATTTGCTATTTTATCATTTCCAGGGGCTTTCCAATTGTGTGTAGAATTAATTGCTCGGGTGACTTCATGTTGCAAAATTATCACTTCAGGCATTTGTGGAATCATCTTGTATGTGTCTGTTTCTGCTTGTATCCACCGTGCATGCCTGTTATGTTGTACCGGGTTTGACCATATGCTGCTCCAGAAGTGTTCCATGTCTGTTATGTTTGGTGGATTGTCTATTTTAATGTGTGTGTTATCCATTGTTTGGTAAAATCTCTTTTGGTTTGTGTTGAATGTTTGGTTTTGTTTCCTTCTATTTTCACTTTTTTTGTATCTTCTAAGTCGTTTGGCCAATGCTTGCAATTTCTGCTTTTTTTCATCTAATTGCTCTATTGCTTCTTGTTGTGAGATTTTACCTAACCTTTTTCGTTTTTTGTCTGATATTTCATTTCTTATAAATTGTGTTAGCTGTCCGATATCTTTTCTCAGTTTTTCTATTCTGATCTGTAACCTGTGTTGCCATGCTGGTTTTGTGGGTTTCTTCTGTGTGTTGGTTTGTTCTGATCTCTGCCTAGTGTGTATATTTAGTGTAGTGAGTGCTCCTATATAAACCAGTAGTTGTAACTCTTCCATAGTTGTGTTTTCATTTATTTTGCTGTGTATGATTGTGTTGATAGTTTTTATTGTTGTTTCGACTTGTGGGTTATTTGGCGGTCTATGCAGGAATGGTCTAATGTCTGTATTTGTGTCTTTGTATTCTATATATGTCAGCTGAAATTTCTCTTCTATATCTAACACATGTGTCTCTTCGTGTTATATTTGTGTTTGTTTTGGTGGCTGTCTTAAGATTTCGTTTTCCTCTGATTGTTTAATTGATGCGTGTTGGTCTTTGTTTGTTTGCTCTGGGATGTTTGAGTCCATTACAGTGTTTTCTTCCTCTTCTGATTGCACATTATTTTGTTCCAGTATTTGTTGTACTTGTTGTTTGATGTTTTCTAATTATGACTGGGGTATCCTGTTATTTTTTATTATTACACGGATCTGATCAGCTAGTCGTTGTTCTGTTAAAAATTTTAATTCCGGGTATCTGGTAATAAATGTTGTGTATACTTGTGATCTGTATCCAGTTATGTTGGTTCCTAGGTTTGTTGCTTGGTAATAACAGAACATGAGGAGGTTTCGATTGACTTCATCTGACCATCTCATCCTCTGTCTTTGTTTTCCTTCTAGGGTGGTTGCAGGAAGCATATCCTGCAAAACACCTCTATTTGGATTTAAATCATTTTCCAGTTGGCTAGCAGTGTCGTTACCATTGTGGGCGGGCATAGGGTTCAAGCGTCGTCCCCGACCATGACGGCGCTTGTCCGAGGCTTCTTTAGTTCTGTCCTGAACCAAGTAATCACACTAAAGGGGGGTTAGCCCTATTAGTGGTTTGTTCTTTTCGTCGCCTTTTACGACTGGCAGAACATACCGGAGGCCTATTCTTTTCCCGGGCCTCCACGGGGTTTATTGTTATTATTATTATTGTTATTATTATTATTACTACTGTTCTTATTATTGGCAGAGGCTGCAGTTGTGTAACTATGTTGATTATACAGAAGATACTATTAATTTCATACTCTCACTATATATCTGAGTCGGTTAATTTGTGAACACACAGAACGTATGATCATGAGCCAGAACTGGCAACACTGGTGGGAAACAGTCGTTCATTCAAAAAACCTCACTGAATTATGAAGCTGAAAATATGTGATTATTTTCACTTGTTGTGTGAGATACTTTGACACAAGAATGGGAAACGATCTCTCAGAATAGAACATAAAGAGTTTAATTTCAGAGGATTGGAGTACTGCATTCACAAAAGATTCTCAGAGTGTCTGGTGCAGTTGGTGCTGAGACATTAGTACGTATTTCTGAAATAGAATAACTGTTCAGGTATACTGAATCCACCTTGCATACCACATAAATAAAAGTGACAACGAACGGAAAATGTGATACCTTGCAGGAAAACATCGATATTCCTCTGACAAGTAAACTTGTTACAGAGAACTGCTACACGCCTAAGACGGATGGTAGAGCATTGGTGTAGATGTACATGTAGACGAAGAATTGTCATCCTTTGAGACTGCTCCCAGATAAATGGCAGATTTCAGAAAGGAATAGACTGCAAGGCAAAGTTGACACGTCCTTTTCACTCCCAAAGAGTGCCTGATAAAAGAAATATAACAAATCTGGAAACTATTATGGATAGCGAGAAAGAAGACAAACTACATTTCCGACACTACAGAGAATTAAAATATAGTTGACAGATACTACCGACATTGGTGTAAACATATTAGGCTTCGAGTGTTATAAAACACTTTGAGCTGCGACGAAATTAAATTTTTTACCAACAAACACAGAGCAAAGCAGTAGAGGAGGAACAAATAAATTGAAACAGAAAAAAATTATATTTTTCACTGAAACATATTTAACTCTTTATTCAGGTGAAGAGGCAAATGCTTTCGACAGATCTCAAATTGATTCCATATTTCTAGATATCTTGAAAATTTTTGATACCATTTCTGAGAAGACACTTGTAATCATGCTGCGTGCCTATGGAATGTTTCCTCAGCTATGCAAATGGATTCATGATTTTCTGTCAGAAAGATCATAGTATGTAGTAATCAAGGGAAAATCATCGAGTTAAACAAAAGTGATTTTCCCCTAGGAAGTGCTATAGGCCCTGTACCGTTCTTAATCTACATAAATTGTTTAGAAGATAATCTGGGCGGCCCTCTTAATCGTTGCAGATGATGCTGTTATTTATAGTGTAGTAAAGTCACAAGAAGATCAAAACCAAATGGAAAATGATTGAGAAAAAATATCTACATGATGCGAAAAGTGTGAGATCCTCATCATGAGTACGAAAAGAAATCCGTTACATTTTGGTTACGTGATACATTACTCAAATCTAGGAGCTGTCAACTCAACTAATTATCTAAGAATTAGAATTACGAACAACTTAAATTGGAATGATGACGTAGATAATGTTGAAGGAAAGGCAAACTAAAGACCGCATTTTATTGGCAGAAGACTTTGAAGATGCAACGGATCTGCTAAACAGACTGCCTACACTACATTTCTCCGACCTCTTTTAGAGAGTTGATGTGCACTATGGGATCCTTATCCGGCAGGAATGACGGAGGACGTCGAGGAACACCAAATAATGGCAGCACGTTTTGTAGTACGCGAAATGGTGGAGAGACAGTCATGTATATGATAAGCGAGTTGGTATGACAGTCATTAAAAGAAAAGCGCTTTTCTTTATAGCGAGATCATTTCACAAAATTTCAAGCACTGGTATTCTCCCATGAATGTGAAAATATTTTATTGCCGCCAACGTACAGAGGTGGTAATCGGAAAAATAAGAGAAATCAGAGAACATATAGATATATTTTACTACGCACTGTTAGAGGGCAGAATGCTATAGAAATAGTCTGAAGGTGGTTCGAATAACCGTCGGCCAGGCAATTAAGTTTGACTTCCAGAGTAATCATGCAGACGTTGATGTATTTCTTCCATGTCCATTGTAATAACCAGAAAAATATACAAAATAATCTTTCTCCCAACAAGGGCACGGATTACTTCCATTAAATTCTTTTTTAATTGCAACGTAAGAAATAAGTGTTTTGGAAGCGATGCCCGATGTCTTTTAGTTGTTATTTACCGCTGTTTCACAGGAACGTTTTGTAATAACTAAAAACATCATTCATCATCTACATATACATAAATATCAATATCAGCAAACCACTGTGAAGTGCATGGCAAAGGGTGCGACCTATTGTACCAGTTATCAGTGTTTCTTCGCGTTCCATTCACATATGGAGCGTGTGAAGAATGATTGAACACCTGTGTGAATGCTGTAACTGTTCTAATCCTGTTCTCATGATCCCTATGTGAGCAATACTTGGGGAACTCATCCGAAATTTCAATGTAGAATCGGACAGGGATTGCGTTGGGGCCTAGAGCTTTGTGCAATTTTAACGAATTTTAACGAAATCAGTTCTTTCTCAACGCCACTGACACTAAAAATTATTTCACTCATCTTTCAGTTGCACAAGGGTTAAATTGGGGCAGTTCTCCTAGCTTTTCTTTGAATAGGAACATTTGGAAACGGAATTAAGCATTTCAGCTTTTGCTTTGCTGCCCTCAGTTTGAGTTTCTGTCTCATTCGCTAGGGACTTGACACTAACTTTGGTGCCACAAACAGCCTTTACTTACAACCAGAATCTCGTTGGGTTTTGTACAAGATCATTTGACAATATTCTGCAAAGGTAATCACTGAGGACATTGTCCTCCTGATAAGGAAATGTGTTTCATTCAACCTCTCTTTATCTATAGTGCTGTTCCTTGTTATACACCTGTTATGCACTAGTTTCCGTTTCTTTAGAAGTTTCGTTACAGTGACTTACCATTGATGATCCCTCCCATTACGAACTGTTGTACTGCGTACATATCTGTCCACTGTATGGTGAACCATTCCTTTAACTTGAGGTATAGTTCCCCTACATGCTTCCGCCCTGTGCTGGAAGTTTCAAGTTCCGCATGGAGATATGACACTCCCGATTTTTTATCTTGTTTACTGAACACACATATCTTTTTGCTTGTTTTAGTTGTCCTTTGTACTTTGGTAATCAGTCTTGCCACAATCTCATCATGATCACTGATACCAGTTTGGATGTAGACATCCTCAGAGAGATCAGTTCTGTTTGTTCCCATTGGATACAATATATTTCCATCATGAGTGGGGTTCTGAACTATCTGTTCTAGGTAGTTTCCAGAGAAGATATTTAATACTGTTTCACAGGATGACTTATCATGCCCACCACTAACAAAACTATAATTTCTCAATTGATTCTTGAATGACTGAAGTCTCCATCAATGATTACATTATGACTGGGTAACTTACATAGAGGTGAACTGAGGTTTTCTCTTAAGTTTCCGGTTACATCAGCAGATGAGTTTGGTAGGGAGTAGAGGGTCCAATTACCTTTTCATGTCAACCACTGATACTGAATCTTGCCCAATCAGTCTCTCATCTAGCTTCAATTTCTGATACTGAGTCTTGCCCAATCAGTCTCTCACCCAGCTTCAGTTTCTATCTCAGTGGATTTCAGTTTTTCAGTACTGTGACAAAAACATTGCTTACATTTCGGTTAGCCTGTCCTTACGATGTACACTTAAATTTTCCCCAAAAACCTCATTGCTATCAATTTCAGGTTTCAAATGGCTTTCTGTATTATGGAGGCTTCATTGCTTTTCAGTAGTGCTTCGAATTCTGGCACTTTGTTGCGAATGCTTGAGCAGTTAACCACTAGGATTTTAATACTCTCACCTGTGGGAGGCATTTGTTTCGATTTTACACAGATACTACTTCTGGATTTACTGCAATTCTTGTTCCCAGGATTGCATGGAAGGTCGCATAGTCTAAAAAACTTTTGTTTGCTTCCACATACAGTCAGCTACCTGGATAGCAGCCTCTGATGTGTAGTGCACACCTGACCCATCGAGAGGCACCCTACAGTTATCCACACAATGGCATAACTCCAGGAAGTAGCACTCTAGCTTGTCACAGAACTTTTGAAGTCTCTGGTTCAGTGCTGCCACTCAGTGCTGAACCAATGATCCACAATCAGTTCTGGAGATAATGCTGCAAATTGTGAGCTCTGCTGAAAGTCTGTGCACAAGGCTGGTCTTCTCAGTTGTCTCTATCAGTTTCTGAAATGATCCCAGTATGACCTCAGAGCCCAGACAACAGGCTTCATTTATTCCAACATGTGCAACAATCTGCAGTTGTTTTCACCTCATTCCCTCAATGGCTGTTGGAATAGCCTCTTCAATATGTTGAATGAGGCCTCCAGATATACACACTGGGTGCACCTCATGCCCTTTCCTGTCCCTTGCTGCCATTTCCCTAAGGGGTACCACCATTCCCTGTACAATTGAACTACCAACAGTTCAAACACCTCTACCTTTTTGCGTTTACCTCCTACTGACACTGGACAAAAAAGGTTTCCCGAAAACAGGTGAAGTGAATCCCACTGGCTTAGTTTCAGTTTCAATTTCAGTGAAAGACAGCACCTCGAAATTGATATTTAGGGTATCAGTACAATACCCTGAGTTCTCCATGGTCCCTGTTGACACTGTGGAGGATGCCTGGATCTACCACTGAAACGCCACTGACAGTGTAGTGCACGAGTAATGAGAGATTCTGTACTCTCTGCAGAGGAGACAGGGTCCATAGAAGAGGACAGTTCTTGAGTCGCCATTGATACTGGCACCACAGGTATATGACTCTCGGTAACTCTTCATCACACTTATAAGCAGCGTCTGACAGTCCTTTGACAGTTGTCAAGGCAATTTACAGCTGCCTACAAAATTCAACCAGCTCATCCCATGACTGAGAATAGCATTCACTGCAGGGCTGAATTTTGGCTTGCGCAATGTATTGCGGGACAGTGAACAAATAATTTCAAATTAACCCTGCTGATTATCTTTTATGTCCATTGAGCTATAAAGCTACTAATTCCCGTAAGAACTGAAGCAAACATAGAGAACGATATTTCTATTAAGACAAGAGAGAAAAATTTTTAGGGTTAGTTATAGCTACTAGGAAACTTTAAAATGGAGTTAATTTATGATAAATGTAGGTAATATGTACGTTCTTTAATGGAAAACTATATGTCTGCTACAGTACCTAAATCACAAACTTTGATTGACAACAAGTTAGGTTATGCACATGACAAGCAGCTTCTGAAAATTCTCAAAAATGCACGTTTATTTGCGTCGATACACCGTGAAATTTGGGGTGATCTACTCTTTGGCAGTAACTGTGAATGACAAACACTGATTTTCTACGAAATAAGTTATCCAAAAACACTTGCGAAAATATAGTTTTGTAAGCGACTGAAATTTCTCACAAGTAACGTATTTCTCAATTAATGATACAGTGCAATTAGAAAAGGATTGTTTTCAAAAGGATAGGCCTACTGTTCTAAAAAAATTTATGAGAGCAAAATTGAGTTAAAGCCTACAATTAACAATAACAGTATGTATTGATTGTGACACTCCCGAATATTCGAATTTCACAATAGACCACAATACAAACGGATATTGACACAATGAATAAAACATTATGAGGAACTGACGTGATCAGTAAAGTATGCGAATCTAGAATTTCAACTCGGCTCTTCAGTCTCACACAAAGGAAAATTCCGAAGTCGACTTTTATATATAAATAAACGTGCTAGTTGCACGAATTTTTAAATTAGCTGTTTCTGTGCCAACTTCTTCCCTGGAGTGCTGAAGAAGAACAGTGCAGCAGTCGAAATATACAAAAATGTGGAGCACCAACAAAGCACATCTTCTGCTTCTTCCAGCTAGCTAGATATCTGGAAGTACAATATGAGTCAGATTTTCAAGACCAGCACAGAAGAGAAAACCTCTAGTGTGTGTGTATGTGTGTGTGTGTGTGTGTGTGTGTGTGTGTGTGTGTGTGTGTTTGTGTGTGTGTACCTGAGCGTGTGCATGTGTGTGTGTGAGTGAGTGTGTGTAATTGCACATAAATACGAACAAAAATTTATGAAGCAATTTTCATTAAATAATTTGAAGTAAGGCTTCACTGGCTTGTGTAAGGTACCCATGGAAGGTATGCTTTTATCTCATGATCATTAAATTCATTATACTCAACGTCTGTAACATAATTCGTCAAGATTTTGGAAACTTTTATTATTCTCATCAGTGTCATCATCGTCATAAAACTCTTATGACAACATAAATTTGTAAGAAAGCTTGAAAATATCGTCAAAATATGTATCAACGTAAAACTTTCAGTGCACATCCCATTCTTCCCATTCCACAATACTCGCTGTAAGAGTGACAAGAAACAGTGCGTAAATTATATATTTTCAACTCAGTCACGCTGCTGCTTATCAGGTGCGCAATACTACTTTAGCATTTGCTCACTTACTGTCAAATGCATTTAGCCTGAATGTAATTGAGCTGTGGCGGGTCTGCCTTATGCCTTACATTAAACCTTGGTTGCTATTCTGTGATTAGTCTCCTGCAGTTATCATGATCATGCTGTTATCCTCTCTCTCCGCAAGTGGCAGCAGCAGCGTGTATCGATATTCGCACCGTTGTAGTATCTTTGGCCTTGTGCCTATACTTTCCGGCTGTGCAATGCTGGCAGTTGGTTGGTTGCCGTGGGGCAGCGAGGAAGTCTCTGTGGTGCGTGTCTCGCCGGGCCTGCTGGCGGAGTCCACATGCAGTCAGAGTGTGAGGGGCAGTTCCCATTGATACAGTCCGTGGTTCACCAATCGCGGACACAAAAGTTGAGTCTTTACTTAATCTACCAGCCAGTCCCAACTGTTCACATTGTGTCTCACGTAAGCAAGCATTAGTGTTTGTGTTACAGGCTAACCTTTGGAAACTTCTGAGCGCCGTTTGATGTGCTGTCTTTTCGTATTTGTCCTTGTAGTTTGTTTATGTATGGCTTCTAGCCGATTTTAAATTAAAGTTGTTTTGCCCTTAAGGAGAGAGATTGTTTGGGCCTTCAGCCTAATTTAGATAAATGTTTTAAGATAAGACCTTCTGCCTTTTAAATTCAAATTCCTGTTTTTGAGTCTTATGTTATTGGCCTTCAGCCAATTTTAAATTAAAGTTGTTTGGCCCTTAAGGCATGAGATTGTTTGGACCTTCAACCTAATTTAGAGAAATGTTTTAAGATGAGGCCTTCTGCCTTTTAAAATTCGAATTCTTGTTTTTGAGTCTTAAGCCTTCAGCCAGTTTTAAATTAAAGTTGTTTTGCCCTTGTGGAGTGAGATTGAATGGCGCATTTAGGCGGGAAATTAAGTTCTAAAATTGATGTTTGGCTTGCTCTGTTTTTAATGTTTCCTTTACTCTTGTAATGTTTGTAAAATGAGTAAAGTAGTATGTTCGAGTGCAACTGACAGCCACTCATTTTGGTCGCTTTCCACAAATTAAACTATCTGTCCTGTCCTGCGGGTGTCTCAGGGGAACTCAGTAATATCGAATGAGGTTGAAAAACGTAGAATGATAAATTGCAAATAATCAAGTGTGATGTCAGGAGTGTAAAAATTGAAGAAACGTCCCACATAACTCAAACACTACATGGTCATTAGACACACTGCGATAAATGTCAACTTACACCTGAGAGAATAGAACAGCAAAAGCATTTCACATTGTACACTCCTGGAAATTGAAATAAGAACACCGTGAATTCATTGTCCCAGGAAGGGGAAACTTTATTGACACATTCCTGGGGTCAGATACATCACATGATCACACTGACAGAACCACAGGCACATAGACACAGGCAACAGAGCATGCACAATGTCGGCACTAGTACAGTGTATATCCACCTTTCGCAGCAATGCAGGCTGCTATTCTCCCATGGAGACGATCGTAGAGATGCTGGATGTAGTCCTGTGGAACGGCTTGCCATGCCATTTCCACCTGGCGCCTCAGTTGGACCAGCGTTCGTGCTGGACGTGCAGACCGCGTGAGACGACGCTTCATCCAGTCCCAAACATGCTCAATGGGGGACAGATCCGGAGATCTTGCTGGCCAGGGTAGTTGACTTACACCTTCTAGAGCACGTTGGGTGGCACGGGATAATGCGTACGTGCATTGTCCTGTTGGAACAGCAAGTTCCCTTGCCGGTCTAGGAATGGTAGAACGATGGGTTCGAAGACGGTTTGGATGTACCGTGCACTATTCAGTGTCCCCTCGACGATCACCAGTGGTGTACGGCCAGTGTAGGAGATCGCTCCCCACACCATGATGCCGGGTGTTGGCCCTGTGTGCCTCGGTCGTATGCAGTCCTGATTGTGGCGCTCACCTGCACGGCGCCAAACACGCATACGACCATCATTGGCACCAAGGCAGAAGCGACTCTCATCGCTGAAGACGACACGCCTCCATTCGTCCCTCCATTCACGCCTGTCGCGACACCACTGGAGGCGGGCTGCACGATGTTGGGGCGTGAGCGGAAGACGGCCTAACGGTGTGCGGGACCGTAGCCCAGCTTCATGGAGACGGTTGCGAATGGTCCTCGCCGATACCCCAGGAGCAACAGTGTCCCTAATTTGCTGGGAAGTGGAGGTGCAGTCCCCTACGGCACTGCGTAGGATCCTACGGTCTTGGCGTGCATCCGTGCGTCGCTGCGGTCCGGTCCCAAATCGACGGGCACGTGCACCTTCCGCCGACCACTGGCGACAACATCGAAGTACTGTGGAGACCTCACACCCCACGTGTTGAGCAATTCGGTGGTACGTCCAGCCGGCCTCCCGCATGCCCACTATACGCCCTCGCTCAAAGTCCGTCAACTGCACATACGGTTCACGTCCACGCTGTCGCGGCATGCTACCAGTGTTAAAGACTGTGATGGAGCTCCGTATGCCACGGCAAACTGGCTGACACTGACGGCGGCGGTGCACAAATGCTGCGCAGCTAGCGCCATTCGACGGCCAACACCGCGGTTCCTGGTGTGTCCGCTGTGCCGTGCGTGTGATCATTGCTTGTACAGCCCTCTCGCAGTGTCTGGAGCAAGTATGGTGGGTCTGACACACCGGTGTCAATGTGTTCTTTTTTCCATTTCCAGGAGTGTATTTCAAGATGGCATTCACACAGAGTGTTAATGGCATGGAACACTATAGCAATGTCAAGGTTTTTTGGGAAGAAAGTATTGGCACTGATGCAGGGTGGAGGGGGGAGGAGACGACGATGACGATGAAGATGCTGTAGTCATCTAATACCACAAGTCAATCTACATTCACAATGCTTCACTCATGTTACAGTACTGGATTTCGTACATCTGCGTCTTCCTAGTTCTTATTTTATTATTATACTTTGCTTTCTTGGCACATTGCAGACTTTCTATGGCAAGTTGGTTTTTTTATTGAATGTTCTTCCATACGACTGACTAGATATCTGAATGCACAATATGTGGTAGGTTTTTCAGTAACAGCACAGATGAAAAAAATCAACACAGTGTGTGTGTGTGTGTATGTGTGTGTGTGTGTGTGTGTGTGTGTGTGTGTGTGCGTGTTGAAAAGACTCTGCATAGTATTCCAGTTTTGTTAGACATGTTTCTACATTTATAATTTCTTTAGCAAATGTTAGTGTCGATGTTCAGAAATGTTTAGGCCACACTTTTCCTAGTGATTCCGTTCCCAGTAATTTAACGTGCATTCGTTGTAAAGAACATCCTTATGAATTTAGCTTTGGCTATTAATAAGCTTATGTCGGTTCATGGTTAATATCGGTACCAATAACGTGTGTCTCTTTGGAGCAGAGGAGCTACTCTCTGGTTTGGTGGAAATGGTAAAGACTGCCAGTCTTGCTTGCGGGATTGAGGTGGAGTTCACCATTTTCAACATCGTTGACAGAACCAACTGTGGTCTGTTGGTGCAGAGCCGAGTGCAGGGCCTGAATCAGAGGCTCAGGCGGTTCTGTGACCGTGTAGACTGCAGATTCCTTGACTTGTACCATCGGCTGTTGGGTTTCCAGTTTCTGCTTAATGGGTCAAAAGTCCACTACATACAGGAAGCGGCTACACGGGTAGCGGGGCCTGTGTGGAAGCGTCTGGGCGGTTTTTTAGGTTAAAAGGTCTCAAGGAACCATAGAAAGGGCGTCTGTCGAAAAGGGACGGGTAAAACACAGTAAGTTGGTTGTAGAAACGATTGGTATTGTAGTTGTAAATGGTCGTAGCTGTGACGGTAAAGAACCAGAGCTCCAAGCCCTAATAGAAAGCACTGAAGCTGAAATAGTTATAGATAGAGAAAGCTAGCTAAAGCCAGAAATAAATTCAGCAGCAATATTTCAAACAATCTAAAAGTGTTCAGAAAAGATAGATTAAATACAGTTGTTGGGGAATATTTATTGCTGTCAGAAGTAGTTTACCTTGTAGTGAAATTGAAGTAGATAGTTCCTGCGAAATAGTATGGGTAAAGGTTATACTTGACAATCGGACACAACTATTAATTGGATCATTTTACCGAGACCCCAACTCAGAAGATATAGCTGCTGAACAGTTCAAAGGAAACTAAGTCTCATTTCAAATAGGTACTCTACTCATACAGTTATAGTCGGTGGTAACTTCAATCTACCCTCGATATGCTGGAAAAATTATACGTTTAAAGCTGGTGGTAGGCATAAAGCGTCATCTGAAATTGCACTGAATGCTTTCTCAGAAAATTATTTTAAACAATTAGTTGATGAACCTACTCGAAGCGTAAATGCTTGCAAAAGCATACTTGACCTCTTAGCAACAAATAATCCTGGACAAATAGTGAGTATCGTGATGAATACAGCGATTAGTGAACACAAGACAGTTGCTGCTAGGCTGAATGCTGTAACACGTACAACCATCAAAAAGAAAAGAAAAGTATGAGTATATCTATTTAAAAAATCGGATAAAAATGCTCTGAACGCCGTTTTAAGAGACAGTCTTCATTCCTTCCGATCTGATCATGTAAGCATGGGAAAGTTGTGGAATGATTTCAGAGAGATAGTTTCAACAGCAATTGAGAGATATATACCATCGTTCTTGCAAAACACAACTGCCTCTTTATACTCATGAAGTAATGAGTGCTATCGACAGGGGATGTCAGATTGATTCCATATTTTTAGATTTCCAGAAGGCTTGCGACACCAGTTCTCACAAGCGTCTTCTAACCAAACTGCATGCCTATGGAATATCGCCTTATTTGTGCTACTGGATTCGTGATTTCCTGTCAGAAAGGTCACAGTTCATAGTAATAGATGGAAAGTCGTCGAATAAAACAGAAGTAATATTCAGCGTTCCCCAAGGGTGTGTTATAGGCCCTATGTTGTTCCTGATCTATATTAACGATATAGGAGCAACACTATGAATTTATAGATAATGGCAATAGTGATTACGAACTAGTAGAACCAAAGTATAAAAGATGGTTTCTTAAATATGTTATAGGTCTAATAATGGGTTCTGCCCGCAGTAAACTTATCGTTAGAGATTACACTGAAACATGGTCAGAAGTGAGGGAGATTCTCACAGAGAATTATGCAAACATTATGACAGTAGATTTCTATACGTCCAAAATCTTTAATAGCCAGCAAACGAGGGATGAAAGTGTGATGCAATGGGGAGCCCGAGTAGATTCTCTGCAGTTTCATTTCAGAGAATCCATGAGGAAGGCAATGATGGCAGACGAAATTCCAGGCAGTTGCGCATTGATAGGAGAATTAGGGAAAGCTGTATTTATACAGGGACTATTTAGCGAAAGGATAAAGACGATAGTGCGAGCACAGGGACAGAGAAGCACTTTGTCAGAAGCAATTGATTTAGCATCGACGGAAGAGAGTGCAATCCCCTCTGAAAAAGAAAAATATCGGCAGGTAGGATATCCAAAGCAAATTAATAAGAAGGGGTGCCATAACTGCGGGAAAATAGGGCATTTAGCGAGAGAATGCAAAAGCAGAGTACAAATGAGTTCAGCCAGAACAAGGGGGCACAATCCAAACCCATGAGAACTAAGCTACCCATAAAGGAAATAGATGTTGACAAGCTGTGAGGAAATGGTGCTCACGGAGAATGTCCTCTGCCAATAATGTGTGTAAAGTGTAACCTCGTAGGCCATTCCCTCCTTGTAATAGAGCAAAACCTGTTACGTCTTTCACATGCCGTCGCACAGGACACTATGCTAGTGAATGTAGTGAGAGTCGTTGGACCAACATACATCAACTAGAGAGGACCAACATACATCAACTAGAGAGGACCAACATACATCAACTAGAGAAGCCGGGAAACGGACCACAAACGTAATGCAGCAGTTCCATTACGTTGTGGTGACAGGAATAGTACGTAGAGCAGACTGCATTAGTAAAAATGATTACTTACAATAGAGAGCTAGATAGGGCTGTTAGTGGACAGCAGAGAACACGTAAGTATAATTAAAGCAGAAAATAGTAGACACCAGAAAGGCTGTGACAATAAGGAGTATCGCAAATGAGGAAATTAGAACTGAAGGACAGGTTAGAATACAGTTGCAGACGAAAAGATGTAAAGGATATTACCACGAATTCCAAGTTGTAAGGGGACAAATGTATTTGCCATTTGAAGGGTTACTAAGAAGGGGTTTACTAGAAAAGCACAGAGTAGTGTCAGATTATGTACGTAGAAGCTTTAAGTTTTGAGTTTAATGGTTAGAGTTGAGGGAAGCCACAGAAGACGCACTGTTATCGAAGCCATCTCGAGTAGTAAACAGAGAACGGGCCAGTTACGCTGCAGTTACCAAACACGGACGAACGGGAGCGTCACCGTTAGCAGATAAGCAAGGTATGCAAGGCGAAGGCCACGAGGACCGGATAGACACATATGGAGAGACATAGAGGGAATCTCACAGATAAAGAGAGAGTGCCATGCGTTGAAAGTGAGTGTAAATACGGAAATAAAGAAATATGAAGAAGAAAGAAGAGAAAACGATAAAATAAGGAAGGAAAACCGTTATTTAAAAGCTAAAGTGTATTTCGTGGAGAGTGAATTAGAAGCTGCCAAAAAGCAGAAAAAAAAACTGAGAAGGAAAATAGCTCATCCCAGGAAATCAGTTGAAGGTCAGATAATTAAAATGAAGAATAGCACCGAGAAGCCAGAAGAACATAGGTTCACAAGAGAGAAACTGCTACTTAAGGCCAGTAAGGGGCAATCAGTGAAATGTAGCTAGCAGGGCAACCAGTAAAAGATTTTAAGTATGATTAATATAGCCAGCAGGGGCCAGCATCGCGCAAAATTACGATCGGTTCCAGGGAGGAAAGATTCGTATGAGTATCGAAAGTGAACAATACAGAAGTGATAATTCCGAAACAGGGACGTGATTATCCCCAAGGCAATAGTAACAGTCCAAGGAGGGACTTGTATTACTAGTATATTAAATACTCGTGAAGAAAAGGTACAATCAGACATGCCAGACGTGTTAGCAGAAGAATTTCCGCCACCAAGTAGTTATCAAATTAGACAAGTATCGACCAGAATGAAGAGCGTAAATACGTCAAGGCTCTTCATGTAAAGAGAAAGCAGGCGAACAAAACATTTAAATAGTTAGGAAGTACAGGCTTTCGAGAGGATATGTGCCACATATAATATTGTATTTCATTTACTTGGAAATGTATTGACTCATACGACAGTAGTGAAGCATAGTATACCGTTAATACCAGAAGCAAAAGGAGTGATAATAAATCAAAGGCCGTATAGAATACCCCAGGCGCAGCAAGAATCGCAACAAAAGAAGTACAAGGGTTGCTAGCTGATGGCATAATATCCCATAGTACTAGCCCATGAATTTTCCCCGTATTGATATTGCCAAACAAACTAGATGCCAGTGCTCAGCAAAAATGGTGAATAGTAGCGGATTATAGGAAGTTAAACGACATTCCATTAAATATGGTTTATCCCCTTCCCAGGATAGATGAGATATTAGACATCCTGGGAAAAACGAAGTATTTTTCCATGCTAGATTTAGCGAAAGGGTATTATCAAGTGTTGATAGACGAAAAGGACCGAGAGAAAACAGTTTTTAGCACTCCCACAGGACATTATGAGTACAATAAAGTGATCATGGAACTAAAAACCGCGCCATCGACATTCCAGAGACTAATGAATATGGTACTCAGTGGAGTACAAGGGAACAGGGTTTTTATTTACCTCGATGATATTGTGGTAGTGGGTGCAACGTTAGAGGAACATAATGCACACCTGGAAAAAGTATTCGAACGGCTAAGACAAGGAAACTTGAAATTACAAGTAGATAAATATGAGTTTCGAAGAAAAGAGGTAACTTTTCTGGGCCATGTCCTAACTGCATCAGGACTACAGCCAGATCCTGCAAAGATAGAGACCATCAAAAACTACCCACCGCCAAAGACAACAAAGCAATTGAAATCATATCTGGGGCTCATTGGATAATACAGGCGCTTTATAAGGAATTTTAGCAAAATGGCCAAACCCCTACATGATTTATTGACGAAGGGAATTCCGTATGAGTGGGGATAGAGCCAAGAAGAGGCATTCCAGCAGTTGAAGGAAAAACTGATTAGTCCACCGATATTGCAATATCCGGATTTTGAAAAAGAATTTATAGTAACCAAGGACACCAGCAATCATGCAGTCAGAGTTTATCTAAGCCAGAGACAAATGGGAAAGGATTTAGCCATAGAATTCATATCGTGAACATTAAATAACGTGGAACAAGACTATAGTACGGTGGAACGAGAATTACTCGCCGTCGTATGGGCTGTGAAATATTTTAGGCCATATGTATTTGGTGTGAAGTTTAAAATCGTGACCGACCACAAGACACTTGTGTAATTAGGAAGTATATCAGATCCATGATCGAGATTAATGAAGTTCCTGTTGAAGGTAGAAGAATACGACTACAAAATACTGTACTGAAAGACACATTACCACGGATTACGAGTATGCAAGAAGGAAAAACAGAGGCAGTGCCGAAGACGGAAGACGAAGCACCGGAAGAAACAGAAACTGCGACCAGGGAGGCGCAAAAGGAACAAAAAGGCATAGAAGAGGCAGAGCAAGAAGCTGCGCCACCCATGGACTCAGAGACTGCATTGAGTCAGGAAGAGAAAATGGATATTTTAAAGCAGATGCACGAGTCACCGATAGGGGAGGACATATGAGCGAGTAAAACAGTACTGCAGTTGGCCTGGAATGAAGACAAATATCGAAAAATTTATACGTTCTTGCGACAGTTGCCAGAAGAATAAGATAACACAGACGAAGACAAAACAGCCATTGGAGATAACGCCAACGCCAGAGTTTATTTTTTAGAATTGTGCCGTTGACATAGTAGGTCCTATGACGCTATCGAATGCAGGAAACAGATACATCCTGATGTTCCCAGATTCTCTGACAAAATTTGTTATAGCAGAACCAATAGAAGGGCAAGATGCGGATACAGTGGAAGGAGACTAGTAGAAAGTGTAATCTTGAAATTCGGAATACCAACATCATTGCTAAGCGGTATGGGAAGTAAATTTTTAAGAGAGACTATGAAGCAGGTGTACAAATTATTAAAGATTGAGAAAATACAGACAACCAGCTTCCATTCACAAATGAATGGGGCTCTGGAGTGCACACATCATACACTAACGGAAATGTTAAGAAATTTTACAGCAAAGGATCAGACCAAGTGGGATAATTAGATACCGTTTGCAACTTTCAAATTCAACACGACGCCACACAGTACAACAGGTTATACGCCTTTTGAATTATTTTTTGCGAGAAAGTGCAATATTCTGGGAATATTACAGAAGAAGCCAGAGAACGTAATATATAATTACAATGATTATGTGACAGAAAGAAGGCAAAGGATGCAGATATTACATCAAGAGGCTAGGGATAACACGCAGAAACACAAAGAACAAAGTAAATAACAATATGACAGACACAGAATGCGAAAGTGTAAGAAGAGGGCTTTCGAGGAAACTAGATAGTCAATTGAGAGGATCATTCACTGTTGTAGATGTAAAGGGGCCAAATGTAGTAATAAGGATAAAAGGACAGAAGTACGTAATAGTGCATCCAAATAGACTAAAAGAGTTCTTTTAATTACACATGATGGCAGCAAAGATTGGAGAGTAATAATAATTGGAAGCTTCTCAGTGGTCAGTGTAACAGAAAACAAGATACTTCCACAGGAGTTGCAGGTGCAGAGAATCCAGTCAGCACCTGGTACATATAACGGTAATCAAGGAACTGTACAGCTACACAGCACAACGCGGCGAATAGCAAGTTATTTTAATTCGCAGGCATGGCACAATAAGTTTGAAAGCCAAATCAGGTATCCACAATGGCAGTGGAAAATTGTTTAAGAGAAATAAAGAAGGCGAAACTACATACTGTAGAATGTGAGAATGCGAATCAAACCATCAGCTGGCATAGCGGGAAGATAATGGAAGCGAGGACATTAATAAATCAACTAGCCCGATACCAGCAAGGACGTGCGAAACGAGGCATTTTGAATTTTATAGGGGAAACAAGTAAAGTGTTATTCAGTACATTATACGAGGAAGATGTGTAATTTTTTGAAGTAAAGATAGATGTTCTGGAAGAAAAGCAGCGAGAATTGTTAAGGCTGTCAAAGGAACAAGTAACGATCGTAAGGATATCATCAGTGGGGTTCAATCAGAAAATAATTGCGGTAACTAAAAAATGAGGAAATTATAGAAAATGGAATACATAAATTGAGCAAACATGTAGAGGAGTTCGAAAATAGTACGGATAAGAAAATACCGCTAACATTGACTTTAGTAGCAGTCACGGAACAGTTAGTTCAGCTAACGATGATATTTAATGAGTTAGAAACAGAATATGATCTGTTCATATTGGCAGTTGTATATTCACGCAAAAAATTATTAGAGCTGCACTTAATAAATCCTATTCCAGTGGTAAAGTATTTGGGGCTAATTATGAATGAATTGAGAGATAAAATGTTTGTGATTGAACTCACTGAAGACTATGGGTATCAGCTATTACTTGTAATAGACTTAGATGTATTTTTAGCCAGCGGTACATTAAGTAATGTATTAAATGTACCATCAGTGGATAGCAATGAGTACTCTTTAAATAAAGTATGGTCTTTACATGCTGACAATTATAGTAATATGACGTAATTTACATATATCACCCCAGAGAAAGAGTTTCTCATAATTGATTATGGAAAGAGGCAATACACACAAATGGCAGGAGACAAACTTGTGTGTGAAACGATAACCATGAAGCACCAAAAATGTAAACAGAATTTTGTATTAATTTCGCCGTATGACCATGAGAGGTATTGAGCCAGAATGCTTCAGTCAGTTAGTACAATACTGAAAGATTGCAAACTGAAATATATTATATTGAACGAAAGTATCTGGACGCAGATATGGGGAAACAAATGGTTATTCGTAGTCCCAAAAGAGGAAGGATTGACTATACTATGTAATGACTTGCCACCCTCCGATCTCATAATAAGAGGAACAGGAAAATGGAGTTTTAAGAGTGAATGCAAAGGATATGATGCTCCAATAATGTTACAATAAGAGAGGATAATTCTTACCAACAATACTGTAAAAGATATAGTCCCACTCTTAAATATAGATATCGATTGTTGTACACTGGAAGATGAGAAGCAGAAGGTGTCAGAAATACTAGTGATGTTACTACTGGAGCATATAGTACCTCATTTAGATGACTTAAAAGCAGCAGGACATAAGATAGGTGACCTGCAAAACGAAATATAATATCAACAGTGGACCACCTTCCGAGGCTGGTCAATGAGTACATATTCCATGTGGGGATACACGTGGTCTGTAAAAATAGTGTTAATTATTGCTATCTGTTGTATATTGCAAATGTTGTCGAAAATGTGGATGAAGCATGTGTGAAATAAGTAGAGGTTGTTGTGCGAAAATCTGTGTAACAAACAATGTTGTAAGCAGGAGCCAAAAAGGGAAATAGTGAGGTATAAGCACACACAGGCCTCCAAACCTATGAGGCAGAAGACGAACTGAACACTGTAAGTTTCTCAACCACTCCAGTTAACAATGGAGAGAGAAAAATAAATCACCAAACATGTCCATAGCATCAAGAGCAACCACCCCCATGGTTGGATCGCCAAGAATATGCACAGATAAAAGATAGATAAACTTGTAAATTGTAGTAATAAAAGGTATTGTGTAAGGAAATGTTCACTGAAAGAGTATTAAGAAAAATGTGTGAAAAGAAAAATTTAGTTGATATGTATTTAAAAAGAAATGGTAATTGCTGTATTACACATAAAGGAAAATGATGAATGGAAAAGAGAATTCAATATTAAATGTTGTAAAATTATGTGTGAGTGAATTTTCATGTGTCCAATCAATGTTAATAGACGCCATGTATTTTGATGGAAAGATATTGTAAGAATGTATAAAGCTAATAAACAAAAGAGAAATGTTCCACTAGCACTGAAACAGAGGTTTCAGAAATTTTATAGCCTCTCATAACAGAGCTTATAAAATTTCCCCTGGCGGAGGGAGGTGTTGCGAATCTCAATCAGCGGCGATTATAAATTAAATGTATTATGACTTATTCAGCTGGAAGAGCAGCTAGGCTCACGCTCCAGGAAGCATTGCAACAGAATTTGTAGGTGATACTGACCAGCGCTGATGAAGTGGCGCCAAGAGACAAACGACGTTACGTGACTAAATGACTGCTGTGGTCAGACTCAAAACAGGGATCCAAGTATCTTTCAAACATCACATGATGATGGAAATACACCAAGTAAGTTGTCAGCCTCTCTGCTGTAGATATAATATGATCTAGAAGCTTTCTGTGACACACGAAAGCTGTATAAATAGGGGCTCAGGAGGACCCTGTAGTCAGTCGAGATCTGCTGAGTATAGCGACACAAGCTCAGTGTCGTTCATCTACATCTACATCTACATCCATACTCCGCAAGCCACCTGACGGTGTGTGGCGGAGGGTACCTTAAGTACCTCTATCGGTTCTCCCTTCTATTCCAGTCTCGTATTGTTCGTGGAAAGAAGGATTGTCGGTATGCCTCTGTGTGGGCTCTAATCTCTCTGATTTTATCCTCATGGTCTCTTCGCGAGATATACGTAGGAGGGAGCAATATACTGCTTGACTCTTCGGTGAAGGTATGTTCTCGAAACTTTGACAAAAGCCCGTACCGAGCTACTGAGCGTCTCTCCTGCAGAGTCTTCCACTGGAGTTTATCTATCATCTCCGTAACGCTTTCGCTATTACTAAATGATCCTGTAACGAAGCGCGCTGCTCTCCGTTGGATCTTCTCTATGTCTTGTATCAACCCTATCTGGTACGGATCCCACACTGCTGAGCAGTATTCAAGCAGTGGGCGAATGAGCGTACTGTAACCTACTTCCTTTGTTTTCGGATTGCATTTCCCTAGGATTCTTCCAATGAATCTCAGTCTGGCATCTGCTTTACCGACAATCAACATTATATGATCATTCCATTTTAAATCACTCCTAATGCGTACTCCCAGATAATTTATGGTATTAACTGCTTCCAGTTGCTGACCTGCTATTTTGTAGCTAAATGATAAAGGATCTATCTTTCTGTGTATTCGCAGCACATTACACTTGTCTACATTGAGATTCAATTGCCATTCCCTGCACCATGCGTCAATTCGCTGCAGATCCTCCTGCATTTCAGTACAATATTCCATTGTTACAACCTCTCGATACACCACAGCATCATCTGCAAAAAGCCTCAGTGAACTTCCGATGTCATCCACCAGGTCATTTATGTATATTGTGAATAGCAACGGTCCTATGACACTCCCCTGCGGCACACCTGAAATTACTCTTACTTCGGAAGACTTCTCTCCATTGAGAATAACATGCTGCGTCCTGTTATCTAGGAACTCCTCCTACGACAGACGTGGGAACTTTGTACGAATCGCAAGCCTCAGCTCCGTATCATTCAGGGAGATCGATTCCAGATAAAAGTGTTCAACTGATAAAATTATTGCAAGGCATTGCCAGTAGGGCTTCTCAGTTGTCAAGCTATAGGAATTTTATGAATTCTGCCCTGAATAAGTAACCACTCCTTACCGAGTTACGTATCCTTCTCTTTAGCAATAGCTTACTCCTTCTAGAGGTCGGAGTTGCAGAAGCTGCCTGCACCTCCTTCCACTCTTCGAGAAGAGTGTCGATCTAACTCCCTCTCTGAACATGACAAATCTTAGTAGCTGTCTTAGATTGTTTGCAGATGATGCTGTCATTTTCCAGCTTGTAAAGTCATTAGACGACCAAAGCGAATTGCAAAATGTTTTAGATAAGATATCTGTGTGGTGAGAAAAGTGGCAATTGACCCTAAATAAAGAAAAGTGTGAAGTTATGCACGTGGCTACTAAAAGAAATCCACTAAATTTAGATTAAGCGATAAGTCACACAAATCTGAAGGCTGTCATTTCAACCAAATACTTAGGGATTACAATTATAAATAACCTAAATTGGAACGATCACATAGATAATATTGTGGGTAGACAGCGATTCGTTGGCAGAACACTTAGAAGATGCAACAGGTTTACTAAAGGGACTGCTTACACCACGCTTGTCCACCCTATTCTGGAGTATTGCTGTGTGGTGTGGGATCCATATCAGGTGGGACTGACGGATGACATAAGAAAAGTACAAAGAAGAGCGGCTCGTTTTGTGTTATCGCGAAATAGGGGAGATAGTGCCAAAGATGTGATACGTGAATTGGAGTGGCAATCATTAAAACAAAGGCATTTTTCGTTCTGATGGGATCTTCTCACGAAATTTCAATAATCAGTTTTCTCCTCCGATTCCGAAAACATTCAGTTGGCACCCACCTACATAGGGAGAAATATTCATCACGATAAAATAAGAGAAATCAGGGCACGCACAGAAAAATTTAAGGGCTCGTTGTTCCCATGAGCCGTTCGAGAGTGGAACGGTAAAGAGACAACTTGCAGGTGATTCATTGAACCCTCTGCCAGGCACTTTATTGTGAGTAGCAGAGTAATCACGTAGATGTAGATGTAGAGACAATTGCTAGGTTCTTTATTCTGACACTGTAGTCAGATTTTTTGAATTATGGAGGACATAACTTGACTTTCGTCATTCAGTACTGTGACAAGCAATGTGATATCATGTTGATGTTCCATCTAGTGTGAAGATGTTACCATTTAACCATTGCGCTGCCAGCCACTATTTACCATTCTATTGATGCGTAGTGTTAATCAATCTAAGCTGTCAATTCCTGTTTCTGGAGATTGAGTAGTATTGTTGCTATATATAATATTTTCAAGAATAAGGAATTTTGCATGCCTCTCAGCTTTTAGTTTACTTGATATTTTACATGTTCTAACAAGCTACTTTACAATTACCAGACGATTACACTATACATTGAATTACCACTTATTTTGTTAATTTACTACACATTTTATACTTCACTGCTCTTGGAAATCTTCTACTCTTCAAAAGCAGTTATTTCGAGTTTGTTTTAGAAACTCCTTTTAGAAACTGTTGTCCAATCTTGTAAGTATAGAGAAAATCGTAGAGGGCAGAGCAGTCTGTAAGGCCCCCTTGTTAGCTAAATTGCAGCATCTTCACATACCATAGTAAACACCCATTATAAAATATAATTCTGACGAATAGTGCACCAAGTGAGGTGGATCTGTTGTTAGCGCACTGGATTCAGATCTGGGAGGAAAACAGTTAAAACTGACCTGTGACCATCCTGATTTAAGTTTTCCATGATTTCCCTAAATCACCTCAGACAAGTGTGAGGGTGGTTCCTGTGAAAGAGGACAGCTGACTTTCTTCCCCATCCTTTCCTAATCACAAGGGACTGAGAACCTCATTGTTTGGTCCTGTCTCCTAAATCAATCAACCAACCATCAAATAATGCAGCCCTCCAGCAATGTTTTCGAATGCACAGGAGACAACACTTGAAAGGAAATACAAGTGAGACATACAATAAAGCAATATTTCCTTGCAAATCTGCTCTTCACCATCACCTGCAACAAACAATGGCATCTACTAGATGGGAATTTCTCCTGCATACCCAGTTCCCAATAGGCTAAACACAAGCAGCATAACATTTATTCTTTTTGGCTTCCAGTGCCATAGATACAAACAGCTATGGCACAGGGAGCATTCTCTGAAGCAAAAGCTGTGGTGGTGGCGAAAGCACATGGAAAACTGTGTGGCAATTGTTAGCTGTGCCACGTATATCACGGTGGCATCAGAAAGCAATGTGGAGCTGGCTGCAGTGCCATCATGTGCAGAGGCAACTGACCAGTAACAAACTCTTAACCTGAAGCCTTATTTACATTGGCGCAAATGCGAGCAGAATAAGTGAATGAGCATTTGCAGACAACTAAACAGTGTTTACTACCATATGTTTATGCATCTTCTAACGACTGTCTGTTATACTGATAATAGTGAACTAAAAAAAACGCCTTTATATAGCAATCAAAATGCAAAAAACGATTATTTTTGCAAAAATTAAGATAATTTTATAGTAGAGGTGACAGAAAGTAAAATAGTATTACTACCATCTTCTTGGCAATAATGTCCAGTAGTTCAAATGCTTGATATCATTTTTCAGTAAGCAGATCCATATCAAGACTGAAACACCAATTATATGTTACACTTGTGAATTTATAACAACGTTTTTCTTTCATGGCATTGATAGATAATTTTTTAGGGTCATAGACAAAATTTTGCTTATCTTGTAATTCAATAGTAGAACAATTACACATGACTGACTCATTCAAGGTAACTAACTGATTACCAGCATGCAGAAATGTCACAATTGCATCCCTAAAGGTACTGCTATGCATATATATATATATATATATATATATATATATATATATATATATATTTATTTATTTATTTATTTATTTATTTATTTACAATTATATAAATTATTAATGTATTTGTTAATATTGTAAATAAAAATAGTACTCATCTATTAATTCCTCTCTTTTAAATTATTTCTGCATCACAAAATATATGATTTTATTTATTTTTATGTCTACTGGATGTAATAAATATCTGTATGAGTAAATATTTGGTGTATACATAGTCAGTTATCCATATTATATTTATAGAAGATAAATAAATAGTAACAACTAAAAAGTATGCTAATAAACCTAGCTCCCAGCAAAAACCAATAGTTGCACAAATAATATCACAAATGGTACCATATGTGTATATACGGAAACTGCCAATGGTAGATTCAGTTTTGATCAGAGGCTATCAACGTCATCACCCTCACAGAATTTTATGCATAGCTCAATATGACATTTTGTGCCCCATGGAAACATAAATTGCAGTAGAATTATAAAAGCAAAGTTTTCAAATAGTCGAACTGTCTTTATGATATGATAAGTTTTGAGGGAAGTAGCTATTGTTAGTGAAAAGCGTGACACAGCAGCAATTAATCATGCATCATATTACAAACTGAACAATACTGTTCTTAACGAAACAAAATTTCTGGATTTTATCAACATATTCTAAATAAACATACAACTGGTTAATTAGGTCATAAAAACAAAAGCAAAATATAGAAGTTTCAGATCTGATAACCCAAAGACGTAAAGTGTGTAAAGAATGGCTACATTGTTTTTGAAATTGATGTTAAATCTGCAAATGATGTAGTTTATGTGAGTGTGTGTCTGTTTTATCCATAAGTAACAAAAGCTGATAAGACTTATCAAAGTTTACTTCTATATGAAACCAAGATCAATAAATGATTTCAAACATAATCCAACTTTGGATGAATGAATCATATGGACTGAATTTACAATAAATTTTAAACAAAGTTCAGCAGAATGTGAATTGATATTTGACAACTATAGAAATTTATATTATCTTCCAGAAATCAGATTGATGCAAATGAATGAATATGTATTGTGGTGTTAGTTTTAAAATGAAAGGTGCAATTACAAATTCATGGCAAAGAACAATTATTGCACTTCTTTGACAAAGGTAGGTTTTAAACCCATTTATACACTTCTACTAGTTGGAAATAAAAGCCGAAAATAATGAAATTACAAAAATACTTCCACAAAACTCATTAAATTGCAATCAGAAGCACTAAATTAACTACTAGTCACACAAATTCGAAAACGCTTGAATAATGCACCAATTATATAACAAGATATATTTCTGTACATAGTTGTAAACTGAAATTATTGTCAACGCTCAGCCTTATCTCATGTAACTACTCCACATATTCCTTCAAACGCAAGGAAAACATTATCCCTGGAAAATCTCTACTGAGAACAACTTTACCAAATGACATGACAATACTGTTCAAAAATAGTTAATTTTCATAGAATATTGCCAATATCTTCGTCATAGAGTTTGACCCCTCCACAACCACAAATTATTATTACTTTTTGAACAGCTCCTTTGAGACTCAAACTTCACAAGTGAATACATATAATGATTATTCAAAATAGATGTATCTGAATTCATAGTAGGGGAGACCGGTGACAAAAGTAACAGGGAATGAAAGTAACATTCCCACTCCATCTTTGTATGTAGCTCCGAAAATCACATGTTTTGAACAATGAATGTCCTTGAACATTCTGCACTGCCTATCAGTCGATGGCTGTTATTGGAAAGGAACTGTTTAGTGTGACGCAATAAAACGTGTTTTCAGTACTTCGAGTAAGTTTTCTCAAACCTCTTAGTTTTGTGATAAGGGCAGTGGAACGCTGTAAGCATAAGTCTACTATAATGATCTACATATGTTACGCTCATTTTTGTGCCACAGTTAGTATCAATGTTTTTATTATTTGTATTGATCTGGCCTAAAATACGAATTTAACAGAAAATTGTGGCTGGGGCGAAAGTAACAGTGCTGCTGGGGACAAAAGTAATACTGTTACTTTCATCCCTTTCACTGAGAAAACAGTATTAGAGACTCAGATCCCCTGCTTTTTCTCATTAGCGTCAGTAAATTATGTATAATACTGTTAGGACACATTGATATAATGTTTTATTCAACAAATCCGTTATTTACTTAGTTATTTTATTACAGTAAAGAACAATAGGTAAGACAACTACAAGAGGACTAACTGCTACACCTGTGTATTACATTTCGCCACATGATGCTAAAAATTATAGCGTAAGTGTTACAGCAGCAGCAAAAAACAATATGTGCCATGTGACTTTGCATCGGTACATTAAAAAGAAAGGGAAGTTTGATGGTAGCACACTGATACGTCATGTCAGAAACAGAAGCAAAGAAAAAAGTGTTATCTGACGAAGATCAAAAAATAATGGCTGAATATGTGATTATTGCACCGGAAATATTTTACAGACTTTGTCCTAAGGATATCCATAAATTAGCTCGCGAATTGGCAGTAAGAATAACATACAAAGTCCATCGACTTGGGTAGATAATGAAACTGCTGTTCCTGTCTGGTTTTCAGCATTTATGAAGAATCCACAGTTGTCTCTTCCGTCGCCTCAAGTCACAAGTCTCGCTCGAGCTACGATTTTTAATCCAACAACTTGGCTAATGTGATGGAGAGATACAAGTTCGAGCCCATGGACATCTGGAATATGGATGAGACAGGTATCACAACTGTCCAGAAGCCAAACAGGATTGTCGCTAAACGTGCAATAATGCAGATAGGTGCCATCACTTTGGCTGAAAGGAGCACCCTTGTCACAGTTGCTATTGCTATCACTGCTCAGGGAAGCAGAACTACCCCTCTTTTTGTACTCCCTCGCTTAAGGTATCATGACTATTTGGTTTGAGATGGTCCTATTGGTTGCACTGGAGCAGAAAATGAAAGTGGTAAGATGCAGGATGAAGAATTCTTGCTGTTCCTGCACCACTTTGCAAAATTTGCTAAACCAACTCCTGAGCTCAAATGTTTGCTGCTTCTTGACAATTACGAATCTCATGTATCCATAGAAGCCTGAATGTTTGCTAAAGCAAAGGGATAGTTATGTTGTTATCCCCACCACACTATACACACAGGATGCACCCTCTAGACCGTTCAGTTTATGATCATTTAAAAAGATGGTAAATGCTTTTGCCAAGAGCTGGATCAGAAATCATCTAGGAAAGACCATGTCAATTTTCTACATCCCTTCAATTGTAAGGGAAGCACGTCCACTTGCTGTAACTCCCAAAAGCATTGCAGCAGGCTTTCATTGCACAGGCATAGTACCATTGAATTGGACTGTGCTCAGTGAAACCGATTTTGCGCCGCCTGCTGTCTCTGATCACCCAGCGCCACAAGCTTCTGATCATGAACAGCAAACGATGTCCTTGACAGGGCGATTAGCGACTATCAGCGGACCATCTGAAGCTGTGAACATATCTAATACCGATCCAGCATCAAGACATGAGGAAACACTTCCAGGTGTCATAGCCTGCGACGTGGAGCCTAGTGGTTTACAGTTATCTCCTTCAGTTCACCTAGCCTTTTCACCTGAAGCTATTCTTCAGTTCCCAAAAGCAGGTCCGAGGCAAAACACAAGAAAAGGGAGGAACAGGGTAAAGTCAGCAATTTTGATCGATACTCCAGAGAATCTGATTTTAGAGGAAGAGTTAAGAGCCCATTCACAGACGAATGAAGCGAAGAAACTAAGTTTTAAAAGCAGCAGGCCAAGATCGCGACAGCAGAATAAACCTAAGGAAACATCATCGGAAGATGAAGATAGCTAGTGCCTTGTTTGTCACGAATCTTACTGCCACAGTCATCCAAAGAGAAGAGGATTCGGTGTTGGGTATGTAAGGCTTGGTCTCATGTTGCTTGTAGCAAAGCAGAGGATATGTATGTGTATCAGAATGGCGAATCTGAACAGAAGTCATGATATGCATTAATCTTCTATTTAATTGACTCATGAACATTTAATCATAATGCCTGGATTTATTCAGTATTATTAACACTTACTTTAGTTAATTTGAAAATTGCAAATATAACTGAAGTTTTATATTTCCCGCCGTTTATTGGTGTTTTTTTTTAATCTTTTGTAATGGCAATTTACTTTAAGCTACTCTATAAATCATTTATTTGGCAAAATGAAGTTTTACATACTATGTTACTTTTGTAGCTTACTAGTGTTACTAATGTCCACAGTAAGAGGGACAAAAGTAGCACATACATTGACCCTTTAAAATTAATTTCACAAAACAAAGTGTACATAATTTTGGGAAAACTAAATGCAGTCGTGTTATAAAAGCCCCACAGAACACGTACAGTAGTCCGTTTTGTTTCATACATTTACAGGTAACTAATAAAAAATGCAATATGCAAAATATAACTTTTGTCCCCTGTCTCCCCTATACAAATTCATAAAATTGTGTCACATATGGACAGTTCAGTAAAATATGTAAGGATGATCATCAACAAATTCTGAAAATAACAAAGAACACATTAATTTACTATTATAATTCATTTTTGATTACTACTTGTGTGTTAAAAGTGGCAGAGGCAATTCACACTGCTAGAAAGATAAAAATTTTACAGAAAAGTAAGCTTTATAAAGATGCCTGAGGAGTTGCTCTATGGTAAGAAAAAAGAGCGAAAATTAGAAGGTAATGAACTGCTTTGACTAGAAAATAGGTGAATACTTAAAATTGGTTCCACAGTAGTCTCATAAGTTTGCTTCTACATTATTTTATCCAACAGCCAAGTTTCACAAAGGCTTACCTTCCTAATATTATTCCAATTGCAACATCATACATTTTATTTTATCCATTTTCTAGTTTTGCACTGAGTTTTATATGGTTTTTATCTCTAAAATGTCAGGCAGTTTTGGCAAAACCGTAATCAGATTTAACTTATCTGTAGTCCGCTATAAGATTAATTTATTCTACACTTCAGGCCTATAGCAATCATAACGTCCTAATCCCAGTCACATACCATTATTTCAAATCTATTAACTAAGATTCATAAACTGCAACACCACCAGACTCACAAATTACGTATTGCAAGATTGTCTTAGCAATGACAGACAAAATATTACAAGTGATAGCACAAAATCAACTTATACTCTGCCCAAAACATACATGAAGTTGACACAATGAACAACACCATTGTCATCATCTCCATCAAAATGACGATCACAAATCATTACTTCAAATCTCGCCACCATATAAAGATATAGCACGTAATATATCCCCATAACTTCACAAAACTCTAAGACCCTCAAGATAATACCAAAGTTACAAAGCTGTTCTGTTCATATCTTCCATACAACATTCATGACGACATAGCACTTACACCAAACTACCAAATCAAGTCTTCTTCAAGATTCTCACATAAGTAGCAACATAACAATTTTTCTTTGAAGATGTGGTGAAACATAAGTACTTTTCACAAATTAACACTTATCTCTAATTGCCACAGGGATAATAAACAGAGTTAACACAATTTGCCAAACTACCTCAAAGAGATCCATAAACAGGTTTCCTCATTAATGAGCCAGATGTCACTTCAGTATCCAGGTCTATAGCTGACTACACCCACAATATTATGCTAAGACAGCAATAAGTGTGAAATACCATGTTTCAGCAAACATTTCAACAGAAAATCAATTTCAAGACAAATGGACAATAGTTCCCTAACCAAGGTTAATATGTGTTCACATTTCATCTATTTACTCAACCTGTTTCGAAAACAAGTAAGGTGCTCTCTACCTGCAAGTTATTCACAACAAATAAAAAATCATTCTGAAAATGCAAAATTTCCCCAAATCCACTTGCACTTCTTTAAAATAGTATGAATCTTATATTTCATCAACCTTTTTTTGAATATGGTAATCATTGCGTCTTATGCATCCTTGACTGCAGAAAAAAACCAAAATATAGAGAGATATAAAATTATTACTTTATGCAGCAGTATTTTCAGACATATATAATAAGAACACTCCCTTTCCAAAAGTATCAGTTTATTTCTCTTTACGCAAACACGACATATAAATGATTTTTTCCCTGTGCTGTAAGATTACATTATAATTTTAACTATTATTAATCTCTAGTAAGGATGATTCCTAACTACGAGAGACAGAGGTAGAATATTACATTTAAAGCTCAACATAAGAACAGGAGAAAAGGTGCAGCAGGGAAGGGTGAAAACTTCAGAAGTAATGCTGCTTTGTCTGGGGCCATACATTTACCACACTCATGTCATGATAACAGTTTCATGACTCGGTGAGATCATGATCATTAACATTCAGACATAGCATCACTTGCCACTACAGCTTCTGGTTTAATCTCTGTTAGGACTCCAAAATTGGAAATCTTAGCAACATATTGCAGAGAAATAAACTTTAACTTCCTTTTGACTGTACCCTTTGTAAACTTGCACGTGAATGTAACATGGTCTTTCACAAATTTCTCTGTGACATAGTTTTCAGCATTTTCAAACTACTGTCACAGTAAATACTGTGGAAAGCGCTATAATGAGCCAAAACTTTGTTAACATGTGAGTGCATGTACACAAAAATATTTTTGTCTTTCTTTCTACAGATATTTTTAAACAAATGTAACGCTGCAAGTTCCTAACATTTGTTTTGGAAAATCTTCTTTGTTAAATTCTGCAAATTCCACATAATATTTTGGTATTTTGGACAAGAAGTTGAAATTGATGAAAATGTGTTTCAGGCGTCATACTACAACTCAAAATTTCGTCTTGTTCTACAGAAATACTATTTATTACTTCAACTGAATTTTCTCCTCCAAAAATAAAACAGTTGTCACTGCCATTGCTATTAATGTTCCTAACTATTGCATTATTGAATCTGATTTTTGATACACTCATTCAAATTTGACATTTTTTCGCAATAAATTTCAGTTTAACTTTCTATTTTGCTGAGTCTTTGATTGATTTTCTTCCTATGCACGCACAATTTATCAGTGTTTTCTGCTAACTTCAACTGCAGCTGTCCATTGATTTCTAGTAAGCAAGGTGGCGCATCTCTTAGCACACTGGACACATGTTTGGGAGGAAGTCAGTTCAGATCTGCATGGATCCACCAAGATTTAAGTTTTCCTTGATTTCCGTAAATCGCTGCAGGCAAATGCTGGGGTGATTTCTTTGGAAGGGCATGGCCAGTTTCCCTCCTCATCCTTGAAAAATTTGAATGTCTGCTATATTACTAACAACCTCAACGTCGATGGACATGAAACACTAGTCTTCCTTCCTTACATCCTTAACTGCTTTCTTTAAGTTTTGCATCTGATTTTTGAACTATTTGAATGTTGTTTTCTTAAAGTTTTGAATGTAATTGTTCGCCAGCATCGTGCATTAATCTTGCTTCCATCCTTTCCAACTGAAGTATTAATGTTCTCATTATTTCTTCTAAACCTTGAGTTTTTACCTCGATTTTGCACATCTGTCCCCATCCCACTGTTACTGAGAGTATCTTTCCATCACAGATTTCGTCGTTAGTGTTTCCTTTTATTTCCCATAGATAAAATAACGACAAATAAAGTATTTGATAACACTCAGCTATTTAAGAAATATTGTTGGCTGCACTTATCTCCACGTGCTACAGTTCAATTCAGCAACTGTTTCCGTCAGTGTGCTCTGTTCTCAATTTCTCTAGAAATTTGTATGATCCAAAGTCCCTCATTATTCTGCATTTGTCATCCACCGTTCTTTACACATTTAGGACACTGTTTCACTGCTGAAAAACATTTCAGTCTGTAGTTTTGTATCTTTGCTTAAAGCAGTTTAATAGTATCAGTAAGAGAACATAAAGTAATTATATTACTAATCTTCCACGGGAGAATGTAAAGTAATTGTGGTACTCATCTTCTTCCTGGCAAGAGAGTCTATAGCCTCCAATAGTGCATTGCAGTTTTCCTATAGGCAGGTCTGGGTTGTAGATCGAGACTGAAACGCCAATTATGTGGTGCACTTATTTCAACTTGTTTTATTTTATAAGTGCATTGGCAGATCGGTTTCTGCAATTACAGAGAAGATATCACACATCTTGTATTTAGTCACAGAACAGTTACACCATGATTAACTCATTTCAGGTAACTAACTAGTTACCAGCACGTCATTATTTCACTATCATAGGTCCAAAGACGTTTCTGTGGCAGAGATGTACAGATGTAACAAAAATTTGTGGCACAAAGTGCAGGACACATTTCTCACACATAGAAGAAGAAATTATGTTATATGAACATGGGCCTGGAAACGTTTTGTTTCCGTATTATAACTCTTTTTCTCCAACTCCATAATCATGGAATACACACGAGAACAGATCATTAGAATCATGGGGGAAAATGAACTCTTGGTGATATCTGGTTGCATTTTATATCACGGGTTATGTTTCACATGTCCCTGTTGCTATGCTATGTATGTCATTGCTTGTTTACAGGTAACAATTGTTTCAGAGATCAGTACAAACGTTGCAAACACACTGTTTGCTACTTAATCACGGACTTGGTTCATGCATTGGCAGTGTACCCAAATGCCCCATTTGATGTATGGACTAGATGATGGTAATGGCGCTAGTGCTCAACTTTTGTACTGGGACGGATTTTCAGGATGAAGGTACCCCAACAGAAAACGTTTGAAGCCATTGGTCGTCACCTTAGGGAACATGGGTCATTTAAGCCTGATACTCCCAAGTGGTGGAGGGGGCTAGAAGGATGAGGACATTGCTACTGGTGGTGTCAATTCTTCATGCAATTGAAAACGACCCTTGAGTTAGTAGAAGTGTATAGCTGCAACACTGAATGTTGGCTACATGTCTGCCTGGCGAGTGTTGCACTAGGACCAGCTTAATCCATGCCATTTACAGTGTGTACAGACAGTATCATCAGATAATTTCCCTGCAGAGGTTACCCTTCTGGAAATGGTTTATTCATCAAAGAGTCAACCCTAATTTTAGTGCAACAGTGCTGTTCACAGTTTAGTCATATATTCAGCTAGATCACATTGTACATTTTCACAGTCAGCATGTATGGCAAATGTCATCCTCATGCAACTGTAGAATCAAGTCATCAACAAAGATTTTTTTCTCGATGTTGCGCCAGCATTGTTGGTTACTGTTTGGGAGGATCTCATTTTCTTTCACCCAGGCTCAACAGGAAAAGTTATCATAATTTTGTAGAAAATCTTCTGTCAGATCTGTTAGTATATGTGCCTTTAGCTGTGTGACAAAACATATAATGCATGCATGATGGAGCACTTCCTCATTTTAGTGTTACTGCCTGCTGGCTTCTAAATAACAGATTTGGTGACAGATGGTTAGGTAGTAACATGGCATCCATGCTCTCAAGACCTAAACCCACTGAACTTCTGTTTGTGGGGGCATTTGAATGAGAGCTCTTAGCTCTTGTGAGTGGAACCTTCAGTACAATATACTCAAAGTCTCCATGCTTGTATTATGGAAGGCTGTGAAACCAGACGCAATACGCAATGTATTCATCAGTTCATCTAAGATACACTACAATGAGGGCTTCATGCACGTTTTAATGCCCATGAAGGGCATATTGAACATCTCCTGTGAGAAAGAGTAGCGTGCAGTATGCCAGTGTGTTCTGTTCTCTGTCCGCCGCTCGTGGTCTCGCGGTAGCGTTCTCGCTTCCCGAGCACAGGGTCCCGGGTTCGATTCCCGGCGGGGTCAGGGATTTTCACGTGCCTCGAGATGACTGGGTGTTTGTGTTGTCCTCATCATTTCATCATCATCCAGGAAAGTGGCGAAATTGGACTGAGCAAAGATTGGGTAATTGTACGGGCGCTGATGACCACGCAGTTGAGCGCCCCACAAACCAAACATCATCATCATCATCATCATCATGTTCTGTTCTTGTGTATTTCTCATGATTAATCAGGTGGAGAAAGTGAGTTGTAACATGGAAACAAAGCGTTTCCAGACCCACGTTCATATAACATAATTTCTCCATCTACATGTCAGGAATGCGTCCTTCAATATCTGGCATGCGTTACTGTTACACCAAGTGTATTTAAGTGTTTACAACGCAAATATTTACTGTGTTCTTTTAATACTGACAACAAAAATAGGACTGCTGTGTTAATTTGTCGCATTTAAATTATTTCTACCTCACACAATATAATATTTGACTTATTTTTATGTAAAGAGGATGACTAACTCTCTCAGGTATTCATATTTTTGCATTTAGAACATACTGAATGTTCTTGTTATACTTAAATAGGATAAATAAAAAGTAAAAACTGAAAATTTCGTTAATAAAAAAATCTCCCCAGCAAAAACCGAGAACCACTTAAATACAAATAAAAGTGGTATTTAAGGCAAAAATAGGGAAACTGACACCATTAGATTTAATTTATATCACAAACTACCACCCACCACGGGTCGCTACACTGAAGAAAGCAGCATCAAACACAAGAGAAGCAGCACAGCTTACCAAACCAAGAGGTGCTGCATTATTGTTGTTTGAGCAATAATAACCTCCACACAGATTTCACTAAACATAGAACTAGTTATAGCCATGACAGAAAACTCTGATATTGTGAGAGGATTATTTTATAGGGCGAGTGTGCTGATTTTGATGAATCAAACAACCTTTACTGGAATTATTCCAAAACTTTGTACTTATACTGGTGTGCAAGACTTATGGACGAAACACACTTTTGCATGATATGTTACTGCCGAGTAACATGGCATGAGGGAAGATGAACCTCACAGAGGGAAAACTACCACAGTATGGTACAGAAAGGAACTGAAAGAAATACAGAATGAGATGAACAGAAATAACACTTTTATTCATAGAAAGTTATTACACTGATGTCACCACGATTAATGGTGACCCCTGGACAACACTAAAGATAAAACATAATTCTTAATAGGGTGTTTGATCATCTCAGATGGCAGTGGATGCTCTGCAATGTGCTAATATGCTGGCCAAAATGTTGGTAAGGAGTTGCTGGTATCACACATACAGGTTTCTTGTTATTGACAAATCAAGAAGACTGAATGATGGTAGGAACAGACAAAATTTTTAGGAGTTCCTATACATGCAGCTATGAAAATAGTGATGAGTGTGCCTTGTGGTGATAAGGGGATTAACCTGCTTGACGAGCCCTGTTTGGAACATGACATTGTATGCGCAAAACATAAAGACCTCCCAGTACATCACGCTGCAGATCAAATTTTAGCTGATAAAGGCAAAGCATTATGTTCAAGAAAGGATACTGGTATAGGACAGCGCATTGCAGCATTTGTAATTGATAAAACAATGCATGGTAATGTGAAGTTGTGTCTAAGTGTGAGATTTCAAGCAAGCTATGAACGGTGCATGTCATGCACTGAAGAAGAAAACGACGAAGAAACAAGAAGGGATGTTTAAAAAACTGTATCCTGACAGCATTGGATGCAACCCTGATGAATGAAGGACCGGTTAAAGCATTCAGAGTTTCACTGACACCCAAGATATCAGGTTGAATTATCCCCTTCCTCTTATCTGCCCTCCCAGGTATCTCAGCGATGGGTTCACTGGCTGGTGGTGCTGTAGCTATTGCCAGAACAATGAAGTGGCAAGAGGAAGCAAGAAGACGTAAACACATGAGGGAAGCAGCACCCATCGGAAAACGACTATACCTGAAACCATACAAGGAAGGTCTAGGTCCCTTTACAGATAAAAAGCCCTTACAAATACAGCAAATACAGATCTGCTCAAGTTTCGTGGGACAAAATTCAACATTCCAAGATTGCGAGGTGTTTTTACGCGGTGTACATTATTAAAGACTATGTGGAAATCTGCAGAATGTAGAATTGTGAATTTAGTTGTTGCTTGGGGGGCTAGAACCCCATTGAGTGGCATATGTTAAGAAAAATGCAAATAACGTCAACTGTTTCGACTCATTTGGAGACCTGCAACCACCAGAAAAGTTACAGCGATATTTCACCGGCAGAACACCTGTGTTCTACAATTTTCATCGCTACAAAGACTTTAATACCTACTTATGCGAGCATCTGTACACCATGCTCCTCCTAAAATTTACATAGAAGTATATATACATATATATATATGGGCATAAGGTATGAAACCAAAGTGCTCAACACACAGTGTGCCCCTTCACATCAGAACAGCAAGGTGATAATACAAGCAGACTACGAGTTTCTTAAATCGATGGGTCTGAAGCCATGCAATGACATCTTTCAGTATAACTAGCCCGATGGAATATGATGAGTGTATTGTACGCTAGGATTACTTCTTGCAGAAACCTTATGCATCAACCACATTTAAACAAGAGCAATGAAATCAGGACTGTCTTCCATCACAAAGACACTTTAACCCTCCCATACAAGAGTTTCGTATATCTTGATGGATCGTTACGAAAATGGGAGGTACTGCTACAGTGGCATCGAACCTTATGCATAATGCTTTAGCGTTCCTGTTTCCTGAGATATGATAAGAACTTAATGGGGTCGAGATTTATTGTACATTCAATTCAGGCGTAACAACTCTTAAAACGATTTAGAAAATGCTGGATCGCTCATTGACGAACCAATGGATAGAACAATGGATGAGTACAAGAGATATACTGCATGTATACCTTTAAAACTGCTTATGAGATACTTTGAGGACATGTGGTGAATTGTTATGAATGCTAAACAGGAAGTTATTGTGTTATGAAGTACAACACATAACAATTCATTCACTCAAGGAGCTCAAGAGGAGAACGAGATCACCATATGGAAAATACCATACATCATAGTATCAGATAAGCAGTGTTTGAAGCTTTTACAAGTTCTGAATGCTGGTGTATTTCTACCGCGATCTTTGTGTTCGTAGGAGGTTTTGAGTACCCAATGCTACCGACTGCAAGCAGACAAACATGGTCTATTAAAACTTCCGCTCATCTGAAGATTCCCAGTTTCATCATACTTGCATTTCAGACCAATAAAAGAGGAAATATAGCAAATGATTCACCAAATTTGATAACTGCAGGTTAACTAATGCCAGAGACATCCTGAACTCCAAATTCTACCTGTACGATAATTTACACCTGAAAGGCAATGAAAATGTATACAGTCTAGCATATGACATGCATGTGAGGTTCTGTGTTTCATAATATGAAGAGGAAGAATGTCTACTCATTCCTCAGAAATTTAAGGAGCTGGCGCCAATCATTGTAATAGATTGCTCAAAACAGAATAATATAAATAAATCTGGATCTAAAGATGTACAATTTGAATTTGAATCTGTGGCAAATTTCCCAGAACACACTGCAGTGTATGCTTTTGTTATACATGACCTTGTGGTCAACTACTGCCCGCTCACCTGCGTTGTGTAGCAAGCTGTACAAATGAACATGTGCTGCGCCATACACAGAGCATTCCACAATGGTATTTCAAGGTGTGAACATCATTGCAAATACTCATGGTTTCTATGACGATGAGTGTAGACAGTACATAGTTGAAGATGTTTCATTCGTAGCATACACAAGAAGATGCAGCTATAAAAGAGACATTCTCACCAAACATTGTATCACCAAGGTCTTTCTAAGATGTGAAGTGTGATAATACACAAAGCAGTGCAAGTGATTAATATATTTCTACTTTGGAATTCACTGGGATGATCCTGGAGTACCATATAAAGATATAGTGACGTCGCTTCTATTATTCAACCACGCGGATACCATCATCTATGTGAAGGGGAAAGAGAAGATCACATGGATACGTCGAATATTCAAGTTTGTTGTTATTCAAGACCTGGAAGTCTACGGGTGTCCTGCTCTCCGTCGACTCAAGACACAGAAGAAAATGTCTGAAAAATAGTGTTGTGTCTGCGTATGAAAATGTAAAATATCTGTTAAGTTTTGTGAAAAATTTTCATCTCAAAGTCTGCATATGATTTCGCTTCACCCTGTTTCCACTTTGATAGTATACAGTTTTACTCAGATACTATGTCTATAGTTTTCTTCATGCATAGGAGATATAATTTTAGACATGTTTGCTGTATGTATGTGGAGGCAGACACAGTCACGTGCCACCTGCACCCATAACCCAATATGTGCAGCACGACAGGCATATCCCATGCAACCATTCTATACATTTTGTTATCTTACATGTTAAACTTCACCTTAATTTTCAGAACTAATATAATTTGTGTCCTGCATGTCTTTTATATACACAACAAAATAGGGGATAGGTTTTTTGTAAATAACAATGAAGATATATATAGTAACGCATTTTTCATTTGTTCAGTTCACACACAAACAATTTGATTTTTGAGAGACAGTTTAGTTCTTGAGTTACAGTTCAGTTCTTGAGGTATAGGTCATTTCTTGAGGTACAGTTCAGTTCTTGAGACACAGTTTGGCTCTGATACTTCAGTGCAAAGAGACTATTAACTTACATGCTAGTACTAATAACTAGGTAAAAAAACCTCCCAGCAGCAACAGTGGTTGAGAATATTTCTATAATTTTCCAGTAGCAATGGATGTGAATATTCACAATTTCCCAGATATATAAATCTATGGTAAAAACTAACACAGGGGAACGTTTTTACTGCAACTAAATTCCACAGTCCCATAGCAGATGTTTTACAAAAATTGTGATGGACTGTGAGCTATATATACTTAACAACTATCCATTCTTGGACAGTTACTGGCAGGCGAAACTTAAAAACTATTCTATTTGCGTGATGCACTACACATAGAGTTTATATAAATAAATATTTAGGTGGCACCTTCCAGTGTGTGATACGCATACATTTTTAATTACAGACCTAAAAACTCCACAATTGGCAACACATTCACCTCATCTTTCATAAGGCCAATAATCTTCTTTGTCTGTGGAACAATACCATAAGGATTGTGGGCTTTGTATGAGAATATGCCATGGTACCTCATTACCTTATCAGGATTGCAGTTCTTCATCCAATAGATGAAGCTACCTGTATCTATATAAAGTAACTTTGGATCTGCGAAATAAGTTTTCCCTAAATCATAATGAAAGTGGAACATGAGGAATATGGGTAAGTCCAGTACACACATCTGCATGTAAATAATTTTCATAAGCTCCACTGCAGTCTTCCCCATCTTCACAGCAAAAAGCACTCATTGAATATGGCAACCCACTTAAAATTCAGTTCCGCAATGCATTCTCTTACGGCATAACGCCCATCCAATTCAGTTGCAATCAAAATTTCACGACGATCTCTCAAATTCTCCATTGTTTTGCCAAAAATTTAATTATTCATTAATTTATAAAAGTCCTTCTTAAGGGCACACATCATGGAAGCTCTCTGTCTTGGATTCAAATGAATATACTCTTTCAGCCAGGTAGAATGTTTGAAGGAGGTAGCCTGAGTGATTCTAACCAGCTCCATCCCTAAGCTTAGACACTGCTGGAATTGTGGAGCATCCTCGCAGAATTAGCTGCTCTGGACAGAGTAGCAAACCAGATTGTGCATCATTCAAACTAATAGGGTATGTGAGTTCTGCCTGCACCCCGTATCCTACATCAGCAGCAGCTGCCATACTGCCCTTGATTTTTCCAACTAATCCCCTGCATTTGTCTGGGCACCTATTGCTACTCGCCAGTTGACAGTGATCGCTGCATGGCATGCCTGTATAAAATTTTACATCCAGGTACATGATGTAATTCGAATCAAAGGATGCACTGAACCTGTCACCCATCTGTGAGCTATTTTCCTTGGTGTGCCTGTGGACACATTAGCAAACTACCCATGAATCTCTCACTCAAAGAAAAGAAACATGTTGGAACCAGTCAATAATTTGATGCTGCGCTTCGTCTCCTGATGCATTGCGACCCAATACAACCCAGGTGCAATCTGACAAAGGGAGGGATACAGAGAATGTGTGGTCATGCATAGATTATGAAATTTCTCGAAAACATCTGCAAGCAAGCTCACGTCTGTACCCAGGTAAATCTGTGTATACTGTCCTAAAGTGGAGATGCTGAATTCCCATCAGATAGTCATGGTATGTTCATAATCTGCATCCATTATGGCACCGACTGTTACATTGCTAGAGAACGCACTTAAGATATGTAGCCTGGATTCGTTGAGTTTTGCCATGATAATTGTGTGGGAAAACCCTCTTCCTAGCCACAGGTTGAAACTTTTCCTCATAGGGAAAAGCGGCTCTAGTGATGTGCATATCGTCCTGAGTTTGAGTTTTAACAAGTTTCTGGAGTGGTCTCTGCATAAAACGAAGCGAGTCAAGGAAGCAGAGGGTGAGTCTTGGCATCATTCGTTTGGAGAATGAATTATATTTCTCGACACTCTCAGGCAGGACACCGAACTAATTTTTCTCCCAGCCATTTCAGCCAAGTACTCAACAAGAAAATGAGTGCATACCCGCTTAAATTATGGTATCTGCCTTGGTCACTGGTGCTTCAAATTCCTCGTCTTGTGAGCTCCGCCACGGAACTTCCCTGTAAGATGACAGTGGTCCCTATGAGGAGTTTCTGTTTTCTACCTAACGGCAGCCCACAAACTTGACAGTCAACCATGTTATTGTACAAATCTTCATTTTCCCGAGATTTCATCATGGGAACATTGTCATGGTAAAGCTTATCAAACTCCTATGAAAATTTTTCTAGCTCAGTGAGAAGCCAACTGCAGGATTGTCCCTGACATAAGATTTCTAGTGGTTTAGACTTGAAACATAGGACGATACCATTTGGAACACAGAACATATGATACATGTTTTTCAGTAAATGCAGCATCTGAGGCTGGAGGGTCACTTGCACAGCGTGTCACAGGAGCAAGGAGGCATTCAAAGTTGGCATATATCACAAACAGACATCACTCCTGATGGTTGGCATTCTTCAACTTTATGAACCTGTTTTCCTCAGTAAGCACAGTAACATCTACAGGGTCCTTGGAAGCACAATCTACCAGATGCTTGCTAAATACTCGCTTCTCGAAAAGGCATTGAGGCACCTTATGCAAATATGTTCTGTACCCCTATTTTCTTTACTCTTATTTTTACTCATCTGGAGACGAGAAAATGGGACAATGCTTTGATCCAAACAGAATGATAATTGCCTTTCTCCTTAGTTTTTTCATCATAGAATAAGACCATGTTTACATGCATCCTAAAAGTGGTTCAAATGGCTCTAAACACTATGGGACTTAACATCTGAGGTCACCAGTCCCCTAGACTTAGAAATACTTAAACCTAACTAACCTAAGGACATCACACACATTCATGCCTGAGGCTGGATTCGCACCTGCAGCAGTAGCAGCAGCGCGGTTCCGCACTGAATCACCTACAACCGATCGGCCACAGCGGTCGGCTCATGCATCTTAGAATCAGTGGCAAATTGTGATAAATGGGGGAGGCTGATGACTATACACCTGTTCTGCTCATCTGACGTACATTTCTCCAAGCCATAAACATGAACCGATATTCCAGTATTCTGAGCCTCAAATTTAGTTATATTCTCGATCTTAATGGGGAACTCGATAACATCAAAGTTAGGCCCTCCAGTGATAGTATTTTTACGCAAATAGTATCTATCTGTACACTAGAGACCTTTTGTATAATTTCTTTTGCAAGCCAGGATTGACCATTCAAAACAAGGCTTTTTCATTTTTGACATTAATGAATGCCTTCTTATTCGCTATACTTTAGGTAACTCAGTACACCTACACTCTCCATTTACTCGATCATAGACATGTATATGAAAGTCCTGTGGCTGAGTGTTTTAGCTGACCCCATAACTTCCATCCAGAAAAACTGGGCCAGTATAGCTCACAACGTGGTCTCACGAAACCACTCAGTGATTGATATGCTCGGCGTTATCACAGCATTATCCTCCCAAAGATAATGAAGACTTGTGCCTTCAACTCCAGTGGCAACATTGGGGGGTGGGGGGATACGACAGTTTGATCCATTTAATGGCAGGATACTGCAGATCTGCAGATCATTAACACCCTTAAGGAACTCCGTTTCCACGACGGTAAGGCACGCTCTTAGAAATCCAACAAGGCTGCGGCGCCCTCCTGCCGAATTCTCGATGCTAGTGAAGGAGATTCGCACCTCAATGGTGTCCGCAATCACCGAGTATTCTAATCGTGGTATGGTGTTACTACTCTGATTTTCTTCAATAAAGCTGATGTTGTTGTTGCAGGCCTGACCCGCTAGCCTGACAGGTGGAAGGCCGTTGCTCTTGCTGATTTCCTATCCAGGAACTCCAGAGCAAAGGTGGCGCTGGGGCTACACCGAGAGCAGGCTGAGAGATGGCCGCAGCTGCGGCAGCTTTCCGCACCACGACTATACAGTAAACCACACCGTTATGCAGGGTGGCTTGTGTGCTGGGGCTGACTGGTCATATCCGTGAGGCTTGTGTACTTATTAAATGAACCTGTAACGAAATGCACCGCTCATATTTCTATCTCCTCCATTTCCTCTATCAGTCCTGTCTGGTATGGATCCCAGATCGACGACCAATACTAAAACATTTGTCGAAAGCGTGTTTTGTGAGCTACTTCCTTTGCTGATGGGCTAGATTTTCTGGGCTTCCTTCCAATGAATCTCAGTCTGGCATCTGCCTTACTCGCGATTAATCTGTGGTCGTTCCAATCCAACTCGCTCTGTATGCATGCTCCTGGGTATTTTATGGAGGTAGCAATTATGTGGTCGTAAAGTAAAGGGCCTTTCTGTCCATGTAATGAATGAGGAATACACTTACATTCAAAACTGCATTCGGTTGTAGCTTTTGCCGCACTTCCGAAGTCTCAACAAATAGTATAATTATTGCAAATTGACAATTGTTAACAGAAATCTAGCTACGAGTGAGTATTTTAACACAGCATTCAGATAAAAAATAAATATACTATAGGACAGACAGTTCGTTTGCTAAGTGATCTAAAAGACAACTGCCTTGCATTAGACATGTAGCATTGCAAAATTGGAAAAATAAAATAAGTAATCTGAGTTCCAACAAATAATGTTTCTTCTCAAGAAAGTCAGTTATATTTCCGTAGTTTTCACAGGACATCAACTACAATAAACTAATTTTAATTCTATATTTTTATGAAAATGAACGACGTCGGGTCTATAAGCCCACTGTTATGCGAACAAGGGTTAACTACTGCTGTCTGGCACTGACCATCAGGAAGTCATAACGTTTCTGTGTCAACCACAAACGACACCATGTCCTAGATTCTGGCTGCAGCAATGCGGAAGGAGGTTGAAGTGGAAGCAGGCACGTGGTGGAGGGTGACTACAGCGGGATTTGGCATTTTCCTAACCGAGGACGCTGGAAACAGCTGATGATGTCTTAGATACGACACGGTCTATGGCTGTGACCCATAGCACTACACTTCTTTCCCTATAGGAAGAAGTGGCCCTCGATATTACTATCTGTGAACCAACTGCAACATAGGCTCTGGCGTATACACTATAATCCTGTACTTCACTCACAGTATCACTGTTTCCTTTACACCAGCTACACTTCCTTTGTTGTTCTGTTTGTACTTGGCACACACACACACACACACACACACACTGAGATTTGCGTTCATGCTTTGCTCTGACTTGGCCAGTAACTTACTCCTAGGTAGCAGCTTTTAACTCCACTGTGTGGTAGTTAGTGGCTATTACGGTGGCTTCCTCACACTACTGCCTGATTCGCTTTTACCTACACATCCCTGCTTCATCTTCTACAAAATTACACTAATAACTTGCTAAAAACCAAACTAAACTAAACTCCGCCCGAAAAGGCCCAACGATAACGACCGGCTGCCATGTCATCCTCATCCCACAGGCATCACTGGATGTTGATATGGGGGGGGGGGTGTTGTGTTGTGTGGTCAGCACACTGCTCTCCTGGGCATATGTCAGTTTTCTAGATGGGAGCCGCTACTTCTCAGTCAAGTAGCTCCTCAGTTTGCCTCACGAGGGCTGAGTGCACCCTGCTTGCCAACAGCGCTCGGCATACAAGATAGTCACCCATCCATGTGCTAGCCCAGCCCAATAGCGCTTAACTTTGGTGATCTGACAGGAACTGGTGTTACCACTGCGGCAAGGCCGTTGGAAATAACTACTACCCAAGAATAATGACTATAAAGTAGAATACACTTACATTGCTGTAAATTCTTCTTTAACCTATGGGGGACCAAACTGACCTTTGTGAATTGACTGGTATGTGCACTACCATACTGTTGGCGATACTGGCCAGCATAAACTTCATAGTGTGTGTGTGCTGTCATATCGCACCTTAGCAAATCAGGACAGTTTACCTATCCACTGTAAAACTGCCTTGGTTGCATTCTCTAGACGTCGTGACTGGAGAATCTATCCAAAAAATACACAAGCTATAATTATATCCACTCTTTTAGTAATTCCTTATTAATTCCTCTTGCCATAAGAGATGTACCCAGTGGCCCCAATAACCCAGTGGCCTCATTTCACCTTTGCTTAAGAAAGGTAATGCAGAAGTCATAGGAAATTACTGGCCCATTTCCCTGCAGTCACCATTCTCAAAAATAACAGAAGCAAGTATGAAATACAGATTAATGAAGTACCTGAATAAATACAATCTTTTATGCGAATCACAGTTTGGTTTCCAAAGTGGCAAAAATACAGAATCAGCCATAGTAGAATGCACAAACTGATGCTCTTGACAAAGATGAGTGTGTCACAGGCATACTTTTGGATCTTACTAAGGCCTTTGATACAGTCGACCACAAGGTCCTATTAAATAAATTAGAAGCATTAGGAATAAGATGGGTACCTAAGGACTGGTTTCGATCATACCTGGCAGATAGGGCACAAAGAGCAGAGATAACACATACTTTAAATAGGTCTAAATATCTAGTAAAACACTTATCAGAACGAAAATACATTAATATAGGGGTTCCGCAAGGTAGCCTATTAGGACCAACAATGACTTTCCCAGCAGTGTTACTCATGCTGAAAAAATTCTCTTTGCTGATGACAGCAATATCATTGTCACTGAGAAAACAAGAGAACTCCTTGCAGAGAAAGCAAATGAATCCCTCAAGGAAGTTTACGATTGCTCAAAAAGCAATAAAGTGACATTGAACATAAAAAAAACTAATGCCATGAATTTCAGTTTGAAGAAGGAAAATGACAATGTTAAATTGAACTTACATGGCATCTCTATAAATTGTGTAAAACATTCAAAATTTCTAGGAATAAATATTGATTCTCAGTTGAAGTGGTGTGAACAAACCAAGGTACTTGCAAGCAGAATGTCATCAGCATGTTATGCCCTTAGAATCCTATCATCAGTGTGTAACATGCAGTGTCCTTTAGTTACATATTATTCATATGTACACTCAATTCTTAGCTATGGCGTTCTTTTGTAGGGGAACAAATGCACAAAATATGAACACAGTTTTCAAACTCCAGAAAAGAGCCATAAGAATCATATCTAAAAGTGGTAGTAAAGACCATTGTAAAGATCTGTTCAAAACGCTGGGGATTTTAACTGCTCCGTGTGAATACATTTACCAGTCACTTGTTCACATCAAAAATAACATTGGTAATTACTGTTCAAAAAAATGGCTCTGAGCACTATGGGGCTTAACATCTACGGTCATCAGTCCCCCAGAACGTAGATCTACTTAAACCTAACTAACCTACAATCACACAACACCTAGTCATCACGAGGCAGAGAAAATCCCTGACCCCGCTGGGAATTGACCCCGGGAACCCGGGTGCGGGAAGCGAGAACGCTACCGCGCGACCACGAGGTGCGGACAACAGTTCTGTCCATGACCATGGAACAAGAGCTTGACTCAACTTACATTTGCCAAGAAAAAATAAACATAAAACTCAAAACAGCATCTTCTACCAAGGAATTACACTGTACAATAAATTACCAAAATATATAAAAGAAATTGCAAAAATACACTTATTTAAACGGGTAGCTAAAAAGTACCTGTTACGCAATACATTTTATGTGTTGAAGGACTACTTCTATAAAACAAAGTAGGGGGTTGGTAAAGAAAAATGTTAGACAAATAAATAATAATAGTCATTATAAAACATCCAACATTCCATGTAACACTTTTGCACTATGTTTTTTTCCTTCTTTTTTCTTTTTCTAGAAAAAAGCGTACCCTCAAGATATGCACTGCACAGTAGTAACACCTCTTCATTCTGAGCTCAACATCTCACTCATTACAGAAGGATGCTGACTCAGTTTTTCTGGCTAGCAAATGGGAAGTTGTGGTACAGAAAACGGCCCAGAGATCACATGTGTGTGTGTGTGTGTGTGTGTGTGTGTGTGTGTGTGTATGTAGTGAGTGAAGTGTTGTGAAACAATGTGTGTATTGTATGTGCAGTGACTGATAGTGAGATATGACTGAACAGCGAGCCATTACATTATTTAATAAGTTGTTTGTAAAAAAATTATTGTATACCAGGAATAAATCTAATGATTGTCCCTAACTAGAAGTCTGTAAATGTATGTGTATACGAATTAGCTTATTTTAAATTTCACTAAACTCCTAAATACTTTGACATGTCCTATATCCTTGTAAAAAGATATCTAGGGATGAGTAAAGCTACTACTACTAACACTACTAACAGCTCCCCATTATTAATGACCTAGCTACAGGTCCCACATATGGTTCACCTATGTTTCCCAGTAATACTTTTGCTTTGTTGGCTAATTTTGATGGATCAGCCAGAGATCCATTATCGCGAACATTGTTCCTCGAGGAACATAGAGCGGTTGAACCCTTTTGCTACTGCTAAGGCCGAATTACTGCTGAGAAGGGCAATGTATGCATGCCTGTAACCTATAAGAAATTCCTTAATATCCGACCAATGCGTTTCTAGCTACAAGGTTTTAAGGTGACCAGCCCCCAAAACTCGGACATCTTCTGTTCCTCGATGCAGCGGCAGTTGCTGAGAAACTGCACGCATTTTGTTGCACTCCTCGCGTTTTGCAACACCTGATACGCGAGTTTTGTACAATAATTCGTCCCATTTCAGATTATATATGTTTGTATCATGAGACTTTGTAGATTAGGAACTCAAATTACAGTTACTTGGCTGGGCATGTCGTTTTCTTTTTGGCATGGTCACGAAAGTTGTTGAGAATCTGCAAGTACTTTGTTATAGTGTTTGTCTTTTGAAATATCTGATAGTTCAGTTCCACAGGATAATTATGCCATTCAGGTTACACAGGGTGATTTTTTTCACTGTACACAAACTCTAGGGATTGATGGATGAGAGGATATGGAACAGAAGAGTTCTAATAAATTTATGTCGAGAAATGCAGGGCTTCCATGTTAGAGACCATTTATTCCATTACGTTGCTACAGAGACTGCGGCTCAATATGCGCTGTACCATGCAGCCACAGTTACAGTGTGCGTGGTTTTCTCTTTGAGGGTGGTACTGTTTTTCATATGTCTGGTCCTAGTGCCCCCTCCTGCCATGGTAATTGTTGTCAGAAGAATGTCAAGCCAACGATTTTCTGTTACCCTCATATTATGCATACTTCTTTGTTGTTTATGTGCCTCAAAATATATAAATGTGTCGAAGTATACATATATAAAGCGTCAAAACAACTACTAACATATAGAAATCGTTTTATATAAGCAGCACATTTGTTTTAGCAGCAAAAAGGAAAGGAACCAGCGGAAAAATTCACAGACAATGTGAATATGTTAATCTGCGCAAGACTCTGACAGAAAAGTGGGCAACAAGCTACCTCAATTCTTATTTCATCTTACTAACGAAAAATTTTGGCATAAAAACACATTCACACTTTTTTGTGCCGAAAGAGAGTATCAGAGAAAGGAGAGAAAGACAAAGGGAGACAATGTAAGTGAGAGTGGAGATAATGGCAGTGGAATATACTGCATGTCAGTGGGAGAAAAAGAAGACAGTGGCAGACTGACGAATATAGGCAGTGGCTGTGTGAGAGACATGCTGCGTATGAAGGCTTTACTGTGAGATAGATTGGATAAAATTATTTAAAATGTGTTGTGTTAAAACAGCATGAATAAGTTCGCTTGCCAAAATTCTTGTTGAGGTAGACGGAAAGAAGATTGGGGCAGCTGGTTTCGCACTTGCCTGTCAGAGTATTTTACAAATGAATATATTCCTCTTTTTGTGTTCTGACAAAAACATTTTTCCACTGATAGAAAAGGTGTGAGTGTAAAAGTATTCTAGACAATAAACCATTTTAAAAAAATGATATCCTATGCCCATGACTTTTAAGCCATCTGCAGTTAAAGAATTTGGGAAAACGTTATGGCAAGGAATAATAGAAAAATCACAAAGTGAATATTGTAATCAACTACTAGTATTTAGAAATATTGTAATCAACTACTAGTATTTAGAAAACCCAGTTAATTTCAGATGTAAAGATTTCGGATACAAAGACTATAAATCAAAACAATGGAAATGAATAAGGACAAGTCCCTTCCTACAGAAGAACTAGTGGCCTATTTAAATGATGTGATATATATATATATATATATATATATATATATATATATATATATATATATCAGTAGTATAGATCTTACTACCAGTTATTAGTAAGTGCCTCCATCCTTAGTCACACCGAGCGAGGTGGCGCAGTGGTTAGACACTGGACTCGCATTCGGGTGGACGACGGTTCAATCCCGCGTCCGGCCATCCTGATTTAGGTTTTCCGTGATTTCCCTAAATCGCTCCAGGCAAATGCCGGGATGGTTCCCTTCAAAGGGCACGGCCGACTTCCTTCCCCGTCCTTCCCTAATCCGATGAGACTGATGACCTCGCTGTCTGGTCTCCTTCCCCAAAACCAACCAACCTTACTCACAACCATACCCAGCTTTTATTTTCAAAGGACGATCTTATCAATAAAGTGTTACCTTTTTGTTTAAATGTGCCAGTACCAGTGTTCATGTGAGCCTTAAATTTGGGATTAGGCTATAAATTAGTGCAAAGTATTATTCTGTATATTGATGATTTGCTTATTATGTCTGAAATATTGTCAATTAATACAGCTTTATTGAAAGAGGTATTTGATAATTTTAAACAAGTACATGTTGCAATGAACCTATCTAAATCTCTCTTTAGCATAAACTTTTTGTATACATAATAGATTCTAGAGAAATCTGAGGTAATGCCCAGAAGCTGGAGGCGATTGCTTAATGCCCATACCTAGGGAGCAAAAAGCAAATAGTTAATATCTCACGAGATTTCTATGAATGAATCAAATCAATAATCCACTATTATGGAGTTTTTGATACAGAGATCTTACTGGCAATGGAGTGACAAGTAAAGAAAAGTTTTTGCCCACATCAGGGAGAACCTTGCACTGGACAAAATTGCTACACTATAGCAATCTGGACTAAATATTGAGGGTTTCAACTAATGCTTAGGATTTCGAATTAGCACATGAAGCCTTCCTGGGAGATTTAAGCAATGCACAGAATAACATCTGTAGCATAGCTTTTGCCACTCAAATGCTAAATGAAGGTGACCTTAATTGTTCAATGACTGAGAAAGAGGCACTTGCAGTTATCTAGAGCTTTACATTATTTAAGGATCTTCAAGCTGGCAATAAAGCTGTAGTGAATACTGATCACTAAAATCTTACCTTCTTCAGGAATAGTGAACTAATTCACAATATATTAATTAGATTAATGGAATTATACAGGAAGTTCAATAGAAATTCAATTTTGAAATGATATATGCTACAGGTATTAAGAATATTATGACTAGCACTTTACACAGATAACTATCGGTTTTAGGGAAGCCCAGAGTTTGCTTGTGCCAAGCACAAAGTTTAGAATTTATTACATAAAGTGAGGTGACAACAACAGAGGTGTCAGGAAACTAGCTAAAATGATCGTGAAGGAACAGATGACAAATCCTGTGTTGAATGAAGTTTATATCTGTACAAGAAAGCAGTTTAGCAAATTGTGAGAAGAGTAAATGGTTACTCTACAAAGGAATATTATACTGGCCTTGCTGTTACAAGATCCAGGAAGCGAAACTTCTAAGAAAATGTATAACAACTCAAATGTGCTGAAGTATTGAGAAGTGTGGCAGACAAAATTACCCTGAAATACCTAAGAATCCTCCCAATCACCCGACTATCAGTGTCACAGACAAATGTAGAGGCATCATTTGTATTTTTTTGGTTGTATACTGTGTGTTAATTTTAGCTGGGAAAGGGGTTTACTGTTTTGTAAATTTTTTACTTGCTAGTTGACAGAGAAGCAAGACAAGGACATTGGATTTTAAAAATTTCCAACATCTGGAATACATATTCTGCTCCCATCCAAGACTGTGCTATGTACATAGGTAGGTAATATGTGGCGGATAACGCCAATGCTGAGGAAAAGTACAGCTGGATCCAGTTTTGAGTTATTCCAGAAGAGCTGGTGTTAGGAGAGTAGGAACATTTACTATTGAAGAATGGTGGGGGGATTGCTAAGAGTCAGTAAATCTCAGAGTGAATGATATGAAGATCTGTATATCAATATGCAGTCACATAAATAGTATAAATCGTTCATGTGGTTATAGATCTGTAATGTCCTAGATGTAGTGGAAAAGATTACTAGATGAAGAGTAATGGATGGTTCGTAATAACTAATTTATTAAGTACTTGGGGAGTGTTGTGGGGGAGCAAACTCCGAAATAATACTTCTATGAGAGCAATTTGCCAATGCCACTGATGCTGTTTTGTTAGCAAGTATTGGTGTTAATCCAATAAGGTGTGCTGTTCTTTTAGGATTTCTGATTAAAGCATATACATACACAATCACATAGAGTTACGAATAATTAGTAAGCCCTATGTAACTTGATGAAGTAGTGAAGTAGTGAAGTAGTGAAGGCAGCAGAGGATCAAGTAGGTAAAAAGAAGAGGGCTGGTAGAAATCCTTGGGTAACAGAAGAAATATTGAATTTAATTGATGAAAGGAGAAAATATAAAAATACAGTAAGTGAAGCAGGCAAAAAGGAATACAAACGTCTCAAAAATGAGATCGACAGGAAGTGCAAAATGGCCAAGCAGGGATGGCTAGAGGACAAATGTAAGGATGTGGAGGCTTATCTCACTAGGGGTAAGATAGATACTGCCTACAGGAAAATTAAAGAGACCTTTGGAGATAAGAGAACCACTTGTATGAACATCAAGAGCTCAGATGGAAACCCAGTTCTAAGCAAAGAAGGGAAAGCAGAAAGGTGGAAGGAGTATATAGAGGGTCTATACAAGGGCGATGCACTTGAGGACAATATTATGGAAATGGAAGAGGATGTAGATGAAGATGAAATGGGAGATACGATACTGCGTGAAGAGTTTGACAGAGCACTGAAAGACCTGAGTCGAAACAAGGCCCCCGGAGTAGACAACATTCCATTGGAACTACTGACGGCCTTGGGAGAGCCAGTCCTGACAAAACTCTACCATCTGGTGAGCAAGATGTATGAAACAGGCGAAATACCCTCAGACTTCAAGAAGAATATAATAATACCAATCCCAAAGAAAGCAGGTGTGGACAGATGTGAAAATTACCGAACAATCAGTTTAATAAGCCACAGCTGCAAAATACTAACACGAATTCTTTACAGACGAATGGAAAAACTAGTAGAAGCCGACCTCGGGGAAGATCAGTTTGGATTCCGTAGAAATACTGGAACACGTGAGGCAATACTGACCTTAAGACTTATCTTAGAAGAAAGATTAAGGAAAGGCAAACCTACGTTCCTGGCATTTGTAGACTTAGAGAAAGCTTTTGACAATGTTGACTGGAATACTCTCTTTCAAATTCTAAAGGTGGCAGGGGTAAAATACAGGGAGCGAAAGGCTATTTACAATTTGTATAGAAACCAGATGGCAGTTATAAGAGTCGAGGGGCATGAAAGAGAAGCAGTGGTTGGAAAGGGAGTAAGACAGGGTTGTAGCCTCTCCCCGATGCTATTCAATCTGTATATTGAGCAAGCAGTAAAGGAAACAAAAGAAAAATTCGGAGTAGGTATTAAAATCCATGGAGAAAAAATAAAAACGTTGAGGTTCGCCGATGACATTGTAATTCTGTCAGAGACAGCAAAGGACTTGGAAGAGCAGTTGAACGGAATGGATAGTGTCTTGAAGGGAGGATATAAGATGAACATCAACAAAAGCAAAACGAGGATAATGGAATGTAGTCGAATTAAGTCGGGTGATGTTGAGGGTATTAGATTAGGAAATGAGGCACTTAAAGTAGTAAAGGAGTTTTGCTATTTGGGGAGCAAAATAACTGATGATGGTCGAAGTAGAGAGGATATAAAATGTAGACTGGCAATGGCAAGGAAAGCGTTTCTGAAGAAGAGAAATTTGTTAACATCAAGTATAGATTTAAGTGTCAGGAAGTCATTTCTGAAAGTATTTGTATGGAGTGTAGCCATGTATGGAAGCGAAACATGGACGGTAAATAGTTTGGACAAGAAGAGAATAGAAGCTTTCGAAATGTGGTGCTACAGAAGAATGCTGAAGATTAGATGGGTAGATCACATAACTAATGAGGAAGTATTGAATAGGATTGGGGAGAAGAGAAGTTTGTGGCACAACTTGACCAGAAGAAGGGATCGGTTGGTAGGACATGTTCTGAGGCATCAAGGGATCACCAATTTAGTATTGGAGGGCAGCGTGGAGGGTAAAAATCGTAGGGGGAGACCAAGAGATGAATACACTAAGCAGATTCAGAAAGATGTAGGTTGCAGTAGGTACTGGGAGATGAAGAAGCTTGCACAGGATAGAGTAGCATGGAGAGCTGCATCAAACCAGTCTCAGGACTGAAGACCACAACAACAACAACATGTAACTTGATATACACACACCTGTATACACACCTGATATTAGCATTTGAATGCAAGGCATTGTGTTTACTAGAATGTATATCCAATGAGTACCTTCAGTTTGTTCCTTCAGAATACAGTTTTGTGATTAATTTTGAAGGGAGTAGCTGATATAGAAGATTCATTTTCTTTGTAACACAAAGATTTGTAATTCTTTACGCCAATAAGCGGATCTCACTGATTTCCAAATAGATCACCTACAGAAACTAATAATAGTATGCCCTATTTACTGCTAAGGATGTATAATTGAAAGAAAGGTTATAATTTGATTGCAATTCTTGCAGACAAACCGTTTAGTTGAAGATTATTGTAAATCTCAAGAATACCTTATAACTTGAAGAGAGGACATACATATGTCAGCACTGCAGATAGTATATTGGGATATGTACATAACACAGTTAACATGAGCACATAACCTGTGAAGCGCTGTTAAATGTTTGCAGAACAACTAGAATTCCATTTCTGTGATAATGTGTTACATAATGGAGCTATGCAAACTGCTCATTTAGTGCATACTATTCTTCAAAGCTGTATAGAACCAAAATTAGAATTATTATTACAATTAGAAAATAAAGGAAACATAATGAATAACAAAACAGCATGAATTTCCTTGACATTTATAGGGAAATTAGAAACTGTCGTAATCATCAAAATGTTCACAAACTTAAATCAAATGTGACGTTTTATCTTGTGCATGATGTTCATGGGACTCCAAATGGGACATCTTCGTTTGTTCATATCCTGCAATGAAGCTAAAGCTCTGAGCAATTAGTAGTAACAAGATGGAAACCATTGAGCATATACTGTGCAGTTAACTACAACAAGTTTTCTTAAGGAATAATATTTTTCTGTGTATGTAAATCGTTTCATGAGATTAGGATCATATTAGTGTTTAAATATTCCCGTTAACCAATAAACAAACAAAAATGGACATTTTAAGAGCATACTTAGCGGAGATATGTTAATTAAATTCAGTTTCAACAGACGAAGATTTCAGTTCCATAACACCCTTAAAACTGGAGTACGCTCGCTCTGAGGGACGATATGTAGTGTTTCAATGTATTAGCCGAAACATCGACGTCTTTTCCCGCATGAGCGACGCAGGTAAGTAGCAATTAGTTGTTGGAACGTATATTCTTAGGTGGTGATCAGTGTATTTAAGAAATGTGCTTCTTTCTGTTTTGAAATGTGCAGCACTCGAGTTCGTGACAGCATGGCCCACTCACATGCCGCTGTGCAGGTCACCAAAAAGAGTCAGCCGACACCGGCGAATGAAAGATTTTCACGATCGTGTTGTGAAGAACGTTAATGTCTGTCATTACGCTGGGGTGGAAAGGTCATGGGACAACGATATGCACGTATACAGGCGGCAGTAGTATTGCATACACAAGGCCTAAAAGTGCAGTGGATTGGCGGAGCTATAATTCGTACTCTGGAAAGTTCCATTATGATTATGGCTGCACGACAGGAATTGACAATCTTTCAACCTGAAATAGTAGTTGGAGCTGGGAAATGCCATTTCGGAAATTCAGTATTCTGAGAACCACAGTGTCAAGAGTGTGCCGAGGAAACCAAATTTCAGGCATTACCTCTTAGCACGTACAGTGCATCGGCTCACGACCTTTACTTAGCGACCGAGAGCAGCGGCGTTTGCGAACAGTCGTTAGTGCTAACAGACAAGCAACAATGCGTGATATAACCGCAGAAATCAGTGTGGGACGTATGACGAACGTATCCACAAGGACAGTGCGGCGAAATTTGGCGCTCATGGGCTTTGGCAGCAGGCGACCGGCCCTAGTGGCTTTGCTAACAGTACGATATGGTCTGCAGTGCCTCTTCTGGGTGCGCGGCCATATCGGTTGGACCCTAGACGACTGGTCAGATGAGTCCCGAATTCAGCTGGTAAGACCTGATGGTAGGGTCCGAGTGTGGCGCGGACCTCACGAAGCCATAACCCAAGTTGGCAACAGGGCACTGTGCAAGCTGGTGGTTGCTGCATAGTGACGTGTCCAGTGTTTACATGGAGTGTATAGGGTCCTGGTTGTGTTCGGGCGCTTGGAGATCGTTTGCAGCCATTCATGGACTTCACGTCCAGAGACAACGATGGAATTTTTATGGATTAAAATGTGCGGATATGGCCAGGCCACAGTTGTTTGAAATTGGTTTGAAGACAATCCTGGACAATTCGAGCGATGATTTAGTCAGCCAGTTCGCCTGATACGAATCCTGTCGAACATTTATGGGATGTAATCGAGAGGTCAGTTCGTGCAGAAAATCTTGCACTGGCAACACCTTCGCAATTACGGGCGGCTACAGAGCCAGCACGGCTCTGTATCTCTACTGGGGACTTGGAGCGACTCGTTGAGTCCATGCCACACTGAGGTGCTACGTTATGCTGGGAAGAAGAAACTTCGACACGACATTAGGAGGTAAGCCATGATGTTTGTCACCTCAATGTCTACGGAAACGAAATAATTTCTTAAATGAAACAAGTTAAATGTCCCTGATATGTGTGAGTTTTTAATAAGTTATCGTCACGTTTTTGCTGAGTTCTTATGAAGTTATTTTATGTATAGTGAAAATATTTTCATAAATAAATCACGAAGAAAGAGAAGTATTAAATGAATGAAAAAAATAATTTTGAGCTGAATTTTTATCAATCCAGAAACCTCCTGTAGGCCCACCCGGTTAGCAGCGCTGTCCCACTCGCTGCTTTTTGATCGGGAAGGCGGTTTTCCACATATCTCGGCGAATGCGGGCTGTTTCCCCTAATTCCGCCTCAGTTACACTGTGCCCCGGCGATTGCTGCACAAACACTGTTTCCACGTACGCATACATCATAATTATTCTGCCATGTAAACATTTAGGGCTACATTCGTCTGGTATGAGACGTTCCCGGGGAGGGAGGGCGCGGGAGGAACGGGGGGGGGGGGGGTGGGGGGGTCGGGGGAAGGGGGTCCCCAGAACCACATAAAAACCCTGGGTTCGCTGTGGGGCGGCGGAGTGGTGGGTGGACGGCTGTGGCCTGTTGTGGGGTTGCGAACCACAAAGGGCTACAGCAGGACGAAGCCTCTCCATCGTTTCTGTGTTCCCGGTTTAATACAATATCGCCTGCTGTACAATTAATGAGCGTTGTGTACTCTACTAATATGCTGTGGTTGCGAAAAAAGTGATTTACTGCCCGTTGGGAAAAATGTTAAGAAAATAATTGGAAAGAGTATTTTTTTCTGCTAAAGACTTTAATCGACTGTAGATATTCCGACGAGATTTTGTCCAACTGTAACGACCATTTGGAGTCTCTAGTTTTAAAGGTACAGAGAAATCTTGCAATTCTCCTCTGAATACTATAGCGAGTATGCGCCAAGATAAAAGTTAATTGAAATATAAAAGTTCCAGTCATAAGAAACATCAAGTGAAGGGTACTGTGAAGCTGGTAGTGGTGCTACTACTGACACTGCGTGCATGTGACGTATTATCATAATGAACTCATCCACTGCAACTGAAGATTATTTTAGCACAGAATTTAGTAGCGAAACTGCAGTTTCTAACACCTTGACCTTTTGAATTCTTTGACCGACCTTCAACCGGATTCCATAGATGCTGAGGGCAGTAGCACACGAACAGCCGACGTTCCCACGCACCAGCCAATGACAATCTGTCTCTTCGCCGAAGTCGCCTATAGGTACGTCAGTGATTTTCCCCATTTGCGACCCTTGCCGTATCTACACTGAAGGGCCAAAGCAACCGGTACGCCTGCCTCATATCGTGTAGGCCTCCCAGGAGCACGCAGAAGTGGCGCAACACGACATGACATGGACTCGACTAATGTCTGAAGTAGTGCTGGAGGGAGCTGACACCATGAACCTGCAGCGCTGTCCATAAATCCGTAAGAGTGCGAGGGGGTGGAGAGCTCCTCTGAACAGCACGTTCCAAGGCATCGCAGATGTGATCCATAATGTTTATGTGTGGGGAGTTGGGTGGCCAGCGGTTGTGTTTAAACTCAAAAGAGTGTTCCTCTAGCCACTGTGCAGCAATTCCGGAAATGTGGGGTATCGCCTTGCCCTGCTGGAATTGCTAAGTCCGTCGGAATGCACAATGGACATGAATGGATGCAGGTGATCAGACCAGATGCTTATGTGTCACCTGTCAGAGTCGTATCTACAGACACTAGCGGTCCCATATCGCTCCAACGGTACACGCCCCACACCATTACAGAGACTCGACCAGCTTGAACAGTCCCTTGCTGGCATGCAGGGTCCATGGATTCATGAGGTTGTCTCCATAAATGTACATGTCCATCCGTTCAATACAATTTGAAACGAAATTCGTCCTACCAGGCAACAGGTTTGCAGTCATTAACAGTCCAATGTCGGTCTTGATGGGCCCATACGAGGCGTCAAGCTTCGTGTGGTCCAGTCATCAAGTGTACACAAGTGTGCCTTCGGCTCTGAAACCTATATCGATGATGTTTCGTTGGATAGTTCACACGGTGACACTTATTGGTGGCCCAGCATTGAAATCTGCAGGAATCTGGGGAACAGTTGCTCTTCTGTCACGCGGAACGATTCTCTTCAGTCGCCATTGATCCCCTTCTTACAGGACGATTTTCCGTCCGCAACGATGTAGGAGATTCGATGTTTTACCGGATTCGTGATATTCACGGTACACTCGTGAACTGGTCGTACAGGAAAATCCCCACTTCAGCGCTACCTCGAAGATGCTGTGTCCCACAGCTCGTGCGCCGACCATAACAACCCGCTGAAAGTCACTTAAATCTTGATAACGCGCCATTGTAGCAGCAGTAACCGATCTAACACCTGCGTGAGACACTTTTGTCATATACAGGTGTTGCCGACCGCAGCGCTGTATTCGGCCTGTTTACGTATCTGTGTATTTGAATACGAATGCCTATACCAGTTTGTTTGGCGCTTCAGTGTAGAAAGATTGCCCATTCTCCTCTACTCCGTTTGTACGCGCTCCTCAGCGAGTCACGTTCTCACAGCGTCTTCTGGTAGCATTGAATCCCGCGCTGGCCGTTGTCGTGATGTTTCGGCTCAGCGGTGTGTTATCCACATGGTATGTTCAGCATCAATCATTTCAATCCACAAATATATTTTTACAATAAGTGCAGTTACGTACAAACTCTCTCAGTTCCCAATTCAACACTAAAAGCCATGTACGGCGAATCTTTTTTTTTTTTTTGTGTGTGTGTGTGTGTGGGAACCGTAAACGTGAGTTTCTGGACATCACCCACAAATCTTTTAGTTGAACTAACTGTTGTCATAAAAAGCATGTGGCAGACGTACGCAGAAAACGAAATAATAATTTTTTGTCACGTCTGTGTGTTGGCAGCTGGCCGCTCTGAAAATAAGGAGGAAAACGGCTGCGGTCAAGGCGAGAGGCGCCGCGCTTCCTGTGGTTTCGCTCGACCGGCGGAGAGACTTCCTGTGCGCTCGTCGCTGTGCTGGGACTGCTCTGCGTGCGACGCGCGCTGCGTGTGTCGCCACCTCAGTCAGCCTCGACAGCCGACGACGCGTCCAGCGGGCGTAGCTGCGTCGCCGCTGGCTCTGCTGGCATCAAGCGGGGCGTCCGTGCTGGACTGCGTCTGCAGCCACGTCGGCCGCGGTGAGGGAGAGGTGTTTTCCTGCAGCTGTCAGCGCAGGGTAAGTACTTCCTCGTACATCATTGAGTCGAACGGCGCTATACACCGCGTCGTTTCTAACTTCTGAGAGGCAGCTGGGCTTTTGCATACTGCTACGAGGCAGTTCATTAGGGGGAAACTACACTTAATGTCAACATTTAGACGAATGGAATTTGTTCTCCATTTTGCGAATCAGAAGATAACACAAAGTTCGATTTGGTAAGGTTTTAAATTAATGATCTTCAGTTGTTTATTGGATTTAAAAAGTTTTCCAGGTGTATGCGAATAACACGAAGTCAAGTGATAGACAGGATGGAGAATCCAGCTACTCGCCAGATCCTACATTACCGATGCAAGTTCGTGAAAAGGTTGTGATGTAAGTGCCCTTTATGTATTTCTATAACTTTTACATAATTATGAACGTTGTAGACATTACAGAAGGGATCAATAGCCTAACAATACCGCCACTGAAAACGGCTATAACTGCTTAAAGGATAACAATACTTCTAGAGAATCTATAATAAACTTCAAATTATTTGTGTCTTTGAGCAAGTGCACTGAATTGGAAGCCTGAGCATACGCAGTGACCTGTTGCCGAAAAGTTACTTATCATGAGTGAAAATGACGCATGCTACACAGAAACTAAAGGCATCTGAGCACCAGCTGAAAAATTGAAACTAGATTACGCCGATTACTTGCATAAAATGAGCTGTTTTGGAACATTACTAGTTCACACCATTTTCGTCGGTTTTTTTTTTTTTTTTTTTTTTTTTGAGTCACCAGTCTTCTGACTGATTTGATGTGGCCACCACAAATTTCTTTCCTTGCCAACCACTTCATCTCACAGTAGCACTTACAATCTACATCCTCAATTATTTGCTGGATGTATTCCAATCTCTGTCTTCATCTGCAATTTTTGCCTTCTACAGTTCCCTGTAGCACCACGGAAATTGTTTCCTGATGTCGTAATAGATGTCCTATCATCCTGTCCCTTCTCCTTGTCAGTTGTTTTCCACATATTCGCCGCGCGGGGTAGCCACGTTTCGCGCGGCTTCCCCCATCGGAGGTTCGAGTGCTCCCTCGGGCATGGCTGTGTGTGTCGTCCTTAGCGTAAGTTAGTTTAAGTTAGATTAAGCAGTATGTAAGCCTAGGGACCGATGACCTCAGTGGTTTGGTTCCATATGAACTTACCACAAAATTTCCAAAAAAAGTCCCACATATTCCTTTCTTCTCCGATTCTGCACACAACTTCCCATTCCTTACGTTATCACTCCACCTAATTTTCAACATTCATCTGTAGCACCACATCTCAAACGCTTCGATTCTCTTCTGTCCTGGTTTTCCAAAACACCTTGCTTCACATCCATACAATACTGTGCTCCAAACATATTCTCAGATATTTCTTCCTCAAATCAAGATCTATATTTGATAGTAGTAGCTTTCTCTTGGCCAGGAATGCTCTTGATGCCGCTGCTACTCAGCTTTTGATGTTCTCGTTGCTCCATCCGTCATTGGTTATTCGATTTACAACACAATTAATATGTTCGTATCACAATGACCAAGACAAGTACACAACGGTATGCACATAAGAAGTTAATGAGGATCCTCAGTGTTGCTTCCCAGCGTCTGGTTACTGTAACACAGAAACAACCTTTGGCGGCATACTATGATGAGAGACTTGTCGTAGCAGGAAGTGAGAGCCCAGTGAACTGTTTCGGCAGACAGGGAGACCCACACTCACGTAAGAGGACCTTTCTCCTGGCCCTCTGCGAAGTTTTTCTAACGGCATGTCCACACATGAGAATGGCCAGCTCACCATCTTCATTTCGCCAGTCAAATCACTTGACTACAAGTTTCAGAGCCGTTCCACAACGCTCTCTGTTCTCATTCCAGAGGGTACCCAAACCCGCGAACAAATTTCCATTCTGAATGCACCCTTCATCACTATCTGCAATGAGGTCCTCTGGCATCTGCGACTGCCATGTTCACCTGTGTCGTCCGTTCGCCCCTTGTCTTCGTCAAGCGCCTTTTGCTACTGTGCAGATATCTGTGTGTCCGTAGCTGGGCAAAACCTGGGCTCGGATAGCATCCGCCTCACCTAACCTGCCGGGGTGGCCGAGAGGTTCTAGGCGCTACAGTCTGGAACCGCGCGACCACTACGGTCGCAGGTTCGAATCCTGCCTCGGGCATGGATGTGTGTGATGTCCTTAGGTAAGTTAGGTTTAAGTAGTTCTAAGTTCTAGGGGACTGATGACCTCAGATGTTAAGTCCAATAGTGCTCAGAGCCATTTGAACCTCACCTAGTCAGAACAGTGGCGCCCAACTGCCCTCCTGCACCAGTAATTCGAGTCCACTGCCGGAGGTTGCGGACGAGTTTCACCACCTCTCCGCCTCAGCACAGCTCGACGTCCCATCTGGCTAATACCTTACGACCTATGCCTGTTTCTGTATATGGATAGCTCGTCCAAGTGGTCGTGCTCTTTGCGAACCGATTCAGTGACAGTAGTGAGTACTCAAACCGTCTGTCTAACATCTACGACTGTCTCACAGCCGCGTGGGGTAGCCGTGCTGTCTCGGGCGCCTTGCCACGGTTTGCGCGGCTACTCCCGTCGGAGGATCGAGTCCTCTCTCGGGCCTGAGCGTGTGTGTTGTCCATACCCTAAGTTAGTTTAAGTTATATTAAGCATTGTGTAAGCCTAGGGACCGATGACCTTAGCAGTTTGGTCCCATAGGAACTTACCACAAATTTCAAATTACTGTCTCGTAGTTGTTGCGTACCATGTTGGAAAGTCGAGGTACTTTGAATACAATGATCGCCTTAATACCAGCGAGATTCTCAAAAATATTGGCCATGAGGAATTCGAGTAGCACTTTTTACACAAGGTATTCTGAGAGCTAATGTTCAAGGCAATCAAGTGGAGGATTTATTAACTGGTGAAGAACATATGTCATACAAAATATTATTAAGAGGTGTACTAATACATGTAGTACCACGACTCAGGACGGATAAAGAATCATACAACATGGTAGAAATAACCGAAGGGAAGTGTGCTGTAACCATTACAGATCATATTGTATGTTAATTGCCTAGTATACAATGCTAATAATAATCTCAGAAATTTCTCAGGTGACGAAATTGTACCTTGAAAAGCTCCACATATACCCACTCACCAATTTACATGATTTTGAACTCGTACAGACATTGGCAGCTTTCTTTAAAGGTTCATAAATACGAAACTTTGCACCCCACCTATTGGAATCAGTGAAATTGTACAAACAGTTTGTGGAGACAGGAAATGGAAGAATCAGATACGGTCAATCGTAGTTAAAGCAGGCGGTAGATGACAGGTTATCAGTAGGACACTAGCGAAATTCAGTCAGTCTGGCTTCCAAAATGCTCGTGGGGCCCATTCTAGAATATTACTGTGGGCACCACAGCAGACAGCACGACGAGAGGATTTTGGGAGTGTACAGAGAGATACGAAGGGTGTCAGGCTTGTCTGTGTTTTGCGAAAGTGTCACAGGAGTGCTGTAAAGCCTAAAGTGGTTGGGGCTTGGAGATAGGGGTCAGCTTTTTCAACAACGAATATTAAGTATGGAATCTGAGACTATACTACAGCCACCCACGCATTGCTGTGCTTGGGACCATGAAGACAGGATTAGATAAATTACTATGCACACAGAGTAATTTTAGGTGACACTCTTTCCGAGAACCTGATGCAAATGGAGGGACAATAATCTCTAGTATATTCTACAATATAAAGTACCTAGTACCAAGAACGTCACAGTGGGTGCTAAATTATGAATGCAGAGACACACTTCTGGCCATTACAACTGTTTTATGAATGTGTGATGTCTGAAGCAACAGACATCATGCAGAATCCGCAGTTGTGATGAATATTATGTAAATTGAAGGTGGAGTCGGGTGAAAGGAAATGCAAGAACAGACAACAGGGATCCAGATAACTGATTTGTCGCGACGGGCTATGAATCCACGACCTTTGGTCCAGACGCACATCTGCGTTCGATCTCTAGAGGGAATCTGAAATCAGTGAGTGTGGAGGACATGTGTGAGACTGCAAGTAGGTGGCGCCTGGGTCGGCCGGGGAGCACGCCGGGGATAGTGCGCGCGTTTGCGACAAACGATCTGCCTGGGTGGCGCAGTGGTTAATGCAACCGTCTAGTAAGCAGAAGATCCGTGGTTCGAGACCTTGTTCACCTGGTCCGACACACATTTTGACTCTTCGCCGCTCATTCCGTATAAAGTCCAGATGCAGCTGATGTTATTAGCTTCTTTCCCTTCCTTTCCTTTCTCCCACCTGCACCTTCAATTTATGTAACTTTACCACTGTAACACAAGCCCAGACACGATTGACAACATGAGGCCTTGAATTATTTGCTTGAAAGATAATGTTAACAAGCTGTTGAAAACAGTGGGCAGACACCGAACTTGACAAATCGGAAATATGGGCGGCTGCTGTCCACCTTACCGACTATGGGCTACGTACAAAATAGCACCCCATACAGTGCTGCCAGCTGCTGCCCATGCGTGGGAACGACAAATGCAGCGTGGCCGCCTGTGCTCTCCTTGGAGCCTCAACACGCTGACACATCCATCGCGATGCTGCAATGAGAATGGCGACTATCCTGAATAGACGATAGTGTGAGATGCCCTGTTTTCGGGTATTTAAGAAATCTAAGGATATGGTTGGTTAAAAATCAGCTGAAAGTTTCCAAAAATTACGGATTTATGTCCGACATAACATAATTTGGTTATATACATCCGTTTATAGCAAAACTCAGCAGATTAGATTTAATAATTTATATCAAAGAAGATTTTCATTTGGGAGTGTGTACTAAAAGGATGAGAAATTTCAAATTCTCTGTCTCTTAATTTCATAAGGAAAATTCTAAATTCCATACCTATAGAAATATCGTTTTATTACAAAAAGTAATATTGAGATATTCCAGTTCGATTACAATAATGATACTCTTATAACTACATTTATAGTTTCCACATTTGTACATCTTCCATCCAGGTTTCTGAGTCCCAATACACAGCTCATGTACCCAACGGAAACGTTCTAAACATCTTACCCAATCTTCCCCTGATTTATCTTTATGGTATGAGACAGAATAATAGAGGCAGTCCTCATGTGCGCTGTCTTTGTCGTCTGTCAAGAGGAGGGAAACAGAATCCTTAGCAAATGATAACTCTTATGTCCATTTTATTTCCTCCCCCCCCCCCCCTCAACTCGTTATAGGCACCTTGGTGTTGTTCTGGCTGACCTTTTGGGTGCCTTAGTGTTTTTACCTTTTACAATATTGTCCTACTTCTTCTAAAATTGCTGTGTTGCATTCTAGCTTGTCTTGAGTTGACGACTCTTCCTAAAGCACATTTTCCGTCTACCCTAGAGCCCAGTTTCTCTTCCAAGTTTCCTGACTTTACGTAATCCAAAAGCCAAAATTTTGCCACCTGAAACACTTTGGACGCATTTAAGAAACCCAATTCATTGCCTTCCTCATATCTTCATCTGTCCAGCCATCTCCTGAAAAGAAATAAAAAGCGAAATCTAGAAAGAGGCACATTTGTTAGATGGTCGAAATTGTCACCCTAACAGTATCCGAAATTAGGCACCTTTACATCTTGACAAACATGGTTGACCTATCGAAACATGTAATGAATTACTGCATTCGAAAGCTACTCACAGGTTTCGATAATATGTCACCAATAAATAAGACTAAAAAATCAACTTACCATGCGATTGCGTTGCGTACATTAAAAAACTAAACTAAACTCTGCCCGAATAGCCCATGGAGACCCAACGGTACCGACCGGCCGCCGTGTCATCCTGAGCCCACAGGCATCACTGGATGCGGATATGGAGGGGCGTGTGGTCAGCACACCGCTCTCCCAGCCATATTTCAGTTTACAAGACTGTAGCCGCTACTTCTCGATAAAGTAGCTCCTTTAGTTTGCCTCACCAGGGCTGAGTCTGCCCGGCTTGCCAACAGCACTTGGCAGATCGGATGGTCACCCATCCAAATGCTAGCCCAGCCTGACGGCACTTAACTTCGATGATCCGATGGGAGCCGGTGTTACCACCACGGCAAGGCTGTTGGCTGTTTCTTACACTGTGTCTACAAAATATTGCATTCAAATGTAAGAAATTAAGGAAAAAATCAGCTATAAGCACAGAACGTGGCTGATATGCTTGGCAGTTAGCAGGATAGTAAAATGGTGGCAGTGCATGGATTTCATCTAGTTTCCGCTTTGAGAGCACTGTCCAAAGAGAAAGTAGCCAATCACCTGGTATTGGGCCACCATCAGAAAACAGGGCACCCTACCCTATGGTGTTACCCCAGTGTACAGCTTCGTCGTTGGACTCACCAGCGTCATCGCACCTCTCATTGCGTCCACGTCCAGATGAGTCGCCACCATGGTCACAGTGGTGATGGCCAGCTGAAGCGCTGATGTACTGCCCGTAGAAACATGTAGTGCACTTCATGCCTTGTTGATGTTTGTCCATTGCCCCTCTCGTGTTGTTGCAGTTTCAATGGATGGTGTTGTTGATGTAGAGGCAGGTAATTAAAGCCGTGTCTGAGCAGGGTGCAGCCCTCAAGATGATCGGAAAACGTTTTACAGGAAGTCACTGGATGTTGCAACTGTGCAGGACCTCGACACGCCTAGCATCGCGGTGCCGGTTGTGGCGCGCCTGGCACAGAGCAGCTGGTGTCACGGACCACCGTCGCCTGCAGAGGGAGACCAGCAGCCCAGAGACGAGGAGGGCCGCGGCGGCGCCCTTGTGGCTGTTCGCGGCATCGTCTGGACCTCTGGCAGGGAACTCGGCGGTGTCCTCGCGTGCCTTGTCGCTGCCGACTGCACCAACCCCTGCTCCGTGCACGGTATGTACACCACTGAAGGCTGCAACCACTGATTATACATCTGATTCTCCTCTCCACTTGTTACATTCGTTCTGTCTGCTGCCCCTTGTCCTGTTTCCTTAGACTAAGCATAAGTGACAACACATCGGCCAGCCACTAGGAGACAGCAGGCTATGACGGCGTAAACACCGCATCTAGATTCGTAAATGTCCTCCATTAACGAGGAACAGAGTAAGATTCTTCAGGTATCACCCAGCTGAAGCCACACACTAATTATCAGATCCTGCAGGGCCACCAGTCTTCGGAGATGTTGATTGCTATGTTTCAGCCGCTGTTCCAAATACACTGCCGGAGGAAAACTGTACACTATCGTCAACGGCTGTGTAAGAGTGTTCCTGGAGCCACTCTGCGGCAATTTCAGAAGTGTGGGGTGTCGCATTGTCCTGCTGGAATTGCCGAAATCCGTCTGAATGCACAATGGACATGAATGGATGCAGGTGATCAGACAGGATCACCAGTGAGGGCCTTATCTAGACCTATCAGTGGTCCCATAGCACTCCAACTGCACATGCCCCACACCGTTACAGAGCCGCCAGCAGCTTGAACCGTCCGCTGTTGACATCCAGGGTCCATGGATTCATGAGGTTGTCTCCATGCCCATACACGTCCATCCACTCGATACAATTTTAAACGAGACTCGTCGACCAGGTAACATGTTTTCAGTCGTCAACAATCCAATGTCCGTGTTGACGGCCCAATCGAGGCATAAAGCTCTGTGTCGTGGGGTCATCAAGGGTACACGAGTGGACCTTCCTTTCTGGAAGCCCATAACTATGTTGTTTTGCTGACTGGTTCGCACGCTGGTACTTGTTGATGGCCTAGCGATGAAATCTGCAGCAATGTGCAGAAACGTTGCATTCTACATCTACATCTACATCTATACTCCGCGAGCCACCTTACGGTGTGTGGCGGAGGGTACTTATTGTACCACTATCTGATCCCCCCTCCCATTCACGAATTGTGCGTGGGAAGAACGACTGCTTGTAAGTCTCCGTATTTGCTCTAATTTCTCGGATCTTTTCGTTGTGATCATTACGCGAGATATATGTGGGCGGTAGTAATATGTTGCCCATCTCTTCCCGGAATGTACTCTCTCGTAATTTCGATAATAAACCTCTCCGTATTGCGTAACGCCTTTCTTGAAGTGTCCGCCACTGGAGCTTGTTCAGCATCTCCGTAACGCTCTCGCGCTGACTAAATGTCCCCATGACGAATCGCGCTGCTTTTCGCTGGATCATGTCTATCTCTTCTATTAATCCAACCTGGTAAGGGTCCCATACTGATGAGCAATACTCAAGAATCGGACGAACAAGCGTTTTGTAAGCTACTTCTTTCGTCGATGCGTCACATTTTCTTAGAATTCTTCCTATGAATCTCAACCTGCATTTCTCGCACATTGAATGATTCTCTTCAGTCATCGTTGGTCCAGTTCTTCCAGGTTGTTTTTCCGGCTGCAGCGATGTCGGAGAGCTGATGTTTTAACAGATTCCCGATATTCACGGTACACTCGTGAAATGGTCGTACGACAAAATCCGCACAAGATGACTACCTCAGAGATGCTGTGTCCCATCGCTCGTGCGCCTATAAAACGACGTTCAAACTCACTTAAATGTTTATAACCTGCCATTGTAGCAGTAGTAACCGGTCTAACAACTGCGTCAGACACTTGTTGCGTTATACAGGCGTTGCAACCGCAGCGCCGTATTCTGCCTGTTTACGTATCACCGTATTTGAATGCGCATGCCCATACCAGCTTCTTTGGTGCTTCTGTAACTTGACTACTGAAGAGTTTTAGTCATTCATTTCTGTAAGATATTTGCGATAAAATGGCGCTGATAAAGTCTGTGCAGCTTCTGTTTTCACTCTATAGGCACAACGGTGCTAAGTGTCTAGGTAAAGAGTTTCTGAAAGTTTCGTTCTGTGGTACAACCGCGCCCCGACGACGAATAAGTACTCCTGGTTAACAGCTTCAGCCATATGTACAGGGTAGCGTTGTAGGCCTGCAAGAAAGAACATACATTTATAGACAGACTGCCACACATGTAGACCTCAAAGAACCGGCGCTGAGTCGCAAGTTTCAACACTCGTCTGCGGAACATCACCCTTAGTTTAGGTCTCCGAGCTTCTGTACAGTACAGACGCACGTCAAGGGAGACGCGTTGTGTGAGCGGCGGTGGCCGACCGAACATCATCTAGGGAATAAACAGGGGACATGATGTACCTGGTGTGTCATCAGGGACCACAGAGAACCGCCAGCTTGCATCAGCATTAATGTCACATGTGCCTCTAGCCAGGCTACTGGTGACACCATGACACTACTAGAGGTGGCGACTCTGGTGCTGTGAAATTGAACAAAGAGTGGAATGGCGCCCCTGTCTTCAGTGATGAGAGTAGGTTCTGCCTATACGTGAGTGACGTACATATACGTCTATGGAAAAGACCTGATAAGCTGGCTATTCCAGACTGCATTCCCCCATAACACACTTGTGCCATTCCTCAGGGTTCATGGTGTGTGGTGGGAGGCATCAATTACAGTCCCCAGTCACATTTGGTGTTTCCGCAGAGTAAATTAACCAGGGCCCGCAACAGTCCACGGGTTATTATTCAGGTGAGACTCCCAGTTTTTCGACGGGAAGGTGATGTGCCTCTTCAGCAGGATGATGCACATCCACATATGGCTGCTGTGACGCAACGTTCTCTTCATGATGTTCAACAACTGCCCTGGCCAGCAAGATCACCTGATGTCTTGTCAACAGAATATGCACCGGACGTAAGTGAAAACTTACTCGTTTTGCAGGGCCTGCATGAACTGTTGCCGAATTGCAACATGTGAAAGATGTTTGGAACATGATACTGGAGTACGAAGAATAGAGCGGTGTTCCTTTGGACATGCATGCATACCAAATGGAACACGGGCACTGGAATGTAGTAATTATCCTCCGATATTAACCAGCGTCTTTCAATTCAAATGTTCCCTCTGTAAAGGAATTACAAAATGATTGTACGGTAACAGGTTGTGATACAGGGACAACTACGTATGGAAGTTTGGCTCTGGCCGTGAGGCGTGCGCGGATAGCCAAAGGTGTTGAGGCGACCACTCGCGTACATCAGGAAATCCTGGTTCGAGTTCCAGTCTGGCTCAAATTTTCACTGTTGTCATTCCCGTATACATTTGACGCTTTTTCGTATTCCCAACTGCGAATACGCTTCGTGTATGTCTGGGAAACTCTGTCATTGGATGCTATTCGGCACATTTATGATAGTCTGCGTTCAAGATTTCACGCCTGCGTTGTTCCCGGAGGGGGGGGGGGGGGGGAGAGGAGACGTCGACGACGACGACGACGACGACGACGACACTGTCTATTCATGTGACTGTGACTGTGATTGTGGCAAATGTGTTTCGCTTCTTATCCCACAGTCAAGAGATAATGTTATGGTAGCCTAAGATAACAAAAATATGAGCTGAAGAACATCAGGTGTTTCCCTTAAGATATTACTGTCACGTTCTGTCAGTCACTGAGGAGGAGTTCAGATACTTTATTTTCTTCCAGTCGGACTTAAATCTTAATAACATTCAGTCGTATTATACATCGCAATATGTCCACAACGTGCTAAGGGAAGATATCAGAATACTGAAATCTGGAACTGTGAGCCTTTGAAGTGCAAGTACAATTCTGAATTGAGATAAAGAAAGAAGAAGATGAGCTTTCCTGTTTGGACAGCAAACTAACTGATTATGGCCGAAGCAGAAAGGATATAAAATGCGGACTGCATATAGCTTCAAAAGCATTTCTGAAAAAGAGCAATTTACTGACATCTAGTACAAATCTAATTTCCCGAGTGTAGACTCGTACAGAAGTGAAATGTGGGCGGTAAGCACTTTCGACAAGAAGATAATAGAAGTGCATGAAATGTGGGTTACAAAAGAATGTTGAAGGTTACATGGGTAGATCGATTAACTAGTGAAGAGGTACTGAATGAATCAAACAGGGTGACGATGATCTCAGCATTGTGGGGCACTCAGCTGCATCGTCATGAGCGCCGATGCAAAGTCCCAATTTTTTACACACTCCAATCTAGCCACTGTCATGATTGATGATGATGATGGAATGATGAGGAAAACACAAACACCCAGTCCTCCAGGTAAATAAAATCCCCATTCCAGCTGCGAATCGTACCCAGGACCCCATAATGCAGAGGCGGCAACGCTAGCCACTAGACCGCGAGCTGCAGGCGAGAAAAACTGTGAAGAATTTATAGCACAGTTTTACTAAAAGAAGGGTATGGCTGATAGTACGCATTCTGAGGAATCAAGCCATCGTCTGTTTGGTAGGGAGGCAAGTGTGTGGAGTAAAAAAAAATGTAGACGGATACAAATGCTTGAATACAGTCGGCAGGTTCAGACAGATGTATGCTGCAATAAGTTTCCTGGATGAAGAGATTTGCACAGCACAGAGTCGCTTGAAGAACTGCAGCAAACCAGTCTTCGGACTCTGCAGCTCGTGGTCTTGTGGTTAGCGTTGCTGCCTCCTGGTCACGGCGTTCCAGGTTTGATTCCCGACCGGGTCGGTGATTTTCTCTGACTGGGGTCTGGGTGTTTGTGTTGTCCTCATCATTTCATCATCATTCAGGAAAATGGCGAGACTGGACAGCGCAAAAACTGGAAATTCGTATGGGCGCTGATAACCACGCCATTGAGGGCCCCGCACACCGGAATCTTCATCGTCATCACAAAAACAAATAGCAATGGAAATTGCAATAATGACACCAATAAAATTGTTTCACATTAACTGTGCCAGTAACGGGACAAACGAAAATCTGAAACTTGCCGACACACCAGAACTGTGTGTCAGACTGCGGCTCAGATGCAGCCCCCGTTCTTCCGCTGCGCTTACCGACTGGAATACCGAGGCAGGAGCGTCGCCTCGCACTCACAGCTTCAGTCCTGGCACCGCCTCCCTTCCGGAACTCACACTGGAAATGGTAGTCACGTTCCCAGCATAGCACTGGAACTGTTGGCACAAACAGGGAAACATCCACGTCCAGCAGAGGGATCGGTTATCTGCTTTCCATAAACAGTTTTCGAGCCTTTGCATGCATTCGCTGACTTACACTACGTGCTGAATTATGAAATGTGTAGAGCCTTGTACCTCAAGGAAGCAAGGGAGCGAATGTTGTTATGAGTGGCCAGTATCCTCTTTCTACAACACAAATGCGCACGTGAATTAATATCATTCTTTATTTACATAAACTGAATACTTAACTTTAATAGAGTCCATGTCTTGTGATGCAAGCTCTTCAGTAATAGTCCACATGAAGACAATAATGGTAATCTTGTTTTGTTTATTTCTCTAATATTACCTGTGAGTATTTCATTGCACGTCAGTAGCTTTTATTCAACTAGTTTTTTGTTTCTGCAAGTGGTGCTGAGGTGTAAAAGTTCTCCATATCAAAAGAAATGAGTGAAGCTGTGTGTTGAATGTGCAAGTTTTTCAGTTGTGTTTGAAGTTAATTTTTGTTGTTAATCATTTCATAATGTTGTATCTTGATTGTGTTATGTGTTTTTCCACATGGTATGATGGTGCATTTATGAGATTTATGACTAGTCTCACAGGAATATTTGGTTTCTGAAGCTCGGGTTGATTTTTGAGTGCAGATGTTTTTGGGTTCTTTTGTGTGAGGTGTTGTTTCTGTCTAACAGTGAGTATATGTCTGATGCCCTTGAGGTTGGTGTTGTGTGTGTGAAAATGTGCCTCTGGACCAGATTTCAGTTTTGTGATGATTGAGTAAATGATTTCTCCTGTTTTTCTATGTATTGTTCTATACTGATAAGTACTGTGGTGTTTCCTTTATCAGCTCTATTGATTATGATGTTGCTGGAGTGTAGGTTTTTTTTTGTAGTATCGTTTTCTAGTTCAGGTTTCCTGTTATGATTTTTATCTGACATGGTGATCATGTTGTTTCTTTCATCTTTACCAGTTCACGTGTTAGTGCTACATTTAGTGCTACTTTGTCCTTTCTCTTCCTCTGTCTGGCTGCTTTCTGTTTCTACAATCACAATTTTTATGTAGTGTTTGTCTGTCATGGTAATAATGTTGTGCTCGTGAACTTTTCCTGGTATCTTTAATGTATCTGTCGCACTTTGTGTATTTATCTTACAGTTTGTGTTTACTAGCGATTATTTTACTTTTGTACGTGAGTTTGTTCCATTTGTATTTCAGTGTTTTTGCTGTCAAGCGTTTAATTTTCTGTGGCATGCTAATAATCACTTTAAGACTGTCAATAAATGCAAATAAGCGGCAAACTACATCACGTGACATTCTATTAGGCATTAATATCTTGCTATAAAGCGATTTGATTTTTAATTTTAATCGAGTTTGTCAAGTACAACATTTTGTTCTTTCTGCCACCAACAAGTTTTTTCTGACGTTTACATTTACATAAGGTGGAATTAGAGCATTTATTTTGGCTTTTTTGAGTTGAATATGAAGTCGTGGATGCTCTTGTATAGTCTGAGACGAACATTCTTGCAATTATCGTATAACCAGATGGAATACATTAGACGTGGCTATATCGTCATTTTTTGTTTTCAGTCGTTCCTTTATTGAGTCTATATTGTTGAGCATGCAGCTAAGTTAATGGCTGTTTGTACTGGACCATACGTGTTTCGCCCTTTTTTCTTTGTGAAGCATTCTCAGTGGCTGTAATACATGCTTGCTTTTCGTACAATGATTTTGCTACATAATAATTACCAATTTTTCACTAATTAAGGTTTTTCTTCTTCTTCTTGTCTTTTTATTAGATGAGTAACCACTCTTTTGTAGCACACGTTTGGAGAGGTTAAATTATGTTTTGTTTCTACTTATCAATTGAAGTCTCATTACTGCCTGTGTGCCGCCGTGAAGCTACAGTTGTGTGGTCTACATACCCAGGATGTCAATGCTTTTCGAACCCAGTTAGACTTAACACCTTACTTCCTGATTACTGTGTGTGCTATTCACAAGTGTTATTCTGTGTTGTTCACTCATCTTTTGTTGAGTTGTATTGTCTGTTTGTAGCTTAATATTCTTTCGTTTCATGCATGTGTGTTTTTATTTTGTCTGGTTATCTTCTACATCTCTGGTTTTCATTATTTTAGTGGCTAACATGATGGACTGCTGATAACAAAATTTATAAGTGAATGCCTGTACAATGAGCTAGTGATGGATTAAAGAGATACCTGCAAGATGTATTGGTGTGAACCCAACACCTCATTCTAATAACTTTCTTTTGGGAAACTTAAGTTTCGCTTTACCCAAGAATATTATCCCATAAGGCATCATTGAAGGAAAAAAATGCAAATTAAATTGAGTTACTGACTGTTATATCCCAAAAGTTGGAAGCTGTTCTCATGTCAAAAATAGCTACTTGTAAAAGTTTTAGCAGGAGTACTATAGGGTTTTCCCAGTTCAAGTATTCATCAAAATGCACACCTAAGAACTAATAAAATGTTAAATGCTCTTTGTAACCGGAAGTGACCCCCTGTGACTTTTGTGATCTCTCAAAGGCTTATGATTGTGTAAATCATGCAACACTTCTAGATAAGCTCAAGTACTGTGGTATAAATGGGACTGCACTGAAATTGTTTAAATTATACCTAACTGGAAGAGTGCAGAAAGTCGAAATAAGCAGTTCACATAATATGCAAAAACTGGTGATTTCTCAAACTGGAGAACAATCAAGAATGGGGTGCCACAAGGTTCGGTCTTGGGTCCTCAGCTGTTCTTAATATACACTCCTGGAAATGGAAAAAAGAACACATTGACACCGGTGTGTCAGACCCACCATACTTGCTCCGGACACTGCGAGAGGGCTGTACAAGCAATGATCACACGCACGGCACAGCGGACACACCAGGAACCGCGGTGTTGGCCGTCGAATGGCGCTAGCTGCGCAGCATTTGTGCACCGCCGCCGTCAGTGTCAGCCAGTTTGCCGTGGCATACGGAGCTCCATCGCAGTCTTTAACACTGGTAGCATGCCGCGACAGCGTGGACGTGAACCGTATGTGCAGTTGACGGACTTTGAGCGAGGGCGTATAGTGGGCATGCGGGAGGCCGGGTGGACGTACCGCCGAATTGCTCAACACGTGGGGCGTGAGGTCTCCACAGTACATCGATGTTGTCGCCAGTGGTCGGCGGAAGGTGCACGTGCCTGTCGACCTGGGGCCGTACCGCAGCGACGCACTGATGCACGCCAAGACCGTAGGATCCTATGCAGTGCCGTAGGGGACCGCACCGCCACTTCCCAGCAAATTAGGGACACTGTTGCTCCTGGGGTATCGGCGAGGCCCATTCGCAACCGTCTCCATGAAGCTGGGCTACGGTCCCGCACACCGTTAGGCCGTCTTCCGCTCACGCCCCAACATCGTGCAGCCCGCATCCAGTGGTGTCGCGACAGGCGTGAATGGAGGGACGAATGGAGACGTGTCGTCTTCAGCGATGAGAGTCGCTTCTGCCTTGGTGCCAGTGATGGTCGTATGCGTGTTTGGCGCCGTGCAGGTGAGCGCCACAATCAGGACTGCATACGACCGAGGCACACAGGGCCAACACCCGGCATCATGGTGTGGGGAGCGATCTCCTACACTGGCCGTACACCACTGGTGATCGTCGAGGGGGCACTGAATAGTGCACGGTACATCCAAACCGTCATCGAACCCATAGTTCTACCATTCCTAGACCGGCAAGGGAACTTGCTGTTCCAACAGGACAATGCACGTTCGCATGTATCCCGTGCCACCCAACGTGCTCTAGAAGGTGTAAGTCAACTACCCTGGCCAGCAAGATCTCCGGATCTGTCCCCCATTGAGCATGTTTGGGACTGGATGAAGCGTCGTCTCACGCGGTCTGCACGTCCAGCACGAACGCTGGTCCAACTGAGGCGCCAGGTGGAAATGGCATGGCAAGCCGTTCCACAGGACTACATCCAGCATCTCTACGATCGTCTCCATGGGAGAATAGCAGCCTGCATTGCTGCGAAAGGTGGATATACACTGTACTAGTGCCGACATTGTGCATGCTCTGTTGCCTGTGTCTATGTGCCTGTGGTTCTGTCAGTGTGATCATGTGATGTATCTGACCCCAGGAATGTGTCAATAAAGTTTCCCCTTCCTGGGACAATGAATTTACGGTGTTCTTATTTCAATTTCCAGGAGTGTATATTAATGACGTGCAATTCTATATTCACGAAGATGCAAAGCTAGTACTTTTTGCCGATGATACAAGTATAGCTATCACAACCAACAGACAAGATTAACTGGTGAAATTGTAAATGATGTTTTTCAGAAAATCATTAAGTGGTTCTCTGCAAATGGGCTCTCATTAAACTTTGACAAAACACAGTATATACTGTTCCACATAGTAAGTGGAATGGCACCATTAATAAATATAGACTTTGATCAGAAATCGGTAGCTAGAGTAGAATATTCCAAATTTCTAGGTGCATCCATTGATGAGGGGTTGAATTGGAAAAAACACACTGAAGATCTGCTGAAACGTTTGAGTTCAGCAGCTACTTATGCTGTTAGGGTCATTGCAAATTTTGGCGATAGACATCTCAGTAAATTAGCTTACCATCCCTTTTGTTATTCTCTGCTTTCGTATGGCATCATATTCTGGGGTAACTCGTCATTGAGTAAAAGAGTGTTCATTGCACAAAAGCGTGTAATCAGAATAATTGCTGGAGCTCATCCAAGATCATTATGCAAACACTTATTTAAAGAGCTAGAGATCTTCACTGTACCCTCACTATATATATATATATATATATATATATATATATATATATATATATATATATATATATATATATTCACTTATGAAATTTGTTATTAACAGCCCAAACGAATACAAAAGTAATAGCAGTGTACGTGGCTACAACTACTCAAGGTTAAATCTAACTTTGGCTCAGAAAGAGGTAATTATGCTGCCACAAAAGTCTTTGGTCATTTACCTAATAGCATCAAAAGTCTGACATATAGTATTTAATAGGATATTAAAAGAATTTCTTAATGGCAACTTCTTCTACTCATTAGATGAATTTTGGGATATAGTAAGTGGGTAATTTCCCCAACACCCACAAAAAAATTAAAAATATTAAGTGTTATCTAATATGTAGTGTAATGTAATATCTTGTATAGACACCTGTTATTAACCTGGCACGTTCCACATCAGTACCAAGTGTTGTATTCATGATCTATGCAACAAGTACAAATCTAATCTAATGTAATCTAACATAGATGAGATTTTAATGGTGTTTTCGAGAATTGTTTGGTGATTCTCTGAAGATGACCTCACCACAAATTTTGAGAATCCATGCTACATTTATTTCTGTAAAACAAAGAGAGCCACACCAACAGCTGATGTAGCACATGAACAGGAGTCAGTAAACAGTGCAGAATGCTGCAGTTCTTTGAGTGTAGATACAGACGAAAATTAGAACTGGAGGAAGTTGCTGCTCAAGAAACTGAGTTGAGCTTCATTTACTCTTCGTATAATTATGGTTTTGGAAAGAAACGAATCAAACTCTTGACAAATTTTACACATTTTCACTAAAAAAAATTTTTACAGAATAATTGTCTGGGGTAGCTTATCACTTAGAAAGAAAATATTACACAAAAGCGAGGAGTAAGATCTGCGCAGATAGTGACGCAAGGTAACACGCCGTTTCTGGGATTTGGGGAGCTGAGCCTGACACCAGAGAGTATCCGCCCGCGCGTTAACGATTTAGGCTGGAAGGCTGGCGAGCTGGCCGGACTGGGTATGGGTTTTAGGTGGTTTCCCACGTCCCGCTAGGTTCGATACGTAGGAACTGTACAAGTCTGGTAAATTATTCGAATCATCTCACATCTGGCTAAGTGAATTCCAGGCTGGTTACCACGTTACATGCTACATAGACATTTAGTACACGTTTTCACACTTCCACATAGGATTTACTCTACAGATAGACAGATGGTGTTCACTGATTCCGTATTGTTGACTGTAAATGTATAGTCCTCTTGAACCCACAGTCTAACCACCTGTTTGGCCGAGGTCTCTAACGCACGCTTGTGCAGTGGCTCTATACCCGGAGCTAAACTGGTTAGAGCCCCAGTGGTGGAAAAAATTACCACTGCCAGTATTTGGCCGTCAAGGGGAGGAGAGGTGGTGGCGTAATGTTCCTGGTCACCAGACTTGGCGCCAACGTCCTGGTTTAACTGGCAGGCCTCTCTGCAGTGCCTGACGATGTGAGGGCGTGCGACACTGTCGATGGCGATCCGTCTGTCGGATGGGGACGTTGAGCTCTGCGGCCCACATGGTGCTATTCGGAAGTAGTCGGTTATGTGCCGGGAATGGCTCCCGTATTTCACCATCATCATAATCATCATAGTCATATTCATCATCACACAATACAAGCATTACGCTACACTACACACACACACACACACACACACAGACACACAGGATGTATATGTAGTATTACACCAAGTTGGTTTAATGGAGCGTGTTCGAAATAAACAAACAAAGACCAACACAGCATAAGCGAGCAGTAAGGATAATGTGTGGTGGTCACCCATGATCGTCAGGTAGGTGTGTCGATTTCAAGGGGTTAGGGATCTTAATTGCACTATGACGACACATATATTCGCTAATGGAATTTGTTATAAATAATGCATCACATTTTCAGAAGAAGTGTGACTTCCATACTTTCACCACGGAGATATCGACAGTAGGTTCTCCATATTTCCCCATCACCATAGCTGTTTTCTTTCAGGCTGCGGCCGACGTGCCTGCAGACGCAATCCAGCACGGAGGCCCCGTTTGATGCAAGCAGAGCCAGCGGCGACGCAGCTACGCCCGCTGGACGCGTCGTCGGCTGTCGAAGCTGACTGAGGTGGCGACACACGCAGCGCGCGTCGCACGCAGAACAGTCCCAGTACAGCGACGAGCGTAGCGGAAGTCTTTCCGCAGGATGAATAAACCACCGGATCTCAGCCTCATTCATTTTTCCTTTCAGAACGACCTGCTGCCAACACACAGTCGTAACAGAAAATTATTCGTTACTTTTATGTGTTCTTACTTATACTCTACGCTTTCAGAACGACAACGACTTTAACTAAAAGTTTTGTGGACCATGTCCAGAAATTCTGGTTTACTATTCCGATACCAAAATCGTCAGGCCAGCCGTTCCTTCGCATGAGTCAAAGGATTAGGACGACTGCCCAGCGCGAGACCGAATGCCAGGAGGAGGGGCTGTGGGAGCGTGACGCGCTAAGGAGTGTGCAGAGTCGCAGAAGAGAAGAATGTGGAGTAATTCTAGAAATGGCCAGGGCTGCAAAGTGGGAAAACAGTTGACACATGCGACTCTGACAAAGCACAGAGTGTTATTAGCCGATGCATGGGAATGGAACTGGCTGGAGGACAGAGAAACCACAGGAAGGAGACAAGGTGTCGGTAGGGGACGCCTTATCGCAGGTTGTGGAGGTCAGAATCTTGCCCGCTCTGTAGTGCAGAATTGGCGGTGATCTGTGGCCAACCTGACGGCAGAGCACAACCCTGGTGCTGACGACCCTGACCTGTTACCGTGGTGGCGCGACGACATCGTCAGCTGCGACTGCAGAGAGTACACCGAGTTTGAACAGTAGATCAATGGAAACCCGTCTCCAGATAAACAGATTTGTTTGATACGCCAGATCGGTGGTCGTGTTGCTGATACGCCATCATCCACGCGAGCAGCTGCAGCAGACCCCAGACGTGAGTCGGTGGGGAAAGTGTTATGCTGTGTGGGACATCCATCTGGATGTCCTCGAGACCTGTGGCATCATGAAAGCTGTTCACTTGGGCAACATTACTGCGGATCACCAGCACCCACTCATGAATGGTGTTTCCTTAACAGCAATACCATCTTCCAGCCGAACAACTGTCTATGCACAATGCTGAAATTGTCCTATAGTGATTTCTCTGCTCTCATCCCGATGCTTCGCATCTCTGAAGCTATTGGGTCTCAGGCCAGCCTCCACAAATAACTGGCCCATAATTTACAGTTATTGCGTGAACTGTGCGCATATGTCTGCTGCTGTACACGTCCGTAAACCTACCGTGGGTTTGTCGAAAACATGCCATCCTGAATACCGGCTGTATTGCGTTCCACGCCATGTGTCTCATACATTTACACATGGTTAAAATACTAGATCGGCTTGCTTACGATTTCGTGGGATTTGGATTCTATAAAACCAACACTTCATGCTACTCATCATTTTCACTAGTTCATAAATAATGTTTTATTTCTATTTTCCACATAATTTGTTAATATTCATGTTAACTTGTAATTTAGCATTTAATATGTACGTTTTCTGTATGTGAATTGTAAACTGTGACATATTGTATAGTGTATATATTATTCGTCCGTTTTGTTACAGTCCTACATACATTTTTTTTCTCAAACTGAATCAATAGATGCGAGTTGCTGTTTTTTTGAGTTGTACGATACCATTTTTGTTTTCATTTGTGCAGTACCTTATTTTTTGCACATGAACATGGGTTTTTATTGTACTCATCCATTATCTCTGGCTTTTATCCTATGTTACATTTATAAGAATATTCGGTATGCTTTCTATGTAAAAGTATGGGCAGCCTAGAAATCCAGCAAAGCTGGTAATATTAACGAACGAAAATGAATGAGATGTTACATCTCGTAAACTGAAAACAATTTAATGAAATAAATTATTGAAAGAACTCTAATTTCGTTGAGACCATCACAAAATCACTGAGAATATTTTGTTTTAATGACTGAAGATATACACTGAAGAGCCAAAGAAACTTGTACACCCGACAAATACATCGTGTAGGGCCCCCGCGAGCACACACAAGTGCGGCAGCAAGGCGTGGCATGGCCTAGACTAATGTGTGAAGTAGTGGTGGAGGGAACTCAAATCATGAATCCTGCAGCGCAGTCGATAAATCCGTAAGAGTACGAGGGGGCGTGGGGGGGGGGGGGGTAGATCTCTTCTGAACAGCACGTTGCAAGGCATCCCAGATATGCTCAGTAATGTTCGTGTGTGGGTAGTTTGGTGGCCAGCGGAACTGTCCAAAGTCAGAAGAGTGTTCCTGAAGCCACACTGTAGTAATTCTGGATGTGTAGGATGTCGCATTGTCCTGCTGGAATTGCCCAAGTCTGTATGAATGCACAATGGGCATGAATGGATGCAGGTGATCAGTCAGGACGCTTACATATGTATCACCTGCCAGAGTCGTATCTAGACGTGTCAGGGGTCCCATATCACTCCAACTGGACACGCTCTAGACAATTACAGAACCTTCACCACCTTTAACAGTCCTCTGCTGGCATCCAGAGTCCATGAATTGATGAGGTTGTCACCAGACCCGTACACGTCCATCCGCTCGATACAATCTGAAACGGGACTCATTCGATTAGGCAACACGTTTCCAGTCATCAACAGTCCCCCGTCGGAGTTGAAGGGCCCAGGTGAGGCGTAAAGCTTTGTGTTGTGCGGTGAACAAGGGTACAAGAGTGGGCCTTCGGCTCCGAAAGCCCACATCGATGATGTTTCGTTGAATGTTTCGCACGCTGACACTTGTTGATGGTCCAGCACTGAAATCTGCAGCAGTTGGCGGAAGGGTTACACTTCTGTCACTCTGATTGATTATCTTGAGTCGTCGTTGGTCCCGTTCTTGCAGGATATTTTAGCGGCCCCAGCGACGTCGGAGATTTGATATTTTACCGGATTCGTGATATTCAGAGTACACTCGTGAAATGGTCGTACACCAGAATCCCCGCCTCATCGCTACCTCGGGGATGCTTTGTACCATCGCTCGTGCACCGACTATAACACCACGTTGAAACTCATTTGAACCTTGATAACCTGCCACTGTGTCAGCAGTAACCGATCTAACAACTGCGTCAAAACTTGTGTTATATAGGCGTTCCCGTTCGCTGAGCCGTATTCTGCCTGTTTACATACCTCTGTATTTGAATACGCTTGCGCATACCGGTTTCTTTGGCGCTTCAGTGTATATTGCTATAGGGGGAAACATTGTTCTCCGAAATATGTTACGAGATTATTAATTTATAAACTGCACACGTTGGATTCACAAATTATACAGCGAACTATGTTGTAGTATATACTACACTATACAGAGCTATACTATACGATAAAACCGTTGGAATCGACTGTTCAACGTGGATGACGTATAACTGTGAAGTAAAACTACATAATATATTTTTATTTCAAATCACAATCCCAGTAGTTATCGGTAACTATCTTATAGATTTAATAAAGCATCCAACATCTGACTACAGAAAAGTTTTAAATATTTCTTGGCTAAAAAACATGGCATTACCAGCTGGAGACGATTACAGAATGGATCGCTGCTTGATCCCTGAGCAGCGCTTTTTAGGTTGTAAGGTGGTCATGTCATTTTGAGTTTTTTGTGTTGTCGATGTGCATGCCAGAGAGAGAGAGAGAGGGAGAGAGAGAGAGGGAGAGAGAGAGAATGTTACGTTACTGTTAAGCAATCTTTGCTCCTGTCGTGGTGCGGTCTTTACCTCTGCGCGGTCTGATTCATTCTTAGATGAAGTGTGGTAGTTGACGGACGTGTTCAGTGGTGCTGCATCGACTTGTGATGGAGTCTGTTAGATGAAGGAAGAACGATTGTAAAGGACAGCAAGGGTGAATATGACGTATATGTTGGTAAATCATTGTTCACTTCGTTAAGCATGGTACTGTTCAGACCAATGTTATGTGTACAGATGACGCGAGATTTTACTCTATCTTTTTGAATAAACACTTCTCTAAAATCGTTTCTTGGAACATCATTTCATAGGAACAGTTACTCTCCCCACCCCACTGCTTATCATTATGCATTACCACGTGAAACAGTTCGAATATATACTTAGAAACAGAAATCTAGCTTAGCCGTTGCCTGCTTTCTGTTTGCTGTTGGGCTTTCGAGAAATCTGCAATAATATTTTCAAGACACAAGGTAAGTGGAAATTTTGATTGGGGCCACATAATGGGTTCAAATGGCTCTGAGCACTATGGGACTTAACTTCTGAGGTCATCAGTCCCCTAGAACTTAGAACTACGTAAATCTAACTAACCTACGGACATCACACACACCCATGCCCGAGGCAGGATTCGAACCTGCGACCGTAGCGGTCCCGTGGTTCCAGACTATAGCGCCTAGAACCGCTCGGCCATCCCGGCCGGCGCGACATAATGGTTTTACTTAAGTTGGGCGTTTAATATAAAGAGAAGTTGAATTCAGATCAGTTACAGTTCAGTTCAAATTAAGCTCTGTTTAGTCAAAGATTAGCATACGAGTTTATGTTGGATAACAGTTTGTGAGTACATAGTTTTCGTAACATGCAGATTTTTAAAGACTGGGGGGGTAAATGTGGGCTAAATTTCATAAGAAACAATATTGTGGGGAGGATGCATACGGCGACCTTGGTGCCAGGTTAGTTAGTTGATTCTCTTGGTAATATGTAGTCAGATAATGTTGATTTTCTCGAAAGTAAGAGATGCCGCTGCGCTAATTTTACTAATGTTGCACTTGTTCTTCAGGCAATGACTTTAAAATCATGTGTCCAGTTTGTGAAATTTTATGTCGTGTGACGCTTATTGATTACTCTATTACATAAACTGTCGGCATAATAGTACACGTTCTGTGTGAATTTGATTCATTGTTCAGTATTGGCGTGGACAATAGTAAATTTTTATTTTTGTTTGCTTGGTCACTGTAGGAATTTTGTTTTTCCTAAAAATCAGTATTTCATCATGTTTGGTACAACAGAAAACAATATCAAAATCCGTCGTAGCACAAGTGAACAGTGTGTTGCAAAATAACGATTTAGTACAGGATGAAATGAACTACGTTGAGCAATTTGCAAATACCAGTAGTTTACGTTAGACTCCAGCAAATTGCGCCGATCCACAATTATTGAACAATTTATCAAACAATAATGAAACAGAACAAGCGATAGGTAGTGAAAAAGCAAATTAAGAAGTTGAGTTGGTCGGCGATAAGTCGCCACAGTCTAGCGAAGGCTTAGAAATGTCGCCACAGTCGCGGGAATTATACAATAACTGGTAACAGACACGTCAGAATCAGGTTTTGCTTAATGCCTTTTGAACGAACACAATAGGCAATGCCGCCAATGTGACTGGTGAGCCAGTCCTTAAAAGAATTTTTGGAAGTCAGTAATGCAAGCACAGTTGACAAAATTTACAGTATTTTCTGCATCTCTATCATGTCTGGCTGAGGAGTAGGGTTACAGTAGCGCAGGGGGCGTGGAAGTACCTCCCCTCCTCCCCCTCATCTTCCATACACCCCTGACACGTGGCCAGATGCAACGATGCTGATGTTATGATTCCCACTATGACCTTGGAGACAAAGAAGAGCTCATTATGATGACATGAGTCCCAGTCCCCTCATTCTCCACCTCCTAGGCTCTGTCAGGTAGCTGGATGTCATGAGTCCCATGAACTCCTTGGAGGTAAGGAACTGCTCGTAATGACCTCAGCAAAATATAACAAGCACAACCGCATGAGTATGGTAGGATACACGGAATGACACTGAAGATAAAAAAGAGCTGGTGCTGACGACTGCGAAACATAACAAGTTAGATGGTATGGCGTTTCTGGAAAAGAACTTTAGGTCAGGATCATAGTTATCCAGTGTCAACAGTCCCACACTACATACTGTCTAATCCATACTGCAGACACAGTGGTAAATTCAGTCTGAGATAAGAACTTACGATGCATTCCAATCATATAGATTATATGTATGACGCAGTTTTCGGTAGTTTAATATAAGGCTTATTTCTGCTCTTACCAAGTACTTTTCACTAATGAAATAATGTAGAGATTGCTTCAAACACCTTGTGAGTATGCAGCTGGGTGAAGTCTTCGGCAAACACCGATATTTCGCCTTTTTCGACTTGAAAATGATGGAGTGTTCACCTGTCTAAACATCAGCACGTGTTGAAGATGCCACTTAGCTGTAGTCCTGTAAGTTGTCTTAATGTTTTATATGCTGGGAAAAACAAATTTCAGACATAGAAGTATTGTTTATTGGTAATGAAGGAGCATTTTTAATTGTTGTTTTGTTTTGTAAAGGTCACTCGAGAAATATATCTGTATTGTTTCCTCAAGAGAAAGACTACTTACATTACGTTAAGGATCTCTTCAGCACTGCTCTTATGATAGTGTTACTACTCTATGTACTACATAAACATGGATGCAAATGAATGGTGATAGGACAAATTTTTCGTATTCCCTGTTTTGAAAATAGCAAAAAATTATTTAGTTACGTCTTGTTTAACTTCGCATATGGTCACAGGATGGTAAGGTTGATGTTAAGACTTTTATAAGCATGTGGAATGAAATGACCTAATGGCATTTTTGGCTGGGAGACTCCACCTGGGCCTTGTTCAGCTGTGTAGTGTAAATCCTTTCGTTATGTGATGCCACTTCCTCTCCTTGCCGTCGATGATGATGAAATGTCAATGAGGACAACTCAACATCCAGTCCAAAAGTGGATAAAATTTCTGATCTGACGAGGAATCGAACCCGCATCCCCTGTGTAGCCTTCCACCAGACACCCCACTGCCTTCACGTGTCGCCTGCCTGCAGCCCAGTGCACAGTGACCCCTCTCACCCTCCCATCCACATCTGACCCAGCTGCCTACAGTATTCACCGATCTTCATTTCCTCCTCCTCAGCACCCTTTATCCGCCTCCCACCTGTTTCCTCTCCAGGAGTCTCCTAGACAAAAAATTTAGGTTCTTCTACTTTAATATGAACACTCACATCAAATGAAGAAAATTATCATAGAAACGAAACTGTAAGCAATTCTGAATAAAGTTTTGTCCAACAACAAATTAGAAATCTAAAACTGTCCGTTCCATGATACAAGACAGTCCAACAGTCAGTGAATGAGGTAAAAACGTATAGCAGTAGACTCTCCTCGAGATCTTCATTCACTTTCCATTTTACCTTCTCACAGTCCATTTTATAGCTTACTCAGCTGTCATATTTTGTGATAATTCTTTCCAAACAGTCAAGTAGTTTGAATACAGGACGTTTTTGTTAACCAACTGTTGAACTCCACTGACACGCAGATGTAATACAGCTGAAACGAGCCCTTTGTGAGCACCAGTCTATTGTGACACATATCCCATCGTCAATGAGGTGGGTGGGAGACATCAAACACTTTGAAGACAAATTTTTGATGCTATCATTTTTATTAAGTATTTTTTTAATTATGTCATTAATAATAGCGTCTATTAGGCAAGATGACTAAGTAAGACACTAGGTTTGAGACAGAAAATCTTTTTTTTTTTGAGTGAAGTAACGTAATGTCTATACTTTCTTTGAAAAAGTGCGAGTTTTAGTAGTTTAACATTCTCTACTTCCATGGTAAATTTTATGTTGGCTTGGGAGCTGTTCAAGTGTCTTACGAAGTCACCGAGCTGTTCTTCACCATGGCTCCACACAGCGAAAGTATGATCGACGTATCTGTACCACACCCTAGGTTTGCAAGTCGCCAAGTCCAGTGCCTGTGTTTCGAAATGTTCCATGAAGAAGTTGGCCACCACTGGCCTGAGACGTCTTCCAGCTGTGCGTAGAAATTGCCATTCCACGTGAAATAGCTCGTGGTGAGAGAGCTTTGTGATGTCTTGTGGGAAAATGGAACCGATGTGTTCCAGAGCGTCACTGAGTGGCATTTTCGTAAACAAAGAAACAACATCAAAGCTGACCAGGATGTCGTTCGGTGCAAGTTTGAGTTTCTTGAACTTCTCAATGAAATATCCAGAGTCCTTTATGTATGTGTCGGTCTTCCCCACGTGTGGCTGGAGCAGAGAGGCCAAGTGTTTTCCCAGTTTATACGTCGGTGAGCCAGGAGCGCTAACAATCTGTGCTAGTGGAACGTTGTTCTTATGGATCTTAGGTAATCCATACAGCCGAGGTGGTAGGGCTTCTGTGTTGCGCAGGTTCCTCTGTATGTCCACCGGCAGGGAAAACACCTTGATTAACCGATTCGTATTCCGTGTGAAACGCTGCGTCGGATCTAATAGGTCTCGGATATTTTGCTCATAATTTTGTGTAGCAAATCTGTTTGGACTAATCGCGCCAATTCCCAGTAGTTTTCTACTATGGACTATCCAGACACTTCGGAGTGCGGTCACCACATTTTATATGGGCAGCTACTAATGATACATTTCTCCTCTGGCGTCATGCAGGGTATTACGGCAATGTTTAATACGTGGACGGAATGTGTAAGATGTCGCTGCACTACTTCGCGGAGGCAGAAGCGACTACAGCGAAACAACTTTGGCAACAGAGGGTGGGCAGTTCGATTGTCGAGGCTCGTCCCTCGCCGTATTCCTAACGATGGATTATATGTGCACCTTTTACACGTTTTAAAAACGCGTTAAAGCTGCAGCAAGACAAAAAGTAAGCCCTTAAAATGCTTATATTTGATATAATGACGTATCATTTTAGTGATAAGAGTATTAGGACAAGCTCTGTGGACTGTAGGGGCTTCGCGTGTTGCGTTGCAGAGTAGGTCGTAATAAACAGGACGCCAGTGTCGATGTTACGAGGTCTCGGTTGCGTACCGTGGAGCGAGGCCTGCCGCGCTGTGTACAGAATGTACGTAAAATTTCTCAGGCAGGTGTCTACACGTGCACATCACGCGTCTCCAGGGCTGGCTTGGCGGCGCTGAGTCGTCGGCACTGCATGTGCGTGTGGACGAGTGTGCCAGCGCTGCCCACGCAGACGCTCAGCTGAGCAGCGACGTGTTCGACGGCGGCCTCTCGTTTACCTCGAATGAGAGTCCGCAGCCTCCAGCGTCGCAGGAGTCGCAGCTGTGCGTGGCCGGCGGGCCGCCACACGGCAGGTCGGACGGGTTTGCGCAACGTTGCTGTCGAGACGACGGACGCCTCGCCCCACGACTCACCGTGCTTTTGTTCAGTGCCAGCTCCGGCTTGGAAAGCACCTCCGTTACAGACGCCATTGTGAAGGCTACGTATCGTGTCACCACCTTTCGGAACTTTATGAAACTATGAGGGCTGAAGCGGGAGTATTCCACGACTCCTCACAACATATTCCGAAACTGGCGGAGAATAACAAATGTGTAGCGTTACTTACTGAACGTCCCTCGCAAACCCTAAATTATAAATACTGTCATTACTCGGAAAGTACTAATTAAATTTTGAAGAGCGAAATGCTGTAGATTTTGCCTCGTTTAGAAGTACAATACTAACACAAGAAACTACAACAGTCCTATTTCAAAAATCGAAATTGATACCGACATCACTGTGATTTGTACAAGTATGAAAGAGACTATACGTCATTCGCTGAAGCCTTTCTCACAATATTTAATGTAGATGAAAATCGAATTTCAGTATCTTAAGCAAGTCCAGAAATATGACTTGCGCTGCTCAGCTACATCACCGTGTATCTTGCGGTGAATGATCAGTGTGTTAATGTGGCCTCACTCGTTTTACGGGCGTCTGTCTACAGCTCCACATGAGAGCGACCCTTCAGTGATTGAAGGCAAAGTGATTCTGGTGCTGGAAGGCTGCGGCCGCTGCCATTTAATCACTAACACATGTTATGCAATTTGCTTTTAAACCCTCAGGATACAAAAGTGAACCAAAAGAACCGAGGCCTGCGGAATAGATGACATTCCCTCAGAGTTGCTAAGATGCTTGCTACTCCAGCCACGGTAAAGCAGTTCTCCCTGGTATGCAAAATATAAGAGGCAAGCAATGTACCCCCAGACTTCAAAGAAAATATAATGATTCCTGTTCCAATGGGTGCACGTGATTACAGGTGTGGAAACAGTAGAACTTCAGTTACCCGACGCTCCTTAATTCAGATATGTGGTTCATCTGAATCTTTTTTTTTTATCTCTTTTCTTAAGTACGGTAACTATACAGTACTGCAGTGGGAATAATCGATGGTGACGATCATTAAATTCAAACACAGCCAGCCGGCAAACAGGAATCCAAGCGCAGTGTCAGTCGACTAGTCAACATCGGGGTGTGTAGTGGCCTCTTTTGGCCCATCTGTTACGAATGTAAAGGGACGTCACAGAGAAGGTGCGCGGTCATGTCCACGGTCAACAAGATGGGTGTCTTGCAGAGGATGGATAAAGGAGAATTGTTGAAGAAAATTGTTGTGGAATTTGTTGTTGGGGCTTCAACGATTTCAGATAGGAAGAGGAAACTGAAAGAAATTGAACATCTTTGTTTCGAAATGGTGACGCCTTGTGGTGATATTATTTCCTTTTGTTCGTCTTCGGCCAATGTAAACAATTCGGCAGGGACACCTGTGTGGTCCTGCTGAGCACAAACAATGTACGAATCTGTCTAAAGTTAAATTCACCGATTAGTATACTATATAAAACTCACTGTACGTTTTCCAGTACCTTGGCAAAATTTATGTGAAAATAACATACAATTTGAGTGTTGTCATGAAAATAAATGTAATGTGTTTAAATGGCATTTGAGTAATGTCTTCTAATTCTTTTTTTTTCCTTTTCCGGGTTACCTCTGTCCCACGTACACATACATTTGCGTCCACATGACTGCTGTGCAATTCACACTTAAGTGCCTGGCAGAGGAATCACCGGACCACCTCCACACTCTGTCTCCACCGTTCCGTTCTCGAACGCCGTGCGGGGAAAACGACCACTTAAACCTTTCCGTGTGAGGTGTGTTGTCTCCTAGTTCACCACGGTGATCATTTCTCCCTGCGTAGGTTGGCGTCAACAAAATATTTTCGCCTCTCATATCCGTGTAACTGTGGCCCAATATTGCGATAACACAAAATGTCCTGCCCCTCTCTCAAATTTTTCGATGTCTCCCGTCAGTCATGTCTGGTTAGGATCCTGTACTGCGCAGCAATACTCCAGAGGAGAACGGACGTGTTTCGTGTAGGCATTCTCTTTGGAAGACCTGCTCCACCTTTCAAGTGTTCTGCCAGTAAACGCCGTCTTTAGTGAGCCTTCCCAGCAGCATTATCTACGTGTTCGTTGTATTTTAAGTGGTTCGTAATGGTAATCTATAGATATTTAGCAGAATCGACGGCCTTCAGATTTATGTGAGTTATCGTGTAACAGAAAATTACCGGATTCCTTTTAGTACTCGTGTGGATCGAGTCAACTGCTTCTTCTCGTATCACGCAGATATTTTATAGTTTGCAGCTTCGTCTGGCGAGAGATTCAAATTGAAAACATTTTATTTACCATAAATTTACAAAAACGGATTTTTTCCGATAGCGTGAGAGGTGTTGAATTCTTGGGCCGCATTTCTACTTGCTTAGAGCCGCATGCGTCCCGTGCGCCGCGCGTTGGACACCCCTGATATAGATTAACGACAGCAGAGGGCACTGTAACACATTCTTGGGGAACGCCAGGTAGGACTTCTGTTTTAGTCGATGACGTCTCGTCATTTACTGCGAACTGTGACCCTTCTGATAGGAAATCAGAAATCCAGTCGCTCAAGTCACACGGTACTCCATAGGCGTGCAGTTTGATTACGAACATAGTGTGTTCCAGAATCCTACTGGAAATCGACGTCAGTGATTTGGGTCTGAAATTGAATGGATTATTGCTGTTCCCCTCCTTGTGTACTGGTGTGACCTGTGCAACTTTCTGGTCTTTAGGTACGGGTCTTTCCTCGACCAAGTGCTTGTATACGATTGCTAACTACGGGGCTGTCACATCTCGAATCTAATTGGTATACAATCTGGACTGGAAGACTCGCCCTCATTGAGTGATTTAAGCTGCGCAACTACACCGAAGATCTCGACTTCAAAGTTTCCCATGTCTGCAGCTGCTCTTGACTCGAATTCTGTAATATTTACTTCTTTATCTTCGCTGAATTTCGGGAAACCGCTTTTAGTGACTGTCATAGGTAACATCGTCATTACTGTCGCAGACTGTGGGTGGTGGCTGTGTCTTTGTGCTGGTTTACTTTTACTACGATCTGAATCTCTCTGATTTTCTGCCAGTTTTCGAGGTAGAGTTTCGTTGTGGAAACTATTAGACTGATCTCACGTAGAATTCCGCGCTAAATTTCCAGCTCCAGTAAGAACATCGCCAATCACGATTTTGCGTTCTATCTGTCTTTTGAGGTCCGTACCATACTTCGTAGTTTTCATGCACCATAAGTGTACCTGTCAAGTGAATATGACCATGACCCTAATTATTAGAAAAGGCAGTTAGTGCTGAGAACACATCATATGTCTACCGTTACTGTTTGTTCGATGTAAACCGCACCTGAATCGTGTGATAATGCATACTGGCATCAAAAGGAAGAGAAGCAAGGAGGGACAGAGGTCAACAAAAAAATGGTTCAAATGGCTCTGAGCACTATGGGACTTAACTTCTGTGGTCATCAGTCCCCTAGAACTTAGAACTACTTAATCCTAACTAACCTAAGGACATCACACACATCCATGCCCGAGGCAGGATTCGAACCTGCGAGCGTAGCGGTCACGCAGTTCCAAACTGAAGCGCATAGAACCGCACGGCCACACCGGCCGGCAGAGGTCAACACACTACACCGAATAGCTAAAGGAGATATGACTATGACCATAGCTCAATATAAGTCATACAAAAACTTCATGATGCAGCCGCGGTGGAATTGCGATAAATGTCCCCTAAAGCTTGCGAAATATATTTAATCAACTGGAAACACCCCTACTCATACATGTCCAAGACGATGGAGTACACAACATAACCATAGGACCTAAGCGAAACTTTCTCACTTTTATAGTTTTAAATAATGTTAGCATTTCGAACAAGTTTAGTCATTAGAATAAGAGTAGTTGTGGGAATAAGAGAAAACATTTTTGAAAATCAGCCGAACGACGTGAAATAATAATCGTGAATTACGAGACGTTCAAGTTTCCAGAAATGTGTTTTGCATTCGGAATGTTTGTCCTGGTTTGTACGACTGGCAGAGGTCAGGAAGTGTCAGTACAGCCTCATAACCTGTAACTCTCACTCGACAGACAGTTTCAATTACAGTAAGCACGTTAGACCATGGTAGATGTAGCTAAACCAGTATTGAAGGTGGCAGTGACAGATATGTTTGTCGTTTCAGAAAGTATATTCGATTAGGAAAGTCAACTTGTACAACGGACAGAGATAGTGGACATCTGCAGTGGCCACATATGAAACGTCCACTTGAAAAATTATACATGACTGTGTTTAAACTGACATACAATATTTTTGCGCAACGCAATGTGACTTTCAAAAATCCCTACAAAAGAATGGCCCTGACTAACATTAACCTATACGTTTCACAAATCACTTACCTCAAAAAAATCTTGGTTACTCGAACTACTGCAATACAGCGAGCGCCACTACTGCCAGATAAATAAAAGATTCAAACTACGGAAGGCATTAACTACTGATAGGCATAGTTAGCAAATGAAAGATTTTAATAGAGAACAAACAATGTATTTACCTTAATAGTCATAATATATATAGCAGTTTATGATATCCAGTCGGGGGACTGATGACCTTCGCTGTTTAATCCCCCTTAAACATCCCAACAACCACCACCACCACATCCAGTCTTACAAATTTCAAAACCCCGCCATTTCTCTCCCCACATCCACCACTGCTGGCGGCTCACCTCCAACTGCGCAATGCTACGCGCTGTTAACATCCAGCTGCCCAACACTACAATGACAGACAACAATGCAAACTAGCCACAGACTGCACACAGCACAGCCAGTGATATTCATACAGAGCGCTACGTGGCGTTACCAATAAGAAAACCTAAACAGCCTACTTACATAGCCCCCATGCTCCCCACAAAAAATTTTACAAATTGTATTGGGCAGTGGCCAATACAGATTTGAAAAAAATTTTCATAATTACAATAACAAAGATATCAAATGCACACACTTATTGATACAATGTTGGTCAAATGCTAAAATTTTCTCACAGTCCATAAAGACAGTCCTGATCATTCATCACAGTAAAATTGCAGAGTATTTGGCTCTGAGCACTATGGGACTTAACATCTATGGTCATCAGTCCCCTAGAACTTAGAACTACTTAAACCTAACCAACCTAAGGACATCACACAACACCCAGCCATCACGAGGCAGAGAAAATCCCTGACCCCGCCGGTGCAGTGTTTATCTCAAAGTCTGAGCAGTAAAAGAAAATGCACACAGATTTCCATGCAGTCTTGAAGAAGTAGTGTTGTCCTTCCAACGGAAAGACAGTGCTGACTCTCGACATGCAGACAGGTAATGGGACACAACAGAAGAAACCCACAGCAGAGTCATTCGACGTTTTGAAGAATATTGGTAGGTAGGTAATCACAGAGTAGACCCACTGTAGCCCTGGTAGAGATTACGGTATTGGTGGGCCACCAGAGGTGCAGACCCACTGCAGTCCTTGTAGAAATAATGGTACTGGTGAGTCAGCAAAGGTGTAGACCCACTGTACTCCTTGTAGAAATAATGGTATTGGTGGGTCATCAAAGATGCAGACCCACTGTAGTCCTTGTAGAGATGGCCAGCAGCCATCCGTTGTGACTGTGCAGGTGCACAATCACCATCGAAGAGTCTTGCGGATAATATAGCAAGTCCATGAACCACCACTTGTGCACTCACAAAGTTTTTGGAATTGTCCTTAGAACCAGCCATGCTGTTATCCAGTCCGTTGCTGAAATATTAACACACGTGCAAACACTAACAGTCCCTACTTCTCACATATTGTCCATATACTATGACCAACAGAAACGAGTGCAGTGAAATGTAACTTACAAGTTAATAATTTGATGAACTGGTGTCAATTACAATTTTATAACATGAGAATACAATTACAAAGGTACAAAATACATCATTAAAGAACATAACAATACAGATAACATTAGTAGTAAAACAGGTTTTACAAAAGAATAGAAATAAACAGATACATCAGTGTTAGAGGAATTATGGCATAAGTAAATATATAAAATAATGAGAATAGTTTTCGAAACATTAATTTCACACTTGAGCATTGAAACAGAACAGAATTAATATTGTCTAAACATCTCTACAAAGTAAATAACATATTATTAGAAAAATTGTACAACATAACTCTTATTAGCTAAACACATAAAGACAGGAAAAACACAAATTCACATAGCATAATGACACAGAAGTACAGGACAGGGTTTGGTTTCAGTGTGACATTTGGTACTGCAGTCCAACCCAAAACCTCATTCCATAGATCTTTCATCTCATTTCAAAATTTGTTTCCACCAAAAAAATCCTATCCAAGCATGCTTTCTGTTTTCTGTTCACATCCTATTTCAAAAATAGTTTTTCTCCACTATACACTACTTTTTTGGCCAAACCATTTTCTTATAGCTTCTCAATGCATTTCTTCCAATTCATCATAGTTAGTTTCTTATATAGTCTACCCCCTCTTATGCTAACTTAAATCTACTGAGCTCAGATATATATACCAATGGACGAGGCAATGCAGCAGCACAAAACAAATTAACACAAACAGCAATGACAAAAATTCAAATTGGGAAAGCAAGCAGCAGTAAATCTAAGTTAACAGAGAAAATGCAACATTACAACTATTATGAGCCAATGTGCAGCAACAAGAAAAATAAATCAGTAGTAAAACTAGCTTAACAGACTAATACAAAGTGAAATTTAGTAGCACTATGCCTGGCAAACAGCAGCAGCAAATGCAATAACTTATATCTAAACATGACAAAGCTCAAGCAGAAAAAATATTACACTAAAGACAACAATGCAGAAAAGGGAAATATCTGTTCACATCTTTAATATCTATGTCATTAAAGTGGTGCACCACAAGGAGTTATTGTACCAAAAAAATTAACAAGTAGTTGAAAAGAAAATTGTATATGCAGTTACTGTTATTAATCCCTTCTTATTGTTCTTTTCATTCCAAGTGCTCCTGTTTTGAAGAATATGGATCACAAAATTATTATTTAGTAGATCTGTTGACAGAAAGTGTTCACATTAGCTAATGCATTTTATTTTATTTTATAAAACCAATGGTGCAACACAGCTGGAAACTAGATATTAAACAAAATGAGCAAATATGTACAAAGGAAGGCATGAAACATCATTCAATAGCCATATGGCATTTCATAAGGTAGTAAAAAAATCTCTCAACTAGAAAGACAGTAGTCATAACCAGGTGTACAGACATAAAATATTTCTCGTCATTTCATTAGACATTTCAGTAAATATCAAATTAAGAACTCCACAGTGGAATCATATGTTTTCAAGTTTGGGCGTGTCGTATTTGCGATGCTTTCTACAAAGAAATGTCAATAGCAAGGATAATGGCCTCTTTTTTTCTCCACCTGTGCCTCTGAAAGGCACACACTAATGGCTTTTTCCCAGGCGACTGTCGCGCAACTGGGTGCCCACGATGAATTATGTGCAGGTGGTCATTTAAATTTCTTACCGAAATATTTACGACACCAGTTTGCACTACAGTGACAGTCTCATATACAAATAAAATTTCACAAGTGGACAAATTACAGTAGAAAATTGTAGAAACAAAATCCTATAAATATAACAGTGTCCAAAAAATTTTCGACAGCATTGTAATACATTCACGCATGTACACACATTTCATAATTCTTAAAATACGATTCTTGGTTTCCAACATCCGTTTCCATTAATCAGAGTCCCTAACCACTACTCATTATTCCTTACCTTATTATACATATACATATTCGTCGACACTTCTTCAATATTTCATCATAAGAAATACGTAGCATAATCAAATTCCTCATATACGGTAGCATCATCTTATTGATCATAAACATACCTCAACAGCATAACACACATCGTTGTTGTAAAAATAACATCATAACACCTCAGTCAAATCTCAAAAACGTCGTAACTTTCTGCAATAATTTCAAAACTTAAAAAAAAAATTCTCTGCTCATTTCAATAGTGTCATCTACCTCAAATGGTGATCCCATACCAAATACATCATTCAAAGCTCTCATAGTATCACAATGGTTCCGAAAAATATGAAGGGTTCACACAGTTCAGACAAAATACAATTTCATAAGTGTTAAGTTATCCAGCTGTGTAATTGCGTAAACATCTGTCACTGACGTAGAAAAAAAATGTTTGTTCCTCTGTTAAATAATCAGGTGGCTGTGTATTTTGTGTTGGAGAAATATGGTACCGATGTGTAAAGTTGTATAAGCAAATACCATATTAGCTAGGGCTCCTTGTGCTTGCCAAACACATGGTACACAAAGTAAGCGTGTACCCCCTGAGGATTAATGTAATTATACTCTCAGGTGTTACAGATTACAGCAATGGAACGAAATGTATCACGGAAAACCTTTCTATCATTGTAATTCAAAAATCTTTAAAAATAAATGTTTTAAGTACAAAATTAGTCACTCAAATACATGTACTGTAGCGCTAAACTGTGCGTCTTGTTGTAAGATAATCTCTGTGGAAGTGTCATAGTTATCGTCCTCCGAAAGCTAAGTTCTGCAGAAGTCAATGTACTTACCTCATGCTAAACAAAAGTGAAATGCTTTGCGTATAGATATCTCAGTTATTACGCTTATTGCCGTGATGAAGAAAGTACTGTGCTGTAACATATTGTTGTGCTACGGAAAAGGCTGTCTCATCGTAGCTATACCACAAAAGTTACTACTAAAACATGTTTTACTTTCCAGAATAATTCAGAAAAACTGTGCAGATATAAAACAGAAACACGGCAAAAGCAACATTGTAAATTGTCACTCATTAGTAGCGTCGTGCATTGTACTTCTGAAGAACACAGCAAGTGCAATTTTATACTCTCATCCAAACTTTGACCAAAACTTTAGTCACACTCTTTACTTTGTGTAGATCCTGAGTGACACGTCCGAGTTGTCTGAGGGAAAGTTTGTATAGTCCTTTGTAATCAACAGGCCTAGATATCATAAACAAATTAACTTGTGCATCAGAATGTAACCTATAGATGCTAATATCTGTAAGTAATCCTTTTACGTGCACTTAATGACATAAAGAATGTTTGATACCTCCAACCGTTCAGTGCTTAGCTTTTCCGATGTTTATGTAATACCACACAATTCTTTCCGTTACGATTCCTTGATACTTGAGGATATCTCCTACAAATCGATTGCTCCTATTAGTCAGATTGTACCAGTACTGTTTACTATCAGTTCGACCCAATACTTCTTCATTACGTATTCGATTTAGCCATCTTATCTTCAGCTTCGTTCTGTATATCATTTCAGATGCTGAATCGATGAGAGCATGACAGCTTTTTTTCCGCTTGCCAACGTATGGAGGGCATGTGGGCTAATGTTGCAGGGCCAGACCTTCTGCCACTCACCTGTACTGGTCCCCTCTAACTAAAGAATAGGCTGCTGCCCCTCATCGGGAACCATATGTTGGTGTGGCTCCTGCATAGACGCCCCTTGCACGTTGTAGCATCTACAGTACGGCTGCTTGCATCACTGAGGCACATACACCACCCCACCTCTGTATGGCCTTGTTGCTAAACAGTGGAGGTGGAGTGGGGATTGGAGTATTGTAGTCTACAGTGTGGAATATTTTTCTTGGTTCATAAAAGACATGAGGGTATCACAGGTTCTCTGTATTCTCCCTTGCACTGATAATGGCCAGGTAAGACTGGCTGCTCTGGCGTCTATGTGTCTACTGAATCTTATTTTTTTCAGATTCTTATATAAAATTTTTTAATTAGGTGTTTGTATCTGAGTATATACAGTTAAAACTGAATGAAGCGATTACCAGTGACTGTAGATATAAAACAGAGAGGAAATTAATTTTTGATTCTTTATAGGTGTTTTGTATGAAGCACTTGGTGACACGTACTACATTTAAGCCTCCAACCATTTCACGCCACACATTTAGAAGCGTATGTGGAGTTTGTGGCGTAGCAGGAATTTGTGATTTGTGTTCTGGAATGGTTTCCGGCAAAGGTGGCGTACACGCAAGGTATTTCGCATGACCCCACGAAAAGAAAACCTTGAGTGTCAGGCTCAAAGAAATAGGAGGCAGAGAACGCAACGCCGCCATGGCAAGGTCGACGGATTCATCGTTTTGGCAGGTGCAGCTTCAAAAATGTGGAGCGGCTTTGGATTCTCCGCTCTTGCACAACGATGGAAATTCTGAAGTTTATTTTACATTGCCTATAATGCTTATGACGCTCACATACGCTCTGTCAGAATTAGGAACAGTTTGGAGCACAAACAGGATTTCAGCTCACGCAAATCGCTAACCGCCTGCGGTCACAGCTAGGCTATGACACCAGCACTCGTGGCCGCACTTCCCACACACACACGTAAGCATGTGGAGTATTCTCGGCGCACATCCGCAGTGATCTCGTTACGCAAATAAGACATAACATGTCCTTAAACGGCAAGTGCATCGATACTGTGTGGAGACCTGTCTGTGGTGGACTAGTGTGCTGACTAGTGTGCTGTTCTCGCCCACGTGATTTACGCAAACTCAGTTGTAATGTGTAATGGTTACTCACAACCGTCGATAGCCACCAAGGCCATATATCACAAGCTCCTAATACTATTTAATAGTTTATGCCTAAAATACATTTTCACATCGACCTCCCAATAGAGAATCTATAGTTTTTAAAAGGTTCAAGGAAATTTTGATCCTCATGTCAGACAGGTACCCCACTAACACAATCACGTAAAGCCCTATTTGGGAAGTAAGATCCGATCAGGTGTAAAATGGAAAGCACAGAGAAAATACAATGATGCTTTGCACAGATGTGACTGGCAGTGAGTCTAGTATGGTAATCGATCGCGTCATGTCACTCTTTCCAGTTCTGAACGCACAGTGAACACATAAAGATGACTCGAAAATAGTGTCTGCCGTCAAGTAAGGGTGTGTGCCCTGTGTTTCGCCTGATTTCATGCAACCCCACATAACGTACCTGTCGCGTGTTTCCTTCTGCTATGGCAACGAAGACGCTCGAGCAGCGTTTTGGATGGGCAGTTTTGATCGGCCACCATACATCCCGGATTTGATTCTCTCTTTTGTCTCTGCTCATATGACCTGCTCGCTTTCAGGACACCCTCTTGGAACAGACAGAGAGCTGCAGACCAGCTCAGAGAATTGGCGGACAGCACAGGTGGCTGCTTTCTGTGACAAGGATGTCGGAATGTTGGTTCAACGCAACGACAAATATCTAAGTCGGGGTGCCGAGTGTGTAGAGAAGTATCGCGATCGCGTAGCTGTTACAAACAAAACACTTTATATTATCACTGTGGTTTCCATTCCGCGGCCGATCGCACCCTAGTCTCCGAATAGCCATTGTAAATGGTGGTGAGTCCAGTCTACCCTCGTTATGTTCGCGACAGTGCATATTAAAGTCGGTAATAGGCATAAAATACTGCCCGAAAATCCACTAAATGCTTTTTCCGAAATTTATTTCAAGGAATTGGTTGCGGAGACAACGTCAGCGAAAACATTCAGTGACCATTCAGTTACAAATAATTCTGAGCACATTGGGAGCATCATGACGCTTACACGGATTGTTGCAGCTAGACTGAACAACTTAACACCCAAAATCACTGAAAAGCAAAGAAAAATATATCTATTAAAAAAAAAGGAGACAAACTTTAGCTTCATGACTTCATAAGCTTTTAAACCTATGACCGGTTTTCACTTCAATTAAAAAAAAAAATGGTAGTATCGACAGCATTCGAGAGATTTATAACAACAGATGAGTATGACACGAAACTGCTCTCCCATGGCGCACAAAACAGGTCACTTTCGAAGAAGAAACAACAGGAAACGTTGTGAAATTTAAAACAATAGAATATCGCCAAGACTGACGATGTTTTATAGAAACTCAAAATTTAGAGTAGGCTTCGGTGTGAGAAGCTTTTAATATTTCCCACAATAGAATCTTTGTCTCTACATCTGGCAGCAAACCAAGAGAGATTCTGGTCGTATGTAAAGTACGCCAGTGGCAAGACACAATCAGTACCACTCTGCACGATGGCAGTGGTAATGTTACTAATCGAAGTGCCGCTACGACGGAGTCACTAAACACGGTTTTCCGAAAGTCCTTCTCCAAATAAGACGGAGTAAATATTAGAGAATTCGAATCAGCAACAGCTGCCAACATGAGTAAATTAGTAGTAGATACCGTCGATGTAGAAAAGCAACTGAAACTACCTAATAAGGGCATTTTTTTCTGATTCAAATTGTATACCTGGCTCGACAAAATGTCTGCACCTTAGGATTGAAAAGTTCCACATGTGACACCTACAGTGAAGAAAGGAAATAGGAGAAATTCACAGAATTACGAACCACTACGAGTAACATCGATTTTCAGTATGACCTATAACATCCACTGTGTTCGAACATTACGAATTATCTCGAAGAAAACGATATATCGACACTTACTCTGGACCGATTCAGCACATATCGTTCCTATGAAACACAGCCAGCTTTTCACTCAGTCAAAGTAATGAGAGCTATCTACAAGCAAACTTAAACCGATTAATTTCCAGATTTCTGGGAGCCTTTTGATACCGTTCTTCACAAACTGCTTGCACTCACATTACGCGCCTATGGAGTATCGTCAATAGACCAACATCGACAGACGGATCAGGACTCCCCAGCCGCAGGCAGCACAATAACAGAGACATGAACTGTGGATTGAGTGAACACGGAATACCGAAAAAATGGGTTAATTCGTATTTCTTAACAACGAAGACAAATATAACATTATTGATCATAATTACTTCTTAGAGCGGTAATAAACAATTGAGAAGAAACACAAGGTCAAGAATACTATGAATCATTCATTGACGTGTGCAGGCATATGGAGTGTAAATGTAAGTGAGGAGGGTGCAAAAGGATGGACTGGGGGCGGGTTATAAAATGACTAATAAAATGAAGAAGCTATTATAGTGGGGGGAGGGGACAAAAGGGTAACAAATAAAGGAATAAGAATAAAAATGTGAAGTTACTGACTTTTTTAAAATTAAGATACACCTATGGTAAATGGGCACTTTTAAATGTTAAAGCTAGGACCAAATATAGCATATGTTAGGTCATTGTGTGGGAATGATGTGTCCAAAGTGAAGGTATGGCTTTAGTGTGTATCGGTATATTCTCTGTGTGGATTCATTTATCATAGTATTTTATGTGTTAAATAGTTGTGATACATTAATTTATTCCATAAATTTAATAAAATAATAGGTTTTATTGAGACTTAGTCAGTTTGTCCTTTGGTTATTGACAGAAGTTTGGGGTGAGGTATATTGATTCCTCATGAAAGTAGTATATCTCAGAGGGAGGAAAGGGTACTTTAAACAACATCAATGACTAGCTGGACTGCTATATATTTATGGATGCAGCGGATGTTATCGACAGGTTTGTTACGGTTTATGTTTATGAGCTGGAACTTCATGGTATACTGAGATAAACAAGTACTGCAAAGATGTAACCGCTACCAAAGAAAATAAATTGCTCCTAACCTTTCATATCCTACAGGACACTGAGTTCAAAGATTTAAAAAAGTCACCTGCTTGTAAGAGGAATTTCTTTGACCAAGACACTTTGACACTTAACCAAATGTCATTCAGTCAAGATGGTGTATTCAGTAATGAAGCAAAGCAGTAGACTCTGTGTCTAATAGCGCATTTTAATTCGACAGTATGCCATCTTAAGAAATTTATAACACTTGTAAGTAAGCATTACAAATATAGATTCTTATATGGTCATGTCATTTGTTATGTATTTCACTGTCATTGTCTAACCTACTTTCAAAAGACACTTGATAATGGCACGTTGAAGACGATGTCATGATTGTGTAAGTGTAAATGTAACACTGTAAATAAACAACAGTCTAATGGCAGTACTGACTTTAAAGAAAAAAAATTAATGGGTACATCATTTAGCCTAACGTAGAAATGGTGCAGAGCATGCTGCATGTCCTTTTGTGCCGTCACAACATTGCCCTCGTCGATCTCGAGAGACGTGTTACACGCATGAGGGAGACGAGTCTGATGCCGAATCAGATGGTACAGAGGAGCCAGTTGGTCCACAGCCCAGCGGACGTGGTTTGGAACGCCACCTCAACCCTCCCACTTGGCGCCGCTCCACTCCTAATAATCGCGCCTTTACACGCCTGACGTCTGCAATACGCATCAGAGCCCGATGCACACTTTCTTAAAGGCCACAAAAGAGAGAGTTCTAAAATTCTTGCCTGCTCCGAAATTTCCGCGCTCTATCAGCGCACAGTCGTATCAACGTTTGTCAGAACCTCGGGTTTGCCCTCCGAACTCAGCATTCCAAAATGGAGGCTTATCACGCAGCTGACCAGAGACTATGATACAACACTTCTGGGTTCACCTTAATACGGTAAGGATCTCCATCTGCGCCGTATTCAACACCCAACGGAATCAAAACATTTTCACCGACAGTCGTGTGTGACGTAATGTGACAGCCACTACACAGTGGTCCGTGAAGTCGGCGGGGATGGCATCGATAGCCAAAGTCCTTTCACACGTCCGGTCAGACTAAATATGTGACACCTGTTGCTAGAAGAAACAGTAAAATAAGTAAAACTGACAGGAAGTCCGATATCTACAGACGCAAGGAACGGACAATTTAACTAGTGAAACTTCCTGGCAGATTAAAACTGTGCCGGACCGAGACTCGAACTCGGTCCCGAGTTCGACTCTCGATCTGGCACACAGTTTTAATCTGCCAGGAAGTTTCATATCAGCGTACACTCCACTGCACAGTGAAATTCTCATTCTGGAATTTAACTACTACCGACACAAATAAAAATTAGGAAACTGGTCTACAGGACGCAACACACAGTTAGAACAACCACCTGTCAAAATAGTATCCAAACATTTGTGTAACAAATGAATCACCTGGTCCTTAAAAATTCGGATAGATCTAAAGTGCGTCACGTACTGGATGACGCATAAAGGAGAATGGTCACGTGAAGAAAAGTTCATCTTATCCCTTTACCATTATCAAGGATTTCAATTCCTTCAATGGAAATGTCCTCCACAAAAAACACATATAGAACACATGGGAGCCACATTAAACACATGCAAAAAACCGAGACAGAAAAAGATGTTGACTCGACTTCTTGCAGGAATACGGTACATGCAAAGGAAAGACAGAACAATTTACATGAAGAAGCTAGCCGTAAATCCGACACAGCCCTATCAATATTCAAAGGAAGAAGCGTATGAGCCAGCACACTTTAACAAACAAGAAGCTAAATCCTATCTCATGGCTGGCTTAATTACGTGACCAGATTGTGTCAGGGTCCACTTCCGAGTCCGCTGACGCGTCCGCGTTAGACCGAGCGGCTAGCCGGGCGGGCTTATCATCACTCACTCAGCACCGATTCAGTCAGTTAATATCGCTCCTCTGAAACACTACCAGCTCTTCACTCACTCAAAGTAATGAGTGCTATCGACAAGGTACCTTAAACGGATTACTTTCCACATTTCTGCACGGCTTTTGATACCGTTGCTCACAAAAGACTTGTAGTCGCATTGCGTGCCTATGGAGTGTCGTCCCAGTTGTTCGTCTGTAATCGTGTATTCCTGTCGGAAACGACACAGTTCGTAGTAACTGACGGAAAGTCAACATAAGCTCAAAACCAGTTCGTTTTGTACCAGCGCGATGTAGAGGAAGGGGTGTCACGCATATGATCTGTGGGTTTGTGGTGACAATAATTCAGACAAAGATGTTTTTAGTTGTGTCGAGACAAATTCAGTTAAAAACTTTCTCCTGCGAATATAAAAATAATTTGTGCATGTCCATCCACATAGCGAGGAACGATAATCGTAATAAAGTACAAGAAATCGGAAGTAGCATTTCATTTCTCATGCACGATGTGCGAGAGCGGAAGTGTACAGAAATAGGCTGGAGGTGGTTCGACAGACCCTCTGCCAGGCACTTTAGAGTCAACTACGGGGTGGCCATGTACACGTGTTGTCCGCCTACACACTTTATCTGGTCAACACTTGTTTGTGGTTCAGACACTGATCTGATGGTACTTTACCGGCTGGTATGTCCTTTGCACTTCTGTACAGCCACTGCCGTGATATCCATTTCAGCCTTCTTACGGTAGTCGAGCGTTGGTCCCCCTCTGCAGTTTCAACCTCCACTAATTCCCTCATTAGAAACTCTACAATTCCTTGAAGTCTCAGTGTGACCTCTCAACCCAACCAATCTCTTTAGCAAGTTACCGCTTAAGTTTCCGTTTTTCCCATTTCAATGTAGTACTTCCACATTAGTTACTCGATCTACCCATTAAATAGTCAACAGTATTTTGTAGCGCCACTTTTTAAAAGCTTCTGCTTCCTTCTTGCCTAAAATGCTGTTCAACATAAGACAAATACCTTAGGGAGAAGTTCCTAAAATTTCTATTTACATTCAATCATAGTATATTCCTCTTTTTCAGATACACTTTTCTGTTCTTCAAAATTTCATTTCGTGCTATTTCTTTTTTATTTTGTCGCCCTTTGTTTCGTCCATCTTCAGTTATTCTGTTGCCCATAGAGCAAAGCTCATGCCTACATAATTTCGTAAATTAATTCGTTTAGCAGGGCCTCATCTAATTTCATTACATTCCATTATCACTGTTTTACTTTTGTAGAAAATCATTTACAACCGGTTTGCAAGATATTATCCATTCAGTTCTATTGCTGTCCCATGAGTTTCGGCGTTGCTGGTGGAACTGTGTCATGCAGAATGCTTAAAGATTTTGCTTCTCTCCCCAGAACTTTCATTTCCTCACAAAACTTCTCTTTCTGTTCCTTTACTTCTTGCTTAGTAAACAGATAGTTCAACGTGGAGATAGGCTGCAACTCTCAATTTCAGTACTGTTTCTTGTTTGATGTGGCATTCCAAACGACCACTGCATGATCTGCAGGATTAGGATCTGTTTGCTTAGTGAACCATTCAAGGCGCGATAGAGTGCTTCAAGGTTAGTAAAACCAGTAGCGTTTGTGTACAGACCTGGAAGATGTAACTGTTCATAGCACACTCGTCGTGAATGGGTAGGACGAAGGACAACAATTGGTCACCAAGAATGTTGAAATAAACGACCTGATTTATATACGTGATATTCATGGTACATTATCATAACATCACTGAAGCGTCTGCAACCTGAGCAGTGCCCTCAACACAGGGCGAGTTAAACAACTCACTGGACTGTGAGTGGCCTTGACACGTCACATCATTTGAAAGACGCGACCGCTCAGAGCACACTGCACTCGCCTCCCCCTCTCCCCCCCCCCCCCACACACACACTCCAGTCAGCCTCTGGAGAGTTCCTGTGCTGTTTGGCCCACTGGAGACGTGCAGTGTTATGTGCCACTGTGGGCGATGGCCTTCTTACAGGTACCCAGCTCCACATCTCCTCTGTGTGCAGCTATTATAGGAAATGTTCGCTTGGAAACTGGTTGACATGGACCTCGACTGACTGGCAGAGAACTGTTGTACTTTTAATCAAAGGAGACACCTCCAATGTATTCCACTCTTCTAAATTTCTCACTACCATGCCCTGCAAAGATAGCCATCTTGTCTATGATGGATGCAACAATTTATGAATTTTGATATCTAAAAACTTTTTAAATTCATGCAGTTGCTCCTGTCACCTAACAATTGTTTTACAATGTTTGTGAATGTTCCTAGCTAGGTCGCCCAATCTCTGGGAAAACATTTACAAGCTTCACCAGCACATTTGTGAAGAGAGTAAAATATGAATTAGGAAATAATTAGTTCAGGAAGTTTTTCAGTTAACCGAGTAGCAGCAGCGATTCTTGGACGCTACATATAATTACAGTCGGCAGAAGCAAATCTTATAATATTGTTTTCAGAAAAGTTGTACCAAAAAATGAAAGAATTAGATTAGAATAAAAGTTTTACTTGTTGCACCTTATCATATTCACCGTGCCTAGAGATTTCACAAAGGTTCCAAAATTTACGTTCAACTTTATTTGTGTCCTCGTAAAATTTTTGAGAGCAGATAGTAAAACCTGGGTGTTCACTCTTGTCTTTCTGCAGTCTACTTCCATAATGTAAGCATTACGGCCTGCAATTGTAGTAATATTTTAATGTACTAGCTTATCTTGAGTTACTTAAGTACTCCAGTCCACATTTTTAATTTCATTACTCATCCGACACTGGCGTGATTTCATTCCTAATTAAAAATGTTCTTTCTTACGGATTACATGAACGGCTCCTGCAGTTGTTCAAAAATGAGATCTGAGTTTTGTCAAACCACTCGTTCTCCATCGAGCGACTACCGACCAGAGACCTGAAAATTACATTTCCTGAAATTCAGTCTGTGTACATCCTCTGTTTTGCTCCTCCAAACACCAATATGAGATCATCATCTTCATTCTGGTAGCGAAATTCTGAAATCAGTTCAGCTGCTCCTCTGCAATTAACAATGGGATTCCCATTGCACTTGTAATTTTACCGCCCTTTCTTTTAATTTCACCGAAGGCTGTTTCGATTTTTCTATTCCTGAGTCACTCCTTCCGACAATTATTTATCTCTTTTTCGATTTCTTCACATTTCATGCCGCCTTTCCACTTTAGCTTTCATGCATTTCCTGTTTATTTCATTCCTAAATGACTTGTATTACCTTATTCCTGTTTTGCCTGCACGTTTTTGTACTTGCTCCTTTCGTCATCCAGCTGAAGTATTTCTTCTGTCAACTTCTCTCTGTTTCCACTCAATTACCTTCCTTTTAGCTATGTTTCTCTTTCCAAATTGTGTAATCCCTCTTTTTATAAATGTCTTCAATTGAATTTCCTTCTGAGCTATTCATCGGCGCTGTAATTATAGCCTCAGAGATCTTCAACCATAATCTCTATTCATGAGTATTTCTGTATCCCAGTTCTTAGCGCATTATTTCTTCCTGCCCAAATTGTTAATCTTCGGTCTGCTCTTCGTCATTACTAAATTGCGATTTGAGTCTACATCAGCTTCTGCGTGTACTTGATTCTAGTACTGGATTCCATATCTCTTTTGATTTCGGAATCTCTGCCTGACCATGATATCATCTAACTGGACTTTTCCCATATTTCCGAGTCTTTTCCTAGTACAGGCCTACCCCTACCACTTGTAAATACTGAACAGAGCATTCGCTATTACTACCTGAAATCTACTGAAGAGCTCAATTAGTCTTTGTCCTCTCTCATTGTTACTGCCAAGCCCATATTGTCCTTTAACATTTTCTTCTACTCCCTCCCCTACAACCGAATTCCAGTTCCTCACGACTATTTTGTTTCCCCTCCCCTTCCACACTGAATTACCCGTTCAGAACCCTCATATGTTATCTCCATATCTTCATCTTCCGCTTGAAACATTGGCAAGTATACCTGAACTATCGTTGTAGGTGTTGGTTTGCTGTCGATCCTGATGAGGAAAACCAATATTTTAGGCACACTCTTTGGTTTGGTTACGTCCGTAGGACACATGTGGGTTGAGGTCTGAGGTAAAGTTTGTATAGTTGTTTGTAATCAACAGGACTGGAAATCATGAACGATGTGTTGTAAATTGCATTGCGTATCAGGATTAAATATATGGATGCTACTATCTAGAAATAATGGTTTAAATTGTAGCTAATGATGTAAAGAATTCCTGATAACTCCAACCATTGAGTGTTTAGCGTCTTCCCTTTCTATGTACCACGCACTTCGTTCCATTACCTGATTCACTATTCCTTGATACTTCCGGTCATGTACTGAAAATCGATTCCTTCTATATGTTTCATCACTTCGATTCAGCATCTGTTCATTAAATACTCGATGTACCCATCTTCAGCGTTATTCACCATAGGCTGCTGCCCCTCTTGGGAACCCCATGTTGGTCTGGCTCCTTTATAGACGCCTTTTCCATGTTGTTGCATCTACATTGCATCACTGAGGTAATCACGCCACCCCACGGCGGTCTTTTCGCTAAACAATGCAGGTGGAGGCGGGATTGGTCTAATTTAGTTTACAACGTCGAATATTGTACTTAGTGCACAAATGACATTGGGGTACGGCAGTTTCTCAGGCTCTCCCTTGCAGTGATAATCTCCAGGTAAGATTTGCTACTCTGATATCTATATGTCTACTTAATCCCCTTACTCTTTTGCATTTTGTTGTTATATAAATTTGTCGAATTATGTATATGTATTTGTAGATGTAGAGTTCAAACTTAATGAAGCAGTTACCAATAGGTGTAGCTATTCGAAACACAGCAAATTTATTTTAGATTGTTTATAGGTATTTTCCATGAAGCCCATGATGACACGTGTAACATGTAAGCGACAAACCATGTCACGCCATACAATTAGGAGTGTGTGTAAAGTAACCGACGCTTCAGAAATGAGCGAATAGTTTTCGGCGAATGTGGCATATACACAAGGTATTTCGCATAACCCCACGACAAGAAATCCTTGGGTGTCAGGACCATAGGTCTAGGTGGCAGAGAACGCAGTGCCGCCATGCAAGGACGACGGATTCAACATTTTGGGGGGTGCTGATTAAAAAGTGTGCAGTGCCTTCCGATTCCCTACTCTTCCACAACGATGTAAATTCTGAATTTCATTTTTCGTTTTCTGTACTGCTTATCGACGTACCGGCAAGAGTCGCCTGCAGTAACGTATCACCACTGCAGTGATTTTGGGTTTGTCCGTGCGCTGCACCCCCTACTGTGTGGACGCGGCCCGTGTCCCCCGCTGGCCTCCCTCGCCCTGTGTTGCTGTGACGCCCACAGCCGGGCTGGCGGAAACTGGAAGCGGCTCAGACCGCAAACGGGATGTTAGCTGTCCGCTGACCGCTAACCGCATGCAGTCGCAGTGAAGACATGACGCACTTCCCACACACACACACACGTGAACGCGTCGAGTATTCCTGGCGCACATCCGTAATGGTCCAAATACGCAAATACGACTTGGAGGCGAGAAATCGCGATCCTGCGTTAGTAGCTTCCCGCAGATCGAGATATTTATACCAAATATATTAATAAGCGACGGTACGAATCTCCTATTGCACACAGGGCAGGTCACTATTCAAGAAGAAAGGAAAAAATCACGGGAAACTGAAAACAATGGAATATCACCAAGATTGGCAATGTTTTATAAAAGCTCAAAATTTTGCGCGGACTTTAATGCGAGATGCTTTTAATAGTGTCCACAACGGAGCTTTGCCTGCACATCTGGTAGAAAAACCCAAAGAGATTCTGGCCGTATGTAAAGTACATCAGAGGCAAGACACAATCGGTGCCATCTCAGTATGATGACAGTGGTTATGTTACTGACCAAAGTGCCGCTAAAGCGGAGTCACGAAATGCGGTAAATATTACAAAATTCGGTCAATAACAGCAGCCGACTGCAGTAAGTTAGAAGTAGATATCCTCGATGTAGAGGAGCAACTTAAACCACTTAATAAAGGCAACTGTTTCGGCCGTATTGTATACCAGTCACGTCCCCTTACGAGTATGGTGCTATATATTTAGAAATCATCTACAACCGCTATATCGACAAAATATCAGCCCCTAATGAATGGAAAGTTCGACACGTCACACCAACAGTCACGAAAACAAACAGGAGTAATTCCCTGAATTATTGTCCCATACCAGTAACGTCGATCTGCAGTAAGATTTGGAACATACACTGGGTTCGGACATTATGAATTGTCTCGAAGAAAACTGTCTATTGAGACATACTCACCACCGATTCAGTAAATATCGTTCTTGTGAGGCACACCTATCTTTCATAGTAACGAGTGCTATCGACAACGGACTTTGAACTGGTTATTTTCTTGATTTCCAGAAGGCTTTTGATGCAATTCCTCAGAAACGGCTTGTAATCATTTTGCAAACCCATTGAATTTTGTCCTAGTTGTGCGACTGGATCCGTCATTTCCTGGCGGAAGGGTCACTGGGCGTACTAACTGACGGAAAGTCATCGAGTAAAACAGAAATGGCATTAGGGTTACGAAAGGGAAGGGTTATAAACCGTCTGCTGTCCCTAATCTGTATAAACGATTTAGGATACGATTTGAACAGCTTTGTCAGAGTGTTTGCACATTATTCTGCCGTTAACCCTCTAGTAAGGTTGGCATAAGATCAAATCCAATCGCCAAATGCCAATTTATTTAGCCAAAAGTGACAACTGACTCTAAACAATGCACAGAGGTAGGTCACACACATGAATACGAAAAGAAATCCTTCACGTACCGGATACGTAATAATCACACAAATATAAAAACTGTCAGTTCAACTAAATACCTAGGAATTACAGTTACGAACTATTCGAATTTGAACGATGTTACAGAAAATGTTGTCGGAAAAGGAACCAAAGACTGCGTTTCGCTGGAGTCCCTAATCTTGTTAGTATTGTTGGTTCATCTACATTCTAACTTATATTTCTAATACCCAGTGTCAAATTGGAAGTGCTGTTACTGTTGATGAGATTTGATACACCTGCCTGCCTGATCCTGGAGCGCGGCGGATCTCGGTCGTAACGGCGGCCGGCCATTCCGCGTCCGGCGGTATTGGGTAGGTGCCCCTCAGTCTTTGTTGGTTTGTTTATTGACTATTTTGGTCCCCAATAAATTCCCTCATAATCTTAAGTGATACCTCGTTTGCCAAACTATTCAGGATATGATAGGTGTCTGTCAGCACGTCGTATTATGGAGAAGATGTCTCTGTGCGGTGGTTGTTGTCTTAAATCATACGGTACGTCGTCATATGTTGGACAGTCATAGATGATATGTTCAGGTGTGCCGTCCCGACGAACACCACAGTCACTCGCGGGTGGAGCCCGTCTACCAAATCGATTTAAGTATATCGGATATGGCCCATGCCCTGTAAGAAAGTGCAGCAGCCCTCTACTTGGCTCAAAGTAACCCCTCTCTAATCTTTCCTTGTTATTAGGGAGCAGTTGAAATACCCTTCTCCCCGTTTCTTCATTTTCCCATGATTCCTGCCATAGCTCCTCCCCCCTTTATCTGATAGCAAACTTGTCACCTAACTGTACCCCCATGATTTCCCTGGTGTTTCTGATATTTCCTTTGTTTATCCAGTACCATGCTGCCTGCTCCTGTATATTGATGTCTAATGGATACAGCACCATTAACACCAAAAACGCCCCCCCTCCCCCCGAGTATGAGTTCAATATGCCCCAACAGAGTGTAACAGCATATTCCTCTGCACCCTTCTCACGGACATGGCAGGCCTCGTGAGCCTGTGTGCCCAGACCCCACACCGGTATCCTACTATTGATGTTGAAATATTATTGTGATAGAGTTTAATGAGATTGGGTTTCAGATGGAATCTTTTATGATCTATGTTGGTGAGACTGTTTAAAACTTGTAGGGCTCGTTGAGATATGGTGTCTATATCTGATGTATAATTCCACTTTTCATCAATTACAACCCCTAGATATCTGGCCTCGCGGCGCCGTGGAACTGGTGTTCCTTTGATTCTAATGGTTGGATTTCTAATCAGGCTACCTTTCACAATAGATACGTGGATCTGTGTAGTACAATCCTTATTTTCGCTTCGTGGCACCATTCTGAAAGTGATGTTATTGTTTTTTCCACTTTCGGTTCTATGTCCTCACGGCTATGGAAACCAACCAGCATGAGGTCATCTGCGTAGGCTGTCATGTCTAGTATGTCCTAGCTGAGTTATAATTTCTCTAGCAGCGGTTCTATATTTACATTCAAAGAGAGTGTCCCCAGTGCAGATCCATGGGGCAACCCTTTGTGATGGTTTTACTTATTTTTCCGCTGGGTGATGATAACCAAACCTCCCTGTCCTCGTAACAGCTCCTCAGAGAGCCACAGTGGGGCCCTGAGCACTCCTTCTCACACAAGGGGGAGAAGAGCGAGGGTCACCACAGGTTGTCGAAGGCGACACTGATGTCCACCATGATGCCTACCACATACTTGCGTGGGGCTGAGCTGCAAACCTCAACCGCCAGGGCAGTTGCGTCAGACACTGATCGCCCCGGCCGAAAGCCAAACTGCCTGTCGCTCATCCTGCACAGTGTACTGTGTATCGCCGGGTCTGTCAGCCAAAAGCTTCTCTATTAATTTCCCCAGGATATCTAGGAGACTTATCGGCCTGTAGGATTTGCTTTCCTTATGGTCCTCAACTTTTTCCCTTTCCTTATAATTACCACATTTGCCCTTTTCCCGATTTTTGGAAATTTACCAAGCCTTAGGCATTCATTGAAGAGCCTTGAAAGTGGCTGCTAGCTGATAGGCGAGGAATTTTACAACCTCTGCTACTATGCCATCTGGCCTTGGAGCCTTCCCTCTTCTGAAAGATTTAATATGTACTGCCACTTCTTCCTTCGAAAAGGGATACACCATGGTGTTGTTGCTGTGCTCTGCATGATGTTCCTTACAGATATGGCATTGAATCTCGTTGTCCTCATTCTCCTCATCATCTGGTAACAGAATCTGAAGGACATCGGCAGGCTCCTGCCAGCACTCTGTCATTTGGTCGCCATCTCTATTCGTCGAGAGAACCTTCAGATATCTTATTTTTTCTCTCTGACCAACTTATAGGGGACTCCGCTATGGGCAGTGGCCAGTTGGTGCAGCACATATCTTTCCCATCTTTTAACCCTAACCCCCTCAGTTCTTTCTGGAAGACCTTTTTGGCTACCCTGTATCGCTGCAGCCAGAACTGTTTTTCTTGCCAGACGACACTTCGCTGGTAATACTTCCTCGCCTGTCTCACAGACTGGCGCATACGTTGTAGTTCGGCAGTCCATGGTGATGGGGAGGCCACAATGGCTCTCCTCGGGTGGGTGGTACAGCAGCTTTCACCGCTCTAACAGAAGGGACGTCGAACAGATGTGCAGAACTATAGACCTATATCTCTAACGTCGATCAGTTGTAGAATTTTGGAACACGTATTGTGTTCGAGTATAATGACTTTTCTGGAGACTAGAAATCTACTCTGTAGGAATCAGCATGGGTTTCGAAAAAGACGGTCATGTGAAACCCAGCTCGCGCTATTCGTCCACGAGACTCAGAGGGCCATAGACACGGGTTCACAGGTAGATGCCGTGTTTCTTGACTTCCGCAAGGCGTTCGATACAGTTCCCCACAGTCGTTTATTGAACAAAGTAAGAGCATATGGACTATCAGACAAATTGTGTGATTGGATTGAGGAGTTCCTAGATAACAGGACGCAGCATGTTATTCTCAATGGAGATAAGTCTTCCGAAGTAAGAGTAATTTCAGGTGTGCCGCAGGGGAGTGTCATAGGACCGTTGCTATTCACAATATACATAAATGACCTGGTGGATGACATCGGAAGTTCACTGAGGCTTTTTGCAGATGATGCTGTGGTGTATCGAGAGGTTGTAACAATGGAAAATTGTACTGAAATGCAGGAGGATCTGCAGCGAATTGACGCATGGTGCAGGGAATGGCAACTGAATCTCAATGTAGACAAGTGTAATGTGCTGCGAATACACAGAAAGATAGATCCTTTATCATTTAGCTACAAAATAGCAGGTCAGCAACTGGAAGCAGTTAATTACATAAATTATCTGGGAGTACACATTAGGAGTGATTTAAAATGGAATGATCATATAATGTTGATTGTCGGTAAAGCAGATGCCAGACTGAGATTCATTGGAAGAATCCTAAGGAAATGCAATCCGAAAACAAAGGAAGTAGGTTACAGTACGCTTGTTCGCCCACTGCTTGAATACTGCTCAGCAGTGTGGGATCCGTACCAGATAGGGTTGATACAAGACATAGAGAAGATCCAACGGAGAGCAGCGCGCTTCGTTACAGGATCATTTAGTAATCGTGAAAGCGTTACGGAGATGATAGATAAACTCCAGTGGAAGACTCTGCAGGAGAGACGCTCAGTAGCTCGGTACGGGCTTTTGTCAAAGTTTCGAGAACATACCTTCACCGAAGAGTCAAGCAGTATATTGCTCCCTCCTACGTATATCTCGCGAAGAGACCATGAGGATAAAATCAGAGAGATTAGAGCCCACACAGAGGCATACCGACAATCCTTCTTTCCACGAACAATACGAGACTGGAATAGAAGGGAGAACCGATAGAGGTACTGAAAGTACCCTCCGCCACACACCGTCAGGTGGCTTGCGGAGTATGGATGTAGATGTAGATGTAGATACAGACCCCACCATTTTTTCAGCATACCTATCAACGTCTACATCACCCTCAGGCAACGGATGAATGTCACACTCCAGAGCTAGGCATCACCAACATGTCTTATTGATGTTGTATTGGATCTCCCACCCCAGGTCCCAGTGGCACTCCTCGTCACTAAGGCTAAACGCAATCAGATTATGGTCACTTGTTGTGACTTTATCTTGGACTCTCCAGTTCGATGTTACTGATGGCACTGGGTGTTGACAGGATGACATCTATGTTTTTTTCCAAATCCACCTCCACCTCTATAGGTGTGGGGATTGCCTGGTCTGTTGGCCACAACTAGCTGGCAGGCCTTCTCCCCATTTGCATTTCTAGTGCCGCTGTACCTTAGGGGGGGATTTGGGATTCATATCGGCGGTTACAATAATCTTTTGCCCTGCTATGCCGTGGTGATTCGATTGAGATGATCCAAGAAGACGTCAAAACTACCTTTATATTGGAAGTACATGTTAATGATGTACACTAGTCCTACAGGTGATTGTAATTCCACGATGTTGCAGTGGCTATTTGATAATTGTGCTATGGTAGCAACTCGTAAGGCCTTATTTGCTACAATTATAGATGCTTTTGGCTCCTCCCCAGTGTACTTTACGTGCCAAGTGGCAGCCATAAAGGAGATTAATCCAGCTTGGGAGTATGGCTCCTTCAAGCAGATTATTTCCAGCCTCCTCTCCTCCACTGCCCTTAGCAGTTCCTGCATGACCAAGCGACTATTGTGTGTGTTTATCTGTCCAATCATTATTTCACTTGACATAATGGAAAGTAAGTATGTACGTTACTATCAGGCCAAGTCTTTTTGCAATCTAACGCAATGTGTCCGTTTGCTAGGACACACTGTACGGTATTTAAGTTTCCTCCAAATCAAATCTTTCATCTCACCTCTAAACTGCAGCTCCACCGCCGGCCTCGCCCCTAGACCGAGGACCCCTCAGCTGCCGGGTTCAATGCCTCGTTACCAGTACACTTGTCCCTTCAGTACTTGGTCACCGCCGATTTCACTCGTCCTGCATCGGCAAGTACAGCCTGCAGTCCGTAGAGGTGGACGCACCTCTCGCCCTTCGACCCCTACTGGACTCAGCTTCCACCTTGCGGCCAACGACCCACTCCTACTCAGGTGGTGGGCTGGTAACGCAGTTGTTCGGGGGTGTGGACCCATTTAGCCTAACCCTGGATGTGTTATCACCCCGTGGGCTTGGCAGAACATGTCTGGGGACAGAGGAGTGGCGAGACACACTTGCCGACTTGGGGTAAGATTTCACGACAGCAAACCAGGCCACCAGCAGCAGAGACACAGATGGTGGCACGTCCCTGCTTTCTGGGGAGCAGCAGCGCCGGGCGGGCGCAGCACGCCGCAGCCAAGGCCAGGAATGTGCCGCACCGGCCCTACACTGCCACTCAGCCCAGAACCCAGAAATGACAGATGTTGTGTCCCTTTTGCGCCGCACCCCCTGTGCCATGGATCCTTTGCTTTCGCCTTGGGTTGGGAGACTCTTAACGTCGTCCAGGACGTGAGGAACTGCAGCAGCCAGGCCGCAGGGTTCCGGAATCGTCGTTAGACTTACGCTCATACCCTCGCCCAACTGCCGCGCTCAACTCAGGAGAGACAGTAGGTGTGCCTTTCGTAACGCAGCTTCCCCTCCATCACGCAACCTTTGCTTTCGCCTCAGGTTGGGGGCGCTTAACGTCCCACCATGACGGGAGTTTTACATCCTTCCTTGATATCTCCTGAAATTTTGCTCTGCGGTATGGGACCATCTGCTGACTGAGTTGGTGGAAGACATCGTAAAAGTTCAATGAAGGACAGTTAGTGTTGTACTGTCGCAAAATAGTGGAGAGTGTCGTGGATATGATCTACAAGTTGGGATGCCAGTAATTTGTACAAAGATGATTTTTCTTATGGCGAGAACTTTTCACGAAATTTCAGTCACCAACTTTCTCCTCTGAATATAAACATATGTGTATGATGCAGCTGTTTGCAAAAACCACAGAAATACACTAGGAAAAAGTAAAGAACGTTACAAAACTAAAATATATTTAATACAGATGAAGAGAAAGAAACAGATCATTCTCAGAAGACGGATGTAGGTGTTCTACATAATAACAAATGTGACACACCATTCATGTCTTACATTCTCTGCTGTGTAAGAGGCTGTAGACAGAATGTAGAGCAATGACGGTTATTATCTTATCCCTAGGAGACGATAAAGGAATTTGCCAAATTATTGCCGGCCGCTTTGGCCGACCGGTTCTAGGCGCTTAAGTCTGGAACCGCGCGACCGCTACGGTCGCGGGTTCGAATCCTGCCTCGGGCAAGGATGTGTGTGATGTCTTTAAATTAGTTAGGTTTAAGTAGTTCTAAGTTTTAGGGGACTGATGACCTCAGATGTTAAGTCCCATAATGCTCAGAGTTATTTAAACCATTTTTGAGCCAAATTATTAACATCACAACTTGTGGAAACATCATTCGAAATAGGTCGGCAATGTACAGGGTGGGGCAGCCACCGACTCCATGTCTGGTAGCCCAGTGGTAGTCAGCTGTTTCTGAAAACGACGATGGAGGTATTTCTTGTGAACTGGAATTTTTTTTTTTTTTCAGATTTAACACGGACGGAATGTCGAGAACGTATGACACAAGAACGTCATCGTCAGGAACTTAGTTGCACGTTGTAACGGAGTTTGAGGGCCAGAGCAGTTTTCGTGGCACATCATCAACTTTCCATCACTTTAATTGTTAGGTATGTCATGCCGTCGACCTACAAACTAGTGATCTGAGGATAAATGTCGTTACGATAAGACTTGATGAAGAATTTAGCCTCAAAGATAGTTCAGCAGCTTATTTGGTGAGGCAAATAAAAGTGGTCCACAGAACGGAGTTCCAGGGTAAAAAGAAACACAGCAGGGGAAAGGAAATACAGCACTAACCAGACTGTGGCAGATACCACGAGTGACCACCGTCCACCTCTTGGCACTTGTGGGTCCTGGTCATTCAGTTGCTGAAAGTGGACCGAAGCTGGACCTCTGGGATTGCTGCAGTATCATCCCAACCGCTCTGCTGCAGTCATTGAAGGCTATGAGGGTTGTTGGGACACACCCTAGATTTGAGGGCTCCCCACACAAAATGACTGCACAGTGACAGATCAGGTGAAATGGCTGACCTCCGCTAACAACTCTTTCACACGTGACTCCTAGGATTGGATGGCTGTATGGGCAGCTGCTCCATCCTGTTGAAACTAACTGTAGGTGTTTACCTCCTACGTTAGTGGTGCCTGAAACGATTTCAAAATGTTGGCAATGTAACGCCCCGAAGTGAGACCCTGATCAAAGCAGATGGGGCCAATAACGAGGCGTGCAGACACTGCACACCCAACCCCATCGTTGTGGAAATTGTGCGGATTCTCTGCTGCCCAGAACCTGTGATTCTGTGAGTTGACAACCACTTCGTCAGACATAAAGAACGGATCCATGTCCAAGCCATTCATTGTTATCTCATCCAGTCACAAAACTGGAGGCACTAAGGAACGAGTGCTGGTTATCATGCGCGAGAAACAGATACTCAGTAAGGATGCATGTGCCGAGACAGGTAGAATATTCGTCAGAATGCTCGATGTGTCATTCCAGTCTCTTGCAACAGACGGCGGATTAATTTGGTAGAACATTAAAGTATTTTCTGGTGCATTAAAATCACATTTCCAGGTGTCCGGGCATGTTTCAGAGTGTTTTTGATACTTTCTGACGCCATTTTTGGACTACGTTTAGCGTGGCGTTTCTTGCTGGCACTTTGACACTATTAAAGTTCTCGACAAACAACTGACCACACCATTCCACCGCCTTTTTTGTCACGTAACTTTCCACAACGGACACCCGCTGCTCCTCTGTGAGCACCGTCGTCTCTTCTGCACTGCTCCACTCGCACTGACACAGCTCGCACTGCGTCCTTAACTGGTCTGGATCGCATGGCCGGCATATACGTCACAGGGTGTTGTTATGTGCACACGTTCACGTCCAATCGTATCCATTCGTCCGCGCCATTTTTATTTGTCCCTGCCTGTATATTACTGGGTTTGCTCGCATTTCACGTATGATGCCCAGACTGGAATGGAATGACGTTAACTCGCGGCTTGAGGACGAAGTGAGATGGAACAGCTGAAAGTGAGCTTTATGTCGATTTCTTCCCCCAGGTTCCAGTTCTGGAGGTCGCCCCGTATTACTGTGTCTGCCCCCACCCAATGCCACAGATTTGTTACTTGCCGTAATTTCCCTATTATGTGAGGCATTATTGACAAAATTCGTTGCAAGAGTCTGATGAGAAGGATAACTTTAAAGGTGAGAGTGAATATTATTAGTTTTTTTTTTAATTGACCATCAGATCAAGGGCAGTACTGCTATTGGATAACGTAAATGAAATTTTACCTCTGTTTACTTAATGAATGGAAATAACTTGCATCCTCATGCGCTACCTCTAGTGTGACAGTATTGTGGTGCTGTTTTCCAGCAGGACAATGCTCGCCCACATATTGCACGTGTCTCTGTGAACGGGCAGTGTCGTGTTGAAGTATTCCCTGACCCTGACGGAATGTGTGTGGGGCAGCCTTGGACGCCGGCTTCGTCCCAGTGTCAGCATCAACATCTGTGCACCTGCTGGCCCCCAGGTGGGTACAGAGCGACACCATGATACTCATCCCAGCAGAGGCGGTGGAACGTCACACTGATAACTGGGCTCATATGCCCACATCCCTGTGAATTTGACTCGATCTTGCAATTACGGAAGTTACACCGATTATCTCCCTCTACCGCTGAAGTTTCAATTCGTTTTCTCCTCTACTTCTCGACATTTAATGTTTTTTTGTCAGGTAGTGTATTTTATTATAATTGTCAATATTAAAAGTGCAGGCTTCTGTGGCACATTAAAAGTGAGTTCAGATAGGGCGTGATGTTAATGGCAAGTAATATATCCAGGGCTGTGGAGGGCGCTAGAGACAGTAGTAAGGTACGACATTTAGAACTGAAACCTGGGGGATGTAATCGATATAAATTTGTTGTGGGAAAGACAAGGAATAGTTAAGGTAATAGCGCAAGTTGTCGCCTTATTTATTTAACTATCAAGAAACTGGGCATGGTGTATTTTAAAGTACTAATTAGACCTTAAGTCTTAGATATAATTGATTTGCATATTCAGGGAAAATTAGTAAGGTTAGCGACATGTGGTGACATCTACAACTACATCTACATCTATACTGCAGAAGCCGGCTTGCGCTGTGTGGCCGAGGGTACTTTGCGCAACGCTGTCACCTCCCCCTTTTCTGTTCCAGCCGCGTATGATTCGCAGGAAGAGCGACCACTAGTTACCCTCCTTCTGTGCTAAGATCTCTCTACTTTTATCTTCGTGGTATTTTCGCGGGATATATGTAGGAGGAAACAGTATGTTGGCTTCCAGCGAGTCTCACTCTGGCGTCTACCTCACCCGAAAACTGTTTTGTGTGCTGTTCCACTTCAAATCACTCCATAAACATAACTCCTAGATATATTACGGAAATAACTGCTCCCGGTGATTGTTTCGCGGTCATGTCGTCATACAATAAAGAGTCTTTCTGTTTACGTATTGCCAGTACACTACATTCGTTTATGTTGAGCGTCAGCTGCCTCTCCCTGCACCAGACGTCGATCCTCTCCAGGTCTTCCAGCATTTCGCAGTAATTGTTTGAATTCGCGACTTCTCTGTATACAACAGCATCATCCTTGGAAATCTCATGGAAATTCTGACGTTATCTACTAGGTCATTTATGTGATAAAAAATAAGTTATTTAGCACTATTTTGGACCATACTCGAAATTACTTTAACGTCTGACGATTTCTCTGCGTTTAGAGTGTCATGTTGTGATCTGTTTGCTAGAAACTCTTCAGTCGGGCAGACACACAGCTGGTCTGATAGTCTGTACGAACGTAAAGCGTGGTTGTAATTACAGTGCAATTACTCGTAGAGGTCCAGTGTGGGCTGTAGTTACCGTATTGTCACGAAAGTTGGTGGACATTCTAATGCCTTAACACAGAAATGATTTACGCTCGCAAAAAAAAAAAAGTAGTTCTAGTTTTGGCCATCAGGTGCAGCTCTGGTGCTGTGAATGCTAGAAAGAAGGATAGAAGTTTTTCTTTTAGTTTCTTTAGGGCCAGCAGCATAATGAATGTCTGATAACGACATGATTATTAGAGCAGATGCACCGAATAGCTGCTTATAATCAGTAATCTTTATTTACGATAGACTGTTTCGGCTCTGTCGCATTTTCAATTGCGTCTAGATTAACGTGACGTCCATATTGCGTCGTTAGTGAACTGTCTTAACTGCAACAGTTTTAATAAGATAATAAATGATGCCAACATGATGAAAATAAAATGTTAATCGAGATGACAGTGGTTTGACATTTCCACTCTTACGCTTACATATTAGCCTCATACAAACAATGTAAAGCTGATTTGCACCGGGTGGGCAAAATCGGAATTCCGGAGGCAGCGTTAAGCAGATCCTTCATGGGTTCAACGACTTGAGTTGTTGTCCCATCTTGCATGAAAAGAGTGGTTTCCGTATTAATGCATTAGCATATCTACCAAATTTCGTTGCCATGGAATAATTACAGCCAGTACTCGCCTCCATGAGCAGATGCACGTCAATTATAATCCCCTAGGATATTAATTTCTACTGACACCCACTGTGCAGAACTGTGGTGCTGGAGCCAAGTGTGAAGTTTACAGATTGTAATAAAACTCGCGAAATTATTCATCTTCGGCAATTTCGGCACAAATCGTCAAACCAAAACGTCAAGAAAAGCTGTTACGATGTTTGTTATTGTAATATATACTCTGAAACCATAAAAATGAACTAATATGCATTACACATTCATTCTATTATATAAAAAAATAGTCGACCTACTATATCCATGCAGTACCCAAATGGCGAAAAATGCAAACATTTATAGAACACGCACGTGTATATAACTTCAGATGCTACTGATTATATATAACCAAAAAAATCATATTGGCAAGAAAGAACAAAATTAAGTATTTCACTTGTAATGCTGTATTATTGTGTTACATACTGTGGTGTTGCGTCACAAGTGGCACGTGTTTTTCCAGCAGCAAAACGCTCGATCACTCACTGAACATGTCACACAGCTCCAACCTTCCGCTGATTATTCAGTTTCCTGGACAATGTACAAAACATAGAGGGGACACCACAAGCAAACGTAACCCAAAACAAGCCTTATCGTCTGTTGAGGGATCCTTATGGTGCAGAATGAAACAAAGCCCATTCTGTTTGCTCCTCCACTACGTCGCTGCAACGTGTGCTTCCAACAAGACAACGCGACTGTACTCACTGCTTTCCACGCTCTGCTATCAGAAGTGTTCATTACTTCGGCTGGCGGTGACATACCCGACCAAGTTTGAGTACCGCCCTGTGTGCAATCACAACCTAAAATTGCACCAGACTAATGTTGAAATGATACAGTTGTGCGCTGTATGTATACATGCTGTCGGTTCTGCTGTAGATTCTGCAACACGTTTACTTTCAATAAGACGACGCGCTTTTGCTAACATACTGCTTGAAACTGATTCTCCCTCCCACAATTTTCTAAGATTTTATGGAACAGAGATAAAAGATCAATCTTTGGAACCAAATAGTCAGCACCTCTTAACATAAAATGTATACGTACTGATTGTGGATGAGACGGCAGGAACCTTACTGAGTGTATCTGTAACCGACAGTCACATATCGTGGTTGTTGAGGTAAAACGGAAGTTAGTAGGAGCATACAGCCTGCCCTGTTGCCGTTGGTACATTATCAGCCTTACCTCATCTCCCATACTCTGTCGCAGTGATACAGCCGACGTAATGCTCATTATGCCCCACCCTGAAGACATCCAAGACCACTTTAATAACGGAAACTTAAGGTCAAACGAAGCTTGGTGTTTATTAAGGAGAGGCTGAATTGTGGAGAACATAAGAAGCGTTAGCCTGTGCTGACCCTGCCACACTGATATCTACCAGCACGACAATGCGCCTCACTCATAGCTCCAGTCGTGCTGAAGTATCTCAGCCAACCTGGTTGTGACATCTAAGAGCTAACCCAGGTAGCATGTCTTGTTCAGTTGTAGCCACAGGTAACCCATGAGGCTTGTTCAGGCCACCCAGAAGAAAGCAAGATACACCATACCAGTTCCAACTCCATTCCTACAAAACCAGCTGATTTAATCTTTGAACAGGACGACACCCATCTGCTCAGTTATTGTGTTTCACAGATCTGCTCTCCAAGGAGTTCACCTGACCCAGACATACTGATATATTGGCGTTTCATGTTGGACAGAATCATAAGCCAAAATAACCAGTGGTGTTTGGTCGGGAATCGCAGAATTTGCTAGGTACAACAAACCTCGTCTGCTGCCTTTTGGACAACTATACTGGGATGTGTTGTTTCAGCTGGACAGCGCTTACTGACTAACTTTTTGAATCACACAGCCGCTCTAACGGAGATGTCTCTCATATCCTGTGTTATTGGTTAAAGGATCAGTTTCTAAATATCCTTTGTGGCCAACTGTAACTTAAAATAGCCCATTTCGTCCTGTGGTGGATTCTTCCAAGCCGTACTACTGAGCTACTTTTGGGAGTGATCCTTCAACAAGACAAGACATTTATACACTTTCACTACTCTCCAATACGTACCACAGTTCCCTCGGAAGTGACAAATCAGATACACTCGCAGTTGCGTGTCTTGGGGAACTTAAACATGAAACGATCCTCGTGTGTCTGAGGAATTACTGAACTCTGCAGGTGTCCAGAGTGTTGTCCTGCCTCTGCTGGGTAAGTAGGAGACGATGTTCCACAAGAACACCGTCCTGTCCGTCGCTTTCTGCGATAAGTGGCACAAGTTGTTCTGATGTCCATCAGCTCCCCTGGCAGTGACATGCAATCTCAGTTTTTAGTATCATGTTTTAGAGGAACCATTAAGCAAACAATCACTAATGATTGATCAATGAATAATACAGCATGGTTAATGGTACTTGGTAACAACTTTAACCAAAGTATCCACTGTTTCTTTGCCATATTTACCGAGTGTATGTGACAGAATAGATACCATTGTACGCACATTAATCTCTCTTACTTCGTTCTCGAGGTTCCTACTTGAGACATGCAATAGTTTCAACGTAAATGTAGCACATTTTGCCTCGAATTCCTTTTCTGTAAATTTACCTAATAGAATTTCACGCCAGCCGCTGTGGCCGAGCTGTTCTAGCCACTTCAGCCCGGAACCGCGGTGCTGCTACGGTCGCACGTTCTAATCCTGTCTCGGGCATGGATGTGTGTGATGTCCTTACGTTAGTTAGGTTTAAATAGTTCTCAGTCTAGGGGACTGATGACCTCAGATATTGTCCCATAGTGCTGAGGGCCATTTGAACCATTTTTTTTTTTTTGAGAATTTCACGAAAACAACTTCGTCCTTCTTCCAAACACTGCGGTTTGAATTCCACAACCACCTCTGTTACTTCTGCGTATGCTCAGTCCTAGCACTCCTTCTGATTTTGCTCCATACCCGCTGTCATGCCGACTTGACCAGGTCTCCAGGTGCTGCAGCAGAAGTCTACATCTACATCTACAGTTACATGGATACTCTGCAAATCCCATTTAAGTGCCTGTCAGAGGGTTCATGGAACCACCTTCACAATTCTCTGTTATTTCAATCAAGTATAGTGCGTGGAAAAAACAGCGCTTCTTCATATTTAGGTCGGCGTACACGTTCAGGTTCAGGTTCTCCATGTCGTTCAAAATCAGCATATCTATACATTGAAACGTCGTGCATTTGTGTATCATTTCTGAATTGTTACGTTATACACTGAAGAGCTAAAGAAACTGCTACACCGGCCTAATATCATGTAGGGCCCCCGTGAGCTCACAGAAGTGCCGCAACACGACTCATGTCTGAATGAGTTCTGGGGGAAATAACACCATGAATCCTGCAGGGCTGTCCATAAATCTGTGAGAGTACGAGCGGCTGGAGATCTCTTCTGAACAGCACGTTGCAAGGCACACCACATATTCTCAATAATGTTCGTGAGATTTTTGGGCCAGCGGAGATGTTTAAACTCAGAAGACTGTTCCTGGAGCCACTCTGTAGAATTGTGGACGTGTAGGGTGTCGCATTGTCCTGCTGGAATTGTCCAAATCCGTCGGAATGCACAATGGACATGAATGAGGTGATCAGACAGGATACGTATGTACGTGTCACCTGTCAGAGTCTAATCTAGACGTATCAGGGGTCCCATATCAGCCAATAACGGCCCACACCCAACACCATTACAGAGCCTCCACCAGCATGAACAGTCCCCTGCTGACATGCAGAGTCGTCGGATTCATGAGGTTTCCTCTATACCCGTACACGTCCATCCGCTCGATACAACTCTTACCTTTCATGTTCTTTGATTGATAATACTAAGTTTATGACACTAGTTAAGTCATTAGATGCGAGGTATTCTTCGGCTTCCTGGAGGACCCTGACAAAAAGACTTAAATTAAGGACGTTTTTAGCAACATACTGGCTGAAACAAAATATCAGTACAACGAAAAACCAGACAATGTGGGATATTTCACTTTTTTATTCACTTGATAGCTAGTTTCGAGCCAGGACCCATTATCTTCCTTTTACGAGTTGCCACCCACTCAGGATAGATGCGTTGCTTATAGCGACTATGAGACAATAGAGCGACTGCTGACAGGTACGTAGGTTGTTCTTGAACGTTAGCCAGATTATCTGAAAAACAATTAGAACCAGAGGCAATTCTGATCGGCACACATGAGAGGAATCAGGCATCACATCTGGATAAAGAGGGAGGACATCCTGGCCACCAATCGGCTTAATGGCAGTAACAGGAGAAGGTCGTTAAGAGGTCGTCGGAAAGGGTGACTTAAATGGAACAGACAAATTTAGAGGCGTCTCAGTTTTTCTTTTGTTAATCATTACACCAGAAATCCCAACGACTCCCCCACGCCTATATGTTTCTGGAAGATGCTAGGACACACACCAACTATCTCAACTTCCTTTTTCGCACCATCGATCCCACCAGTAGCGCAGGAGTCAGCAGTACAGTATATAACAACCAATAGACTCACTTCAGGGAGCGCTGTGTGAGGAGTAGATGTACCCAACTCCTCTCTGTCCTGTATACGACATCTCTTGCGTTGCACTGCGGACACAGCTAGTCTGCTAATAAGTTTCACGACCCTGCAACGAAGTTCAAACTGAAAAGTCAGGAGCAGGTTGATGTGCATTCATCTGTTGCTCCATTGCACCTGTCCAAGACGTGGCAACAATCTCGTGGGCAGTAGAAACGAGATCAACTTACGCCAATTTCGACGCTGTTCCAAGGAGGACTTCAACACAAATATCCCCCACTAGCATATTATATCAGAGGTGGCCACTTTAGCTGATGAGAAAGAACGTCGCTACTTCCTCATTATATGTCGTACGAATGCGGTACTCACAAAACTGTAGATGGGAAGGAGTGTTGTTCTTTACTACCGTCTCCACTGAACGGTTCCTACTGTAACTCTGTGAAGGATATTGAGTGGACTAGCGTTCACATCGTACACCTCTCACATCACTCTAAGAGACCAAAGTAAACTGTTGTTACACACAAGGACACAAAAACGCTGAGAGAAAGCTGTCCAGGTATGCACATTCTGTGGTGAGGCAGTAAACTGGCGAACCTCACACCTGGTGCTCGATGCAGAACTACCCTTGGACCACGGCTGCAGAAATATCATAGAAGAATCAATACCTTATGACGTCGTATTTGCAAATAAGATTTCTCTGGTCAATGTGTTGCATTGGAACTGTTCGCGAATTTCTGAGTGACTATTTACGCAACTTGTCTGTAGAATGCGGCAGACGAATGCGTTGGCAACAAATTTCTCTGAACATTATTCGACAGTAGTCATTCATTTGATGTTCACAGGGGGCGTTCATAGAAAATTCTAGCTCTGGAAAACGAGACGTCAGTTCCCAGGTTTGGAGGTGTGGAGTGCAGTAGAGGGATACAGTTCCCAAGTTTGGTCAGTAAGTAGCTACAGAAGTATCCTTCTGTTGTACACTTTTCTTGTATGATTTGTACTTGCAGTTTTCACGTTTCTTTACAGTTGAGGCGTAGTTCTGTGTATTTTAGTGAGTTAGAAATTTGGATAGCATATTTCCATGAGGCAGTAGTTATGAGGACGAAAAGTTGTTGTTTGTCTTATACAGTTGCCTGGGTTTTGGAATGGCTAGATTCAAGGTGTGTCTGGTTAGCATGGTTGAGTTGGGATGGTCAACACATTGGAGGAAATGGACAGGATGTCTGAACCCGACCGCTCCTAATGTTTCCATAAACAGTACATCTTCTTGTCAATAAGAGTAGGGTTCACTTGGAACTTCTCCTTCATTGACTATGTTCTGCAACTTATCCACTACCTCAATAAGAACAAATTTGTCGTCTTTGCAGCTCTTAACCTTCTGACTATGCGTGTGTGTGAGTGTGTGTATGTACAGGGGCAGGGACTCGTGCCCATACCACTAGTATAGACAGAACACTACCGCCTGTTACTGCTCTCACCCAGTGCAATGTATTAATTTTCATCGCTCCAGTAGTCATTGCATTATCACACAATGGGTAAATAGTTCTTTATTTGTTTCTTTGTCACTGTGTTGCGTTTCTATCGAACTGCAGATGGTACACCGCTTTACTGTCAGCTGTGCTCATCTGAGAGTGTGTGCTTGCGTTTAGTTTTCTGAGCGAACGTGGAACGCCACATTCACGTTCAGGAGAAAGTGGAAAAGGAAGTACGAGCTAGTCGCACAGAGAAAGAAATGAAAAAAATGTGATGCTTCAGTCATTAACAAACACAGGGATAAATGCCAGTGTTCTACCATTTAATTGACATTCAAATACTTATGTAACGATATGGCGCATAAAATCTGGTCCACTAGCGTAAATTCACTTGCTTTTCTTCAAGACCAGACCATGATTTCCATATGTCGTCAACCATATGTCTGCAACCCCTTGCACTCGTACTTAGACTAAATATATTCCCCAACAGGTGAGACATGTTAATTGACAATCGATTGTCCGGTATTGGCGGATAAATGCAATACTGCAGTTCCTGTGTTGTTCATAAATACGATGGAAAGTTTCCTCGGACATGCACGCGTCCGTATTTGCATGCATGTCCGAAAGGACATTCAGTGTACTTCTGAAGAACACATGTAGAGCAGTATAGTACTGGCCCACGAAAAGCTCTCGTGCGAAGCAAAAATATTGACCAATATTTTAGTCACACTCTATAGTTTGTTTACGTCCGTAGGACATGTCTGAGTTGTGGTCTGAGGGAAAGTCTGTATAATTCTTTGTTATCACCAGGACTGGAAATTATGAACAATGTGTCGCAAATTGACTTGCGCACCAGGATGTAACGTATGGATGCTAATATCTGTATGTAATGCTTTCAGGTGTACCTAGTGACGTAAGCAATTTCTGATACCTCCAACCATTCATTGCTTGCTTTTCCGATTTTTTTGCATTACCTCACACTTCCTTCGGTTACCTACTTAACGATTCCTTGATGTCTGAGAATGTATCCTGTCAATCGATTCCTTCTATTAGTCGGACAGTGCCTCTATCGTTTCCTATCAGTTTGATCCTGTACCTCTTCATTATATATTCTATTTCGTCATCTTATCTTCAGAATTATTCTGTATCACATTTCAGATTTTGCTACGATGGGAGCATGACAGTTGTATTTTCTGCCTGCTATCATCCGCCCATAACACCAACGTATGGAGGGCGTGTGGGCTAATGTTGCAGGGCCAGACCTTCTGACACTCATCTGCACTGGTCCCCTCTAACTAAAGAACAGGCTGCCCTCCTCTTCGTGAACCATATGTTGGTCTGGCTGCTGTATAGACGCCCCTTCCACGTTGCTGCATCTGTAGTATGGCTGCCTGCATCACTGAGGCACGCAGGCCACCCCAATCCTGCATAGCCTTGCTGCTAAACAGTGGAGGTGGAGGTGGGACTAGACTATTGTAGCCTACGCTGTCCAATGTTTTCCTTGGTTCGTAAATGACATGAGTGTATCACAGGCTCTCTATATTGTCCCTTGCACTGATAAGCGCCGGGTAAGATTGTCTATACGTCAACTGAATCCTTTTAGTCTTCTGAGTCTTTCTTCATATTCTTATGTAAAATTTATAAATTACGTATTTGTATCTCTAGGTATACAGATAAAACAGAATGAAGTGAGTACCAGTGGCTGTAGATATTCCGTACGGAGCAAATTTATTCTAGTTCTTTATAGGTATATTGTGTGAAACCCTTGTCGGCACAGACAGTATGTAACCGAGAACATTTCGTATCTTAGATTTAGATGCGTCTGTGGATGAATTTTCGCATCAGAAATGAGCGATTAGTGTTGTGGAATGGTTTTAGACATAGGTATTTCACATAACCCCTGGAAAAGAAATGAGTTGGGGTCAGGGTCAGAAGTCTAGCGGGCAGGTAACGCAGTGCCGTCATGGCAAGGACGACGGATTCAACATTTTGGGAGGTGGTGATTCTAAAGTGTGCAGCGGCTTCCGATTCGCAGCTCTTGCGTAACTATGGAAATTCTGAAGTTAATTTTACGTTCTCTGTAATGGAAATTCTGAAGTTAATTTTACATTCTCTGTAATGCTTATCAATGTACTGGTAAGTGTTAGCTGCAGTCATGTGTCACCGCTGTAGTGGTTTTGGGTTGGCCCGTACGGTGGGCCCCAAACTGTACGGTCCCGGTCCGTGTCGCTGGCCTCCCACGCCCTGCATTATAACGCCCACAGCCGCGCTGTCGCAACCGGGACTCAGTTTGGGGCACAAACAGGATTTCAGCTGACCGCAAACCGCTAGCCGCCTGCGGTCACAGCTGGGATATGACGCCAGCACTCTTGCCTGCTCTTCCCACACACACGCACGTAAGAAGCTGGAGTATTACTAGCGCACATCCTCAATGATCTCGTTACGCAAATATGCGTTCCTGCGTCAGTGGCTTCCCACTAAAGGATAAACATGTCTTTAGAAGGCAAGTGCGTCTATACTGTATGGAAGCCTGTGTGTAGCACGTCCTGGCACTTAACACTAGTTTTAAAATTGTTATGAATATTCCTAGCTAGGTTTGGAAAGTCATTTACCAGCTTCACTGACACATATGTGAAATATGCATCTGAGTATAATTAGTCCAGGACATTGTTCAGTTAAGCGAGTTGTTCAGCTGATCGCATCATACAATTGCACTCAGCAGAAGTAAATCTTATAAGATTGTTTTGAGAAACATTGTACTCAGAAAATAAAAGCATTATATTGGTATAAAGATTTTTACTTGTTGCACCTTATCATATCCACCATGTTTTAAAATTTCACAAAGGTTCCGAAAATTACTTTCAGTTTTATTTGTGTCCTTATCAAAATATCAAACCAGAACACACGAGGTTTTAACATATTCTACGTCTGTTGACTCATCAGTGAGAACACTGAATTTTGTGTGTCTCAGTTTTCTTGGTACCTCGTTCTGCGTTGTTATGGCTCTCTCCTATCACATTGTTTACAATCTGGAAACATTCAGTTCAACGCAGTTGAGTAGCATCTGAAATTTTAGAATCAGGGAAACAACTCTCGACTACGTCCTCCAGCTGATTTACTACAATCAAAAGAAAACTGTTCTGCCACGAATCCTGTCAGGTAAATATTGGATGATTGAACAGTGGAAACACGCTGTATGGAGTGACGAATCACGGTACAGAATGTGGCGGTCCGATGGCAGGGTGTGGGCATGGCGTATGCCCGGTGAACGTCATAGGCCGGCGTGTGTAGTGCCAACAGTAAAATTCGGAGGCAGTAGTGTATGGTGCGGTCGTGTTTTCCATGAATGGGGCTTGCACGTCTTCTTCTTTTGCCTGGCACTATCATAGCACAGGCCTACATTAATCTTTTAAGCACCTTCTTGCTTCCCAATGTTGAAGAGCAATTCGGGGATGGTGATCACATCTTTCAACACGATCGAGCACCTGTTCATAATGCACGGTCTTTGGCGGAGTGGTTGGACTAAAAAATCATCCCTGTAACGGACAGGCCTGCACAGATTCCTGACCTAACTCATATAGAACACCTTTGGGATGTTTTGAATCCCGACTTCGTGCAAGGCCTCACCGACCGACATCGATACCACTCCTCAGTGCAGCACTCTGTGAAGAATGGGCTGCCATTCCCCAAGAAACTTTCCAGAACCTGATTGAACGTATGCCTGCGAAAGGTGTCATCAAGGCTAAGGAAGGCTAAGGAAGGATGGAAGGTGCCACGAACTTGTGAATCATTTTCAGCCAGGTGTTCACATAGTTACTTAATGGAAAAAATAAAAAGTATTCATATGATGTGGGCTATAAACTGAAAGTAATAGCGTATGCAGAAGAACATGGAAACAGAGCAGCTGAGTGGCATTTCGGCCGTCCACCAATAGAAATGGTGGCTCCATCTTGGTGTGAGCTGTCTTTCATGGAACAGACTGGGTCCTCTGGCCCAGCTGAATCAATCGTTGGCTAGAGATGGTTATGCTCGGGTAGTTGGTGAACATTTGCAGCCATTCATTGACTTTATCTTCCCAAACAACAATGCGGCATGTCACCAGGACACAATTGTTCGCTACGGATTTGAAGAACAATCTGGACAGTTAGAGCGGATGATTTGGCCACCCTCACAGCTCTACCGCTCCTTCCTCCGCACCCGTGACCGGGATACTCTCACCCGCCACCGGCAATTACAGCGACACATCTGGAAACTCCTTACAACAAAAAAACGCCGGGACTACTCCAAACGCAACACCGCCCCTGGTCATGATGGTGTCATCTACCGCCACCTCGAGGAATCCCCCACATCCTTCCTGTCTGTCCTTGCTACCTTCTACAATGTCCTCCTCTCCACTGGATTTTACCCCGACCTGTGGAAGACTTCCCATGTCCTGCTGTTCCCTAAACCTAACAAACCCCTCTCTGACACCTCTTCCTATCGTCCCATCTGCCTCACCTCCATGTTCAGTAAGGTCTTTGAGACCATCGTCTCTCACCGTATTCACCGCCACCTTAACCAATACCACCTCCTTCCCCTTACCGAATGTGGCTTCCGGCCTTCCTTCTCCGCCAACGACCACGCCCTTAACCTTACCAATCTTCTTTCCCTCCAAATTAACTCCCGTTGCTCTGCTATCTTTGTTTCCCTTGATCTCCAGAACGCCTATGACCGTGTCTGGCATCCCGGGCTCCTCTTCAGATGTATGCTCTCCCCATCAACTTCATCCATCTCGTTGCTTCCTTCCTCTCCCATCGTCCCTCCTATGTGACTATCCACAGTTCCAGCTCCAGTACTTTCTATCCCTCTGCCGGTGTACCCCAAGGTTCTGTACTTTCCCCTCTCCTCTATCTCCTGTACACTGCCGATATGACAAAACCTTCCCCACCTGTTCATCTTCTCCAGTTTGCTGATGACATCGTCTTCCTAGCCCTTTATCCTACCCTTCAATAGTCCGAACATACCCTCCAAACCCACCTTGATCAATTCACCACTTGGTGCAACCAGTGGTTCCTCCATATCAATCCCTCCATGACCCAGGTGATGATCGTAGTCCACACCACCTACTCCTTCCACCTCCATGATTTCTACAACATTTATCCACATCACTCCTACCCTCAAATACCTTGGCCTCACAATCGATCGCCACCTCACCTGGACTCCCCATCTCCTTACCATCCAAAACAAACCTCACAACCACCTCTGCTTCCTGAAACTCCTGTCCGGCCGGACGTGGGGTCTGCATCCTTCCACCATCCTTCGCACCTACAAATCCTTGATCCGCCCCATCATCTGTTATGCCAGTGTAGCTTGGATTTCCGCCCCTCCCCAGTTCTATAAAGCCCTCCAAATCCTCAAATGCCTTGCGCTCCACCTCGCCTTCTACATCCGCCTTCCATCTTCCACGAGCATCCTCTATGACCTCATCCCCCTCCCCCACCTTCTCTTTCTCCTTGAACACATCCGCACACTATGTATTGTCCGCTGCCTTGATCCCCCTCACCCCCAGGTGTCTCCCTTCCTCTCCACCCCCAACCAGTTGCCACACCTTTACCATTGTGTCCCACCCTCTCTCCATCTCCACACCCTCCATCTCAACTTCCACCGTCTACCCCACCCAGATGATGAGCTTCACCCTGACATCTACTCTTCCTACCAATTCTGACCCCATCTTCGTGCCTCCTCCTCAGGGCTCCCTCTCCTCCCCCTTCCTCCTCTTGAGCGGCTTCCCCCTCCTACTTCCCTCCCTCTCTTGTGCCCTCTTTCAGTGTCTCTGCACTCCCTCCTGCCCTGTCTTTCCTCTTCATCTCCCGCCACACGTATCTCCTGGCCTCTTCATGTACCCGCTGACACCCCTATTAATTTCATCCTGCCGCTTCCCCTGCTGCCCCTCGCTCTCCCTCCTTTTACATCCGCTCTGACCTTTCCCCCAGCAGGTCCCACCTGGCAGTTTCATTCTTCATCTTGTGTGCTACAAGTGGGTTTTAAGTGTGTTGTTCTGGAGTTTTTTAATACTGTGGCCGACTTTTAACCTGTGAATGTCCATTCTTCTATGTGTTTTAAGCATCGCCAACTGTGTTTTTTAACTTCCTGGTGACTGTTTTAACTGTCCCCTGTGAACGTCTCCATGTCAGTCTAATTTTATCTCCATTTTCTCCCTTTTCTCTGTTTTATGGTCCCCTTTTTTATCGCCTTATGTATGTAACATTTCTTCTTATCTTAGTTGTCATGTCGCTCGGCTGAAGAACGGCGGATTGTGCCGCTGACAGCCCTCCCCTGCCCATATGGGGCAGGGGAATGAAATCACAATAAAGCAAAAAAAAACGAAAAACAAAAAAAAGGTGCCCAAACCTCAGCCAAGTGCGCAGTACGTAGAAGGATGGACGAAAGTGCGCGAGAGGCTGGTGTAGCCAACTCGGACAAGTCTGTTACAGTAAACAAATACATTGGTGACTAAAGAAAACTCACTGTATGTCAATGCTTTCAGATCCGTTAAGCATAAACTATCAAACCGATTACGTGACTACTTATAACAGGTCGACCAAACCGCCCTCACACCGAGGTGAAATAATGTTGAGTTGGACTGAGACAAGAAGGTGAAAAGGAGCGCTTATTTTCGTTTTGAAAATGTTGGTTTTAGTCTATAGCCACAGTTTGTTTATTTTCCCTCCCAGCTACCAGTTGCGGTACACACTACCATCCTGTACACACTACCATCCTCAGGCCATCCTTTGGCACGCTTCGTGACCCTCACTTCCGAAGTAACTGTGTCAGATTTTTGTATTTGAAAAGTTACATCTACTTGGGAAGTAAACGTAACCAGTAGCAAAATAAATAAACTGCTACAGAAGACTAAAACAAAAAAAATTCAGTATTGTATCCGTCGTTGTTCGACTGATAGTGTGTGAGGAATATGTATTTTCATATGTAAATTGAGGTGGAGGGGGAAGAAAGGAAGCGGGTGGGAATGGGGTACTGATGTCAGCTGCATCGAGGCTTTATGCAGAATCAGCGGCGACGAGTGGAAAGTGTGTGCCCTGCCGCAGGCCGCCTCAGCGCCACTCTTCGACTGCACTGAGTTACCTCCACTGCTTCTACAGAGAAGACAGACAAATACGAGAACTACGCAACACAATTCCGCTGAGGAGGCAAAAAACTCATGTAGAATTTGCCCTTCATAATTCTGGACACTTACAAAGCATTAATGTAGTGAAAGGAATGTACGGCCGACCTCTCCAGCCTGGATGTGCTGGGTCAGACTAACTCCTAATAAGCTTGTCACAAGTGCTGATGTCGTTACGTCACAGACGTGTATAACCGCGTGAGGCGTGCAGCGACCGGCAGTTTTCTACGGCAGGTGCTTTTTACGTCTGCGTATGCCTGTCAGACGCTGGTTACGCCGTGACGAGTTTTCGGCACTGTGTATGATGGAACTGTTTACCAAACCACGGAAAAACACTCGAAAAAAGTACAGAATGTTAGAAAACTGTGTAAGAGGCTGTAGACATCAGAATGTAGGGCTTTGGCTTTCACCGGAATGACGGTAATTATCTTACCCCTAAGAGACTATAAAGTAATTCGCCAAATTATTTACATCAAAACTTGAGAAAACAGCATTCGAGATAGCTCGGCAATGTATACGGTGGGGCTGCCACCGACCCCTTGTCTAGTGATATTTCTTGTGAACTTGAACTTCTTGTTCATATTTAAGACGGAAGGAATTTCGAGAACATACGACATAAGAACGTCATCATCAGAAACTTATTTGCATGCTGTAACGGAGTTTGTGGCCCAGAGCAATTTTCGTGGCACATCATCAATGTTGCATCTCCTTCATTGCTAGCTATGTCATGCTGTCGAGTTACAAACTAATGATCTGAGGATATATGTGTTTATGATGAGACTTGATGATGAATTTAGCCTTCAATATAGCTCGCCACTTTATATGGTGGGGCAAATAAAAGTGGCCCAGGGGACAGAGTTCCAGGGTACGAAGGAACACAGCAGGGTGAAGGAATTACAGTACTGACCTGTCTGTAGCAGATGTCGCGAGTGACCACCGTCCACCTCTTGGCACTTGTGGGTCCTGGTCAGCCAGCTGCTGAACGTGGGTCGAAGCTGGACTGCTGGGATTGATGCAGTCTCATCCCAAATGCTCTGCTGCAGTCCTTGAAGGCTATGAGTGTTGTTGCGACACACCCTAGACATGAAGGCTCCCCACACAACATGATTGCACAGTGACAGATCATGTGAAATGGCTGGCCAGCTACGGTCGTGACCAGACTGATCTTCGCTAACAACTCTGTCACACATGACTCCTAGATTTGGCTGGCTGTATGGGCAGCTGCTCCATCCTGTTGAAACTAACTATAGGTGTTTACCTCCTCCGTTAGTGCTGCCAGAAATGATTTCAAAATGTTGGCAATGTAACGCCCCGAAGTCAGACTCTGATGAAAGCAGATGGGGCCTATAACGAGGTGTGCAGACACTGCACACCTAACCCAATCGTTGTGATAATGCAGCTCTGTTTTGTGGAAATTATATGGATTCTCCGCTGCACAGAACCAGTGATTCTGTGAGTTGACAAACCAGACTTCGTCAGACATAAAGAAGCCAATCACAAAACTGGAGGCACTAAGGGAACTCTGCTGGTTTTAATGCGCGAACAACAGACACTCAGTAGGGATGCATGTGCAGGCCCAGCTATATTAGTCAGCATGATCGACGTGTCATTCCAGTTTTTTGCAACAGGCGTCGGATTGATTGGATAGGACATTATAGCATTTTCTGGTGAGCTCCATTCTCATTTTCTGTCGCCCAGGCATGTTTCGGAATGTTTTTTGACTTGTTCAAAAGAGATACTGTCTGAACCCATTTTTGGACTGAACGTTGCGTGGCGTTTCGTGCTGGCACTTTGAGACCATTCAACATCTCGACAAACAACTGACCACTCCATTCCAATGCGTTTTAGTGACGTTGCTTTCCACAACGGACACCCACTGCTCCTCTGTGAGCACCGCCGCCTCCTCTGCACTGCTCCACTCGCACTGACACAGCTCGCACTGCGCTCTGCACTGGTCTGCATCACGTGGCCGGCATATACGTGGTGTCTGCGTCACATTCACCTCCAATCGTATCCATTCGTCCGCGCCATTTTTATTTGCCCCTGCCTGTTGATTGCACTTCACGTATGATGCCCACACTGGATGGAATGACGTTAACTCGCGGCTCGAGGACGAAGTGAGATGGAACAGCTGGAAATTCATGTCGAGTTACTGACACATGGACATACGGAGACTGCAGTTTTATCTCGATTTCCTCCCCCAGGTTCCAGTTCTGGAGGTCACACCGTATTACTGTGTCTCCCCCTACCCCAGGCTCACATTTGTTAGTTGCCGTACTTTTGCTAGTATGTGGTATATTATTGCCAAAATTCATTGCATGAGTTTTCGCGCTCTAATTATTTCTTCTGGACACTGGTTTACTTCGGTTAATTGTATGTTGCGAACAAATGAGATTAATTATTATGATACTGTGTAACACTACCGCCCTGCCGGACGTGCGTTAGCTCAATAAAGCCTGTACTGTAATAAGTTCACGGGCTTCACCTTGTAAACAAGGATTTAGTACATAAGTTGACCGCGTGTACCTAATGGAAGCAATTCGGACTTATTCAGTCAGTAACTACAGTGATGCGTCAAGCAAATGTAAAGTATAATTACGCGTTCGCATGGACAAGAAGTACACACAGTAGATACTACCAATGATTAATAATACGGTCGCCAGCCTAATTAGGCATTGAGTGAGTTTTTCCTTGTACAAGTGGTTGCATGTACAAGCATAACAACACGTAGTAATGTTGCGTTTTATAGCAAAATTTAGAACCAGAAAGAATCTACTGAACTAAGGTTTTCTTCTTTTGTATTAGTTTGGATGAGCTAAACTTACACAACACCACACAGCAATGATTACTACGAGCTGCACTTTGTATATTGATCAGACTGAAATCGGGCATAGATTACCCTAGAATCAGTAATTTTGAAAACACACATACAATGTCACTATTAAAATTGGAAAAAACACTAATACACTTAGGTTTAATATAGAAATTAATTTTACTGTTCAATTCTGATCAGTACACTTCAAAATGCGTCAGAATAGACAAGAGAATGGGGGGGGGGGCCCTGAAACTGTTATGGTTGTTATACTGAAACTAGCAAGTCATGAAGGTACATTAACACTCGAAATTATTAATCTATGGATTACTATTCTTTTGTCACGCTTCTGGATTAATAGCCTAACATTCTTTTAGTCTCAAATGAATTAAATAACATTGCTAGCTCAATTCAAAATTTTATCTTTCAATTTAATCACACTGATATTCTTTACTAACATTTACATTTGCACTCCTATCCTTGAACGTCTTTATAGCATAAATTGGTCTGCAGATAATTTAGTACTAACTGTAACTTTCAGTTCGGGATACTCGGGTTGCACAATATGCGGTAAGGACCCTGTCTAGGTCAATGATAAGGATAAGTGATGGCTAAGGCAATTCTGGTAAAAGTCACGTTATTATTGAACATTTAGAACAGTTTCAACACTGGTCCACACAGATACACTTCTAAAGATGAAATAAATGTTTGACCTGTGCACGTAGTTGCGGCGGATGGCGGGCAGCGAGATAGCGGGCAGCACAGCACACATACAAGCACGGCTAAGGCTCTCACAGTATCGGCACTTTCATTCTTCTTAGCGTCGTAATCTTTCCAATTTTGTGCCTGAGGAAATAGCCATGCCAAGTAGTCGTCGGAATCGGCCCATCCGAGGCTCAATGGAATCCACTTTTCCTAGATAGCCTCCTCGGTACAGTACATGTTCCTCTGACCGATACTCAACTCCGACTGTTAGACTGAGCCCGTTGTGCCGATCCGCGCCAGTGTGCGTTTTCCCGCACTCGCCTGCATCCACCTTTTCCCGCGCCCCTACAGGTAGGGTATTCACCACAGGTTTTCTACTACACATATTCTAATGCATTACCTACGTATGGACCAAGTGTTTAAATTACAATTTTCACATTATACAATAGATTTAACATTAAATACATTTTCCTTTGGTTATCAAATTGCATAAAATCTAACATAAGTAATGACATTCATTTCAAAAGTTGTGCACAGTTTCTTTAACATGACACGAAAAGAAAAAATCTAAAATAATATTTACATTATTTCACATAAATTCAGAAAGAAACATTTATCTAAATGCATAAAGAAAAAAATTATTATAGGTACATTATTGTTACACATGCCCCTGTTTCCAGAAAATTTTCTTAAGTCCAAATTTTATGGGAACACTAAATTTAACAATGATACACTGGTTCTGAATCTTTACGTAAAAGTTCAAGAAGATTTACACTACATATTTCCTTCCACTCACTGTATATAGGTTCACACTATTTTAATATATTAAGACCAATATCTTGTTATTTACTTAAGTGCCTTTTGCACAGTCCAACTTCCCATTCTAACATTACTAAAATAGCAATTTAATCATTTTTTCCCAAATTTCTTAAAGAAATAATTTAAAATTCTGGAATACACACATTTAACTACAAAAACAAATGCATATTTCGCATACACTATAGGATAATTTGTCGCTGCTTGCTTTGAATAGCAGTCCATTTCTTAACTTATTAAACAAAACACATACACAAAATTTTCAGAAAATTATCTACACATATTTGCTGCCTATTATGTGGATTTGGGCAGTCCATTTCACTTCATATTGTCACATCCTCTGGATTACATTTACTATTTTCCATCGACTATTTATCTGCCCTCATTGGTATTTGGCAGTCCTTCATATTCTGGATCATACACTGCCCATTTTCATTTTAGACAGTTCCATCTTTTATCTGGCAGATAGTATTTATCCTTTCTTTTCAGTCCTTTCCTCCATACAATTTTACAGTTACAGTACAATTGGTAATCTGAAACTCACATAATTACATTAGCACACTTTCAAGGTTATACAGACATTTACAAAGAATAGTTACATTTGAAACAACTTGGGTTCAGCATAAGATACAGCACTTACTCGTTCCTGGGAACATACAGTTTCAGATCCACAATATTTCTTACTCCTAAAGGTCTTTTGGATTTTGGGTAGATTAGGTAGTAAGCATTATCGTGTGGAATATTCTGTATTATATATGGTCCATTATAAATATATTTAAATTTTGAAATCTCATGGTTTAGTTCACTAGACTTTTCGTGGGTTTTTAAAAGAACATAATCTCCAACTTTAAATTTTGAAACCTTTAGATTTTTATCGTGTCTTCTAGATCTAGATTCGGCTTTTTGCTTTGCCCTTTTTATTACCAATTCTTTCTTTTGATTCAATCCCAAACTTGTACAAGGTGGAAACTCTAATTTTTCTTCAATTAAACTTTTACTACTTTTACCTAACAAAATTTCTTCCGGTGGGAACCCTGTAGTTTCATGATGTAATGTGTTCATGATATTCTCAAAATCCGATATGAATCTGCCCCAGGCTCTAATTCAACAAAACAATAATTCAATTTCAGATAACACTGAGTTACAGTAATAATAAAGTCATGTGTAATACTAATAATATATACAAATACAGTATCCTGCCCCTGCTCGTCTCTTTATTAACAAGGCAGTCTTTTATGGTTCATAACACAGTCACTTAAGTCTGGTGGCTTCTTAGGCCTCTGGAGTTCAAAGTCTTTGCTTACTTGAACTCTTCGCAAAATAAACACCGAGTCGTCAGGTGGCTCTTTCTTTCTTTGTTCGGTCTCAACGTCTGGATTTTGTTTTGACACTTCGTCATCGTTAGGTACTATATCATACTTAACTGCATTCCCTTTGATTTCACTGATTTTTTCATACCCTCTTTCAGTAAAAGTATATTCACTTTCTCTTACACCTAAAAATACATCTTCACTAGAGTCATCACTACTCTCTTCCTCAACACCAGATTCATTTAAGTACGCTACTTTTGCACAACATGGAAAGTTAGTATAGTCAATTTGGTCTGTTTTTGCATATGTTTCATCATCTGAACTATCGTCGGAATCCGACCATTCCGGATCGCTATCAGGTTCTAACATAAAGGCTTTTCTGAGACAGGCACTAAGTTCCTCCTCGGTATTGTCGTCAGGCTTAGATTTTAATTCAATCTCCTCTTTTGGCGAAACGGCCTCATCATCAGCTTTATTTACATCTACTGTGACTTCATATTCGGTGTAATCCTCGTGGACTTTAATTACTTTCATGTAATCGTCTGCCCCTTCTCCACGGTGCCTCTTGGTAGCAGCTTGCACTTTTGGCGGATTGTTAGCAGAAGTTATTTCTTCGTCAATGCTGAGGATTTCATCCTCCAACTCCTTCCTACTATTAATCTTCCTCCTATCGGCAGCACGCGTACTTTGCGCGGCGCTATTTATTCTCCCCCCTTCAAATTTGGGCCACGTCACTTTATTGACGCCCCTATCATTTCCCTTTCTATTAACTAATTTCCTCGCCTCATACTCCTTCTTAAAATCCTCCCACTCACATTGCTTTAGGCCCTTGTACAGATCGTCGATCTGCACACGCCAATCAGTTACTTCTGCTAATTCATTATCGCCCTTTACCTCATTGCAAACACTGCTAACCGCAACTCCCTGTGTACTCACAGTCTTATTTATTGTTTCCTTTGCCACGGAATTATCACTCGTAAAATTTTCATTATCTCTTACGGCTACGTTCGCACCTACTGCTGCCGTATTGCTAGCGGCTTCTCTCTGAACAGATGTTCCGCTAGGCTGGGCCGTTGCCCTCTGATGCTCCACTCGCCCGTTAATCTGGAGCTTTCTGTGCGGCATAGATGACTCATGCTGGCTCGCACCTGACGCTTGTCTTGCCATAACATGTGGCGTCGCTTCACGCCTGTCTCTAACCTGTCTCATTACATTGCGGTCGGTCCGGTATCTTTTCTTAAATCGGGGCCGGTATGTATTGTCCGCTTCCGTTTGGCCCGCAACGTTCGCGGAAATTAGTTTCCCGCGTCGTTATTATTTTGCGCGGTGTACTCTCGACCGCGTCCTGTATAATTTCCTCTGCCTCTTCCTCTACCTCTTCCTCTCTGTATTATATTGAAGCGAAATCCATCGCCGTCATTCCGTTCGTCATTGTGTCGGTTATTACGGTTACCAAACTTTTGATAATTGGCTCGACTTTCGCGCCAATGGTCTTCGTCTTCGACTCTTTCCAGAAATGCTTGGAAGCTACGATGATTGCTTCCTACATACCTCTTAGAATCTTCTGGGAGCTTTTTATATAGCTCCCAGATAATTTCTGAATCCGATCTCCGGCCTCTTAAATGTGTCAATTTCCGGTACCAATATTCACAGAAATCTTTCAAAGAATTCCTGCCCCTATTATCATGCTGTTTGGCCATGATAAACTCGCGCCATAAATGGTCCTGCTTTTGTTCAGACCAATATTCTTCCGTAAAACGTTGCCTAAATTCTTCGAACGTCATTCGTTCGGTATTTAAATTGATTCCCCAGCGCTTAGCGTCCCCTGCTAAGGCGCTAATTACTACATTTATCTTTTCCTGATCAGACAAGTGCTCAGGAAATACTCTCTCGCAATTTTTGATAAAATCTAACGGATGCCACCCGTTATGTTTCTTGGCTGGATCGAAACGTTCCTCGCCTTCTAATAGCTTCGTAATTGGTGTGCCATTACAGACAACACCAGGCCTATCTTTTATTTTGCTCTCCAGATCGAAAATTCTGCCTTGAATTTCCGTAGTATTTTGTTCACAATTTTGAATACAGCCGGTTACTTTTTCACCTAATTCTTTTTCAGTGTCTACAACTACCTTTTTCAACTGTGATATTCCGTGTTGACATTCGTTTACGATCTCAGTTTTAAGACCGAAAACTTTTTCGTCTACCTTAGTTACAACCAGAGGTTCTACTTTCTCTTGGATGTTGAGAATTTCAACATCGAATCTACTGTTAATGTTACCAATTTCCTCCTGCATAGTATCCATATTTTTGTTAATGGTGTCAATTTCAAATTTCATATTATTTACCACAGAACTTAAATTTCCCACTTTTTCTTCTACTTGTTCTAGTTGTTTACTAATTTTAATTCCCTGATCTTTGACCTGTGCTTTAATTTGATCAACGTGTGTTTTAAGCTGCTCATTCTGTGTTTTGAGCTGCTCGTCAACGTGTGCTTTGAGCTGATTAACCTGATTGCCGACTTGTTTTTGAAGTTGCTCATTCTGTGTTTTGAGCTGATGGCCCTGTATTTTCAGCTGCTCAGTCTGTCCTGCAATTTGTTTGGTTAATTGTTCAAATAAGTCGTTCATGCTTAAAATCTTTACACTGTTTTGTTCTATGGAATTTGTGTTTTCCGATCCTACTTCAAAAGTTTCTTTCGGTTCTTTCTTTATTTGTGGTGAATCAAATATGTCAGTGGATTCGTTCACGTACCCACTATCCTCTACAAAGTCACCCTCTTCTTCCTGTTTTGTCCCTTGCTGTGTCCGAGGCGATCGCGACATTTCAATCTGTTCGTTGACGTGTTCATGGTATCGTATGTACGCCAATTGTCTTTCGCTAACGCCATCTGTTATCTGGCCGAGTAGACTCCTGCTACTGCTAGCCGCATTCTCCATTTCGCTCGGCACATCTACCCTGTCCCCGTTCCTGTCCATATTAAATGCCAACTACACTACACTATTGTACTTGACTCACACTGCAGTTTAGTTTACTGAACTTTATTGCTATTCAAGCCACTGAACATCCACTGTTCGGTCTTTACGTTAGTGTATAACCGACAACAACTGGATGTCCTGTCACCGGGAAGCCACGTGTAACACTACCGCCCTGCCGGACGTGCGTTAGCTCAATAAAGCCTGTACTGTAATAAGTTCACGGGCTTCACCTTGTAAACAAGGATTTAGTACATAAGTTGACCGCGTGTACCTAATGGAAGCAATTCGGACTTATTCAGTCAGTAACTACAGTGATGCGTCAAGCAAATGTAAAGTATAATTACGCGTTCGCATGGACAAGAAGTACACACAGTAGATACTACCAATGATTAATAATACGGTCGCCAGCCTAATTAGGCATTGAGTGAGTTTTTCCTTGTACAAGTGGTTGCATGTACAAGCATAACAACACGTAGTAATGTTGCGTTTTATAGCAAAATTTAGAACCAGAAAGAATCTACTGAACTAAGGTTTTCTTCTTTTGTATTAGTTTGGATGAGCTAAACTTACACAACACCACACAGCAATGATTACTACGAGCTGCACTTTGTATATTGATCAGACTGAAATCGGGCATAGATTACCCTAGAATCAGTAATTTTGAAAACACACATACAATGTTACTATTAAAATTGGAAAAAACACTAATACACTTAGGTTTAATATAGAAATTAATTTTACTGTTCAATTCTGATCAGTACACTTCAAAATGCGTCAGAATAGACAAGAGAATGGGGGGGGGGGCCCTGAAACTGTTATGGTTGTTATACTGAAACTAGCAAGTCATGAAGGTACATTAACACTCGAAATTATTAATCTATGGATTACTATTCTTTTGTCACGCTTCTGGATTAATAGCCTAACTTTCTTTTAGTCTCAAATGAATTAAATAACATTGCTAGCTCAATTCAAAATTTTATCTTTCAATTTAATCACACTGATATTCTTTACTAACATTTACATTTGCACTCCTATCCTTGAACGTCTTTATAGCATAAATTGGTCTGCAGATAATTTAGTACTAACTGTAACTTTCAGTTCGGGATACTCGGGTTGCACAATATGCGGTAAGGACCCTGTCTAGGTCAATGATAAGGATAAGTGATGGCTAAGGCAATTCTGGTAAAAGTCACGTTATTATTGAACATTTAGAACAGTTTCAACACTGGTCCACACAGATACACTTCTAAAGATGAAATAAATGTTTGACCTGTGCACGTAGTTGCGGCGGATGGCGGGCAGCGAGATAGCGGGCAGCACAGCACACATACAAGCACGGCTAAGGCTCTCACAGTATCGGCACTTTCATTCTTCTTAGCGTCGTAATCTTTCCAATTTTGTGCCTGAGGAAATAGCCATGCCAAGTAGTCGTCGGAATCGGCCCATCCGAGGCTCAATGGAATCCACTTTTCCTAGATAGCCTCCTCGGTACAGTACATGTTCCTCTGACCGATACTCAACTCCGACTGTTAGACTGAGCCCGTTGTGCCGATCCGCGCCAGTGTGCGTTTTCCCGCACTCGCCTGCATCCACCTTTTCCCGCGCCCCTACAGGTAGGGTATTCACCACAGGTTTTCTACTACACATATTCTAATGCATTACCTACGTATGGACCAAGTGTTTAAATTACAATTTTCACATTATACAATAGATTTAACATTAAATACATTTTCCTTTGGTTATCAAATTGCATAAAATCTAACATAAGTAATGACATTCATTTCAAAAGTTGTGCACAGTTTCTTTAACATGACACGAAAAGAAAAAATCTAAAATAATATTTACATTATTTCACATAAATTCAGAAAGAAACATTTATCTAAATGCATAAAGAAAAAAATTATTATAGGTACATTATTGTTACAACTGGAACTGGCTTCTTATTAAACGAACAGTTTTGTTACTGTAACTCAGTAGAATGCACAACGTATCCACCTCTGCTACAATCATCGTAAAAATGTTCTGAAATTATTTCTGTTATAAAAAAGCTACCATACGCAATGCTTAAACCTTGCAGTGGATTTTTCGTCAACATTAATTATTAATCAGTGCCATTTCTAACACTAGAGCATAAGACTATCATTATTAACCAAAAAATGTTTTTCTATAGCTTTTGGCCGGCACTGGTGGCCGAGAGGTTCTAGGCGCTACAGTCTGGAACCGTGCGATCGTTACGGTCGCAGGTTCGAATCCTGCCTCGGGCATGGATGTGTGTGATGTCCTTAGGTTAGTTTAAGTAGTTCTAAGTTCTAGAAGACTGATGACCTCAGAAGTTATGTCCCATAGTGCTCAGAGTCATTCGACCCAACCTCATTTCTATAACTTTTACTAGCGCATAATTTTTGCTTAGCAAGGTTTCCTTTTGAAACATGAAAGTATTTTAACTCTGACACTGTTAAAGTTTACAATATTAGCAGCCTGCGTCCGCCTGTGAAACAGAACGTAAAATCTGCTGCTTTGTACACCGATCTCGAACTGCTGTGAGAAATAATTTTAAATGCACTTTTCACCTGACCGCTTATTGCCGGATGGTTGCCCTTATTATCAGATCTGAATCTGCCGCGGCGGCGGCTCGCTCCGCCGTGTCTCAGCTCTGCACCGCGGACACGACTTAAAAAGCTGAAAGTGTCGCAAATAGATGTGTAAAATACCGGGCAAGCTTTCTAATAGTACCATACGAATTCTCATTAAACAACTATATTTACAACTCGAATAACAAGTTCACACATCATTCTTAATAATCAGCGCCTAATAGCGTCCTGCTTACAGTCCTGACAAACGAAAGCTACCTATGTGTTAAACATAGCGTCACAGGTTCTTCCTCTCTATGTGACTCCAAGAAGACGACAACGACAATATTATTCTTACGCTACTATTTATAATATGGCTTATTGTCATGAAATCTTTGAGTTTTTCTTCATTAATTCTTTTCTGTGGCGGTTTCAGAACTCGCCGACACAGATATATTGCACAAATCCACTACTTAATCCTTTGCAAATACAAAATACATCATAATTGTCTCTATTCTATTATTATTCGGAGCCCACAGACGTAATCAGTGCCTGTATTTGCATAAATAAAATTGTAATTGCATAGTTATAAAGCATGTTTTACGTGGAAACGTTATAGAGTCTGATGTGAAAGATAACTTTAAAGGTGAGAGTGAATATTATGAGTTTACAGCAGATCAGATGTGGTGGTTGTGGGGGTAAAACGGAAGTTGGCAGGAGCATCCAGCCTGCTCTGCTGCCGTTCGTACATTATCAGCATCACCTCACTTTCCATACTCTGTTGCAGTGATACAGCCGACGTAATGCTCATCATGTCCCACCCTGAAGACATGCAAGACCTAATTAATATATCATGCTGTGCGGAAACGTAGGGTGAAACGAAGCCTGGTGTTTGTTAAGGAGACGCTGAACTGTGGAGAACATAAGAAGCGTTAGCCTGCACTGACCCTGCAACACTGGTATCTACCAGCACGACAATGCGCCTCACTCATAGCTCCAGTCGTGCTGAAGTAACTCAGCCAACCTGGTTGTGACATCTAAGAGCTAATCCAGGTTGCATGTCGTGTTCAGTTGTGGTCGAAAGTAGCCCCTGAGGCCTGGTCACGGCACCCTGATGAGAGCAGTATACACCACACCTGTTCCTACACCGTTCCTACAAAACCAGCTGATTTAACCTCTGCTCAGAACGACACCCATCTACTCAGTTATTGTGTTATAGGCATCACCACTGCAGGGTGTTCCTCAGTTCACCTGACGCAGACATGCTGATTTATTGGCGTTTCATGCTGGACAGAATAGTAAGCCAAAATAACCAGTGGTGTTTGGTCGGAAAACACAGAATTTGCTAGATACAACAAGCCTGGTCTGCTGCCTTTTGGACAACTATACTGGGATGTGTTGTTTCAGCTGGACAGCTCTAATTGACTAACTTTCTGCATCACACAGCTGCCCTAGCGCAGATGTTCCTCATATCCTGTATTACTGGTTAAAGGATCAGTTTTTAAATATCCTTTGTGGCCAACTGTAACTTAAAATAACCCATGTTGTTCTGTGAGGGAACACTAAACTGTGCTGGATTCCTCCAAGCTGTACTACTGTGCTACTTTTGGGAGTGATCTTTCAACAGGACAAGACATTTATACACTTTCACTACTCTCTATTACATACCACAGTTCCCTCGGAAGTGACAAATCAGATACACTCTCAGTTTCGTGGCTTTGGGAACTTTAACATGAAACGATCCTCCTGTGTCTGAGGAATTACTGAACTCTGCAGGTGTCCAGAGTGTTGTCCTGCCTCTGCTGGGTGAGTAGGAGACGATGTTCCACAAGAACACCGCCCTTTCCGTCGCTTTCTGCGATAAGTGGCACAAGTTGTTCTGATGTCCATCAGCTCCCCTGGCAGTGACATGCAACCTCACTTTTGAGTATCATGTTTTAGAGGAACCATTAAGCAAACAATCACTGATGATTGATCAATGAATGATACAGCATGGTCAATGGTACTTGGTAACAACCTTAACGAATGTATCTTTGCCATATTTAGCGAGTGTGTGTAACTGAATAGATACCATTGTACGCACATTAATCTCTCTAACTTTGTTCTCGAGGTTCCTATTTGAGACGTGCAACTGTTTCAACGTAACTGTAGCACATTTTGTCTCGAATTTCTTTTCTGTGAATTTACCTAATAGAATTTCACGCCAGCCGCTGTGGCCGAGCTGTTCTAGCCGCTTCAGCCGGGAACCGCGGTGCTGCTACGGTCGCTGGTTCGAATCCTGTCTCGGGCATGGATGTGTGTGATGTCCTTACGTTAGTTAGGTTTAAATAGTTATCAGTCTAGTGGATTGATGACCTTAGATGTTGTCCCATACTGGTGAGAGTCACTTGAACCATTTTTTTTTGAGAATTTCACGAAAACAGCTTCGTCCTTCTGCCAAACACTCCGGTTTGAATTTCACAACCACCTCTGTTACTTCTGCGTATGCTCAGCCCTAGCACTCCTTCTGATTTTGCTCCATACCCGCTGTCATGCCGACTTGACCAGGTCTCCAGGTGCTGCAGCAGAAGTCTACATCTACATCTACATCTACATGGATACTCTGCAAATCCCATTTAAGTGCCTGTCAGACGGTTCATGGAACCACCTTCACAATTATCTGTTATTTCAATCAAGTATAGCGCGTGGAAAAAACAGCGCTTATATATTTCCGTGCGACCTCTGATTTCCCTTATTTTATTATGGTGATCGTTTCTTCAGATGTAGGTCGGAGTACACTCCTTGGACATCCACATTCAGGTTCAGGTTCTTCCTGTCGTTCAATATCAGCATAGCTATACATTGAAACGTCGTGTATTTCTGTATTATCCGCATTTAATTTCTTAATTGTTACGTTATACACTGAAGAACCAAAGAAACTGGTACACAGGCCTAATATCGTGTAGTGTCCCCGTGAGCTCGCAGAAGTGCCGCAAAACGGCTAATGTCTGAATGAGTTCTGGGGGAAATAACACCATGAATCCTCCAGGCCTGTCCATAAATCCGTCGCATTGTCCTGCTGGAATTTCCCAAGTTCGTCAGAATGCACAATGGACATGAGTGGATGCAGGTGACCAGACAGGATGCTTACATACATGTCACTTCTCAGAGTCGTATCGCGACGTATCAGACGTCCCATATCACTCCAACTGCACATGCCGCACACCATTACAGAGCATCCATCATCTTGAACAGTCCCCTGCTGATATGCAGAGTCCATGGATTCATGAGGTTGTGTCTGTCCATCTACTCGATACAACTCTTACTTTTCATTTTCTTTGGTTGACAATATTACGTTTATGACACTAGACAAGTCATTAGGAGCGAGTATTGTTAAATCAACGTTGCCTCGAATCCACGGAAGTTTTTAGCAACATACTGGCAGAAACAAAGTATCTGTACAACGAAACACCAGCCACTGTGGGATATTTACTTTTTTATTCACTTGATAGCTAGTTTCGGACCAGGACGCATTTTCTTCCTTTTACAAGTTGCCACCCGCTCAAGGGAGATGCGTTGCTTATAGCGATTACGAGGCAATAGAGCGACTGCTGTCAGGTACGTAGGTTGTTCTTGAACATTAGACAGATTATTTGAAAAACAATTTGAACAATTTGAACAATTTGAACCGGAGTCAAGCATCATATCTGGATAAAGAGGGAGGAAATCCTGGCCACCAATCGACTTAATGGGAGTAACGGGAGAAAGCCGGTAAGAGGTCGTAGGAAAGGGTGACTCTAACGGAAAAGACAAATTTAGAGGCCTCTCAGTTTTTCTGTTGTTTAATCATTGCAACACCAGAAATCCCAACGACTTCCCCACGCCTGTATGTTTCCGGAAGATGCTAGGACACACACCAGCTATCTCAACTTCCTTTTTCGCACCATCGATCCCACCAATAGAGCAGGAGTCAGCACTACAGTATATAACAACCAACAGACTCACTTCAGGGAGCGCTGTGTGAGGAGTAGATGTAGCCAACTCCTCTCTGTCCTGTATACGACATCTCTTGTGTTGCACTGCGGACACAGCCAGTCTGCTAACAACAGTTTCACGACCCTGCAACGAAGATTAAACTGAAAAGTCAGGAGCAGGTAGATGCGCTTTCCTCTGTTGCTCCATTGCACCTGGTCAAGGCGTGGCTACAATCTCGTGGGCAGTAGAAACGAGATCATCTAACGCCAATTTCGACGCTGTTCCAAGGAGGACTTCAACACAAATATCCTCCACTAGCAATTAGATCATAGGTGGCCACTTTAGCTGATGAGAAAGCATGACGCTACTTCCTCATAATATGATGTATGAATGCGGTACACACAAAACTGTAGATGGGAAAGAATGTTGTATTTTACTACCATCTCCACTGAATAGATCCTACTATAACTCTGCGAAGGGTATTGAGTGGACTAGTGTTCACATTGTATACCCGTCACATCACCCTAAGAGCCCAAAGTAAACTGTTGCTAGCTTCTGGCCAAGACGATGTGTTACACACGAGGCCACGAAAACACTGAGGGAAAGCTGTCCAGGTATGCGCGTACTGTGGTGAGGCAGTAAACTGGCGACTGTCCGACCCGGCGCTCGATGTGGAACTACCCCTGGACCATGGCTGCAGAAATATCGTAGAAGAATCTATACCTTATGACATCACATTTCCAACTCAGATCCCGCTGGACACTATGTTGCATTGGAACACGAATTCCTGTGTGACTAATTACGCAATTTGTCGATAGAATGCGGCAGACGAATGCTTTGGCTACAAATTTCTCTGAACATTATTCGACAGATACTCATTTTAAAGCATTTGTGTGCGTGTTCCACGTGATGTGTACAGCTGGAGTGCCTGACATCCCCACGCTGTGACCATACATGGAACGCCAGCAGAAACCAAAAATGTACAGGAAAAGCTGTGGTACAGAGGTAACGATGAAATCACGGTCCATCTTCCCAGATTTAGGTTTTTTGTGGTTTTGCCAAACCACTGCAGAAAACAGTGCGGCCTTCCCTTAAATACGGGTACTCTTGATTTCTGCCCTCATTCATCTGTAGTGTGAGGCCATGTCCCTACTCGAATGGCCTCGACGTTAAGAGGACTTGAAACCTTAAACATCCCTCCTTTTCTTCGAGAGCAGAACTCGCCGCTTCCTTCGAAAACTTGAATGTTCAGTACGGTTTTGCTGAAAAAGCAACAGACAGTGATCCGTATATCAGTTAGGGCACGTGCAGAGACTACATTCACGAAACCCCAGGTTATGTATGGGCATATGCAGACACATGTAGGCTGATGCTAACGACGATCTCATTTTCGTTAAAATGTATTCGTGTCCAACAACGTTCACCTCCGTCTTAACCGTTAATTTACGTCTGATGCATTCTATAGTAATTCGCTACTCGCCTGTTCTCTGTCAATATCACGAAAATGTAGTTGCAGTGGGTTGGAGCCTCGTCTTACGGCACTAGGCAATCGACAGAAGTCATTCATTTGATGTCCACAGGGGGCGTCATAGAATATACCAGCGACACCCCAGGCTCTGGAAAATGAGACAAATCAATTCCCAGGTTTGAAGTTGTGGAGTACAGTAGAAGGATGCAATTCTCATGTTTGATCAGTAAGTAGCTACGGAAGTATTCTTCTGTTGTACACTTTCCTTGTATGGTCTGTATGTGCAGCTTTCACGTTAGTGTACAGTCTAGGGTTAATCTTGCGTATTTTAATAAGTTAGTATTTATTTATCGTATGGTAGCAGCTTCTGTGGCTTCATGTTTTAAGATTTTGAGTTCTCGCTTCACTTGGATTGTATGAGTTTTATCCTTTGGTGTCCTAGACGTGTTAACTAGCTGTGCAGCTATGGCATTTGGTCGTACAGCTGCTTTTTGTCGTTGTGCTAGTGGGCTGCTACCTAGTTTTCTTAGCATAGACAATGCTTGCCTGCTAGATGTTTGGAAATTGAGGCTTTTTACAGTTTCCGTCCACTTTTGTCTTCTGGCAGCATCCAAGCTGTGAAGCAGTTCATCCGCTATTTCCTGATCTCCGTATTCTAGGAAGCTCTGGTATAGTTCTTCGCTCGTTTGGGACCATCCAAGGATGTATTCTTTGCGGTGCCCTCTTGGTATGTGCTTCTTGGCCGTGCTTATCATGGCACCAACAAATCTTTGGTAATTTTTGCTAGTAGGTAGTATCCATCCCAAACATTTGTCCAGATCTGTGGAGAACCCAGTCCAATAGGCTTTTTTAAAATTCCATCGTGGGCGAGGTATAGAGGTAATTAGGGGAATTTGAGTTCCTACCCCTATTATGATTGGACTATGCTGACTGTGCGGAAAGTCGGACAGAACTCTACGCGAGGCCGTGAGAGGTTGGTCTCTGTTGTTGGACGAGACGAAACACAGGTCAGGGTTGTATTCCTGTCTCCAGGCAGCTGATTTAAACGTAAATCGATCCTTAGCATCGAATACATGGTATAAGTATTCGTCTTCTGCCCATTTTGCTAGTGGTTCTCCATTTGCATCATTGTCTTTATACTTCCACTATTCATGATGACTATTGAAATCCCCAACGTATGCAGCAGGAGTTTGAAGAACGTGGGCTGGCCAAGGTGTAGCAGGTGGCTTATAAATATTGGAGACGGTAATGCTTCCGATTTTTGTGACAATGTTATGAATGTCTTCGTTGGTGGATGTAGAAATTAGGAAAGCGTTTTCAATATCTTGTTTGACATATGTGGCTACTCCATAAGACCTATGATAGGTCGCTTTCAGCAGTTCATAGCCTGGTATTTTTCCCCTTTCATTTAGTTGTTGCACTGTATCACAATGAGTTTCCTGTATAGCAACCAAGTCAATGTTGTCATTTTTTAATAGTTTTTATAGAAATTGGCACTTAGCATATCTTTTGCCTTCTATGTTTATATGACAAATTCGAACTACGGGTCCGAGTTTCCTGGTCAGAGGGACCTGACAAGGGCCGTTTGGTCTGTCTGGTGACATAACTGTTACTGAAAGCTTCTTATAGTCAGGAGATCCGCAGATTATCTGACTGACAGTTCATATAGCGTTACCCAGGGTGCACGTGAAGTGTTACACTACGGACACGAACTAGCTTTACACCCCATAAGTTAGTAAATTGGATAGGATGGTTTCTTAAGGCTGTAGTTACGAGTTTGAAAAGTGGTTGTTTGTTTTATACAATTGCGTGGGTCTAGGAATGGCTAGAGTCAAGGTGTGTCTGTTTGCACATGATTGAGGTGGGGTGGTCAACACATTGGAGGGAATGGACGTCTGAACCCGGCTGCATTTAATGTTTCCATAACCAGTACATCTTCTTGTCAATAAGAGTGGGGTTCACTTGGAACTTCTCCTTCATCGACTATGTTCTGCAACTTATCCACTACCTCAATAAGAAAAAATTTGTCATCTTTGCAGCTCTTAACCTTCTGACTATGTGTGTGTGTGAGTGTGTGTATGCACAGGGGCAGGGACTGGTGCCTGTACCACTGGTATAGACAGAACACTACCGCGTGTTTTGCTCTCGCCCAGGGCAATCTATAAATTTTCATCGCTCCGGCAGTCATTACATTATCACTCAATGGGTAAATAATTCTTTATTTCTTTCTTTGTCGCTGTGTTTTGTTTCTGTCGAACTGCAGGTGAAACAGCGCTCTACTGTCTGCTGTTCTCATCTGAGAGTGTGTACGTGCCTTTAGTTTTTCGAATGAACGTGGAACGCCACATTCACGTTCAGCAGAAAGTGGAACAGGAAGTACGAGCTGGTCGCTCAGGGAAAGAAATGGAAAGAATGGAAACATTAACTCACCAACAAACCCAGGAACCAAGTGTTCTACCACCTATTTAATTGACATTAGAAGACTTATGTGGCGAGATGGCGCATAAATTCATGCGCATTAGCGTAAATTCACTTGCATTTCTTCAAGACCAGACCCTCATTTCCATATGTCGTCAACCACATGTCTGCTACCCCTGCACTCGTACATACGTTATGTATATTCCTGTACAGGGGAGACATGTTGCCGGCCGGGGTGGTCGAGCGGTTCTAGGCGCTACAGTCTGGAACCGCGCGATCGCTACGGCCGCAGGTTCGAATCCTGCCTCGGGCATGGATGTGTGTGATGTCCTTAGGTTAGTTAGGTTTAAGTAGTTCTAAGTTCAAGGGGACTAATGACCTTAGAAGTTACGTCCGATAGTGCTCAGAGCCATTTGATATGGAGACATTTTAACTGACAGTCGCTTGCCCGGAATCGGCGGATAAATGCGATGCTGAAGTGCCTGTGTTGTTGAGAAATACGATGCAATGTTTCTTCGGACATGCAAGCGTGCATATATGTATGCATGTCCGAAAGAACATTGCACTGTACTTCTGAAGAACACAGGTAGAAGAGTATGGGACTGACGTAAGAAAGTCTCTATCTCGAAGCTAAGCTATGACCGTTATTTTAGTAACACTCTTTGCACAGTCGTTCGTAATCTACAGGTTGGATATCATGAGCAATCTGTCTCAAATTGCCCTGCGAATCAGTATTAAACCTATGGATGCTAATATCTATAAGTAATGTTTTCAATTGTAGCTAATGACGTAAAGTATTCCTGATACCTCCAACCATTCACTGCTTAGCTTTTTTGCTTTTTCTGTACTACCGCACACTTTGTTCCATTACCTCATTAACGATTCCTCGATACTTGAAGACGTTTGCTGTCACTCGATTGCTTCTATATGTTTCATCCATTCGATTACGTAACTTTTCGTTAAGAACTGGATTTACCCATCATATTTTCAGCATTATTCTGTGTAGGCTGCTGCCCCTCTACGGGAGCCATATGTTGGTCTGGCTCCTGCACAGACGCCCCTTCCGCGTTGTTGGACCTGCAGTACGGCTGTGTGCATCACTGAGGCACGCACGCCACCCCACGGCGGCGAGGGTCTTTCCGCCAAACAGTGTAGGTGGAGGAGGGATTGGAGTAATTTAGTGTACATTGTCGAATATTTTACTTCGTACATAAACGACATGAGGGTACCACAGATTCTCTGTATTCTCTGTTGCACTGCTAATCAAGAGGTAAAATTTGCTCTCTGATATCTATATGTCTACTTAATCGATTTTATCTCCTCCTTATATTCTTATATAAAATTTATAAATCAGTTATTTATATCTTTAAAACTTAATGAAGCGGTTACCAATGGGTGTAGCTCAGCGAAACGGACGAAATTTAATTTAAATTTTTTGTAAGTATTTGGCATAGAGACTAGCATCATGTAAGAGACAAAGGGTGTCAGGCCATACATTTAGGTTCAAAATGGCTCTGAGCACTATAGGACTTAACATCTGAGGTCATCAGTCCCTTAGAACTTAGATAGAACTTAGAACTACTTAAAGCTAACTAACCTAAGGACATCACACACATCCAAGCCCGAGGCAGGATTCGAACCTGCAACTGTAGCAGTCGCGTGGTTCCAGACTGAAGCGCCTAGAACCGGTCGGCCACACCGGCCGGCCATAGTTTAGGTCTAGATGGCAGAGAGCGCAGTGGCGGCATGGCAAGGACGACGGATTCAACGTTCTGGAAGGTGCCGATTCAAAAGTGTGCAGCACCTTCAGTCTCACTGTTCCTGCACAACGATGGAAATTCTGAATTTTATTTTTCGTTTTCTGTACTGCTTATAGACCTACCGGCAAGAGTCGCCTGCAGTAACGTGTCACCACTGCAGTTAGTTTGGGTTTGTCTGTGCGCTGCACCCCCTACTGTGTGGACTCGGCCCATGTCGCTCGCTGGCCTCCCTCGCCCTGTGTTGTTGCGACGCCCACAGCCGGACTGTCGGAAGCACGGATCGGCTCAGACCGCAAACGGGATGTTAGCTGCCCGCTGGTCGCTAACCGCATGCTGTCACAGCGAGGACATGACGCGCTTCCCACACCCACACGCAGATAAACGCGTGGAGTATTCCTGGCGCACATCCGCAGAGCTCCACTTACGCAAATACGACTTGGAGGCGAGAAATCGCGATCCTGCGTCAGAAGCTTCCCACTAATCGACAGATTTACGCCAAACAAGTTAGTGAGACACGGCTCTATTCTCCCTTGGCAAACAAAACCGTTGAAGAAGAAACGAGAGAAATGACTTAAGAAAAGGGCAGTATCACGAAGATCGGCGATGTTTTAGTGAAAGTCAAAATTTTGCCAGACTTCAATGCGGTATGCTTTTGATAGTTTCCACAACGGAAGTTTGTCTTCACATCTGGCATAAAACCCGCCAGTGTAAACATGTCGCCCACACATGTCGCGCGATCGCATTGACGAGGGTTGCAACCGGCAGGGTCAAAAACAAACTAATAGGCGTCCACCATTTAACATTAAATATATTGAAGCTGTGTTATGAGCAAAAATTGCTCAACACATTGTATAACAACTTTTATTCTCAAAAGAACGAATAACTTGGAGCATTGAAAGTTGTATTGTGTCAGAAATGATCAAATCAGTAATCCACACCGTACTCGTACGTCCAGTAAACGTGTCTGTAACTGAACAGGCTACAACCACTGGGCTTGTCAAGAAATCACAGTGCGCACCTGCTATTCTTTGTTTCAGCTGATACAGGGTCAGTGATTTAACAAGCAGCCGTGTTCACTATACTCCAGCATATTCTGTGTAACGCGCTATGGTATGTATCAGTTTCCATCAAAGAACACTTCTAGCGAGCGTGGTACTGTATTACGTTCACCAGTTGGATCAGAGACACAAGTTTACGGAACAATCAGGTGAACAAATCGTCAACGCGGATGTAGCATTTCGGCGTACACCGCCTGTGTTATTCACGTCACTCCGGTTTGCACACGCGATTAAACCAACACTGACGACAAATTGTTCAAATGGCTCTGAGCACTATGGGACTTAACATCGATGGTCATCAGTCCCCTAGAACTTAGAACTACTTAAACCTAACTAACCTAAGGACATCACACAACACCCAGTCATCACGAGGCAGAGAAAATCCCTGATCCCGCCGGGAATCGAACCCGGGAACCCGGGCGTGGGAAGCGAGAACGCTACCGCACGACCACGAGCTGCGGACACACTGACGACAGTGGACAGAACGCTAGAGGCCGCCGTTCGACGTGGGACTGCTCCGGCTGCAGTGCTGTGCTGACTGAGGCAGGCGGGGGCGGCCGCAGCGCCTCACCAGCTGCACAGCGCCGGCCTCTGCTGCCGCCATGCGGGGGGGGGGGGGGGGGGGGTGCAGCGACGCCCTGGCGCCGTCCGCTCTGCCCTTGGGAGAGCGCAGCAGCTGGCAGTGGAACAGCTCAGATCCTTCACTAATACAGTAGGGATATGAGGTGAAAGTAATACTGCATTCACCTATAAACACCCTATAGAGACTAAATATCTGAACAGCTATCATTTCTTTCCTTCTGGAACGTAGTATCAGTCAGACTTAAATGCCATTCCGCCGCGTACTTTTAAACTTTGCAGGGCTCTATCGACGCTGTTCACTTCATGAAACTTACTGAACACCGAATTCAGTACCTATGAAAGACGGAAAAGTCAAACTAATGCTCTTAAAGTAATCAAAACCAATATTTTCATTACAATGTTCATACGACAAATCAGGGTCAGATATTTTCGTTATGGAGTCCAAATATTTCCTCTAGAGTCAGCCATGAATCTAACTAGTCAGCTAGATAATTTCCTGCCTGACTTATATTCTTTTCACAAAACTCAATTTATCCCTGATCATATTCATAACTATTTCATATATTCCTACATCTGGAAGAGCTCAAGTTGTCGTACTTCCACAGATCAGCTTCATAAGCTGCACGTGCTGCGCCACTCTGTGATGCTGTCAGTGGTCACGTGGTCACTCTCGCTCTCGCAGACGAGCTCCTGCACGTCCACGCAGCCCTGTCGCCCGCCAGAATCGTCTTATTCCAGGGGCAGCGGCGACAGGGCGTACAGCTACCACAGCACAGGTAACAGAGCTCGTGAGACCAGACACCTCAACACAAACTGCTGCGGACCACCTACTAGCAGTGAGACTCTGGGAACGCACACTTCTACTTCCTCTCCCCTCCCCCCCCTCCCACACACACACACACACACACACCACAGCATCGACGTGGAAAACTCGACTGGTGCCGCCAGGGCTTCTTTCACCTGGAAGAAGGAATGGAGCGCCCTGGTCTTCAGCGACGGCAGCAGATACTGCCTGCATCCAAGTGACGGTCGTTTGTGCATACGACGAAGAGCTGGTGAGTGCTACCTCAAAGAGTGTACTCTTCCGAAACACACTGGCCTTACTGTTCATCTGTGCCGTTCCTGGAGAGGACATGCAGAATGTTGTTAAACCTGCTCTTCTGCTTTTCTTGTAACAGAAGGATGGTGCATTGTTCCAAGAGGATAATGCTCGTCCACATACTGCTCATCAAACTCAATGGCTCTGTAAGACGTGTGGCAACTTCCCTGGCCGGCAAGATCTCTGGACTCCTCTGCAGTCGAGCATGTGCGGGATATGATGGGACGACAAGTGACAGGTGCGACGTGTCAAGCGAGGACTCTTACACAACGACGTGACATCACGTATCCCAGAGCTGTATTCGCCACCTGTACGACCCACTGGACCACAGAGTCAGTGCCTGTGTTGCCGCCCATGGTGACAACGCCACGTGCTAGTATGGATGTCTCAGGTTGTGTCGATGCCTAGTTCGTCGAACCGTGTGTGCTATTCGTCTGTATGTGTTATCACTTCATGTACTCTATATGCAGTGTTGCGACAATAAATCTTGAGTGACCTATTAACCTCCAAAAGCTTCATTTTTTTCTGGCAGTGTATTAGCAACCATGAGACAACATTTGCAGACAATAATCCTATACTATGAGATCATCAGCGTCCATCTTCCACCTCTAGTCCATGCTCGCCATTAAATCTCGAGTAACTTGTAATTAAAATAGATAACTTCACACAGAAATGTCCGTGGAAGCCTTGCAGGCTTGTTCTAGCTCTACTACTGATGTGGCGACAATGGCTTGCAACTCATACAGGGTGTGGGGTTACAAGCTCAGACGTCTAGTTTATAATTAATATGTATTAAGGAAGAATATTTAGAAAATGGCAGTTTAAATTTGGCGAAACTAGTCATCACTGTACGATCAATTGTGATTCGGCAAATAAAGTTTTCGAATCAGAAGACTTGACCATTTAAAGCTATAGAGAGTCTTCTACAAGACTCTCTCTGTGCCAGGTAATCCAATAGGTGTGACTTTAATTATAATGAATGTAATCCAAATAGAGATGTACAGGGCGAGTGAAAAAGGAATTTGCAACTTTAGAATGATATAGAAATATATTGAGATAACTTATAGAATCGGTAGGTGTATGATTATGCAGCAAACAACCTGCATTTACTTCAGTCTATCAGTGCCCCATTCCACCACCAGGAACGCCAGCGATGTGCACAGTTAGTATGGGTGCTTTCACTGGTGTGGAGCGTGCCCGCTGCATGAAACGAATTCTGCAATAACTGTTTGGCGGTTTCATTAAAGACCGCGCGTATGTTCCTCCCATTGCAAACAATTTGGCCGACCCGAAAATCGAATCTACGCTGCTGTTGCACAAGTTTCGCCAGTTTTGCTACAGCGAATGTGGGAAGCGGAAATTGACTACCAGTGGGATGTGTCCCACATCATAAATGGTATTCACATCGAAATGAAATGACACTTTTAGGTGAAACTTGAGGTTCTTTGCTACAAACTAACACGTCAATCGACTCTGCAAGATATCTCAATGTATTTCTGTATTTCGAAAGCTACAAAGTCCTTTTTGACACACTCTTTACTTTTAGCGTCATCAGTGTGCAGTTTTCTAGAATTCTACTGCTGACCAAAGATAAGTTCCTTCCAAATGCAACATCTCTGAACCTTAGCCTCAACCACACTCTTTGGTTTATTTACACCCTGTGGAACAAGTGGGAGTTGTTGGCTGTGCCAAAGTTTGTGTATTGCTGTGTGATCAGTCCAACTGGAGAACATGAACCACGTTCTCCAGTGTGGCTTGTGAGCAATGGGTAAACTGGTGGATGTTTATTACTGCAAGTAATACCATCAAGCTGACCTTGCAGGGTAAGTAATTCTGGATACCTTGCCACATTCTGTGCTTCTTTCTATCGTCTTTTCTATCTTCCCAGGACTACATTTAGACATTAGAACAGCTATGCGAGGGATGACTGGTCTCGTGACATTTTGCGAAATATCTCATGTGATAAACTAATAATGGGAGGCGCCGCCCAGGGAGGTCGGGCTCGAGGACACGATCTGAGACCACGTTCCTCATCAGCGTTGTTGAGGCCACAACTACCAATCATTCCTACTTTGCTTTTTTCCTCTTCTCAAAAGTAAAAAATTTTATAATTTTCGATTTGGAAATTTGATGTATTATAATTTCGAGAAGTGATTACAGCTGTATCTCATACAAAAAATAACAAAAGACCTCCAGGCGGCAGTGCACGGGCAGCGCTGCCCGTGACCTCAGCTGCGCAGCCAGACACCGCGGTGAGGCGGGGGCCGAGTGCGCCGAGTGGAGCACTGACAAGTATCAGATGGCGGATCCTGGCTGTGCAAATGCAGGCTCGGAAAAGAAAGAAAATGCAGCCTTTGCTGGAGTCACTGATAGCTCGGTTAAGTCGCGCCGGTCTTCCAGGACGCAGCCGTGGCGGCTACCTCGGCAGTGAGCGCTCAGCCCCCACTGCCTGAGAGGACAGCGCCGGCCGCCACCGTCAGCTGCCGTCAGCCTCCGAGGCACCCACTCGGCCGCCCACTACGTGTTTTCACGCGGCTGCTCAGACAAGTTGTTTTACTGCATTTGCGGCATTCTCAGTGGCCTTCCCTGCACGGAAAGCGAGCTGCCAGTAGTTTGTAACGCTCAGAAGCCGGTGGGACGACTTTTGGCGCCACCCAGCTTTTCAGATGCTTTTTACAGAACAGCCAGCAACCAACTAGATCTATCGGACTTCATTGATTATAACTACTTCCGCGATTTTCCATGCCCTATTTCTAGACACAGATTACAAACGAGACATTAACATGGAGTTGCCTCTGGCGCCAAAAGTCATATAATTTCATCTGATAATCCATTAGGACATTGAGATGTGCCTGAAACAAGACTATTTAAGGGTATGGAGACAACCTTTATGAATACATGTCAGCAGGGGACCGACCGTTCGAGGGGCTGGAGGCTCAGGAATGGTGTGGAGCGTTTTCAGTTGCAGTGACATGGGACTCCTGATATGTCTATATACAATTCTGATAGGTGACACGTACATAAGCATCCTCTTTCATCATCTGCATCCATTCATGTCCATTGTGAAGTCCGACTGATTTGGGCAATTCCAGCGGGGCAATGCGGCAACCCAGATGTCCAGAATTATTACAGAGTGACTCCAGGAAGTTTCTTCTGAATTTAAAAAATTCCTCTAGCCACCAAACTCCCCAGACGTGAGCATTATTGAGCATATCTTGGACGCCTTGCAACGTGCTGTTCAGAAGAGATGTCCACCCTCTGGTTCTCTTACGGATTTACGGAGAGTCCTGCAGGATTGAAGGTGTCAGCTCCCTCCAGCACTACCTCAGACATTAGTCAAGTCTGTGCCACATGGACCAATTTCTTTTACTCTTCAGTGCCTACATGTGTGCACATGTATATGTGTGGTTCTTTTTTCTCCTACGCATATTATGTACAGACAAAAACAAATTAGAAACGAAAAAGTGGTTGACTGCCAAAACAGAGTTCTTATTATTAGTTTTCAATTTTTACATGGAATTAAATGCAAATATGGCACATAATTAAACGGAAAAAGCAGATAGTTTATTAATTTAAAAATGTATATGGAATTAAATGTGAAATTATATATGTGATTAAATGGTATAAATGGTTCAAATAGCTCTGAGCACTATGGGACTTAACATCTGAGGACGTCAGTCCCCTAGAACTTAGAACTACCTAAACCTAACTAACCTAAGGACATCACACACATCCATGCGCGAGGCAGGACTCGAACCTGCGACCATAGCGGTCGCGCGGTTTCAGACTGAAGCGCCAGAACCGTTCGGCCACACCGGCTGGCTTAAATGGTATAGAAAATGAATATATTAAAAAATACACATCGATCATTTTTTTTACAAAAAAAGATTCTTAACAGTATCATTGTTATTTCATAGAAAAGAACCTAATCACTACAAATGACTAGCCAGATGTAAAGGATGAAAAAGGAGGATTTCCTTAAATCAATATTGTAAGATGTGGCTAGTTATTTACAGTGTGCTGCGTTACACAGGTCTTTTCTTCAAAAATAGACACCTTACATATCAGCACAAAGTAAACTTCAAGGTAAAACAATAGGAACTAAAGAAATTATGTACAGTCACAGCAGCTTCGCAAAACATTACCCCTGAGTTAGAGTAACTATATATAATTAAGTGTTAACATTAAAGTGCCGACTGCTGCGGGCCACTCTCTGTGACGTGCCACCCCTCTGGCTGCCCTCACCAGCTGCGGCGCCAGCACTGCTGTGGAGGCCGTGGCTGGCTGGCTGGGTGGGGAGCTGGCTGCTGGCTGCTGGCTGCGGCCCCGCCTCTGCAGGTCTCCTCTGGAGGAGGGCTGGCGGCCCCCCACCCAGCCAGTGGCCACGTGGGGCCCGCGGCGGCAGCTCGCCACGGCACTGCCCGGCCGACACGTGCGCCACAGAGCCGTCTCGCGCACAGTGCTGGAGACTCCCGAGTAAGCACTGGCCCATGGCACGTTTATGTGCAGTACAATGGTGCGGACTGGGATGCGGTGGGACAGAGAGAACAATTTATTTTGTATTTTCTTTATTTACATTTATACATTCTATACTCATTGTGTTGAGCATTGTTTTCCGGGAAATTGCTTTATATTAGCGTTAAATTCAGCTTGTACAGTGTTCAGTCCAGAAAGTAGCACATATATGAGTAGATATACCATCCCTAAATTCTGCTTCAATGGACTATATACTAATGGCCTCTCCTGGCACAGGGAGAGTACATGAAGTTATAACCTGCTCCTCCTGCATTCAGATACCAGCATGTTAGCCCGTCTGTAGCAGTCGCTAACACGTATTATAAAGCACCCAAATTCCCCACACCCAAATGTTTTATTTAAATTCGCATATCCCCTGAAGTTAATTCAATCATAGCTTCCTATTAATATCCACTATTAAAACTCTCCTCCCATACATTTCAATGTCTGTTGGTGATTTAAATGCACCACACTCCGTTGTCATCTACTTCTTTGAATACTGCCTCATGCTACACAGATAGTCCTTTCGTGCCAAAAACACTTCGAAAGTTTTCTACTTCTACAGCCATCCCAAAGTCACTGCCGGGTTCTGGATCTACATTCACGGGTTTAGATAGACTAACAGTCAAATTATGTGTGATGGTGAAAAGCGATACACTTCTACAACTTAACCGAGACTTGGTGAGTTGAGGAAGCTCTGATATCTGAGTATAATAATAGAAAGACTGCCGGCTGCTGTGGCCGAGCGGTTCTAGCTAATAGTCTTAGGCATAGTATAGGAGATGTTAAAAACAAAATACTTCCTAAATCAGGAATTTATAAATTGACTTGTAAAGACTGTAGCAAAATTTACATCGGGCAAACAGGGACAAGTTTTAATACCAGATTTAAAGAACATACTACTGGAACAGCACGTAATAAATCACCCTTTGGACAGCATTTAGATATGGAAAAACATGCAGAAATCGATATAAGGGATAATCTGAAGATACTGCATGTAACTCGAATAGGTCCTATGAAGGATATTCTAGAGAGCCTGGAAATTTTTATAGATAATAAACGGAATCCGGCAGCGATGCTGAAAGAAAAAACAGAGCCACGATATAAAAAATTTCGAGCTATTCGAGAATAGTATTTGTACACAATGATGCTACTTTTCCTTTTATTATTTCAATAATTTAATTCCTTTGATGGGTACTACAAACGTGTCATAAACTTTTATCCTATCTTTAGATTTTTTAGGTTATCCTTGATTGTCGATATTTTCATAATCTCAAATAGGTGACAACTTCTCTGTGAATGAAGAGCCATGACATTCCTCTACCACGGCAACGGACGCCGTGACCAGGGCGAAGATAACACCATACATGCACACCCGCTGCTGCCATGACGACGGCGTCCTCGCTGCACAGACTAGAGGGCGCCTGATATACGCTTTGTAGTCCATGGCAACGGCGTACTCACCACAACGAGTAGAGGGCGCTGTAGTCCATCCGTATTAACCGTTTTAGTAAATTGACTCAAATGTTTTCTACGCACATCTACGAATAGATATATTATAATACAAGACGACACCAGTTTTTGTGTGTCACAAATTGTTTTACTTTATATTATGGCACATAATGTAATATACTTTTACGAATTTTACGAGTTGACTTCTGAACATATGTTATTATTTTATGATTAACAGTATAATTGTAACTCTTTTTAAATGTAATGGTTCCGTTTCCTGTTATTTACTGTCACTTAAATGTATGTTAAACCAAGGTGACTAGTATTTACATATAATAAACTGTATTAAATGCAGTTGGTGCTACCAGCTATTCACGTCATCTCAGCACGCTATTAAAGCCCATACGAAGGGTTAGTCTCGCATAGTTTCCTCAATTATGTAGACAGGAGTGACACCACCAGCAGTCGACCAATGGGTAACATGTTTAAAATTTACGTAATTTCAGCTGTTGTATAATGGAGTCTTTCTGACGGACATCTATAATTTCACGGTGTAGACGCCCAGAAGATGACCCCTACGTCGGCTTGAAACCGGTTGGCGATATAATAATAATAAATGCGATTAAGACTGTTTCTGAATAATTGCTTCAGTCTGGAATCGCGCGACCGCTACGGTCGCAGGTTCGAATCCTGCCTCGGGCATGGATGTGTGTGATCTCCTTAGGTTAGTTAGGTTTCACTAATTTTAAGTTCTAGGGGATTGATGACTCAGATGTTAAGTCCCATAGTACCCAGAGCCATTTGAACCATTTTGAATAGAAAGACTGCAGGTCTGATAAATCTGGAAGGTAGTCTGTGGCCTGCTGATACATTTCAGCTGGAGTTTGTTACCCTGCTGAAAAAAGACATAGGTATAATCGAATATATTTGGTTTTCGGCCCATCCCTGATGATAGCACTTCGCAACGTTCTTTTCACTACTGTACACAGACCTGAAACGATCCTTAATGGGGCGAGAGCAGTGTGGCGGAGGGGAATGGAGGGGGATTGGGGTGGGGAGGGAAGGGTGAGCGCACGTCTGCTGTAATACGACACCGGAAGAAAAGTACTGACAGATCCTGAGGCAGCGATTTGGCTCGCAGTCCGCAGTGATTAGGTGCTAAGGTGGCTCAGTACAGTCTGTTAACGAATGGACGAGCGTATACAATAGGTTTCTAGATATGTGAGTGGTACAAAAATTTCTTGATAACAGAACCTCTTACATTGCACTCGAGACAGCTTGGCGTGCTGCAGAACATAATCTGACAGACAGTATGAGCTGATGATGGTGTGGTGTACGGGGAGATGTAATTCTTGAGTGACTGTGGGACGGTACAAGTTGACTTACATAAAATTTCTAGATGGTGAGATGAATGGTAGTTGGATCTAAACGTAGAAATACTGGAATACGGCATTAGCGGTCACATCGATGAAATATCTCTGTGTAAGGTAGCAAAGCGATATGAAATGGAATGAGAATTTAAGAATGGGACAGAGAAGGTGAATGCACGACTTCGAGTGGGAGAATTTTAGGAAACGTAGGGTTAATCTGTAGAAGACAGAATATAGGACAATAGTACAACCCATTCTTGAGTGCTGTTTGAGTGTTTTGGATCCGCACCAGGTCCTATTAAAGAAAGACATCGAAGCAATTGATAGGTGTGCAGCTAGGTTTGTTAACTTTAGATTCGAACAACACTCACATGTTGTAGAGATGGTTTGTGAACCCAAATAGGGACCCCTGTAAGGAAGACAATGTTATTTTTGAGGAACACTGCAGAAAAAATTTAGAGAACCGATATTCGTAGCTGACTGCAGAATGATTTCACGGGCATCAACGTCCATTTGGCGCAAGAAGCACTAATACAGAGAAATTAGGGTGTCCGTGGGGGCAAATATACAGTCGTTTTTCGCTTGCCGTATTTAAGAGCGTAACAGGAGAGGAAACGACTGGTAGTGGTGGAAGGCAGCTTCCGCCATGCACCATATTGTGACTTATTGCGAGTATAGGGAGATGTTCGTGTATATCTACAACAATGCTCAGCATGCCAGCAAGCGGTGTGTGACGGAGCGTGCTTCTAGCACCCCTAGCTGACAGTCTCTTTAGTGGACTTGTTGCATCTTCTACGTGTCCTGCAAACAAAACACAGACTTTGGCTCGTCTTCCACTCAAGATTTTCTGTTTGATCGTTCCTATTTAAGTTGGCCCTAATTCTAATCCCTTGGCATTAGCTGAAATGGCTCCCTTTGAATTTGTGTGACTCACCGAGCAAAAGAAATATTACGGAGTCCTTCTAGTTCGTATGTGGGTGACACAAGACTTTTCAATGTTTAAAATCAGCTGCCATGCCGCGCGGGGTTGCTGCACGGTCTGTGGCATCTTGTCACGGTTCGCGCGGCTCCCCCTGTCGGAGGTTCGAGTCCTCCCTCGGGCATTGGTGTGTGTGTTGTCCTTATCATAAGTTAGTTTAAGTTGGGTTAAGTAGTTTGTAAACTTAGGGGCCGATGACATCAGCAGTTTCATCGCATGAGCTCTTACCACAAATTTAATAAAAAAAAATTAATGTTCAACTGCCTCTTTGCGTACCGCACCGATAAATTCTCTAAATCATTTTGCTATTGCTTTGATCTTCTGATGACTTTACTAGATGCTAAAAGACAGCCTCATCTGCAAACAATGGCTGCTCAGATTGCCTCCTAAATCGTTTTTATAGATTGGGAACAGCAGAACGCCTTTCATGAGGAAGGGCAGATACCACTTTTGTTTTACTCCACGAATTTCGCGAACTCCCACCAGGCAGACAGGAATACGGCGGTCATCCGGATGAGAGGCGTCACGCTTCCCGTGGTTTGGCCGTCCTGCGGCAGACTTCCGCTGCGCGCGCCGTCATATTGAGCGCGCGCTCCCTGCGACGCGCACTGCTTCTGTTTGCTCCCCAGCGTCGACAGCGGACAATGCAGCCGGCGGGCGTATTTGCCACAGTGGCAGCTCTGCTTGCAGGAAATGGGACCTACTCGGTGCTGGATTGCGTCTGCTGGCACATCATCAACAATGTTCTTCTCTCTGACAGTATCTTTGAATACAGTCACGTTGAATATTTGGTAACATGGGACTACTGTGTTGATGAAGGTAAGTGCTTTTTCGTGCAGTACAGACTGACAAGACGTTATGCACAGTGCAGTTTTCACTCACGCACTGGCGCCTTGGCTTACATATGCTCTTATCAAAGGTTATACGATTTCTCCCTGACAGTGAAGGACTGCCTTGGGGACAAACTGCACTTCATTCTCACCCTTTTCGGTCAATGTACTTTGTAATAACCTTTTGCATGTGAAAAATATCATAAAGTACGATTTGGAAAGACGGTAAATTAAGCATCTATATTTGCGAATTGAGCCCAAAACGTTTTTCATATGTGTGAGAATAGATAGAAGTAAGATGTTGCGAAATACAACGAGTAGATTCTTTAAAACCTAAGCACCTTTGTGCAGAATTTCTGCCGTACCTCGTCATAATAGCACCCTTTACGTATTTTCCATAGTTCTGTATTCTACATAATCGTGGACATTGATATTACAATAAAGAACAATTCACAATGAATATAATGATGTCAAACGGATCTTAACTACTTAACGTACAGCGATACATTGATAAGAAAGAAAAAGAAATACAAACTAGGAACAAAATTTCGATCGTTGCTAAGCACAATGAGGAGTGGAAAGTTCCGAGTGATAAGAGAAAATGGTGGACTGCATTCTGCGCTTCAGAAATTAACATTCGCCGTTGTGTCATCGCGGTGCAGAGGACGTATCCTTAGCGGCACAGCACAGACATCGGTGGCTGATGCCTGAAGTGGCTGGGACGGAGTTCACTTCCTTCACTGCACTGTTTAATTTCCTAAACTAAGTAAAATATTTTTGTAGTTCTAAAATTACCCTACAATGAGCCTGACAACGTTCGTAGGGTTGAATCGCCTGTAGACGTATAGAAAAAGACCATCCTCCTTTCCTTTTTCGTGATGGATCTATGACTCTGTCGTTGATATTTGGAAACCTGTGAATCGTTTTCTTTGAAATAGATAGCATGGCAAGATGAGACAGCCTGTCTTCATCTCGGGTACTTCTAAGAAACTGTTTGATCCGCGACAACGTGCGGAAACACGTCTCTGCTTCACAGCTTCTCATGGGACAGCAGCCGCTGATTTCAGCAGATTCCTGACGTCGCCAAAAGGTTCTTGCAGATTATTTTCAATGACAAACTTTATAAGGGCTCCTGCGTTTTTTTTTCTTGAAACCTATTTCGAGAATAAATGGTCTGTAGCTCTGTTTTTAACTCAGCTTTACTTAAAAAATTGATAGGACTACATAACAGCAGATAGAACATTTTCATGACACTAATTTTTTCAATGAAAGAAAGAAGCGCTGTTTGAGTAAATTAGAGGGCAACAAGTGGCTGCAGAATTCAAACCTCTGTTTCTTCTGTGACATCATTAACATTGTCTCTAATTTTAAAAATTTCGTTTCAGAATGATATGTATATGTATGTATGTGTGTGTGTGTGTGTGTGTGTGTGTGTGTGTGTGTGTGTGTGGTTTGCAAATGTTCCACATCCCCTTCTGAACCGATTTCAACCAAACTTGCTACACACATCCCTTACTGCCAGCAATGAATAGCTGTGGGGGTAATAACTACTCATCTCTCATAGTTCAGGACACATAACGTCATAAACAGTGAGATGCACGACAAATTGCCTCATAATGCATGACGTCTAAATTTACTGCTTCTTCTCTACGACCTCTGTTCGCAGCACATTCTGCACACAGTACCGTCGTACACCAGGGAATGTACCTGCAAAGTCGTGTCATTACATGACGCAAGGACCAGGAGATGTGGCGTCATGAGTGATGAGCTGTGTGAAGAAATGCCGCGTCATGTATGAATTTTTAATACATTTATTCGTTAGAGCTGAGACACACTGAGTCCACTTAAGAGAAATACCCGATACCTGGCAGAGCTTTCATCATCTTTCAGCTGCGAAGCGCAAACGGCTGTAGGCGAAAATATTAGCCACCTGTAGGGCTGTGAAGAGTCTATGCAGACGTTTACAGAATCGCGATCTAGACACGAGAATAAGCTGTGCTTACACATCTGTAAATTATGCATATTTCTTTGTGTGACTGTTTCGTAATTTCAAGTGTCTTCACGAATACATATAAATGAAATTTTTTCGATATTACAGAAAAACACAGTTCAATTTTTGTTTTCATTTCTTGTATAAAATTGCCAAATTAATACCTGTACATTTCTGGATTTTACGGCTAGTTATTTTAATAAGATATCCCTAACTGAAAGCAAAATTTTGTGTGATGGAGTTTTATCCTTAGACCATATGTTTGATTCACATTTGTTGTCTGGCTGCTGGTATCTTCAGTGTGTTTAAGACATTCTGGAGTGTCCTCTCTGTTCTCATTAACTGTGAGCACTTTTCACGATTTAAAGTTCCATGTAATGGCTGATCCATGTGGGATTCTTTGTTTCACAACTGCATCTTTTCGAGGTGAATGACAGAAAAGTATTGCTACCTCTGCAGTAGTTTCGAAAAACGGTTTCATTTGTTTGTTTCGACTTGTCGGTTGGGCAAAAATTAATTTCAGTGAGTGTTCATAACAATGTACGTAATACACGAAATTATGCCCTTATCTTAAAATTGATTGGATTTCTGTATGATGGTCACGCATGACGCTGGCGCCATCATAAATTTGGGATATTACGTTTTCTTTAGTTTCTTGGACAACATCGGCGAGTACATCTTTAATTGAATCAGCCAAGGAGGTAGCACTGATAAGCGATTGATTTGAAAACATGCAAAATCTTTCAACCGGCTCTTCAGCAGATAACAGAAAACGAAATACTACCAGTAACTGAAATTTAGAAGCTACATCATATGTTTCATCTGCTAACAGAGACACAAAAACTGTCTTCGCTAGTTCTGCATTCTCTTCGTCCTGACACACATGTAACGTACAGTCCAATAAATTCTTCTGTATACCACTGGGTTTACCTAAAAGACAGCAGAATTGCCCACGTGCTCTTTCACATCCGCAGCTGACGCGGAAGTGAAGTTTACCCGTTCTCTAAGTATTCTAGGACTGTTAGATTGTACTGTTTCGTCATGTACACGTAGCGCAAGTTCAGACTCACTGCAGAACTTTATCGTGGAAAGAACATAGCAAGTTTGTCTTATATCGCCGTTCTGTCTTCCTGTATTTTGTCTGAAAGCTAAGATGTTGCATAATTTCTGTTTTTTCAACGACTGATAAAGCTAAAAAAGCATTCTTATGTCCAATAGATTCCCCACGCTTCTTAACCTTCTCTGTTAGATGACTTACAAGGAAACTGTTAAGTGCGACGTCGCAGGACCAATCTTTAGTAAGGCTCATTCGAAAGTGAAAATTATGACCAGAAAAATATTAACTGGTGATGACGCACCACGTCCACAGAAAACGAGAGTCTGGGATGCGCAGAGATCATGTATTACACCTCACAAAATGGACATCGTCGACATCCAAGAAATCTTAGAAACAAACCATTAACTAGGACCATGGAAACCGAATAAAAATGGCGCGTCTCAATTATCACAAAGGTTCGCACCATCCAGATCAAAGACGAGCTCCTTGGCAGCTACGAAGCGTGCAAGGCATCCACTCTTGAAGAATGCATACAGAAATCACATTGGAGTAACAGGGTGACGAGAACTGATGGAAAGTGATGGCGTGCAACCGAATGCGAAACAGCTTATCGTGGAGCTTATCGTGAAACTGGCTGTCCTTTAAGGCGTTGATGCAGATAGTGCAATAATATGTTTTATACGCACAGAAAAGACAAACATGTGGAGGTTGAATTCATCTGGTGGTTCCAGGTGGTATGAACTGCAATGTCACACACTTTCCAGGAGCGATAGTTTGTTCTTTAGGAGTATGACTTTTATACGCAGACTACGAATGAAACAAAAGCAACTTATTTTGACGAGCTATTAGCCAAATGCAGTGTTCATACCATAGTTGCAGTTATCTAACGCCCATTCTCCCACTCTTGCTTGCTATGATGTAAATATCCCCTACTGCCCTTGCCAAAGTCACTCACATGAGAAATAATCAAGGGGCGCAAAGCAACTCTTAGTTCTTGCAGAGCAATCAATAGCGTTCCAGCATATTTACCATCCGGTTAAAGAGTCAGTTAATTGTATACGAATTGATATTCCATGATCTTGACAGAATTCTCTTGATACCTTTAATTTCCAGGGTCCCTTTCATATGTGTTTCCTCTTCAAATGCAGATTGGTTGCAGTTGAAAACAAATTCCTTACTCAATGATAGGATAAGTTTGAATACCTCCCCCACGAACTTCTGGGCCGATTTCGTAGTATGCTGTGCATCGTCAAGCTTCGTTTGAAATTTCATTGTCCTACAATTCTGTAACACAGTTGGACGTTAAGCAAGCATCCACTATTTCTCTTGAAATCACTATATGTATGTCGCGCGCAGTTTGATGTGGATAACGTAGTAGGTCACCAGCATCTACATCCCGTAAATTGTATCGAGCATCCTCGAAACTCGAAAACATCAGTTTTTGTGACAAGTGCGTCTTGTCTGTTCAATAACCGTAGTTTTTCTTATGCGCTAACGGTCCTATTTCTGCGAACTTCTTCAAAATACACTACTGGCCATTAAAATTGCAACACCGCGAAGATGGCGTGCTACAGAGGCGAAATTTAACCGACAGGAAGAAGATGCCGTGATATGCAAATGATTAGCTTTTCAGAGCATTCACACAAGGTTGGCGCCGGTGGCGACACCTACAACGTGCTGACATGAAGAAAGATTCCAACCGATTTTCATACACAAACAGCAGTTGACTGGCGTTGCCTGGTGAAACGTTGTTGTGGTGCCTCGTAAAGGGGGAGAAATGCGTACCATCACGTTTCCAACTTTGATAAAGGTCGGATTGTAGCCTATCGCAATTGCGGTTTATCGTATCGCCACATTGTTGCTCGCGTTGGTAGAGGTCCAATGACTTTTAGCAGAATATGGAATCGGTGGGTTCAGGAGGGTAATACGGAACGCCGTGCTGGATCCCAAAGGCCTCGAATCACTAGCAGTTGAGATGACAGGCATCTTATCCGCATGGCTGTAACGGATCGTGCAGCCACGTCTCGATCCCTGAGTCAACAGATGGGGACGCTTGCAAGACAACAACCATCTGCACGAACGGTTCGACGACGTTTGCAGCAGCATGCACTATCAGCTCGGAGTCCACGGCTGCGGTTACCCTTGACGCTGCATCACAGACAGGAGCGCCTGCAATGGTGTACTCGACAACGAACCTGGGTGCACGAATGGCAAAACGTCATTTTTTCGGATGAATCCAGGTTCTGTTACAGCATCATGATGGTCGCATCCGCGTTTGACGACATCGCGGTGAACGCACACTGGAAGCGCGTATTCGTCATCGCCTTATTGGCGTATCACCCAGCGTGATGGTATGGGGTACCATTGGTTACACGTCTCGTTCGCATTGAAGGCACTTCGAATAGTGGACGTTACATTTAAGATGTGTTACGACCCGTGGCTCTACCCTTCATTCGATCCCTGTGAAGCCATACATTTCAGCAAGATAATGCACGACCGTATGTTGCTGGTCCCATATGGGCCTTTCTGGATACAGAAAATGTTCGACTGCTGCCCTGGCCAGCACATTCTCCAGATCTCTCACCAATTGAAAACGTCTGGTCAATGGTGGCCGAGCAACTGGCTCGTCACAATACGCCAGTCACTAATCTTGATGAACTGTGATATCGTGTTGAAGCTGCATGGGCAGCTGTACCTGTACAGGCCATCCACGCTCTGTTTGACTCAATGCCCAGGCGCATCAAGGCCGTTATTACGGCCAGAGGTGGTTGTTCTGGGTACTCATTTCTAAGGATCTATGCACAGAAATTCCGTGAAAACGTAATCACTGTCAGTTGGAGAATAATATATTTGTCCAATGAATACCCATTTATCATCTGCATTTCTTCTTGGTGTAGCAATTTTAATGCCCAGTAGTGTATATTCGTAATTGTTGTTTTCCTATACCACAGATGATTTTCCAAATACATAATTACGTTTAGTACCAACTCCTAGGACAGCGACTGTCCTTCAGTACGTTTCACTGGAAACGGGAACTGGGGCTCCCTATCCGACAGTGTCGATGAAGTGCCCCACACCTGTCTCAGTAAAACTTTCTTTCTGTTGCCGTGCACGTGTCACCACCACTATACGCCTTTTGTACATTGTTCGCACGACACCACCCATACCACTGACTGATTTGCAGAAAGGCTAATCCTTCATCCGCCACTTCTTTCTCACTCAGCGAAATTTCTTGGGATTCTTTCTGATGGAATCTCAACTTCGGCTACTGTTACTGGAGATATAACGCAATGTTTGCTTTGTTTATCGCTGCCATTGCTCTGCTTTGTATCAACACCATTAGCACTGTAGCACTACCGTGAGTTACTCGTCGACTAAGCAGTTCAGCTACGCTCCGTAGCCTCGTGCTGTCGACAGCATTTGATACCTTCAGTCCCACCCCCTGTTGGCATCTGCAGCCAGTGTTGTGTTAGCACGGTAGGCAAAATGTGGGGCGTCGAATGACGTTAGATCTGACATGCCAACGCATGTACAGCTTGTGCCTTTACCCTCAGCTAACAGCAAACACGGAAAACAAAATCGTTAATTGGTAGGAGTGAAGCAGGAAATTCAAATGTTGCTTTTACGTCCATTTACATTAACACACCTGGAGGATGCCTTACCTCGGCTTCTTTACGCTTGCCTTAACTCGAGCTGAGACGGCGGCCTCTGATTTTCATAATTTCCTTCGAAGCTTTAAGGTGTTTCATCTAGAGAGATGTACTCCCGCAATTTCATTACTTCAGACTAATTATATTTTTTGCGCTGCTATTTTTTTTCGCCAGTATATTACTGGCGATGTTTCCCATCACTCCTGTCTGCTGTAGGAATGCCCATAAACTTACTCGCGGAGGTTCAGAAGAGAAAGTGAACTTTAACAGTCCCCGCGTAATGCTTTCAGACATACGCTTGCTATCTGAACAACTTAAAGTTTATCATACGATAAAAACTGAAAATGCAGATAAAATGGTCTCATACGAGGCAGACACGATGGACGATTGTTACATTCATTTGTAATCTGCACAACCATCTCTTTTCTGGGGCTTGTAGAGTTTCCAGACTTACGGAGGTTCCAGGCTGTGGCGGAGTGTGTTCCCGCGGCGCGAGTCGCCCAGTGTGGGGGTGGGGGCCGTGGCCCGCTGCGTGGGAGGCCGGCGTGCCTGCAGCCAGACGCACAGGTCGGGGAGTACGTGGAGGAGGCGCGCCAGTCGGCCGTAAACACACTTTCGCTTATTCACAATAGGAGTAGCTTCTTTTCGTTACAGAAATTGTCAGGGAAAGTCCCTGAGGCATTGGCCGTAACTGTGGCATTATTCCAGTACGGGAAGCTTCAGGTATCGCTACACAGTTGGCGGGGACAGGCTCTCGCGAGAATATACGAGAAACACCGAGTCGTACAATTGTACGTCGCAGGTTACGGAGAGCGCCAAGTGAGTCAGTCGGCCCTCAGACACGACGAGGCGGAGGTCTCCGTTTTGGGTCACGAGCGTGGACTTCCCTCTGTACGAGTCAATTACGTTCATTGATATCAGGTGTGCATTACTCGAGCGTTCGCAGTGGTTAATTACATTAGGCATACAGCAATGGCATCCCGATTTTTCGGTTAACAGTATCAGCTGCCCACAGTCCCATCAGAAGCGACTGTTTCTATGTTTACAGCCCGGTAGCCACACCGACTGGGGGAGACGTCATCAGAATTAGCAGTCTCACTGGGCAGGTACGGAACTTTCAGAATGTTTACCGGCGGGGTCAGCTCACCGCCGAGGTAGCCTCAGCTGGACTCCCTAAGCGAAGCGGATCTGACGAGTGTAGCTGCGCGGCCTGACCGTCTGTTCCTTCACAGAGACATTACGCTTTCTTCTTTCCTTTTGCTTCATTTTGCAGTCTAACTCACTGAGGGTTTTGTCACGCATTTGCTCAAAAAGACGTGAGTCCCTCGTGAGGGAATGAGCAGGCAGAATATCTTTTGTGTGTCCAGAGATTCTGCCGTACACTTTCTGGCAGGTGAGAACAGATCAGCGCTTTTTAGTGCAAAGCCACTCTCCGCCACTCAGTGCCTTCATTGCTGCTTTATCTGCGGCGAGGAACCGTATGTCAACCGCACTTGCATATCGGTCGACAATTTCAGTTCGATTATTTCAAAAATGATCTCAACATTTGATGAGTACTTAGCTATTACATTTGTTTTCTCCCTGTTCCGTAAGCGCTGATCGTTCCCACACAAGTACAAAGGGACAGAAGTGCAACTACGGCCTCGGAAGTGTACAGAACAACGAATGGCAGCACCTCTGCTGCTTACCTAACGAGATACCCTGGGTAAACACGGCTACAGCTAAGAGGAAAATACAGCTCAGAGGCGGATTCCAGAGACTAAAGCGAGAGGAGAGTGGTATGCCGATTACATTATTGGGAATTCCAGCTTTTCGAGCTGTAGTTATTTGACTGTCACGCAGTACTTGGCGGGTAGACTGTGATGAGACAGGCTAAGTGTGCGGCGCTCCAGGAGATGAGAGTACAGAATGCCCGGGGTCGTCATTCACGGCCCAGCCTGGACTGGAGATCTGAAGTCACCAGGAGAGGCTCCCACCGGCTGCCGCTCCAGTCTGGAGCGCCCTGCCGCCTGCAGCCCAGCTGCCTCTCGGCCAGCCTCGAGTCTCCTCTCCAGCCCCGCACTGCCAGCTCTGACACCAACGTGAGACTGTATCTGCTCTGGCGTTCTGCAAAGATCTATGAGCGCGGGTCCATAAGTCTTCTTCCCAATCTCACCAATCAAACCATTTAACGAGAAGTGAGATTTTCACTTAAATATTACTGTCTGCGCCTAGCCAGGTACTTCGCACGTTCCTGTGGTACCGGTGCTAACTCTGTCAAGCTGGGGCAGAACAGCATGGCTGACATGCGACATTAAATTATTTTGTTGAAAGGATGTCGAAAATATCGCAAGCGAGCTGTCTCAAGGACTGAGAAATGTAACCAATTACGTATTGTATACCGAGTGACTCCCCGTGAGATGGGCGAGAATGCAACGTGGCATTCTCCGCTCTGCTCAGGGCCTCGATGCACGGATTGTCCACACCGATGCTGCAGTCAGAACTTTGGCTCATACGGAATGACGGCACAGCGTCCAGTGTTGTACTGTCGCCGCAGCTCTTCCCGCTCCCTCGTCAAGAGGAGCCGCAGCAGTGGCCGCCGTGCTGACGATCAGCTGACTTGTTGACCTTTTGCTTGTAAAAGTGTGCAGCACACTTCACGCCGTGTCGTTGGCTGCAGCTCTCTTAGTGTTTCACTTTCAGTAGGTGCTAGTACTGATGTCCATATGAGTAGCCCGTGGAAGCTCGTGAGTCAGAGTGCACACCTCGAGGTGACTGAAGAACATTTTGCAGATTGGCCACTGGGGTTCACAACGTGCGACAACCCGGAGCAGGCGCCCCCCGCGTGGTCAGCTGCGCAGCGCCTGACAGACCGCCTCAGGGACTTCGGACCGCCGCCGCCGCCAGCAGGTGGAGCGGTGGAGGGAGGGGAGTGCCCCGGAGTCCTGGCGCAGCTCCGCCGACTCACGGATGACGAATTCCGGGAACTCGAGATGGAGCTCCACTGCCGGATCGCTGACGACTGTATCGACTCCCTCTGTGTACCGAGGTAAGTAGACCACTCGACGCCATTACTACTAACCGTACAACTAACTCTTTCCTTAAATTTATTCTCAATGCTGTCACCTACTTTTCCTATTTTGCGATACTAACTATCTGTAAATAAGGGCGCATTTGTGAGACCCAAAGAGGAAGCGCGCTAATACCTTCTGCCGCCGCCTCTTCTGTTGACACTTTCCACCGAGCAATCAATGGAATGTGCCTAGTAGCATACGTCTCTCTCCACTCGCTGTCTCCGCATATTGCTACAGCAGACAGTAAATGATCTGATGATGATAGTCAAAGACTGAAAGCGGCAACTGACAACAAAAGCTTTTGCGATCGAGACTGCTAGCCTTACTAAAATTGAATTTATATCCCTATTTCCTAACCGTATTATCAAAAATTAATAAAAGTACAGTGTCGTTTGAGATGACAACAGCAGTAGCTCGATGTCGTTGTTAGTTGTAAATCAGTTCAAAAGTGAACAATAAACACTGCAAGTGGCGAAATTAATTACTTTTCGAAAGAAGCAATTATAGAGTCAACACCCTGCACCACCAGACTACAGTAATACTCCACAACATTTGCTGTATATACGTAATTAAAATCTCTAACAAGGCAGCAGTCAGCAACAGTAAAATTATGGAAGCCATAGGAATCGTACAGCCAACCAGTGGCACGTCAGATGTTTATTCACACTTTTGCCTTGCTTTACTGTTCATTAAGCCATGTGGCTATACCTTAGCATTTATATGGGTCATTTTAGTGTTGACTGAGCTTTATGACCTGTTTTCTCTTTTCACACAATAAGTTGGCAGACGTTACTAGTTCTTCCAAGGAAGAAAGGTTTATATCTGTTTAAACCTAGGTAAGGATTCGAATAAACTTGTGAAGTACAACAAGCTGGTGCATGATTCCCAATCTTTCCATGCATCATTAACTTATAGTAATACAGTCACATTCAAGCCAACTTTTGCTTCAAGGATCATGAAATGGCATCACGGTATTACCGCCTCTAGCCTCCAAGACTTCGTCAACTCCGCGAGGAAGAGAGTTCCGAAAGTTTCTTCAGATACGCAGCATCTGCCCGAGGCCTCCCACTGATGCATCAGATCCCGCAGAGCTACCTGTGTGTGGGGATGTCGGCTGCCACGTCTCAGCTGCTGTTCCAGACAGTACCGTACAACGTCTGCGGCTCTGAGACCGGGTTGCCTAGTGGTCGCCTCGAAGTGCTGTAGGGCGCCTGAGTGTTCGTGAAACCGGGAGTGTATGCACGCAGCCCTGGGAACACGACTGTGTGTGTCATCTTCTACAACGCAAGTGTCCAGATAATAGGACAACACTTCGTCACCGAGAATGTTGAAATAAACGTGCTGGTTCAGGTTCACATTGACCGTAGTGACTGAATCCAAGTCGCGGTGATAGAAACACCCCTATGACACCATGGAACCACCAGTGGCTTGAACTGCATCCTCTATAGGCCGTCGGCCCCATCGCCACCTCCATAATTTCAGAAGAGGCGAAATCGCGCGACTCGTGTGACGCACCTCCACCCACCCACTGTCCGTCTCTGTGTGGTTTGGCCCACTCAAGACGCGCAGCTGTGTGTGTCTGTGTGAGCGACGGCCGCTGACTCCAAATGTCGAGTCTGTGCAGCCACCTTCCGAACGGTTGCTAGGCAGCTGGTTCAGATGGAGCTGCTTTGCCAGGCATTGGCAATTTCGTTCGAAACCGATCGACAGTCACTTGGAGTGGCAATCGTCAACAGCCCTGTCAGCTGGGATCTTTTTACGCCACTGCCTCACATCACTACGAGTGGTTCACCATTCGTTCCAGATACTTGGACAGTCCACATTGATAGACCAACAGATCGTGTAACTTTACTAGTGGTGTGGTCGTGGACATGTCGAAACGCAAAAATTCCTTTCTGACACTTCTCGACGCAGGTGACCGCCCTGATCCCACGCCAGCGACTGGCACGTACACACCGCGATTGTCACCTCACCCTCACCTCTGACGTCAACGGTGGAGCGTCACGTGACCGCCTGGCTCCTCCCCTGCAGCACGGCATCCAACCCCCCATGCCGGCACGGTAGCTCAGCGTCTTCGGTCAGAGGGTTAGCAGCCCTCTGTAATTAAAAAAAACTGAGCTAATCGATCAACAACGAACTTCAACGGATGTCTTATGACGTCCGCAACGACCAATCACAACGAAAAAAAAAAGCCTCCAAAGCGACTTCTGTGGTCAATTGAGTGGAGGCATAGCATTTCGTCTGATGAGATTAGCTCATGCTTTCCAGGAGGTCTGCGTTTTGTACACTTTTAGCCAACACATAATTCGTCTATGATAAGCATCAGGTGGGAAATAACTTTGTAGTTGGCGACTTCAAGCATACTTTGTTTGTTTTTAATTTCACTCATAAATGGTGTACCATAATCGGTGGATTACTTTCTTTCTACAAAAGACATATCGTTTTACGATCGCCACCCAAGTGTTGTTATTGCTGTTAGAGGCATATGTGTACTGTTCACTGAACATACACAAATTTCCAATCTTAGTTCCTCATTTGCATATAATGCCATTCTAATATCATAAAGGGAAACGTTCCCGATGTTCTGCAACTACTGTTTACATAATCACGGACTAGGATTCATGTTCTTATGCTGAGATATTATGGGTAGTGATTAAATTCGTAACATCTGCACAACATTGGGAAAATGTTTGCGTTGTGATACTGTTTTCGTGCTCTGTCGATGATCGAACGATAATTCATTTACTTAATTTCATTTTCTGTCAAATATGGTTATGTCTCCGTCATACACACATGAAAAAAGTTTTGCATCACCCCAGTTCCCAGAACTGCTGAAGATAGACGTTGATTGTGGATATTGTATCACAGTTACAGTCCCTTCCACTGTTCAGAGATGTCACTAAACCCGCCCCAAGACATAAACAACCGTGCATGACCAGCGCTCATTAGACGGAAGGGATCCGACAGTTCCAGTCGTTCCACCAGGAAGGAGGTACACGGCTGGTGTTGTCTGTAGTTCAACCATGCCTAGACGGTCAATACCGCGGTTCGATCGCCTCCGTATTGTTACTTTGTGCCAGGAAGGGCTCTGAACAGGAGAAGTGTCCAGGCTTCTTGGAGTGAACCAAAGCGATGTTGTTCGGACATGGAGGAGATGCAGAGAGACAGGACCTGCAAATCACATGCCTCGCTCAGGCCGCCCAAGGGCTACTACTACTTCAGTGGATAACCGCTAGCTACGGATTATGGCTCGGAGAAACCCTGACAGCAATGCCACTATGTTGAATAACGCTTTTCGTGCAGCCACAGGACGCCCTGTTACAACTGAAACTGTGCGCAATCGGCTGCATAATGCGCAACTTCACTCCCGACGTCCGTGGCGAAGTCCATCTTTGGAACCACGAGACCGTGCAGCGCGGTACGTGACCCACCAACCAATCTGACGGATCTACGCCGATTCGCCGTTGAGGAGTGAGACAATCTGGACCAACAGTGCCTTGAAAAACTTGTGGACAGCACGCCACGACGAATACAGGCATGCATCGATGCCAGAGGACGTGCTGCTGGCTATTAGAGGTACCAGTGTCTACAGCATCTGGACCACCACCTCTGAAGGTCTCGCTGTATGATGGAACAACGTGCAACGTGTGGTTTTCTTGACCAATAAAAAGGGCGGAAATGATGTTTATATTGATATCTATTCCAATTTTCTGTACAGGTTCCGGAACTCTCGGAACCGAGGTGATGCAATCTATTTTCTGATGTGAAATTCATCTCAACATATCCATTTATTACTAAGCGAGCTAATAAGACTCCTGAAACGTTGACCTGTCACATTCAAAAGGGTAATTAGATTAGGAAGGAAGACTCTAAAGCAGTAGATGAGTTGTCCTATTCAGGTAGCAACATAACTGTTTGCAGCCGAAGTGGACAGGACATAAAATACAGACTGGCTAGGGCTTGGAAAACATCTCTGGAAGAGAGTAATTGTTTTGCTCTTTAACATAAATTTGACCTTTAGGCTGTCATTTCTTAAGGTTCTTGTCACAAGTGTAGTCTTGTATGGAAGTGAAACATCGATGGTAAGCAGCTGACACAAGTAGAGAATATGAGGTACTGAGATGTAGTGCTAGAGCAAACTGCTGAAGAGTAGGTGTTTAGATGGTACAATTAATGAGAAGATACTGAATCGAATTAGAGACAGTAAAAAATATGCCACAATTTGACTGAAAGAAGGGATCAGTTGACAGAACACCTCCAGGGACGTCATCGAATCGTCCGTTTGGTAATGGAGAAGTAGTGTGGGGAGAAAAACTTGTAGAGGGACACCGAGTGATGAGTACAGCAAACAGGTTCAGACGAATGCAGGCTGCAGTAGTGGAGGGGCTCGCACAGGATAGTGTAGCATGGAGAGCGGCATCAAACCGGTCTTCCAACTAACACTGACAGCGACAAATAACTACAACAATTGTAATGATAACAGAAATAACGTTATTTCTCACTAATCTGAAACCTGAATCTTGCTGACAGATGGAAGCTGTGTGTCAGGCCGGCACTCAAACCCAGTCCTCCTCCTTCTGCGGACACTTCTCACACCAACTGTAGTGTCGATGTGGGCATTGTCGGTCCGCCTTGATGCAAAATATATTTGTTGTTCATTTATTTATTTATTTATTGCCCATGTTAGTTAGAGACAAATATCGCCATCAATGTAAAACATGCAGAAAATAGCACAGCTATAAAACGCTGTAAAACGTTATTACATGTTTACTGTTTGTTTTTTAAATATTGTGTTCTGTTGGTACTTTCATAATAGCTTATTTATTATACATTACAGCGTGGTTTTAAGATTCTTGTTGGTGTTTGGGGCATATTTTCTGTGTTTCTCTGTTGCCGTTTTTCTCAACATAAATCATGTCATTTGCAACTGCGTGAGCGACTGTTAGTAAACAAATACGAAAACGTGAACTTACGTATGTCAGCGTTATGCAGCTGGGACTACGGTAGTGTTGTGGATAAAGTTTTGGTGTGTACTAGGTTGTTACATAGTTTCTCGTGTACTCATGTTCGCTGGACGGCTTGCAGCTAGTTCTATACACAGAAAAACATAACTGTCGCACTTCTTCCATAATGCATAACGTTACGCCAACTTGCCGCGGGCGTGTCTCGTGAGAAATGTATCACACGTTGCAAGAAGGTTATGAAAATTTAAGCGCGAGTTCTGACGACTTCCGTTCCTCATTTATGTGTCTCTGTCTGATGGGCGAGTGGTTCTTTTGCAAGTGTGTGCTTTCTGTTGTGTGTCGTGCGCCAGTTCTCTCAGAGCAGTGAAGATTGTGTCGTTGAAAAGTGTTGTTTCTTCGTTTATTACGTTTTTCCCTTCCACTATTGCTTTTTGTATATAATAATTTTCTTCTGTTGTTGTTGGTATAAACAGAAAAACTTCTGGGATAGAATAAAATGACCAACCTAAGTGATTATTCAACACAAAGAAATCAAAGGAACCCAGAGACATTAATAGAAAGCATCACACGCATCCTCACACAGAACCAGACAAAAAGAATGATACAAAGGAGTCCTAGAGCTCCACTCTCAACAGGCCTCCCAGAGGTCCACAAACTTCTCACTCTAGTCAGGCCAGCGGTGGACTTCAGATAGACACATGTACACATTCCTAGAGAAAACATACACATACACAAACAACAGAAGCTTCAAAACGCCAGAAGACATAATAGAGAAAATTAAGAACATCCCCCCAACAGCAAAACTTGTATCTTCTGACATTACATCCATGTACACACACATACTCACAGAAGAAACTATAAACACTATAGAACAACAACTAAAGTACAAGAAATTCCCAGAAAGACAAATAAATGAAATCTCAACCATTCTTAGTCTAATCACTGAACAAAACTACTTCACTTTCAGCAACAACTTCTGTTTGCAAAAAGAGTGGCTAGCCATGGGATATCCCCTGAGTGGGAAATTATAAGGCATATTCTTGGATCGTATAGAGAACACAATATTCAACAACTTTTTAAAACAAAAAAATGGTTCAAATGACTCTGAGCACTATGGGACTTAACATCTATGGTCATCAGTCCCCTAGAACTTAGAACTACTTAAACCTAACTAACCTAAGGACATCACACAACACCCAGCCATCACGAGGCAGAGAAAATCCCTGACCCCGCCGGGAATCGAAACCGGGAACTCGGGCGTGGGAAGCGAGAACGCTACCGCACGGCCACGAGATGCGGGCTTTAAAACAAGATGAGTACAAAATAATTGACTGGTACCGATACGAGGATGACATAATTGTCTTATAGATGAAACACAAAACAGTTGAAGAGCTACACAGTAACATCAACACAGTACTACCTCAGTCCCACTTCACAAAGGAAAGAGAGAAAAAAAAAAAAAAACAAGAATCTAAATTTCTTGAATCTTACAGTTACAAGAAACAAGCACCAACATTATTTTCCCATCTTCAGAAAATCCACGTCCACAACCACTGCTACCCATATCTCATCCAACCACCATACATTCAGTAAATATGCCAGCTTTGCACCCATGCTCCACAGGATAAACAGAACACGCCTTAAACTGAAGAGTACACACAGGAACTAAATATAATCAAACACAGCCGGCCGGAGTGGCCGAGCGGTTCTAGGCGCTACAGTCTGGAACCACGCGACCGCTACGATCGCAGGTTCGAGTCCTGCATCGGGCATGGATGTGTGTGATGTCCTTAGGTTAGTTAGGTTTACGTAGTTCTAACTTCTAGGGGACTGATGACCACAGCAGTTAATTCCCATAGTGCTCAGAGCCATTTGAACCATTTATAATCAAACAGATTGCTGTTGAAAATGACTACGAAACAGATATCATAAACAAGCTCAAAAGCAAGGTAAATATGAAACATAAAAATAGTGGCCACCCATTCAAAAGCACAAGCAAAGAATCTGAAAACCCACAGGCCAAACACACAGACAACACAGCAGACTACATTACTCCAGGATACGGAAACATATGGTACACACTGACATACAGTAATAAAATATCACATAGAACTGGAAACAACTTGAAAAAGCAAGGGATCCCAATAACATTCTAAACAAACAACATAGTTCATAAAAGGCTAAGACCAGACAAAAGAATCTCAGAAAAATTCAGCATGCTGGAATATACCAGCTCTTATGTAACTGCTATTATACCTAACCCATAGGAGAAACAATCAAAAATATCCGAACGAAGTACACAGAGTCCTAAAAAGTGACAGCACACATTCCACTTTCGCAAGCTCACATGTAACTGCTATCAGATCTAACCCATAGGAGAAACAATGAAAAATATCCGAAATATCTACTAATATCGAAAGTGATCTACACATAACAGAATGCACACACACACGCAAAAAGACATAAACGAAGAACAGAACTTCCGCTACAATTTTCATAGCGTCCTTGTAACATGCGATACATTTCTCGCGACACATGCTAATGGCAAGATGGCGTAATGTTTTGGATTATAAACGAAGTGCGAAACTTACGTTTTTCTGTGTGTAAAACTAGCTGAAAGCCGTGCCGCGAACGTAAGTACACGAGAAACTATGTACAACGGAGTACACATCAAAACTGTATCCACAACACTACGGCAATCCCAACTGTATACCGCTGACATACATAAGTTAATGTTTTTGTATTTGTTTAGTGATAGCCGCTCATACAGTTGCAGATGACATAACCTATGCCGCGAAAAACGGCAACAGAGGCACACAGAAAATATGTCCCAAACACCAACAACAATCTTAAAACAATGCCGTACTGTATAATAAATAAGGTATTATGAAAGTACTCACGGAAAACAGGATTTATAAAACAAACAGTACACATATAATAATGTTTTACAGTGTTTTATAAATCTGCTATTCTCTGCATGTTTCAGATATAAAGATCCCATGACCCATTAATGATGGCGACACTTGTCGCTGAAACTAGATTGGGGAATAAATAACTAAACAACAAAATCGTTTTGCATCCAGAAGGACTCACAGTTCCCTTTTTTTGTATGCAAACACCATCTGGAAGAGTTCCAAATAAAATTATTCTATGGAGACATGACTCACGACTTGTACTTACAGCTTCAGTTTTGACATTTTCTTTTCTCCGGCACCTCGTTCTCGGAATGATAAGATGTCAGCCACGGCAATTTGGTATGCATGTTCCTGTCTTGGAAGAGGCGTATGAAGAGCTGGAAAGAAGACAGGACGACAGGCAACTCCTACGGATAGCTAAAGCAAGAGATAAGGCGACCAAGGACATAACATCAGTGAGGTCAATAAAGGATAAATCAGGTGTAGTATTATACGACCTTGAGAAAATCCTGAATAGGTGGTGGGAGTACTTTCAAAGGCTATTGAATGAGGAAAATGTATGAGAGAAGTATGAGTAAGGAGATATAAATGAAAGAATGACCCAAAGTATAAGTAGGAAAGAAGTCCAACATGCGATGAAGAAAATGAAAAATGGGAGGCCCTAGGAGCTGACCAAATCCCAATAGAAGCATGGAGAAGTCTGGAAGAACAGGGTACTGATATTCTCTGGGATCTAATGCAGAAGATCTGTAAAGGAGAAAGAACGCCGCATGTGTGGAGAAGCAGTATGCGTCTATATAAGGGCAATTACAGAGGGATAAAAGTGATGTCCCACACAATGAAGATCTTGGAAAGGATATTTGAGAACACGGTGCGTCTAGAAACTGACGTATGTAAACAACAGTTTGGATTTATGCCGGGAAGAGGAAAAACCAACAAAGGATTGGAAAAACCTATAAATTAACCTGCAAGGAGAACAACTGATGATCAAGAAATTTAAATACCTAGGCTCTTACATGAAAAGTAATGGAGGAATGGAGGTCGAAATACAGCAGAGGATAAATAGTTATGGATGAACTGGAGGAAACTGAGCTGAGTACTGTGTGATAAGAAGGTTAGCTGCAGAATGAAAGGAAAGTTTTACAAGTCTGTGGTGAGCCCTGCGATGCTGTATAGTGCAAAAACTTGGCCAATTACAAAAGTCCAAGAGAAAAAGATGGAAGTGGCTGAAATGAGAATGATAAGGTGGATGAGTGGGGTGACACGAAAGGATAGACCAAGGAAAGTGTACACCAGGGGAACAGTGAAAGTGGAGCCCATAGGGGAGAAGATCCAAGAAAGCAGGCTGAGATGGTATTTACACGTGCAGAGAAGAGGGGAGTACTACGCGGGAAGTTGAAGACCTAGAAATCGAAAAATCAAGGAGAAGAGGAATACCGAAACTGAGGTGGAAAGACAAGTTAGCAGGAGACCTACGGGAGAAAAGATGGCTCAGAGAAGAAGCACTGGATAGGAATTTATGGACGAGAAGGATCCGGCAAAACAACGCCGACCCCACATGATGCAGGAAAAGGCTGATATGACGATTATGACGATGGCAATGATGTTCCTGTCATTTCTTTGGAATGTTTTAGGCAAACAGTAGCAAGCGTAAGTCACAATAGACGGATCAGGTGTCCTTGTTTGACAAACAGTTTAGGAGCTTTTCAAATCGCTGCTTCTAACACTCTGACCTTGTATACAGGATGATACTGGCTGTGTAATTCCCACCAGATGTTCTGATTATGTTACTTCGTGATCTTCCTAAATTACTTCAGGCAAATGCCCAGGTGATTCCTTCCAGGACTTCACGGCCAACTGTCTGCTCATCCTCGTTAAACTAGACTTATGGGTGTCCACATGCCTCTATATACATGTTTTCAGTTGTCAACCAGCTCACAGGCAGGCGTGTCGCGGGGGAGCTGTGGGGCTCCTGCTGCACGTGTCGGACGTTAATGATCTGACAGACGTAGTTAACAGTCACTGCACAGACGGTGTAGTTGTCTGTAACAAAGTGAACATGGTCAGGGAAGGAGGGGAAATGTTGGATTCTGCTCGCGACGACAACGCACAGGAGGTCGCGCAGTCAGGATTTATAAGTGGGCATCCGAGGCTGCCGTCGAATGACAGTACAGGAAAATAGCTAAAATAAAGAGAACATATTTCAGTGCACACTGTGCAAGGAGCGCGCCCAGAGACGGAAGTTACCAGGTTTAGGCCATTCTAGGAGGCCAAACTACTAATTGAAGATGGCAACGGAAGGGGAGGCGATTCACATTAACTGATGTTCGTGGCCGTTCGTGGAACGTCTCCCAAGAAAGACGTCTGTTCTGCTCGAGGTCTGGATCACGAGACAGAGAAGCAACCGTGTTCTGCATTGCAGAGTGCTCCAGTGTCCACACACGTGACCTGTATCCCACACACGCTACTGGGTAAAACCGATGGCGTGAATCCACTAGCAGTCTGAGCACAGGCGCCTCTTGTCAGCGGCTTCAACTGGACAGAGCTGCCACAGGCAGGCAACTTCTGTCGCGTAGGCACAGCGGAAGTTGCTCTGGGAGAAAACTTGTAAAGATTTCATTGGGCCTTTGAAGTAAATTCTTTAAACCATTTCACTAAAATATTCCTTTACTGGCTATCAGCACGTCCAAAAGTACTATCTCAAAGCAAAAGCACCGCATGTACCTAATCACATCTGGATAAGATCTTAACCTTCGAGCTGGACAGTGTCATTTATCACAAATTTCTTTCGATATACATTGTTAACTGCCTTACGCATTTTCGAGAACTACTTGAAACTTTTCACATCTAAGCGCTGTTCTCCCAAACCTTTTGCTAAAAGAAAGCTGCGGTCTGAGCTGCAACTTAAGGTAGTAGAGGTGCTTTTCCTTTTTCTCTCGTCCAAATGTCACACACCGTCCTCTTTTCTTGGTGGCAGGCTACCCAATTGTATCAACCCACGGATCTTTGAATTTTTCTAGGAAAGTTGCTACGTTGACAGGAAGTGAAGCAACCTTAGCTGTTTTGACTAGCTGAAGCCTCGCAAGGGAAAATGCTAAGTCTCTCAAGGAAAATGCTCCTTTTCTGGATTTACCTCATTTGCGTCGAAAATGATTTGAGCTCTTATTCCAGCTATATCCATTACAGAATAGGATAAGACCAGTGGCCATCTTCTTGTGACCCATGCTATGGAATACGCTCTTCCCAGTTGATCGACTATGTAGACCCCTCCATTTGAGACATTGTAATAAATGCCTTATTGCAACAAGTTTATCAGTTGCTCTCCCTTCTTGTCTTGAGCTTTTGTCTTCAAAACGGATGCAACGTAAAAGGAACAGCAGTCTTCTATAGCTCATCACAGCTCCCGTAATCTCCATATTTCTGCCATCTGCTTTCCTCAATTCGACAGCATTAGTGTGGCTGGCTTGCGTAATCCCAAAGAGGTAAAGCAATCCCAGTAATGCCATTATTTCTTCTTCTGTAGTGTTCTTAGCATCCCTTTCTCTTGAATACTGTACACTTTCTTTCTTAGACTGAGTACAGAAGAGTGTGTACTTAATATTTTGTCAATCGTTTCCAGGCTACGTACTGTCCATTTCACTTATGACCTCTCTGGATACACTTTCTGACCCAGGAAATATTTTTACAATATTCTTTCTTTTTGTTTTTATGACTACATTAGCGCATAATTGATTCCATTTTCATTTTTCTCTTTCCTAATAAAAATATAAACTGCGGAGAGCGACTATTCGCGGTCATCGTCTGAATTGTGTTCCCGTTCGGGATCCAAACCTCGGTCACGTCGTGTGGCAAACTGTTCCTCTTCTTCCTCAGCGTCGTCGCCAATTTTCTTGCCCGATTCGGTGTCGAACCCTGGATCCTCATCGAGTGGCCATGCAGGCACCTCGTTGTCGGCCAGCTTTGTTGTGACCTGTACAGGGTGGCAGGGCCCGCTTGTGGACGAAAGGTAACGAGATGAGAGTGAAAGGAACGCCACTTACACGACTGGGTGCGTTGTGTACCTTGTATTCTAAGACGGCACTCGCGTTGTTTATTATACGTTTCTACTGCTCACTTGGACGTATGACAACACAACTTACCACTGAGCTAGTTGAAGCTATAATGAAGGTATAGGTACGGCTGGCAATTTTATAACATCAATGCAATTTTTTATTTATTATGCAGAGAATTGGCAAGACAGTGCCATTTGCGGTTGGCCCATTTTATGCACAGTCGCGCTCAATCGAGAGTTAAACTACAGTGAAGACTGAAAACTTCCTTTACTTGTTTGTAAACGTAAAACTGTGCACTTAAAAAATAAGCAGATAATAGTTATCCTACACCTGCCATACCAGTGAGTAATATTTGGAATCAGTCGGTTTACAGAAACACGTAGATGTACGAAACACAGAAACCTGTACTGGCATTCTCAATTATTCCCTTAAAGCCTACCTGTAAATAAAAGTTATTTGAAAACGTCCTGCCTTCAACAAAACACAGTTTCTTCTTTTTCACCCATACACGTTTCGGCGAAGCTTTACCGTCATGAGAGGTTCCCTTCATTTTTCTGCCGAACAATGAATATGTTCAAACTTCCTGGCAGATTAAAACTGTGTGCCGGACCGAGACTCGAACTCGGGGCCCTTGCCTTTCGCGGGCAAGTGCTCTACCAACTCAGCCACCCAAGCACGACTCACGCCCCGTCCTCACAGCTTTCAATCCGTCAGTACCTCGTTGAATCGTGTTTGGGTAGCTCAGTTGGTAGAGCGCTTGCTCGCGAAAGGCGAAGGTCCCGAGTTCGAGTCTCGGTCCGGCACACAATTTTAATCTGCCAGAAAGTTTCATATCAGCGCACGCTCCGCTGTAAAGTGAAAATTTCGCTCTAAAAACATCTCCCTGGCTCTGGGTAATCCATTTCTCCGCAATATCCTTTCTTCCAGGAGTGCTAGTTTCTGCAAGGTTCGCAGGAGAGCTTCTGTGAAGTCTGGAAGCTAGGAGACGAGGTATTAGCGGAATTAAAGCTGTGAGGACGGGGCGTGATTGGGTAACTCAGTTCGCGTGGCCAGCAGTCTGGCTTTAGCTGTCGCCGCGGTCGCACGCTCCTCAAGTTTGCTCCGTGAACGTTCAGTGTTTACGTCAGTGTTTTCGTGTTTCGTGACTGTTTATTGGCTATTGGTCTTCGTTCATGTCGTCTTTCTACGTAGTGCTGTTGGGATTTCGGCGTTTTCCGAAATTTCTTCGCTGCAGAACACCATGGCAAACTCTGTGAGAAAAAACACCCTGACTTTCATCTTCAACAAGTACACCCGTCGAGTACAGCCCTCTGCAGTTGAAATACACGACTAGATTACCGCGGTATTTTGGCTTCATCCTGAATCTGCTCATACCATGCAGCTAGACTCTGATGAATACTGCATTTTTGTAAAGTTTAACGATTCCGTGAGTGTAGACCGCTTTCTGGAAAAATTTGGTTATGAAACGGAATTTATACACCGTGATGTACTAAAAGTACTGTAAAACTCAGGAATTCCGAGTCTGTAATTAGAAATGTTAGGGTTTTGAATATTCCCATAGAAGTAGACAACTCGAAAATTAAAGATGTCCTTTCAAAGTGTGGGGTTGTCAGGCAAATAGTCAACGAAAGGTGGGCTTCGCATTTCAAGCTGCAGTGCTTTAACGGCATTCGCTCCGTGGAGATGGAAGTGAAGGCAAACATTCCCTCCCACATCTTTTTTGACGGGCACAAGGCGCATGTTACCTACTCAGGGCAAACCCCTACATGTCATGTATGTAACGAATCTGGTCACCTCCGTCAGGACTGCCCTCGCCGTGTTTTTGTGCAAACAAATAACCTTACGCAACGCCGGAAATTAACACTCAACGATTTGTTGCCAGCCAGTAATACAACAGAGGCGGCGGCTGTCGTGGATCCTGTTACTACCTCTGAAAATGTTGCACATAATGTTAATGACTTTCCGTCTTTAAAACCTGCATTAACTGCTGAAATTCCGTCCCGTGACAGCGAGACTCCCACTAAAAAGCGTCCTCTAGAGGACACTGAAAAAAATGTTGATGAGGACTCTTCCTGTGAAACACCCGTTGCCAGGAAGCCGAAGCCAAGATCTGTTGGAAGTGGTAAAAGGAGATGAAATGCAGTTCGATGTGGCTCCCACTTCCGCACAAGGAATTATACCGCCACGAAATGTGACCCTGAGCCTGAGGTCACAGCTGCAATAACCGCATCGAGTGCACAGCCCATACAGTGCGAACAGTACGAGGAAGTACCAAGTAAACAACCTGCTGGCTCCGAAGCGCAACACCGCGCCGAAGGAGGAAATAAACAAGCATCACCGCCTCGCCAGCAGGACAACGCAACCGACAACACCCCGGAGCCAAATATTGACGACTCGCTAGCCACCGCCGTTGCGCAAGACGACCACCGTCGGAGGCTGCGACCGAAACCAGGTCTTGCTGTCACGCGTCATCAAGTGAAAGCCACACCAGAGAAGAAAGACATCAAGAAAAAGAATATTAAATATGAAGTCATCAGGGCCAACACTGACGAGGAGAAAGAGAAAGACCTCAGTGACTTATAGCAATGCATTGTCAGGATTTCAGGATAATTTTCTTTTCAAGCACTTTGTTTAAAAGCGGTATAAATTTTTCTATGAAGTTAGTGCATGTAATCGGCACAGAGCTTGTAAAGATCGTGACTTGTAGAGAAGCTCGTTGCTGCTATAATCATACCGACCAAATAGCTTCTTCTGGTACGTCTGTGATGCAAGTTTATACCATTACTACTATTAACATTAATAAAATACAGTCACCCTTCAAATTGGCGGAATCAGAAGAATTCTTGTACCAGTCTGGGACAGATATCGCGTTGCTACAAGAAGTTGCGATGACGGCATTTCGGATCCCAGGCTTTTTTGAAATTGTTAATGTTTCTACGGAAGCCATATCGGTACAGCCATTCTTATAAGAGAAGGCATTCCGGTGACTGAAATCGAACAACTAGAATCAGGAAGAGCCGTAGGCATAAAAATTTTCGATATGACAATGCTTAACCTTTACGCCCCATCAGGAAATTCCCATAAACTGGATGGTGCGATGTTTTTTCAAGATGAACTAATTTATTTATTGAGGAAAAATCCGTGTTCTCTTATATTAGGTGGACATATTAACTGTGTTTTAAACCAGAAAGATCAACAACCAAATTTCAACTACTCGCCGTAGTTAAAAAAGTTAGTAAGTGATCTACAACTCAAATATGTATAGGAACTTCAGCACCCGACATCAGTCGAGTTCACGTATATAACCAGCCACTCCTGCAGCAGACTAGATAGAATTTACGCGCCACCAAATTTGGAAAATTTTTTATTAAACGTTGAAACAGTTCCCGTGTATTTTAGTGATCACAGTACACTTTTAACTTGCTTTAATTTAAGTGTACAGCCAACCTGTCGATTCAGAGAGCAATGGAATTTGAATATATCTGTTTTAACTGACGAAGAACTGGACTATGTGCCTCCACACAGCAGACAAGCACCCAACAGTCATTGACTGGTGGACTAGGAGGGCTAAACCAAGGCTGCTGAAAGTTGTCATGCAGTATAGTGTAGCGAGGCGCAGGGAGTTGAGGAATACAATGGAGTTTTGTTATAAAGTTATAAGAGACATATCAAGAGGCACATGATGACGTAATTCGTCTGAATGGTATCAAAAAATAAAAGCCAAGTTATTAAGCATTAAACAGCAACAGATGGAGGGACTAAAAATTAAATCGAAAGCCACATCAGTAGCAGCTGGTGAAACTGCTTCTTTGTATCACTTGGTGCGGCATGCTAAAAACAGACATCAAACTTTTATTGATGAAGTCCAGACGCAGACTGGTACAAGGTTCACATGCCAGAAAGAAATACTGGACGAATTCCACAGGTACTATGACAACTTATATGCCCCTACCGCAGGGGACGATGTAGCTCTCGAGGACTTTCTCACTATTTTAGGTCCACAGTTGTCGGGAACAGAAAACGCTGACATCCTGTCACCTATTACTAAAGATGAAGTGCATGAGGCAGTGCCTAACTCACCTCTCAAAAAATCTCCGCGACTTAATGGCCTCCCTGTGGATTTTTATGCCCGCTACTGGTCTATAATTGGGGACAAGATCACTTCCATGGCGAATGAGGTCCTGACCGGAAAAGCTGTCCCTGCAGAGTTTAAGGAAAGTAAAATAGTACTGATTCCTAAGAGTAAAGGCAAAACCAACTTAAACAATTTTCGGCCTCTTTCGCTACTAAATTCTGATTACAAAATAATTTCGCGTATTTTCAACAAAAGACTCCGTGCCTTTTCCAACAAAATATTGAGTCATCATTAATCTTGTTCTCCACCAGAACGATATTCGAAAGTCTATCTGCATACAGAGACGTCATTGCAATTACGTCAGTGGCAAGTATAAAATGTGCTTTAATCTTTATAGATTTCAACAGAGCTTTTGACCGCGTTGGTCATAGATACCTCTTTGCAACGCTGTCAAGAATGGCTTTCCACCCTCAGATTGTCAACATGCTAAGAAATATTGCAACAGGTATAAATTCGAAAATAGCAATCAATGGGCAGACATCTAAACCCATACAGATAAGGCGAGGTGTTCCACAGGGCAGTCCCTTATCTATGTTTTTATTTACCGTATCTTTAGAGCCCTTTCTCCGCACTGTCCACGCAAGATTAACAGGCATAACATTGAGTGGTGAGAAAACCGTCATACGAGCTTATGCTGATGACGTGGGTGTTGTAATAAGGAATAAGGAGGAGACAGTTACACTGGAAAGAGAAATACAAAAGTATTGTCTAGCGTCGGAAGCGACAACCAATGAAAACAAAAGTAAAATATTGAATCTGCGGGGCCTAGATCACCTCCGACTGGCTTGGGCAAAACAAGACAACAAACATAAAACTTGGAAATAACCTTAATGGCATGTCCGATGAGGATGGCTGCTTTTAACTGGACGGAAGCTAGGAGGAAAGTTCATGGTGCTGTAATGGAGAACATCCATCGAACTGTGGACCGGGTGCAAAATGTCAGATTCATGAACTGCATTTTGTCTAAAGCGTATTTCACTGCACAGGTATTTCCAATCCCCAAATTAGTATCGAAAGGGATCATGTCCACTGTTACCAATTATTTATGGCGAGGAGACATATTCAGGGTTGGTGCGACTACCGTTATACTGGATGTCAGAAACGGGGGCCTCGGTTTGGTGGACATTCGAAATAAAGCGTCTGCTCTGTTCCTCAAACGGACTTTCCATGTACTCAGAGAACTTCCACAATGTATAATCGCAAAGCTCTTTGAGGCTGTGACACCCCATAGCCTGCAAGCACCGACTGATGTGCGAAGGATTAATGCCCGTCTGCAGTATGTGAGGAACTTTTTCCTCGAAGCAAGTTAGTGACGAAATCAGAAGCAACACATGTACCACAGCGCACGACATCATACTTGAAAGATGCATGGGTGGATGCGAAAAATTTTTCTTTTCCTCTTCATAATAAAAAAGAAAAAAAATTGATAGAGCACTTGCCCGCGAAAGGCAAAAGTCCCGAGTTAGAGTCTCGGTCCGGCACAAAGTTTTACTCTGCCAGGAAGTTTCATATCAGCGCACATTCGGCTGTAGAGTGAAAATTCATTCTAGAAACATCCCCCAGGCTGTGGGTAAGCCATGTCTCAGCAATATTCTTTCTTCCAGGAGTGCTAATTCTGCAAGGTTCGCAGGAGAGCTTCTGTGAAATTCGGTAGGTAGGAGACGAGGTACTGGCGGAATTAAAGCTGTGATGACGGGGCGCGAGTCGTCCTTTGGTAGGTCAGTTGGTAGAGCGCTTGTCCGTGAAAGGCAAAGTTCGCGAGTTTGAGTTTTAATGTGCCAGGAAGTTTCATATCAGCGCACACTCCGCTGTAGAGTGAAAATTTGATTCTAGAAAGAAAATATCGTTACACGGGGAAACGTATAATTTTAGAATTTTACATTTGCATTCGAAACGTTCTAAGAAGTATGTATGCGTTAATGGCACATGCTGTTGCTGATGTCCGTGTCTGCTATTTCCAGTTTGGCTGGTATCTCGGTATTGCAGATGACGTGCAGCGACATGAACAACGGCATGTGCTACTATGGTTTACATGTCTGTTATAACGTTTTGAGCAAAAATAACACATTCCCAAAAATATGCGTATCCCAATGCGATAGATTACTCTTTACTCTGCAAAAGAATAAAGGAAACCCGCTGGTGATAATGAAATATGGCCGAAATACGTATCGGTGAAAAGAGAAGAAACCGTGTTTGTTCAAGTTTGAATCTTTTGAAATTTTTGTTCTTAAATCAAAGACGAGATAAAAAAAAGTGAGATTTCATGTAGAGAAATCACCTCAAGATGAATACCTACTCACAACATTCCAAGAAGCTGTATGAAGCGAAGAATCTGAGAATACAAGACGGACGCCTGGCTGTCGCTCTCGTAGGGCCGGCAAAGACGAGGTCACACTAATTACAGGGCGCACAGGAGCGAAGTGGCCGGGGAGACGGTCCGGTGTGTGCTACTGCAGGAAAACCCTCTACCACGCACTTCGCAGGGGTTTGTGGAGTATGGAAGTTGATTTAGATATTACCAACATGTTATTTTTACAGCCTTATGACTAAATATTTACTTTCGCACAGGAAAAAATAAATTTCACGAGCTAGGTGACACGCAAAAGCGGTAGTGCATGATATAGAAAAATATACTGTCCCAAATAATATATGATCTCAAGCACATGCACCCTTATTTATTGTGTAATTACTGCTTCCATTTCCGTACAGTTTGCATGCTTTAGTTGCCCACATTAAAAATGGTGTTACAAGCAATTTGAGTGAGTGAGGCGCAGGAGTTTGAACTTTCTTCGACGTACAAGACTTTATTGTTTAAACTTTTGCATATCCCGTTAACGTTAGTAAGGTCTTCACACTACGACATTCAGTAAACAGATAACCGAAGATTTCCGCTGCTCGCCTGGCATTGTCCTCGTTATATACCAGCGTAATTTGATGTTATTCTCAGATTTGTACATATTACTCTCACAGCTGATACTATCAGCTGGTCTAATGACATTTCTCAATATATTGCAGTGTTCTCTGTAATTATCTCTAGTTGATGGCTCTTGATACTGCTGTATTCCTTGGCAATATTATGCTTTGAATATGTGTTATTCTGATGCATTGTGTTTTACACGGTTGCTGTTTGTCACTTTTAAAAATGGACATCTTTTTCCTGGAAAATATGAAACGAACATAAGTGTAGTATTACATCTTACATCCAACCTGTGGCCACCGGTGACGCCTCAGGAGTTGACTGAATGACTTCGCCGCAGCTGTGTAGGGGCTCATAATCACGGCCGGCCGCGCCGTGCCGCAAGTCACGCGTGCAGCGTGTCTGGCCCACGGGCGGCGCGGGCCCGGCCTGCCTGCCGCTCGGCTCCGCTCGGCTCCGCTCGGTCCTTCTCGGAGGCGCCCGGTAGAGCGCGGCGCTTCATCCGGGGTCGCGGTGCGGCGTCTTTCGGCCGGCACAAGTCCCTCGAGTTCGAGTTCGGCAGACTCGCGCTGTCAGCGCTGTTTACCCTTCGCTGTGTGATCTCGGCACGATGGAGGTTCACTGGGCCAGTGGCTGTTTGCACGAAGGAGGCAGTCGAGCGATCTACCGTCGCGATTCTTTAAAATGAGTGGCAGTGACAGAAGAGAGCGAAGAGGTTTCTCAATTCATATACGTTACAGGTAGTGCATATCTACTGTGAAATGACATTAGATGTACGTGTACATAGATGCGCTGCATCTGGCGGAGGGTTCATCGAATGACTTTCACAACGATTCTCGATTATTCCAATATCTAACAGTGCGAGGAATAAACCCATACCTTTCCCTGATAGCTCCCGTTTCCTTTATTTTATTACGACGATCGTTTCTCCCTAGGATAGAGTTGGTGACTGAAATTTCGTGAGATGATTCTGCCACAATGAAAAACGCCTTTTTGATGTCCACCCCAAATTCTGTATCATGTCAGTAACACTGTTTCCCCTATTTCGGGGTAATACAGAACGTGCAGCTCTTCTTTGAACTTTCTCAATGTACTCCGTTAACCCTATTTGGTGAGGATCCCACACTGTGCAGCGGTACTCCAAAAGAGGGCGTACAAGCGTAGCGTAGGCAGTCTCTTTAGTAGATCTGTTACATTTTCTAATATTCTGCTAATCAATCGCAGTCTTTGGGTAGCCTCCCCCTCAACATTTTGTGTTCTTCCCAATTTAAGTGGCCCATAATTATAATTCCTAGGGTTTTAGTTGAATTTGCGGACTTTAGATTTAGTGATTTATCGTGTAACCGAAATTTAATAGATTCCTTTTAGCACTCATATGGAAGACTTCATTATGTAGGATCAATTGCCACTTTCCAAAATATACGGATATATTTTCTAAATCGTTTTGAACTTTTTGATCTCAGATTGTTCCTCAGATTGTTACGAAACCATTTATATAGATAAGGAACAGCAGTGGGCCTATAACACTACGTTGGGGAACGCCAGAAATCACTTCTGTTTCACTCGATGACTTTCTGTCAGTTATTAGGAACTGTGACCTCTCTAACAGGATATCACGAACCCAGTTAGCTAACAGAGACGATATTCCATAAGCACCCAATTTCAGTACAAGCCGCTCGTGTGGTACAGTGTCAAAGGCCTTTTCGAAATCCTTGTCGATAGCACTCAACACTTCATGCTTCACAAGAATTATGTTTTCTAAATCCGTGCTTACTGTGTGTCAATAGACCATTTTCTTTGGGGTAATTCATAGTCCTCACACGCAATATATGTTCCAAAATCATACTGGATATCGAAGTTAATAATATGGACCTGTAATTTACTGGATTACTCCTTCCACCGTTCTTGAATACTGGTGTAACCTGTGCAGCTTTCCAATCTTTTCATACGGATCTTTCGTCCAGGGGACGGTTGTATAAGGTTCTTATGTATCGAGCTGTTGCATCAGCATACTCTGAAGGAAACGTAATTGGTATACAGTACAGACCGGAAGACTTGCTGTTATTAAGTGATTTAAGTTGCCTCACAAATCGGAGGATATCTGCTTCTAGGTTACTCATGTTCTTGATTCGGATTCTGGAATATGCAGAAAGAGTTTAAAGATGTGATTGACAATGAAACAGGATTAAATCACGAATGTCGACAGACGAGATTCCTTGTTCTGTACATCAAAAAGCACTTTGTGCTAAATTTGCAGGTCTTTCACATGGCGAAATTGGAAGGAGGCATAGTATAATTGCTGAAGTCACACCCATCTTCCGTTTTCAGCTGCAACGGTTTTCAGTGAAACTGAACGATTCCTATGGAGACTTCATATCGTACTGCAAAGTACGTAGGTTATGTCGAGAGACATACAAGGAACGACTTAAAACTTGCTAGCGTTTAATAAAGGAATGCAGGAACGAAAATTAAAACATGTGCAATCTAGCGCAGATTTCACATTTTAACTGGACTTGACTGCACACTGCCCACAGTAATGCACTGCAAGGTAACTTTTTCCTCATTTGATGGGGATGGATTTAAAAAGAAAATCGCGTTTCTGGAACGGACACATTCTGACAAAGACAGTGAAGTTCCCTAAGATCACTGGTGTTAAAGGAAATACGGAGTTTGAAGAATACGTTGTGGCCTAGAAAGAATTACAAGGGTAGTTTTATAAAGTTTTTTAGATTTTTAAAAGTTTCTTTACATTAGCGCTTCATTGCGTATTAACACAGGTTACATAACATCAGTGCTCTTGTGCCAAGTTATCCTCATCCTTTGTGTAAATTTTTCTGTCAAAACATGTCTAGCAAATGCGATGTTTGCTGTAGAAATCTGAAGGCGGGGATGTGAAGACTGTGTAGGTTATGGTTTATTGGGGCGAATGTAGCGGCGAGGAAACTGGGTAGATAAAGACGCTCTCCATGGCAACGTACGTTATGTAGAAAGGACAGAAAAGTCGCTGAACAGGAGGCAAAAATTTGTGCCCTTAAGGCTGAATTAGAAAATGAGGACTTGGAATTATGTAGGCTAAGGGAAGAAACAGGGACGGGAAAGGTAGAAGCAAAAAGAGAAACTGCTGAAAAAACTTCGAAATTCAGTTAGTAAATCAGTTTGGCTTGCTATCTGAAGTAGTTGAGGAAGGGCCGCATCCAGATGTAGTTGAATGTATTTTGAAGCAGAATATTAGCTTCTAGAAAAAAAGACACGTAGGGATCAAATCAGAATAAGAAAAGAAGAATATTGCTTCTAGTTAAGACAAGGCCAGAAGCGTCAGGAGGAATTAGGTGCAGCGTACCAGCTCACAAGTTTTGTGAAAACAAACGCTAGGGAGATGAGGTAATTACAGTTGGGGCAGCAGGAAACAGCCTGCGGTATGAATCCAAGGTGTACTATTGCGAGAGACTTGGATGAAATAGGAACATGAACTGGCCACACAAATGTGGTGTCTGTGGAGGTCTTTCAGCGCCATGTTCGGTCCTGCGTAAACACTGCTGTAAGGCGTGTTAACACTCTGGCTTGCTATCTGAAGTAGTGGAGGAACGGGATGTTCCAGATACCGCCAAAACCTCACATACGCGATGTTCCTGTTGACACTACTGGTAGGTGAGGACACACTACGCATGGCCTGCACCTAAACAGGAAGGGGAAAGATAAGTCAGCTTCTCTATTAGCAGACACTGTAAGGGGGAGCCTCAGTCACACGAGGGTGACCCCTCTGTTTAATGGGACCAGGTAGACAGGATTTTTATGTTACGGTCAAAGACCAAACAAGCGACACTCAATAAAAATAGAATAGAATAACAGAAGCTTCATGTACAGTAAATAGGGATGAAGCTAAGGGTAGTATCAACTGACTTCATCAGAATATCAGGGGAATAAAAAATAAAGTAAATGATCTGTTAGCATATGAAGATGACCTATTACGCTGTCTGTCAGACAAAAACAGGAAGTTGTTAATCTGTGATGATTTCTATGTAACCTTTCTAACCAGTTCAGATGGGAAAAGTGTAAGTGTTATTAATTGCATATAACATAGAATCAGCTATCAATTTCCCTACACATATAGCTCAAGGCAGTAGCGTTCTAATACATAATGTATTTGTACAGCAAGAGGGTGTAAAACTAACACATGCTTTTCCATTGATAAATGGATTATCAACCCATGATGTACAATTGATTAAATTAGAAAACACAGCAAAGTGTACAGTTCAGAAACCATGAAATAAAACTGTAAGGTTGCTCAACCCAGTGTTTATTGAGCACTTCAGAGAAAATTTAAGAAATGTTAATTGGGGAGATGTATATAATGAGCCAAATGCACTTGTGCCTGGGCATGGCCAGTGAGCCAATATCCTGGCCACCCCATTTCTACACTCCTCGTTTCTTTTGTAATTCCTGCAAACACTAACACCTGCACTCGTACTGATAACTAATTTAAATACAACCTACTGGTGAATTTTGCTTAATGGGTATGCGGCCACTGTCCATGGCATATTTGTGTGCCTAAGACTTCGTCTCCTAAATGTGGAGGCACCACCAGAGACACCACCAGAGGCAATAAACACTGACACAACACTAACTTGAGGAAAGAGACCTATCCGAGATATCAATTTTGATGTATTGGATTGGATTGGATTGGATTCTTTGGGGAGGAGACCAGACAGCGAGGTCATCGGTCTCATCGGATTAGGGAAGGACGGGGAAGGAAGTCGGCCGTGCCCTTTCAAAGGAACCATCCCGGCATTTGCCTGGAGCGATTTAGGGAAATCACGGAAAACCTAAATCAGGATGGCCGGACGTGGGATTGAACCGTCGTCCTCCCGAATGCGAGTCCAGTGTGCTAGCCACGGCGCCACCTCGCTCGGTTTTGATGTATTCTAGAGCTTCCAGCAGATACGGGCAACGCTACAATGCTCATGAAATAATGAACCTACTGCAGAAAAAATTGCGTTGTATTACAACCACGAAGGTACAGTGAGATTAAAAGCAATCTGTCAACATCAGTACTTACGGTAACGCATGAACTAGTAAAAGCCTCTTCGATTTCTCTCACCAACTAGAAATGTCTTACTAAATCAGAACTGGTCCCATCAAGATTGTGTGGTATACCAAAAATTCACAAACCCGTCATTCCATTAAGACCAGTTGTTAGCGCTATGGACTGTTCGACAAGCGTGTCTGCCAAATACCTGGACAGTCTTCAACAGACCTCTGTAGCAAAAAAAGACGTATAGAAGGTTCAGTTCATTATACAAAGAATAGAATCCTTCATGTCCATCAGATATTAGCCCATTTAGACGTTCTATTACTGCTTACTATAGTTGCTCTTAATAAAACGATGTCACATATGGAATTTACACTCTTAGACAAAAAAAAGGAACACTCCGTGAAGGAAATATCCGGAAGGTACAGAAAGTAGTAGTTGTGCTGTACATGAGCACACAAGTGGATGACTTCTTCAAGAGGGAAGCTTAACAAGTTAAGTAAGTCAATAATGCGTCCTTACGTAAGCAATTTTTCATCTTGACATTGATTGACAGAGTTGTTGGATGTCTCCATGAGGAACATCATGCCATATTTTGTCCAAATGCTGCGGTAGATCGTCAAAATCCCGACCTGGTAGGACGTCCCTGCCTATATCGCTCCAATTATTCTCAATTGGGAAGAAGTCTGGCAACCTTGCTGGACAAGGTAGGGTTTGGCAAGTCTAAAAACAAATAGTAAAACCTCTCCCCATATGCGAGAGGGCATTATTTTGGAAAAAAAGTTAGCCAAGAATGGCTTACCTTGAAGGCAGCAAACTGGGGTGTAGAACAGCATAGACGAACTGCTGTGCTGTAAGGGTACCACAGATTAAAACCAAAGAAATCATGCTGTGAAAAAAAATGACACCCCACACCATCACTCGAGGTTGTCAGACCATATGGCGGACGACAGTAAGATTGGTGTACCACGACCATCTGGGACATCTCCAGATGCGACTTCGGCCAGAAATCTCATTGACTGGAACAGTCTTCTATGATGAGCCTCGCTTCTAACTGAGCCCCAATGTCCAGCAAAGATGTGTCTGAAAACGCCTTGGTTACTGGGAGGGGGGGGGGGGGTTCCAACCTGACTGTCGCCCACCATAAGTCCCAACAACCGGGAGTGATGGTCTGGGGTGCCGTTCACTTTCATAGCAGGACCACTTTAGTAGTCACCCACACAGCAGAGCGATACGTCGACGATATTCGATGTTCCACGTCCAGTTTTGTTGTCCTTCATGGCAAGCCATACTGACATTACATATCCGCAAGGTAATGCCCGCCCACAGAGTGTTTCTATTGCTCGCCAAACATAACTTGACTAGGAAGGGCACCAAACCTCTCCCCAACAGACAACGTTTGGGGCATACTGGGCAGGGCCCTCCAACCATCTCGGGGTTTTCATGACTTAACTTGCCAGCTGGACATGATTTTGAACGATGTCCCTCAGGAGGACATTCAACAGCTCTGCCAGTAAATGCGAAGCTGAATAACTGCTTGCAGAAGGACCAGAGGCGGACAAAAGCGTTATTGACTTCGCTCAGTTTGTGAGGCTCTCGAATAAATCATCCAGTTTTCTGAAACTGTATTCATTACAACATTACAGGAAACACACTCAGCACAGTTACAACGGAGTTCTACATGTAAAACTGGAAGGAACAGCTCATCAGCCCAGCAAGAAAAATTACTATCGTTGGTTTTGTTATTTTGATGACATTCGTACCTCGTTATATAGCCTCATGGACAAAAAGAACTCAGAATTTCTAAACTTTCCGAATGATATTAGTTATAATATAAAATCCAGTATAGAAAAAAAGAAGTTGAAATATTTTAAAATGTACGGTTACTTAGAAAATCCACAGATGTTAGGCACAGAAGGTCTGCAAAACCCTCACTCACACATGTGGATACATTCACAAAAATTCCAGTCATTGTCACAAACTGAAAAGAGCGGTAATGAGAACATTGGTGGGCTTGGCTTAAATAATGTGTCACCAGAGTAGTTGGAGGAACGCCCCGACCATTTAAACACTACTTTCAGAATAAATGATTAATAGGGGGGCAGTAAGTCCATAAAGATATGGAGCTTCTCATGAAGAAGGACCAAAGATTTACTCCCATTCGTAAAAGCAGTCATGGTTCACATGATCAGAGTACGAGGAATACATAGTATTGATGCAGTGTTTATACCAATTACGAAGGAGCGTGAATGTTTCGAACACTGTAAAGAATGTACGGCCAGCACTTGCCACAGGAGGAATATATAAATTGTCTTGCACACACAGTGAAGCACACATGTGTAGTACAAACTGAAGTACTCATTTCTTGCTTAAGGAACAGAAGAGCAGTTGTCATTTGCGAAATAGCAATAAATCGGCAGTCGCAGAACATCCACTCGGACCAGGGAAACTAAAAATTCGTCTCTGCAATACAGAACCAATAGTACTCTGCTTGAATTTACAGAGAGGGCATTCAAATTCCAAAGCACGAAAGCAACTTTAACGGAAAGAAGAATGAGAGAAATTAGACTAGTTGCTGACCTCAGTGCTGAATACTGAGACCAGCGCCAAGTGTTCCCCAGCAGAAGCTGGACAACACACGCACTCGTGACTCTACGCTCTTAAGCAGCCGTCTGATGACATCACAGCCCGACTGTGGCAGGGATCCGAACAAACAGTTCAGCTTGTAGAGTTTATAGAAGTTTCAAACTGCTGCCTGAGCCTTTTTAGCCTCTGAAGATGTCTCCAGCATTTTTTTTTTTTTTTGAGTCATCTGTCTTCTCATTCGTTTGATGTGGTCCACTACAAATTCCTCTCCTATGCCAACCTCTTCACCTCAGAGCAGCACTTGCGACCTACTTCCTCAATTATTTGCTGGATTTATTCTCCAATTTCGTGCCATGGAAGTCATCCCCTGATGTCTTAGCAGATGTCCTATCATCGCGTCCCTTCCACATATTCCTTTCCTCTTCCATTCTGCGCAGAACCTCCTCATTCCTTACTTTGTAAGTTGACCTACTTTTCAGCATTCGTCTGTAGTACATCATTTCAAATGCTTTGATTCTCTCCTTTTCCGGTTTTCCCACAGTCCATGTTTCACTACCATTCAAAGTTCTGCTCCAAACGTACATTCTCAGAAAATTCTTCCTAAAATTAAGGCCTACCTTTGATACTAATAGACTTCTCTTGGTCAGGAATGCCTTTTTCGCCGGTGCTAATCTGCTTTCGATGTCCTCCTTGCTCCATCTGTCATTGGGTATTTTGCTGCCTAGGTAGTAGAATTCCTTAATTTGATATACTTCGTGACAATTAATCCTGATGTTATGTTTATCTGTTCTCATTTCTGATACTTCCAATTCCTTTCGTCTTTCTTCGATTTATTCTCAACCCATATTTTGTACTCATTAGACTGTCCATTCCATTCAGCCCATCGTGTAATTCTTCTTAACTTTCACTTTCAGGATAGCAATGTCATCAGCGAATCGTATCATTCATGCCCTTTCAACTTGAATTTTAATCCCACTCCAGAACCGTTCTTGTATTTCCATCATTGCTTCATCGATGTACATACTGAAAATACGGGCGAGACACTACATCCCTGCCTACATCCCTTTTAATCCGAGCACTTAATTCTTGGTCATCCACTCTTGCTATTCCCTCTTGGCTTTTGTACATATTGTGTATTACCTGTCTCTCTCTACAGCTTACCCCAGTTTGTCTCAGAATTTCTAACACTTTGCGCCATTTTACATTGCTCAACATCTTTTCCAGGTCGACAAATCCTATAATCGTAACTTTATTGTTCTTTAGTCTAGCTTCTATCACGAACAGCAACGTCGGAATTGCCTCTCTGTTGCATTTACCTTTCCTAAGGCCAAATTGATAGTCATCTAACTCATCCTCAATTTTCTTTTCCATTCTCCAATATATTATTCTTGTCAGCAATTTGGATGCATGAGCTGTTAAGCAGACTGTTGGATAATTGTCGCACTTGTCAGCTCTTGCAGTCTTAGGAATTGTGTGGATATATTTTTCCGAAAGCTAGATGGTATGTCGGCGGACTCATACATTTTATAAGCCAACATGAATAGTCTCTTTGTCGCCAGTTCCCCCCAATGATTTTAGACATCCTGATGGAAGGTTATCTACCCCTTCTGCCTTATTTGATCTTAAGTCCTCCAAAGCTCTTTTAAATTCAGATTCTATTACTGGATCTCCTATCTCTTCCAAATCGACTCTTCTTTCTTCTTCTATCACATCAGACAAATCTTCCTTCCTCATGGAGGCCTTCAATGTACTCATTCCATATATCCACTTCCTCCTCCTTTTTTGACGGTGAAATTCCCACTGCACTCTTAATGTTACCACCCTTTGCTAACAATTTCACTCAAGGTTGCTTTGACTTCCTTATGCGCTGACACAGTCCTTCGAACAATCATTTCTTTTTCGATTTCTTCACATTTTTCGGGCAGCCATTTCGTCTTAGCTTTCCTACACATCCTGTCTACTTCATCCCTCAGTGACTAGCATTTCTGTATTCCTGAATTTCCCTGAACATTTTTGAACTTCCTTCTTTCATCATGGGTAATAAGAGATATACTTCAGTTATTTATTTTAATTCTCATGGTTTCTTTGCAGTTACTTTCTTTGTACCTATGTTTTTCTTTCCAACTTTTACTATTGTCCTTTTCAGAGATATCCATTCCTCTTCAAGTGGACTGCCTACTGGGATATTCCTTGTTGCTGTATCCATAGCCTTGCAGATCTTCAAGAGTATCTCGTCATTCCTTAGTACTTCTGTATCTGACACATTTGCGTATCAATTTTTTCTGACTTATCTCTTAAACTTGAACGTACTGTTTATCAGCACTACATTGTGATATGAGTCTATATCTGCTCCTGCGTATGCCTTACAATCCAATATATCATTTCGGAATCTCTGTCGGACCATGATGTAATCTAACTGTAGTTCCCCATATCACCCACCCTTTTCCAATTATACATCCTCCTCTTGTGATTAAGAGTATTACGCTATTACTAGCCGAAATTTATTACAGAACTGAGTTAGTCTTTCTTCTCTCTCATTCCCTATCCCAACCCCACATTCTCCAGTAACCATTTCTTCCATGTTTTCCTCTACAACTGCATTCCAGTCGCCCATGAGTATTGGAGTTTCATCGCCCGTTACGTACTGTATTACCCTTTCAGTACCTTCATATACTTTTTCTGTCATCTTAAGCTTCCGAAGTCGGCATGTAGTATCTGAACTATCGTTGTCGATGTTGGTTTGCTGTCGATTGTGATAAGCGTAACTGTATCACTGAACTGTTCACTGTAACACGCTCTCTGCTCTACCTTCCTAAAGAATCCTACTCTGTTATACTGTTTTCTGCTACTGTTGATATTACCATAATAGCAGGCCAAAATACGACCGTCCCGCCCCGCAGCAGAACCCATGGATAGAGAGAGACCTGCACCGGTGCCTGGTCACCTACACAGCCTTGTACGACGAGCCCCAGTCGACATTCGAAACCTGTGCTCGCCGGTGAACACAAGCCCACTCCACTCATCCAGGTTCCGTTTCACGTGTCCCCTTAGGCAATTTCTTGGCACTCCAAGGTCCCAGGTAGTTTGTTATTGTTGTTCGTAGTGGTCGCCTAGTGACGAAATTCATCGAGTGAAACTGGCTACTTACTGACTGTGTCAACCAGCCTCCGAGTTGACACCAAACTGAGGGAGTACTTTTACAGATAGAGACTCCAGCAAAACACAAGCGGAACTGAGCCCACAGAGTTCTACCTGCATAATACGGAGGCACACAGGCAGTCATATGTGCCCCTGGATAGGACCAAAATTTCCTGCAGCTACTTCCTTAATTACCTTGTTGCTTTTCTCTTCCTGTCACTGTCGTTTATGCAGCACTGCGCGGACCTGTGAAAGTCGTCTGGTTCTATTCTAAATCAACTGCACTACATTCCTGCAAAGAATTGTGGAGCAAATGTAGACAAACAAAACAACGCTGCAATTTCTCTTTGTTATTGAGCTGTCGCATATTGTGCAAAAGCATGGGAGAATCGCACTCATGCAGTTAAGACGTAAGGAGCCATGTTGACTATTAATGACATTGCTACAACAGCTCCCACTTAGGGGTTGCATGTTCTGTCAAATTTTGTCCCTGCTAATCTCACAATCAAGGATGCCGAGGTACTAATTCCTAAGACAGGGTGCAATAAGTATTCAGTCCAACTGAGTAAGGTAGTGCAGTATGGTCTTTCTTGTCACGAAAGACCAAGATTCAACCTCATCCCAATGGCACAGAAGAGACATGGCAGCGTCTTGAAAACGTGCTATTATAGTGGAAGTGCTGCTCGTGATTATGGCGCCAAGGAGCAGACGGTGAGCCATGATGTGGGGGAGCGCGCACTCCATGCCTTTGAAGGCGGTCTGCTGTGCTTGTCCAATCAGAGTTCTGGCTGCATGTTTGTATGTGAATTCTTGTATTTCATCAGAAATGATCAGTTCGCCAGAATACGTTAGCAGACTCGCATACCAGCCGTGATGTACGCAACAATTCCTGTCTGACACCTCGATTCGTCTCTAATGGGCTGGCAACCTCTATCAATGGGAAACGTAAAAGCTGGAGAAGGGAGAGTTCAGTTTAGTTTTCACTAATCTAGTCTATAAAATACAGTCAAGTTTCAGAATATCATCTGTCACATAAGCTGACTGCATTTTATTTTGAAAGGTTGAACAACATGGAATGGAACATGACAACGCTGCAAACGGATGATCTGAGGCATCATATCCTGTCCCAGTCAGTGCATGCTGTTCGACGCATCACAAGAGCCACGGTCAGCAGGGTGAATTGTGAGTGGTTTCGTTATGTTCAGTTTGAGTGGAGGGACAAACCTGGTGAGTATATTATTTGGAAGTTCGTTATTGTTAAATAAAGCGTAATGTGCTCATTTAGGTTTTCTATAGAAACTCTCGTCGAAGTAAATCAACACATGGTGATGGAGCTGCACCACATTTGAAAATTCTGTTCTAATTAAAGTGCATAGAAATAAAAACGTAAGAACTAAATAATAATCACACTGAAGAAAAGAAACAGTTACCTAATCACAACCGATTGCATCTAACAAGAGAAGATCACCAACCAGGTCTCATATACAAAACGCACACTTGCAAGGTGTGAGCCCCAGCTGTCTATGTCGCGCGGAGATTTGCGCCACGATTATGACTGTACGCAGTTAAGACCTTCTGAGCACATAGCTTTTCAACGCTCGTGTACAACTTGTTTCAGGCACGCTCCGCGGCGTTCGCCCATTGTCGGAGCTCCAACTACTGTACGGTACGGTGAGTAAGAGGTTCGCGTTTATAGTGCCGGTGAACCGACAAGCGACGGTGTGGCACCTCCAGGAGCAGTATACAGTGACGGTCAAATTGCCACGTTTAAACGTCAAAGCTCGCGACAGTTGTGACCGGTAAGCGTCGTTATATGTGGCTTTTCGACTAACTCTTACACGAGACAAAAGAAACTCTATGAGCGTTTCTTTGTGCTACTATTTGTACCTAGCGATTTAGTTGCGGCAGTCATAGAGAAGACCCTTTAAATGGAGAGAAGAATAGTTGATTGACGTTAGACTATTCTTTATGAGAGGATGGTGGTGACAATGATGACGATACCCTTTCACCACGATCATTTTCGTCAAACAACTTCATTGCCACAATGCGACGGAGACGTAAAATCACGAACTGACTGTTTAGGAAGCTTGCTTTGAAGAGGTAATATTGTCAGATTTTACCTTGCCTCTGTCCGTAACAGAGATCTGTGTGTGTGTGTGTGTGTGTGTGTGTGTGTGTGTGTGTGTGTGTGTGTGTGCGCGCGCGCGCGTGTATTTTATAAAAAACTGCTGCAGAATACGTCCTAAAATATCGCTAAACAGTGTCGACCATATATGCGCATGGCATTGAAATACTATATGCTCATATTGCTTACCCGCTTTTCATGTTAAATAACATGTGTTCTACTTGAAGAACAAAGTTTCGAAACACATGGGACAGACGTGGCCGGCTCCACACACGTCTTCCCACACTTGCAACATGAAGCGGGTCTGAGGGCTCTGGACGTCACCCCGCTGCACAGTACTCTGCACTCGTGCATCAGGCAGCTGCAGTGGGGCGCAGCCAGCGGCAGCCAACCTGCACCTACAGAACTTTAAAAACTCTGCATTCCAGAAGTCTAAAATGAGTATTATCTTAAGTATGGCCATTTGTTTTAAGAGATGGCGGGTGTTTGGTATCTAGGGTTGAGATCTTGCAAGTGTACGTGTTTCTCCTTACAAAACAAGGTCGAGTTAGTTATGTTTACGTGGAAGGTTACAAGTTATAAACATGAAGGTTGAGGTCAGATTTCATCCGATGTCAGATAAGGAGAGATCATGCTGACACATCAGCAGAGCACACCGCCTCTAGCCTCGACAAGGGCCTGAGTTCGCCGACAAAGAGAGTCCACGAGTCTCTCCAGTTGTGTCGTGTTCAGCTTACGTCACTCAACAGGTCCCGTAGAGCCGCCAGATCGCAGGGACGTTGAGCCCGCCCCTGTCCACACGCTGGAACCAGACATTTGCTGTGAGGCTGAGACCGGATGGCTTAGCGGGCATGTCGGGATGCGGCAGGGCGGCTGAGTGTTCGGTCTTCCAGCCAGGAGCGTGTCCACGCGGCCTGTGAACACGGCTGCTGTCTTGGGAGCGTCCCCAGGGTACTCAGCATGAAGGTGGCGCACAGGTCCGGATTAAAAAATCACTATGCGATGTGATGCGATATAGACTGCTCGCTCACTAAACTTCAGCACAGATCTCTGACACGTGACGTTTTAAGGCTCCCGTTCATTGTCGTTGCGATAAAAGTGACAATGCAGGAAGGTACTGTAACTTTTACGCTACAGAGCGTACGGGGATCCACTACACGATGCCAACCCCAGCAGAACAGACACTAAGAGTCGCAAGAAACGACAGAGCCCGTGTCCTTAGAAATAGTGTAAAGTGCGTTATAAAAAGTAGCGGAATTTGGCACATTGTGTACATTTATTTACTTCTTTATGCGTTTATTTCACCTGATAAAATTAAGGCATTCGTGCACTCTCTTATACACTCCTGGAAATGGAAAAAAGAACACATTGACACCGGTGTGTCAGACCCACCATACTTGCTCCGGACACTGCGAGAGGGCTGTACAAGCAATGATCACACACACGGCACAGCGGACACACCAGGAACCGCGGTGTTGGCCGTCGAATGGTGCTAGGTGTGCAGCATTTGTGCACCGCCGCCGTCAGTATCAGCCAGTTTGCCGCGGCATACGGAGCTCCATCGCAGTCTTTAACACTGGTAGCATGCCGCGACAGCGTGGACGTGAACCGTATGTGCAGTTGACGCACTTTGAGCGAGGGCGTATAGTGGGCATGCGGGAGGCCAGGTGGACGTACCACCGAATTGCTCAACACGTGGGGCGTGAGGTCTCCACAGTACATCGATGTTGTCGCCAGTGGTCGGCGGAAGGTGCACGTGCCCGTCGACCTGGGACCGGACCGCAGCGACGCACGGATGCACGCCAAGACCGTAGCATCCTACGCAGTGCCGTAGGGGACCGCACCGCCACTTCCCAGCAAATTAGGGACACTGTTGCTCCTGGGGTATCGGCGAGGACCATTCGCAACCGTCTCCATGAAGCTGGGCTACGGTCCCGCACACCGTTAGGCCGTCTTCCGCTCACGCCCCAACATCGTGCAGCCCGCCTCCAGTGGTGTCGCGACAGGCGTGAATGGAGGGACGAATGGAGACGTGTCGTCTTCAGCGATGAGAGTCGCTTCTGCCTTGGTGCCAATGATGGCCGTATGCGTGTTTGGCGCCGTGCAGGTGAGCGCCACAATCAGGACTGCATACGACCGAGGCACACAGGGCCAACACCCGGCATCATGGTGTGGGGAGCGATCTCCTACACTGGCTGTACACCACTGGTGATCGTCGAGGGGACACTGAATAGTGCACGGTACATCCAAACCGTCATCGAACCCATCGTTCTACCATTCCTAGACCGGCAAGGGAACTTGCTGTTCCAACAGGACAATGCACGTCCGCATGTATCCCGTGCCACCCAACGTGCTCTAGAAGGTGTAAGTCAACTACCCTGGCCAGCAAGATCTCCGGATCTGTCCCCCATTGAGCATGTTTGGGACTGGATGAAGCGTCGTCTCACGCGGTCTGCACGCCCAGCACGAACGCTGGTCCAACTGAGGCGCCAGGTGGAAATGGCATGGCAAGCCGTTCCACAGGACTACATCCAGCATCTCTACGATCGTCTCCAGGGGAGAATAGCAGCCTGCATTGCTGCGAAAGGTGGATATACACTGTACTAGTGCCGACATTGTGCATGCTCTGTTGCCTGTGTCTATGTGCCTGTGGTTCTGTCAGTGTGATCATGTGATGTATGTGACCCCAGGAATGAGTCAATAAAGTTTCCCCTTCCTGGGACAATGAATTCACGGTGTTCTTATTTCAGTTTCCAGGAGTGTATATAACCTGACATCTCAATGAGTCAACATTACGACATGCGAAGTACACGGGCAGCACACGGTAGTGATAATTATACTACTTCTGCTAATAACAACAACAACAATGGAAGCACATAAGAACACACGTTTCTCTTGATGGGACATGCGCAACTGATGATACACATCCCAGTGATAAAATCAACTGCTGATGTATAATTTTGCAACTGTAGCAGGTATTATCACTGATGACAGAAATTAATGTATGGGGTTTCATAAATTCCACATGTTATGCTTTATATCAGAATACACATAGTACAAAATTTTAGCTCTGCATCTTTAAGGTGACTTAGATGTAAAACAGTGTAACTGTTTCAAACTGTGGATGCATTACTTTTACATGTTTGTTCGCCTTTTTTTTAACAAATTACATAATGATAAAAATATCAAAACTTTACGTACTGCAATTACATAACATTATTGCTTCAGTACAAACAGTCATGATTGCACACGACGTTTGGCCTTGGAGCGGAGTGGAAGAGGGGGGAGTCCCTTTCTCTCTCCCTCTGTCGCTCTTTGTTTTAACTCTCAACAGTCGGTAGCTATAGAAAACTCTCGCTTCCCCACGGGAGGTATGGTTCGAAAAGGATCGAGGCACAGGGAAGTTCCATCTGAGGTAACGTCCTGGTGAGGCTCTTGTTAATACTCGTACATCTGTATTTATGGGAAGAATTGTCCGATTATCTATGTCTAAAAGTCGAAATCTATCGTTTTCTAAATCCTGCTCTTCGATTGTTTGGCACACCTAGGGCCAGACATAAGCTCAGATGTCAACTGAATTACGATGAAGAGTGGATTGAAGTTTAAGAGAATGGTCTGGAAGAACAAAATGCGGAAAGGAGTGGGACACTAAAGTGCAAAGCAATCACGAAATTCATTTGAATTTCTCTTGGGCTGTAGATATTACGTTAATGAATACCACACAGGCAGTTCATTTGAACAGAAATGGACACCTATGAAAAGAGCATCGTAGAAATTGGGCAAACAAAGGTAGATATAAGGAGCTAACGGAAAAGAAACCTTGGTAAACAGAAAAAAACACAGCAATTGATCAGCAAATCATTGGCGAAAGTGTCAACCAAGAATTGTTGAAGTTGGCGTCTAGAATATACGAGAATGGTGGTATACCATTAGACACAACCATGAAGATAAGAGCAGATACTTGCAGGCCTATCGCACAACTAGCATAACACCTCATGTATGGAATTTGTCGACAGGACTAATATATACAGAGGAATGGAAAAGATAATGGAGATGATGATAGATGACGATCATTTTGACTGTCAGAAGGCTATTAGCACGCGGGAGCGGCACGTCTGACATTGTAACTGATGAGGGAAGCAAAACTTGGAAAACAAAATGGCCACATTCATAGACCCTATAGACCTAGAAAAAGCATCCGGAAATGTAAACTTCTGCAAGATGTTCGAAATATTGATAAAAATGGGAGTAAGTTGCAAAGAAAGACAGGTGATACGTACAAGAACCAAGAGGAAACAATAAGTTTGCATGACCAAGAACAAAATACTGTCCCATCTTCCTACCAAAGCGTTTGGTATGTTCCATTCTTCACCGATTTTGCTGAGAACCTCATCATTTTTTGTTTTATCAGTCCATCTAGTTTTCGACATTCTTTTCTAGCACCACATCTCAAACGCTTCGATTCTCTTCCGTCCCGGTTTTCCCACTGTCCATGTTTCACTTTCATAGAATACTGTGCTCAAAACTTATGGGGTAGAATTTGGGAAAGTCACCCAGAACTGTGGGTCAGGGGAAACTTACTGTACGGGATGAGAGGGGAAGACTAATTGTTGAGGACTGCATCGGACGAGATTTGAAAACCTAAGAGCTTAAGACAAGGTGATATGCACGACAGATTACTGCTAAAACATTGATCACAAGTTATTTAGAGTGAGAAGGTAAGCACATTGTACATAACAGAGGTGGGATGGGGCGGTGAAAAATAGATGGGAATGACAATGAAAGATGCAGGAAACTGAAACGGAGTGAAGCAAAGAGTAGTTACAGTGGTAAAAAGCTGGATGGCGAGAACCAAGGACACGTTGTAGAGTTAGTTCTCACCTACGGAGTCCTGAGATACTGGTGTCTGGGGGAGGAATCCAGGTGGTGAAACAGGCGCTCGTGTCACGAATGTTATTGTGAGTTACCAGTATATACCCTCAGCCTATGCCCATTCATCCTAATTGATAATGTGATGGTAGTCATGCCTATGTAGAAGGCTAAACAGTGTTTATGTAGTTGCTGGAATATGAGTTGTATCTTTTCGCAGCTGGCTCTCCCTTTGATAGAATATGTTTTGCCAGTTACATGGCTATTATAGGAGGACACACTCTTGTTAACTCGAGATCACTGTTTTAGCAGTAATCTCTGTCTTGTATATTACCCTACCTTTAAGCTCCCTGGATGCGGTCCCCAACATTCCTTCTCATCTTGTACGGTAAGTCTCCTGTGACCCACGGTTCTGCGTGACTTTCCAGAAATCTACCCCTTTTCCCCCTTTTCCTAGACCTGTCCAGTCCTTTTCCTTAACCCTTCTTCCTTCCGTTTCAACCCTTTTACCTGCAGAAGGAGCCACTAGCTCCGAAAGCTTGCCAATCACAACAGTTTCTATGTGTGTTCTGCCGCTGCTTCGTGAGTCGATTCTTTTATCTTTCCTATTACATAATTTTATCAATGATTGTTTGATTTCGTTGTTACAAAACTGACAGTTGATGTTAGTTGACTTCGTTTGGCCGTGAACATCCTCTTTGAATGTTCTTCTCTACTCTTTATGTTCTCTTTCATTTTTCTATTGTGAGTTAGTTTGTCCTTCGTTAAAATGGCTCTGAGAGCTATGGGACTCAACTTCTGAGGTCATTAATCCCCTATAACTTAGAACTAGTTAAACCTAACTAACCTAAGGACGTCACACACATCCATGCCCGAGGCAGGATTCGAACCTGCGACCGTAGCAGTCTCGCGGTTCCAGACTGCACCGCCTAGAACCGCACGGCCACTTCAGCTGGCTACTTTGTCCTCAAGGTAGCAGAATTCTTTCAGTTCGTCTTGATCCTTGTCTACAATTCTGACAAGTTGAACACTGATCTGATTTCTGCTAGACATCACTAATTTAATCTTTCTTTGGTTTAGTCTTAATTCATAGAGTCTACCCATTAGATTATTCATTCTACTCAACATCTCCTACTGTTACCTCTAACTTCCATTGAGAACAGCAACATCAGCTATTCCTGTCACTGATAACCTTTCAACATGAATTTTAATTCCATTTCTGAACCCTATTTTTAATTCCGTCATTGCTTCTTCGATGTACAGATTGAATCGTAGGGGCGATTAGATGTATGTCTTTTACCTTTCCTAACCTAATCTGTTTGTTATTGGTCTTCCTACTTTATCCTCTTGTTTGATGTACAAATTGCACGTAACCCTTCTTTCCCTAGAGGTTACACCCATTTTCCTTAGAATTTCGGAAAGCCTGCAACATTTTAAATTATCGTACGATTTTTATCTAACTACAAATCCTCCGGACATGCCTAGATTTTCCTTAAGTCTCGCTTTAATCATCAATCGCCAACTGAGAAGTCCTTCGCTGATGCCTTTATCTTTCCTAAAACCAAATTGATCGTCATCTAGCACCTTTTCCTCTTATATACATATTCTTGTCAGCAACTTGAGTGTGAGAGCTCTTTAGGTAATTGTGCGGATGTCCTCGCACTTATGTGTCCTTGAACATACAGAAGTATGTGAATGATATTTTCAAGAGGTACTGATTGTTTATCTGGAGAACCAGTCTGAATAATAATTTGGCTTCCAAATTTTCGAAATTCCTAAGAACTCTTCCATATGCCTTCCACATCATTTGATCGCGAGTCTTCCTAACCCCTGTTTGTTTCTGTGGGCTGGAGAGGTAGGCCCCTCGACGACCGCTGCTTCCCGTGACGTCTCACGAGGCCACCTGAGGACAGAGCAGCGTCGACCTGACCGCCACAGGCAAAAGCGACTCCCGCCGCTGAACACCACAGAACGCCCTACACTATGCTGCTTGTCGTGTGGTGTCAGTGGTAACCACAGATCTCAACCCAGGTTACATCGGTCTGTCTGTGATGGCTGGTGAACTTCTCCCAACCCGTTGCTATACATTCTGCAGTCGTTGCCCTACAGCCAGATGCCAGTGTAATGTGTCATTACGATGCTCTCAAGTCCCTCATGCCGATGATTCGTTTTTTTTACAAAGTCATTAAGATGCACGTTCTTTGGACTTTCTCTTTTGCGATTTGCACTGAGTAATTCCAATAGCATTAGGAACAGAACAAACATCGTGTACACATATCATTCTCCATCTGTAGCAATGTCTTTTTTGTACTGAAAATAGGCTCGCATAAGAACGAAATGCAAAAAATCTGGCACAGGCATAAAAATAATGCAGTATTTTTCTTAAAGACGTTGTGTCTGCCATTAACTGTAACATAATTTGTTTTCACGACTACATTTTCGATCCTATGCCCTTTATACAGGTATACAGCAATAACCGAAAAGTGAAGTGCAGATGGCGTGTACAGAACGCCACCATCCTCCCATCCATGAGGCAGTTATATTACAGAAAACGCTAAAAACAGCACATCACTTGCATTGAGCCACTGGAGGTGTCAAAATTTACAAATCTTCTGACGTGTGTATCTCACTGTTGTCATTGTATTATAAGTCTCCTAACTGCGAGTGTACATCAACTTTAGATGAGCGTAAGGATCATAGCAATGGCATAAGGTAAATTTATTGTTACTGATGTTAGCATCACTAACATTAATCTCCTCAAATCACTGTTCATGTTGTTTATACGACAACTGAGGCGGTTGGTGGGGAACCTATTCACAAGTCGTTTCTTCTTTTCCCTTAGCTGTGATTGTACATGCCACAGTAAACGTTTTATACCAGAGTATCTTAATATCGTGTTGACATTTGTTAACAAAATTTGGCATTCTGTTTACGATACAAGCATTTGGTGTAAAGAAATAAGATAAGACATTTCTTTATTGTGATAGTGCCTAATAGTACATACATCCTTCGTCAAAGGCTTACAGTAGCTTGGCTGCTCATAAAAACATGGCAGTAATAATCATATATATATACTCCTGAAAATTGAAATAAGAACACCGTGAATTCATTGTCCCAGGAAGGGGAAACTTTATTGACACATTCCTGGGGTCACATACATCACATGATCACACTGACAGAACCACAGGCACATAGACACAGGCAACAGAGCATGCACAATGTCGGCACTAGTACAGTGTATATCCACCTTTCGCAGCAATGCAGGCTGCTATTCTCCCCTGGAGACGATCGTAGAGATGCTGGATGTAGTCCTGTGGAACGGCTTGCCATGCCATTTCCACCTGGCGCCTCAGTTGGACCAGCGTTCGTGCTGGACGTGCAGACCGCGTGAGACGACGCTTCATCCAGTCCCAAACATGCTCAATGGGGGACAGATCCGGAGATCTTGCTGGCCAGGGTAGTTGACCTACACCTTCTAGAGCACGCGGGTGGCACGGGATACATGCGGACGTGCATTGTCCTGTTGGAACAGCAAGTTCCCTTGCCGGTCTAGGAATGGTAGAACGATGGGTTCGATGACGGTTTGGATGTACCGTGCACTATTCAGTGTCCCCTCGACGATCACCAGTGGTGTACGGCCAGTGTAGGAGATCGCTCCCCACACCATGATGCCGGGTGTTGGCCCTGTGTGCCTCGGTCGTATGCAGTCCTGATTGTGGCGCTCACCTGCACGGCGCCAAACACGCATACGACCATCATTGGCACCAAGGCAGAAGCGACTCTCATCGCTGACGACGACACGTCTCCATTCGTCCCTCCATTCACGCCTGTCGCGACACCACTGGAGGCGGGCTGCACGATGTTGGGGCGTGAGCGGATGACGGCCTAACGGTGTGCGGGACTGTAGCCCAGCTTCATGGAGACGGTTGCGAATGGTCCTCGCCGATACCCCAGGAGCAGCAGTGTCCCTAATTTGCTGGGAAGTGGCGGTGCGGTCCCCTACGGCACTGCGTAGGATCCTACGGTCTTGGCGTGCATCCGTGCGTCGCTGCGGTTCGGTCCCAGGTCGACGGGCACGTGCACCTTCCGCCGACCACTGGCGACAACATCGATGTACTGTGTAGACCTCACGCCCCACGTGTTGAGCAATTCGGTGGTACGTCCACCCGGCCTCTCGCATGCCCACTATACGCCCTTGCTCAAAGTCCGTCAACTGCACATACGGTTCACGTCCACGCTGTCGCGGCATGCTACCAGTGTTAAAGACTGCGATGGAGCTCCGTATGCCACGGCAAACTGGCTGACACTGACGGCGGCGGTGCACAAATGCTGCGCAGCTAGCGCCATTCGACGGGCAACACCGCGGTTCCTGGTGTGTCCGCTGTGCCGTGCGTGTGATCATTGCTTGTACAGCCCTCTTGCAGTGTCCGGAGCAAGTATGGTGGGTCTGACACACCGGTGTCAATGTGTTCTTTTTTCCATTTCCAGGAGTGTATATATATATATAGACACACAAACATACACACACAATTCAAACTTTCGCAACAAACGCTTGCTTCGTTAGGAAAGAGGGAAGGAGAGGGAAAGACGAAAGGATGTGGGTTTTAGGGAGAGGGTAAGGAGTCATTCCAATCCCGGGAGCGAAAAAACCCTCATCCTTTCGTCTTTCCCTCTCCTTCCCTCTTTCCTGACGAAGCAACCGTTTGTTGCGAAAGCTTGAATTGTGTGTGTATGTTTGTGTTTGTTTGTGTGTCTATCGACCTGCCAGCGCTTTTGTTTGGTAAGTCTCATCATCTTTGTTTATATATATATATATATATATATATAATTTTACATATGTATTCTTTGTACCACATTAACATCACAAAGGTATAAATCGCATTCACAACTTTCGTACATGAATTGATCCATTGGACAAATAAGAAGAAAAAGGAGTACAAAAAAAGAGATAAAAACATGTGATGGGATACATGTCACACATTACAGAACATTATGTGTGTCATCATGTAATTGTAAAATGTACTGTTAATATGTAAGGTACTGTACCAGTACAAATGTAGTCATACATTTCCATGGTCCTTAGAAAGTTTAGGCCGAGAATGGCTTTTTCAGCTACACTTGCAAAACACCTTATTCAATTTTTTACTAAATTACTAAAATATATTACTTATGTTAAAATAAATACATCCTAAATATAAAAACCTTGATGAGTGGACATAATTCTTCCTCATTTCCATACATATCATACAACTCACCGGAAACGTTGTAAAGACTACTCATATTATAAAACGAGCATAGACATGATTCTGTGCAAATATTTACGTCCTATGCTTGTCAGTAAGTCAAAGTCAAATAGCCAAACTATACATCCTCATTTATGTTACTTTCTATTATTAGCACACAAAACTGACTGGAATTTATTTCGAGGTCTCTTATTTCTTAAATCTGTCTTATTGTTGAGCAAGCTGTGTGGGTGATTTTTTAAATAGTTGTATATTTCCACTTCTTCAGGTATTTTGATACTTCTACCATTAGGTTAATTTTTATTACTGGATCTACGTTAGGTGATGGTACTCCTCTCTCTTTGCTTGATGTGCTCTTTAAACTTGTCGCTGGAATATGAGCTTTGTAACGTACGGTCAAGATGTCCGTGCTGTAACTCATACGATTACTGGCATGGTATATTGATCTAGTTTCAAAAGGTAAATGCTACCTGCATACACTTTGTGGGGGCAGAAAGTGAAAGCTGCGCTTCCTACAGAAGTCTGATCCACTGGCTTGTTCACCAGTCCGTCGTCTCCCGTCTTGTGCAGAGCTGCAGGCCCAGGCGACTGTTTTCCGGGAACGACTTTCCAGCTACTGGTGGGACTTGGCGCAGCTGCTCTCACTCGGTGCGACGCACACCTCACAGCTGTTGGTTCCCCTGGCATTCAAACGTATGGTAAGTGGAGTTTTTCCCTCCTCTTATAAACTGTATTATACGTACAGGGGGTGAGAAAATGACACGCACCACCTGGTCAGTTCTTGGAGAGTGTTTCCCAGTTTACCTGCTTCACACTGTAGCTATCTTTGGCTCTCCAGTTCTAATACTAACCATCTGGAAGAATTCTGAACCAACCTCTACTTCTGTGAGCCTTTTGGGGCTATGATGCAGGGAGGCTAAGCTCAGAATGGTTAGAGATCGAAGAAAATCGTCTGTATCTTTCTTTTCTCGTATTTGCTAGCTACTTCTTTAACAGATTCAGATAACTTTGCATACAGTCCAGCTTTACAAGCTGAAGCATGTTAGCTTCATATTGAATGGAGAGTGATCTAGAGTCTCAGTGTAGCAGTTCAAGTCTCCATCAGCATCTTCTCTTCCTATGAATCTCTACTCCATATGGAAGGCCTATAAAATTACTTCTCTCAACATGGAGTTTCGTCAACTTCAAATCTCCTTATTAACCTGTATACATACCACATAATCCATACATTTCGACACAACTGTTCAACGTCTTCCCACCTTAACATTCACGTGACCATTTCCCAGGACTCCATGACAAGACGATAGCGCAGCTGACACTTGTGGCTCGACGCCATTGGCGGCCCCCTGTGCTCACCACTGCCAGCCAGCACTGTCCGTGTGGCACGGCAATGCCCCAGCCGCCGCAGCCACAGAGGACGCGCGTCAATAACGAAAACCTGCAGTTGAGGTCCACCAGTTAGCGCGTGTTGCGTCTGCGAGTGGCTTTGTTAAAGGCACTGCGATACTACAGTCACAAGCGGAATATCTGGTGAATGCGTCAAGGCCAATGAAAATCTGTGCCAGACTAACGTGAAACCGGATGCTGCTTTCTGAGAGCATTCATCTTAGTCGTTAGCCTTTCTGCACGTGTCTCGTGGCCTAACTCCAAGCATTATCGAGTCTGAATTCTCTGTCTATGATTTATGAGCACTACCACCAGTGATTTTCGCACTACCGAGAATAACAGCTATGTGGTCTTAACACATACACTGGACTTGCATTCGGGAGGACGACGGTTCAATCCCGTGTCCTGCCATTCTGATTTAGGGCACGGCCGACTTCCTTCCCCATCCTTCCCGAATCCGATGAGACCGATGACCTCGCTGCCTGGTCTCCTTCCCCAAACAACCCAACCTTAACACATAGAATGGCCACTGTGCATTATGACTGTTAGGATTCTGACAGTAGTATACATGGAAAGCAAAAGGACGCAGTTTGATCTGTGTCTTTGTGTTACTTTTTGTGGCGTATGTAGCAAAGTGCCAGTCCCTAAAGTATCGTGTGAGCCTCATTTTAGATCCTTTGAGAAGAGAATTAAGCGATACCTGTTTTAGTGAACTGAAAACGTTCTGGATTGATTAAACATTTTTCCTATAAATATTACGGATGTTTGCTGGATGGTAATTTCAAAGATTGATAGTTGCGGGTTTCGTATTTAAGAATGGTTTCTGCCGACATGGTATCTTGTCCTGTCATTGCATCTTGTTTTCGTTACCATCATCCATGCATTTCACTGCAACAAAGGCAATTTACCTGATACGTATCCAATATTTTGTAGTGTTAGTACCTCATAGCTTGCGATAATGTTTCAAGGACGACTTCTTTATTACATTTGCGGTGCAGCTACACTTCAAATGGCTCTGAGCACTACGCGACTTAACTTCTGAGGTCATCAGTCCCCTAGAACTTAGAACTACTTAAACCTAACTAACCTAAGGACATCACACACATCCATGCCAGAGGCAGGATTCGAACCTGCGACCGTAGCAGTCGCGCGCTTCCAGACTGAAGCGCTTAGGACCGCTCGGCCACACCGGTCTAGATGACAGAAAGCGCAGTGGCGCCATCGCAAGGACGACGGATTCAACGTTTTGGAAGGTGCCGATTCAAAAGTGTGCACCACCTTCCAATTCACTGCTCCTGCCCAACGTGGGAAATTCTGAATTTTATTTTTCGTTTTCTATACTGCTTATCGACGTACGGGTAAGAGTCGACTGCAGCCACGTGTCACCACTGCAGTGATTTTGGGTTTGTCCGTACGCCGGGCCCCCTACTGTGTGGACTCGGCCCGTGTCGCTGGCTGGCCTCCCTCGCCCTGTGTTGCTGTGACGCCCACAGACCGGCTGCCGGAAACACGGAGCGGCTCAGACCGCAAACGGGATGTTAGCTGCCCGCTGACCGCTAACCGCATGCTGTCACAGCGAGAACGTGACGCACGTTCCACACACACACACACACACACTCATCCGTCAACGCGTGCAGTATTCCTGGCGCACATCCGCAAAGCTCTACTTACGCAAATACGAATTGGAGGCGATAAATCGCGATCACGCCTAGAACCGGTCGGCCGTGTATGTATGTATGTAAATTTAAAAAAATATTGTATTCGAAAAGGATTTCTTTTTTCTCTGGCTCCTGCCATCAATATAAAACTGATAAAGGAGGTATTTCATTCAAAAAAATATGAAAATGAAGAACAACTGTATTGTGAAAACAACTGAAAGCTTTTTAATTTCCATATTTTCTCGTATTTGTTATATACGTAACAGTTTCGTTATTTCGTAATTGATTCATTACAATATACACATTCTTTTGTGAATAAGGTAATTTTTTAATTTCCAGTGTCTATTAAACACTTATTAGTAACTCAGTGAGAGAGAGAGAGAGAGAGAGAAGTTTTCAGTATGTACATACTTCGAACAGCAACAGCAATGGCAGCTCAAAAACAATACACACACACACACACACACACACACACGCACACGCACCATAAACATATAAAATACTTTCTTTACACGGATGCATATTGTACATGTTCCACACGAAATATATACTCTGTCTCTCTCTCTCTCTCTCTCTCTCTCTCTCTCTCACTCACACACACACACACACACACACACACACACACACATGGACTCACGCAGTGTGCAATGAAACATTCATAATCTCAAACATGCAGTCAGAACTGTGACAAACAGTTCATCAAACTATTCCACACACACCCAGTCAAGTGGAACACCTTTTTATCTTTTTACTAACAAATAAACCCACCCACACACATCAGTAAATAGTCTGGGTGCAGCAGATTTCCACACCTATGCCCCCCGATGAACCACTTGTGATCGTGATAGGACAGCCCTGCTTCCAGCTGGAATTGCAGTATATACCTCAGTATATAACCTCGGTCGAAAGGTCTCCTGATAAGCATTTGTGGTGCAGTGCCAATGCCCTAGAGGAGGCACCTGTTGAAGTCCCTGAACGTGAAAGTCTTTCAGGCTGTGCAAATCACCGTGTTTGTCACGCAGACTTGTGGGATAGTCCAGCTCTACCTCTAGGATATATCCCTCAACAGCATCAGCAGCCACATATTTGATCTCTTTCCTCAGTCTGGTGATTTCCCCTTTGGACATCCATCAGAACCCTCCAAATGGTAGACGTTGTTGCATGGTTTGCCTGTAGAGACAGTTTACATCCAGGTAAAGGATGATACTGAAATCGTCAGACAACCTGTACTCCCCCTCGATCATTTGCAGGTTATTTGCCTTGGCATACTTGCGCACACGTTGGCAAAGTAACTCGTGAATCGCATGTTCCAGAAAGACAAGCATGTCAACGTTGGTCAAGAATTCGATGCTGGCTTGTGTCTTTCTTAACATGGCATCCCACGAAATCTCATCCCTATGCTACAGAACTTCTCGATGTTGTCGCTCAGATGTACATTGGTGTTCATCTTTTTACATGTTCTGATAAATCAGAGATGCCGTCCTGCCATTCATTCACCAAGTGCCTGGTTTTTGCATTCATTATGGAAATGCCTCTTAGTTTACTAGAGAGTCCAGATATTCGTATGGAAAGACTTCTTCTCCATCACAAGCTGAAACTCTACACCATTGAGATAAGTGGCTCCCTTTGCTACAAATATCTTCAGGACGCATTGGTTCAGCAAATTTCTAAAGAGACGTGAGCATGAATCGTTGTGAATCCAGGAAGTGGAGCATTATTCTTGGTGTGATCCTCTTTGAAGGGGCATGTATTTGTCAACGGTGTCAGCAATGACACTGATCTTATCATCCTACAACCCAGACTCGTCAAAGTGCTGAACTAGAAAGTGGGCATCATGCTCAATGAAATTGTGGAAAAGATGGCTGTGTGCTGTGGCAGTTAGTACTTAAAGTTACATGGGTTGTCAGCTGCACTCTGGGACTTCCCCGTTACGCGGCAACAGTCTCTACAGGGAGCTTCCTCACCTCTGTCCAGACAAAGTCCCCAGGTATAACGATCAGCTGCCTGCTTGTACAGTGCATCATTCTCCTCCACGTTGGTCATGAGGACGTTTTCACTATAAATGTTATAAACATCCCGGACAAGACTTTCAAGCTCAGTGAGCAGCCATCTCGCACTATTCCCTTGACATAAGATTTTAATTTTAGTGCACGGGACTTGATGGGTATCGTATGCATCATTTTGTGAGAGTGATATGGGAGGCAGAGGTACCAGGTTCACACTGTACCACAGGAGCTAGGAGGCGCTCTAAATCGACGTAAACGACGAAGGGACAGAAGTGTTGGTGAGAGGCACTCTTAAACTTCGAGAACCGTTTATCCTTGATAAGTATTTCCACACCTATTGTTTCCTGGCTCTAGCAGTCAATCAGGTGTCTTTCAAGATACATGCTCTTGGTAAACGTCTTAAGACATCTACACCAAAAATATCTTGCACCTTTTTGGTTTTCATTTCAGAGGAACGTAGGTGGGACATGCATTTTATCCAAACGTTGTGTTGCTTATCGTCTTCAGAGATTAGCAGCAGGTCTACACTTTTTGGATGCTTCTCGGCTAATATGGACAAGAAGAGGGGACCACCTAATTTACGCTCGACTTCTTTGTCGATGTGCCACACAGCGTGTTAATGTTTGTCTTCTTCTTATGGCTTTCCTACATTCGGCCATAAACGAGAAATTAGAACGTCAGTGGACATCTGGTGTTTGTTGTGTATCTGTATGCTCTGTAGTTTTTGGTTAATTTCTATCACTAGTGAGAAGCAACCATGGAAATCAATTTAAATTCCTCTCATCATGATTCTGGGCATTAGGACATGCTTTTTGTTAGCAGTATATACTTTTGAAGAGAGATGTGACTGGACCCCACAATAAGTTGATCAAAATCTTATGAACATAAATCAAGGCAGAGCATACAGCTGAGTGTCTTACAGGACCCCCTTCCCTGCACCTCAGAAAAGTGACTCAGTATGACCACTCTGGTATCGACTCACCCCATGATGTCACGACAGCTCTCCCCCTAACTTGGACAATGCTCTTCCCCTCAACAACACGTCGAACTCCTAATAACTCTGCACACGAGAAGGAGAAAGAGTCTCAGTTGATAAGTATCTAAGGAAGGAGAAATAAAAATCCGTATTCGTATAATGATAATAATAAATTCTGAGTACTTACAAGTAAAACTGTTGTTGTGTTCATTACTGGAATACACTTCCAGCAACTCATCATCAGTGGGCATGTTTGTCATTAAGGGCATATCCAGCATGGGTACTAGAGGAGGTGTATGACGTCGGCAGGGGAATGTGTCTGAAAGAATACGGACAAACCCAAACGAAAACACAGGTGCAAAAGAACTAGTAGCTGGTGGTCGTGTCAAAACACCGATATTCGCATTGACAACATCTACAAACTAGAACATCTCAAAAATAACAAACAAAAAATTTAATACTGTAGAATAAGCGATATCTGCCTCTGAACAATCGAAGTCGTTCCCCAGAAATCATCATCATCGTCATCATCATTATCAGCTGCTGGGTTCGGATCCCACAGCGAGTAACGCCAGCTCACACCTAGAAAAGATGAAGTAAAACCCACAAGAATCACTTACACTACTAGCCATTAAAATTGCTACACCAATAAGAAATGCAGATGATAAACGGGTATTCATTGGACAAATATATTATTCTAGAACTGACAGTGATTACATTTTCATGGAATTTCGGTGCGTAGATCCTGAGAAACCAGTACCCAGAACAACCACCTCTGGCCGTAATAACGGCCTTGATACGTCTGGGCATTGAGTCAAACAGAGCTTTGATTGCGTGTACAGGTACAGCTGCCCATGCAGCTTCAACACGATACCACAGTTCATCAAGAGTAGTGCCTGGCGTATTGTGACGAGCCAGTTGCTCTGCCACCATTGACCAGACGTTTTGAATTGGTGAGAGATCTGGAGAATGTGCTGGCCAGGGCAGCAGGCGAACATTTTCTGTATCCAGAAAGGCCCGTACAGGACCTGCAACATGTGGTCAGGAATTGTCCTGCTGAAATGTAGGATTTCGCAGGGATCGAATGAAGGTAGAGCCACGGGTCGTAAGTCATCTGCAATGTAACGACCACTGTTTAAAGTGCCGTCACTGTGAACAAGAGGTGACCGAGACGTGTAACCAATGGCAACCCATACCATCACGCCGGGTGATACGCCAGTATGGCGATGACGAATACACGCTTCCAATGTGCGTTCACCGCGATGTCGCCAAACACGGATGCGACCATCATGATGCTGTAAAAATAACCTGGATTCATCCAAAAAAATGACGTTTTGCCATTCGTGCATCCAGGTTCGTCGTTGACTACACCATAGCATGCGCTCCTGTCTGTGATGCAGCGTCAAAGGTAACCGCAGCCACGGTGTCCGAGCTGATGGTCCATGCTGCTGCAAACGCCATCGAACTGTTCGTGCAGATGATTGTTGTCTTGCAATCGTCCCCATCTGGACATGGCTACACGATCCATTACAGCCATGCGGATAAGATGCCTGTCATCTCGACTGCTAGTGATACGAGGCCGTTGGGATACAGCACGGCGTTCCGTATTACCTTCCTGAACCCACTGATTCCATATTCTGCTAACAGTCATTGGATCTCGACCAACGCGAGCAGCAATTTCGCGATACGATAAACCGCAATCGCGATGGGCTACAATCCGACCTTTATCAAAGTCGGAAACGTGATGGTGCGCATTTCTCCTCCTTACACGAGGCATCATAACCACGTTTCACCAGGCAACGCCGGTCAACTGCTGTTTGTGTATGAGAAATCGGTTGGAAACTTTCCTCATGTCAGCACGTTGTAGGGGTCGCCACCGGCGCCAACATTCTGTGAATGCTCTGAAAAGCTAATCATTTGCATATCACAACATCATCTTCCTGTCGGTTAAATTTCGCGTCTGTAGCACGTCATGTTCGTGGTGTAGCAATTTTAATGGCCAGTAGTGTATAAACAAAAACACTATAGAAAATATGTATACTTGCTTTCATCCTCAGCCAAGGTGACCATGATGAATGACATCACACCGTCGTCGGTAAACAGTGACAACAGGGCAGCGTTATCATTGTTATCCAACGTGCGTGGCCATGACTGCGGTCACCATCGTGGTCACGGATACCGCACGAGCGCTTGACCCCGATATCAGGGCTGGCTGGCAGCCGGAGAGAGAGAGAGACTCGGGTCGCCCTCCGCAGGGCTGTTTACAAAACCCTTCAGCCACGCAGCGTGCGCTGATCAGCAATTCAAGTCGGAATTCATCACGCTTCTTGTCTCCCTACTAACACTACTTACACATAGCGCACTGCGACAGTGCCCAGCGTGTTGGTACACATTTGAACACGCCTCTCTCAACTTGCTACTGCTCTCATTACTTAGCAAGCGTGGACGCAAAGCAGCAGAAACGGGTTTATTTCTCGTAAGACAAGAACTTCCACATATTAAACGAGTGGAATTGTGCTGTGACAGAAATGTGCGAAATGAAATATGCTGGCTGCAAGTAGCTGCTGATCGGCTACGTTTTGAGCGACACATTGCAGAAACTTGGGGGATCATCTCGACAGTTCTACAAAAAGAGTGTAGATGTCACCTGGTAAATAAACACAGGTGACAAAAGAACTCTAAAAAATGAGCACGGGAGTATCTAAACAAGTACAAAACTTTTATTAAGAAAATAATATTTGCACATATCTGCAACACAAGTAAATCCGTTTTTCTCTCCACCACCGTACACTTGCCTAAGGTGTCTGACTGACATACAGTTGAATGTTTCCAAATTCAGGATGGCAGTGTTCTTGAAAATATCCTACATTCATACCACCACCTCACGACCTTTGACTGCATGACGCTCTCTCTGTGATCACAGTTTCGGAGTGATGTCAGCATATCCTCACAGGTCACTCCTGTATCGTGGCGGCTACTGCGATAGTGGAATCGAGTCAATCACGCTACTGTCTTCCAAGACATGTCACACTTTATTGTTCTGAGCAGCTGGGCAGAAGTGACAACTGTGTAGAAACTTGTCGAAAAACAGACTGAGTCGATGTGTGTGACAACAGCTACATCTTTAACCATCTTTAAACATCAAGCGGCCCCACTCATCGTGGAGGCCTCGCCCGTGAGCAACAATGTTGTACCAGGAGGCGGGCAGCTTGGGCCCTGGCAAGCAGGTCTTCAGCTGTATCTGCAGGTGTTTCGTACACCTACATCTTGGCATAACCTCAGAGAATGAAGTCGAGCGTTGTAAGATCCAGCGATCGCAATGGCCATCAGAGAGGACCCCCTCTTTCCAGTCCTACAATGAGTGTGAGTATTCTTTAGGTGCTTCCAAACATTAACATCAAAGTGGAATGATCTTGGATAATGCCCTAAAATACCTTGACTGAGAATCTTTGCTGTTGGCCTCCGATAAGGGTGGCGTGGGTGTTGTCCTCATTCTAGATCTGCCTGGCTTTTGAAAACAACATCACGGATGAATGAGGCCTCATCCACAAACAATACAAACTGTATGAAGTTGGACAGTACAGCACAGTGAACGATACTGGATTGATACAAGCAGACATAGGGCTCAAAATCCGTTTGTCCCAGTGCTTGCACATTTCATCTTTGATTACTCATTGTGCACTGTACACAGCAACACACCTCACCATGAACACGACACAAGCTATCTGATGCAATGGACAGCTGACAGCAGGGTCAGTGGTGTGCTTGCGGCACAGGTTAATGCGCCACTGCGATGCTTGAGTGCTACGAGCCTAGTTGCGTGCAGTAGGTCCGTTTGGTGGTCAGGTGTGTACACTGTTTATCAGCTGCTATCGTTCGAGTGCACAACGGACACCCGAGATCTTTGCAAAAGTGTGAAGAACTGCAGGCATCATTGCAATACATGCATTCATACTGACAGTCGTTGCTTTGAAGAATTACTATGAGCTACATTGTTGTTAGGTGGTGTATGCTGTGTATGTCCTTAACACAATAAATATGCTCTTTCGAGTATTGGTTCCCTATCTCAATTTAATTTATTGTGGAACCATTGTCACCTGTTTCAGTGTGACCCAAAAGGATTGGGGACTCCACGTACAGAGAACAAGAGCAGTTCTGTCCCACTTCCCTCAGACACTCCTGACGGCACCCATGTCTGTGGTGAGCACTCACCTTGCAGAACAACATACTGGGTGATGCTAGGGTAGATAGAAAAAAGGAAAACAGAATGGGAAATTGCGAGCGGAACTCACGCACTAAGGGTTCTGTACAAACTCCCCATCCTGGGAATCGAGAATTTTGGCTGTTATCGACACTGTGTAACTTTACTGGCAAGATACTCGTCCCAGGAATACCAAGATCGGTTCAAAAATTATACGTTATTTCCTCAGCCCAGCCCAAAAAAACAAGAATAAGCAAGCAGAGGACTTTAGTTTATGTATGTAGGGAGAGAAGACTTAATAACACATTTCTGTTTACGTACTAAATCATGAATACAACATACAATTTATTTTTGGATGCAGTAATGTTCGTATGTTATACTTTCAACAGGTGATGAATACGATGTATGTCCAAATTGAAAACGACATTTTTATGTGACATAATTACAAGATAACAACTTTCAGATTTTTTGCTTTACTTGCACCGGAAAACTTAGTTGTTGACAAAGCTCATGATTCCAGGTCAACGGAGGGCACCCTATAGGTTTCGATGAGTGAGTTTTCGATTATCAAAACACGAGACATAAACAGCCATATCTGTTGACAGGAGTCAGTTATAAGCTTACAATTTTTACGCCGCCAAGGGTCCGTATACCTTTGTATGTGACATAATTTGAACATGATACCCAGAACTGATCCAGAGAAAAAGATTCCCAACAGATGGACAGACAAATAGACTGATAAAAAATAATACGAAAAGTATTTTCTAGAGTTATATAGTTACCAATTATGGATTTTATGATTTTTTCCTTTATTTGCACGGTGAAATCTGGCCTCTTCCAAAATGTCATGATTCTAAATCAACAGGGAGCACCTTATAGATTTTTGTGAATGATTTTTCAAGTATGAAAATGTGTAATTAAATGGCCATATCTTTACTGCATTGACTTAGAAGCCTACAATTTGTACAACGCCAAAGGAGCTTAGACCTTAATATGTGACATAAATGTGAACTTCGTACCCGAAAATGGTCCAGAAAAAATGATCTTAACACTCGGGCAGTCAATATATTCCTTAAAATCTGCAATATTCGAGACGTGTTCAGATACAGACGACATTGTGTTAGATGACGAGCAACAAACGCAAATTTTTGGCAAAAGCGATCAGCCAGGCAACAGACAAACGCTACAAAATTTTGAGTCAAACTGACATTTCGTGTGTGCACAATTAACTCAGATAATGTTTCAGATACGGAGCCGCTGGTGTCTATCATTGCGTTTGTAGAAGGTCATAACATGTGTTCAGGTTTCTCAGAGCGTTGGTAACGAGAAGGATTTTGACGGATTTGTCAACAGTCTGGCCATTCTATTTTCTAAAATCGTTCAAAAGTTTGAATAGAATCTCCTCATTGTTCCTGCAACGCCATGTGGCTTTACACATAGGAACTCGACGCTGCTGGCAGCTCCAGAACACTTCAGTTGGATACATCGTCACGGGAGTATACATTCATACATTCAGACGTCTGTAATGTCAACTACCGAGAAATATCTGCACCTCTCTTATCTGATGTCACAGTTTGAGAAATGTATTTATTTAATAAAACCCCACTAGGCATCTGCTGTGCATTAATGTTTTTATGCCTGTACAAAACTGAATGTACTACACTCATGCGCTGGCAGTAATTTCAGTGTCATGTAATAGTGCTACATGTAACTGTATATTAAGACAGGCTGCTGCTTGTGGATGTTATGAAAGTAATTTGAGCTATTTTCTGTGTGTCTCAGGGTAACCACACGAGTGATCAGCAACTTCACAGTTGGATTAAGGACATGGAACGTGTGAAAGACATGCTGCGCACGAAATTAACCGGATGGTTACAGGACTTGGAATTCGCCAGCGAACAGGTGGAGCACTACGAGGTGGAAGAAGACAAGGACTGGCCAGGGCACGGGATACTCAGGTATAAACCAGTGTACACTCAAATGTCTGTCGTACTCACTATGGTTTATTGGAGTTTATCTCACTTTTATCCATGGAAGTATTCATTAAAGTTATAGAAAACACAGGGATCATTTAATTCAGAATGGAGTAAAGAACTAGCATTAATAGATAGTAGTGAAGGACATGGTTACAGAAACTCGTGATTTACAAAAGTTTTTGACTCCGTTTAGCCTTCGATATTTTGATTCGCATTGTGTCTTAAAATGTGCCACGTATTACGTAACAGACCAGCGGAGAAAACTGACACAGAAAACGATGTTACTGCATTTACTAGAGAAAGTATTGATGGTTACAGATACTTCCGAAGTTTTCATAATTTGTGGAAACAATGATGTGGAACCTGACACGAAAAGTGAGCGTGTCCTCGTCTTATTCGGGACAAAAAAAAAAACACTTCGGGACAAATTACGGTAATACCGTGTAGTAGCGACTCTAGTCCAGATACTGGCATCCAGTCGGTGAGGAAAAGAGGCCTCAAGTCATGTTCATCTCAATAGATAGAGGAAAAATCTAAGCAGCGATTGGGGAAGGAAGCGGATAGTCATCGTTCTTATATTTTGTCCTGTGGTTGGTGTGTTTAAATCAGTCCGTAGCATAGAGCGTAATTACTGGAGGTTGCGAGCGAGAGGAAAGCGGAATAGTCTCTCGAGTGGTTGACATATGGGGCCGTGGAATGGAGTAGTGTAGGAGATATGTTGGCACTATGGAAGGTGACCAGGTGGCTTCCTATATGGGAATCGGTAAGCTCCCAGCAGGCACCACAGGTCTTGTGGCGGTGTTGTTGGATTCTTTCAGGTGGCTTATTGTGGGATGGCTATGGAGGTGGAGAACATGGATTTGGATGGACAATTAGACTCAGTCGTGATTACTATCAATTAGATGAAAGACTTCTGCAGTTATATCTGAAGAGGTCGGTAGGGGAGTCACTTTGGGATGAGTGTGTATGGGAAATGGACTAGGTCTTCTGAAACGAAGGTGATCAACCGACATCCACAGTTAAGTTCATCATGACAATTGATGTGGGTAAACAGCTGTGGAGAGGCAGTGGTCAGTGTGAGGAACGAAATGTGCTATAGGATGATGACAGAGACAGGCAGTAGCACAGATCACGGTCAGGGTGGTACAATACACACTCAGGATAAAGTATTATGCAGGATGATTGAACATGATTTGTAGCCCACTGGAGCTGTTTTTGAGGAACGGTATTGTTACTCCACAATGTTTATCGTGAGGGGATTTTTGGTTTGCTACTCCACATCTCTCATCAGAACTGTGAGTGGGTTACCGGTTCACTGTGTATGGACACATGCAGGTAGTGTGACGGGATAAAACTATCGATATTGTGTCAGGCAGTGGGAATGAAGGTAACAGTGGTTGGGAAGGTGAACTGAAAATCGAAGATGGGTAGATTTGAAGACAGGGGTGCACTACACAAAGGAAGCAGCTAATCGGATAGTAGAGTACTTGTGGAGTGCACGTGGGGGGCTTCAGGCTAGCCAGTAGTTTGAGGTACTCTCATGAACACTCGCCAGTTGGTACACATTTAGGGAAATCAGATAGCTTTCAGAGTAAAGTTAGTTCGACTCTGAAACTTTTATCAGTCAACTGTCGAAGTATTTCTAACATAGTTCTCAAATTTACTCTCCTCCATGGACGTTCTCAGCTTCAAGTTACTCTTGAATTGAGAGCTGGCTAAGACCCAAAGTTAAAAAACTCTGAGATATTTAGCGAGTCTTGGAATGTTTATCGGAAAGACATATTCGACGCCGTAGGTGGGAAAGTGTTCATTGAAGTTGACAAAAAATATTCTCTTTACTGAGGTTGAATTTGAGTGCAATAGTGAAGTTACGTGGTCGCACATAAGAGGACTAGGTGAAACCATATCAGTTGTTGGATGTTTTTACCACCCACGCGACTGCGCTGGGACAGATGTGGAGCCATTCAATGAAGGTAAATAGTCAGCATTGCATAAATATCCAGATCACGGGACACTAGCTGGCGGTGACCTTAACCTACCGAGTATAGACTGGGACGTCTATGGATTCACTGCAGGTCGTGCAGACAGACAGTCTTGTGAAGGACTTTTGAACACGTTTTCCGAAAACTGTGTTGAGCAGCTGGTTCGGCAGCCAGCACAAACAGGCAGGACCTTATCGATGGCGTCAGCATAGAGATGGGGATTAGTGATCATGATGTTATCATGGTTACGAAAGTCAGTAAATCAGTCGAGAACGGTAGGAGAGTTGATATGCATTTGTCAGCGTCTCACTTAGACAATAAAATACAATCATTCAATTCCAGAATTATGGCCATAGAAGAATTATGGCTAAAGTTTAATGAGATTGTAAATCGTGATCCGGAAAAGTATGCGCCTACCAAGTGGATCAAGGGCGGAAAAGACTCATCGTGCTTTAATAACAAAATTCGGAAAATGCTGAGGAACGAAAGGCTGTTACATTCTCCGTTCAAAAGAGAACGCGCAAATGAGAACAGCAAGATTTGTAGAGATTCGTGCGTCTGTGAAAAGATCTGTGCGCGAAGCATACAACAGCTACCACCGGAGAACCGGAAAAAGTTTTGCTCCTCTGCAAAATCGTTAAGCGGATCCAACGCTTCTATTCAGTCACACGTTGACCAGTCTGCTTTGGCGCTAGAATATTCCAAAAGGAAGGCCGAAGTTAAAAATTCCTCGTTTAAGAAATCGTTCACGCAGGAGAATGGTACAAACGTGCCGTCGCTTGACCATCGCACAGAGTCCCGTATGGAAATCATTGTAATGAGTACCGCTGGCGTAGAGAAACAGCTGAAAATAAATAAGTGGCAATGCCTAGATGGAATGCCAGTTTGGTTTTACAAAGAGTAGTGTACGCCATTGGCCCCTTACTTAGCTTGCATTTACCGCGAATATTGCGATCAGCGCTAAGAACGAAGCGAATGGAAAAAAGTGCAAGTGACCCTAGTGTATAAGAAAGGTTAGAGAACGGACCCACAAAATTACAGATCAATATCCCTAACACCTTTTTCCTGCACAATCCTTAAACATATTCTCAGTTCGAAACCACGTATCACTTACCGTGCTTACCACGGTCACTTCGTTTAAATATCTGGCCGTAATGTTGCGAAGCGAGATGAAATGGAATAAACATGTGAGGATTCTGGTAGGGAAGGCCAACGGTCGGCTTCGGTTTATTGGGAGAGTTTTGTGAAAGTGTGGTTCCTGTGTGAGGGAGACCCCGTTTAGGACGCCAGAGCGACTTCTTGTTCAGCATTGTTCGAGTGTTTGGGATCTGCACCAGGTCGAATTGAAAGAAGGCATCGAAACAATTCAGGCGGAGCAGGTAGATTTCTTACCGGAGTTTCGATCAGCATGCAAGTGTTACGTATATGCTTCGGGAGCTCAGCAGGGAATTGTTGGAGGGAAGAAGACTCTCATTTCGAAGAAAACAACTGAGGGAGTGCAGAGAACCGGCACTTGAAGCTGGCTGCAGAACGATCCTAATGACGCGAGCATACATTTCTGGTAGGGACCACGGAAGACAAGATACGAGGAATTACGGCTCCTAAGGAGGCATATAGACAGGCGTCTGTCCATCGCTCTGTCAGCGAGCAGAACAGGAAAGGAAACGACTAGTTGTGGAACAGGGTACCCTCCGCCACGCACCTCACGGTGGCTTGCGGATTATGTATGTAGATGTAGATACAAAGGACGATAGTTGAGAGGAAATATTGGTTTCATGTCCGTAAATTTAGTGAAATCATTTTTGGCTTGGTTTCATTTGGAATCGTGAGGTTTTATCTATTCTATTTCATTTGTTTGGTCTTACGACTGCATGCATGAGGGTTGAGGTGTAATAGGTGGCCCCAGATGTGTGTAGATAAGGACATTGACAGGAGTTTATGACGGCGGTGACGAAGCTACAGTGGTGGTGGATGTGGTTGGAACTTCCTGCACCGGCAGTGGTGGGGGCGATGGGGCGGGCCGCGGTTTGGGGCTGGCGACGGTGTCGGCGACAGAGGCAGCGACGCTGCTGGAGAGGGAGTCGACGGTGGCGCAGGTGGCGGCGACGGTGGTGGAGCATTTGACGGAGGCAGTGGCGGAGGAGCTGCCAGACTACGGCTCTCTGTGAGTGGTGAAGCAATGAAGACGACGACGAAGGGTGGGAGATGATCGGCGAAGAACCACTGGGAGAGTCCAGGTGAGAGCTGAGGTGCTGGCGAAGTATAGTGGGGCGTGTCAGTAAAACGGAGGATATACTTCGTACTGGAAATTTTGGGAGGACATTTTGAGGTTAACATGAGTAAAACGAGTCAGAGAATATACTCCGGCCGAGAATGTGCTCATCGCGAGTAAAAGGGTGAGGGATGTTGCTCAAAACAAAGAACGTTTCCGATTTCGTGTGAACAAAACTAGAGGAGCCTCTCACAACAGGAAAATATTGAAGCGAGATCTGTAGCATTCTTCGGGCTGAGTAAGTTCTGTTAAGTTTTACCTACATTTTGGCAATGATGGCACAATTGATATTGCTTGGGAGGCAAAAAAAGAAATATATAGCCCAACGAAGTGCTGAATTGAGGAGCTGTAGAAGTTTATATCGCTTTGACAATAAGAACATTATCTGCGGACTACCTCTCAAAAGAAGTGAAAATTGAAACATTTTTAGTTTTCACACTGACGTACGAGAACATTTAGCTGTAGGCCTACACCAAACAACCGTGTCGCTGACTTTTCCAGACGTTCACCATCATGTCTTCTCACACCATAAGTCTTATATAGTGTGATGTTAGAAATAAGTAGGGTTACCAGAAAAATTAATAACTGGTTTATTGCAAACCTAGCGACCTGCTACTCGTAACGAACGTATGGTGGGCCGCTTACGTGCTTGCCACGCGAGCAGACAGTTGTGGGCCGTATTTAACCAAAATTATCTCGTGTTAGAGAACTCAACAGAGTTGCGGCTTGGAGTAGTTAAAAAGTCATGTAATCTTAAGATTTCGTTCGCATAATGTTCGCCTAACTTCTATAACTGAAAAGTTTTCCGCATGTTGTAAATTCGGTAACCTCAAGAAAATGCATTTTCATAAGCTGTACGTAATTGTCTTAATAATTTGTTGCCGCACATAAAATAAACAAAATGAAACGTAGTGCAACTCTGCCTGAACACACACTGGTGCCGGTTCCAGACATGTCGCCCGTTTGAGCGAGCTGAATGACACGTGACACTGCGCGTGCCTTCTGTGCCGGACACGGCAGACCACACACACCGAGGACTCAGCAGGGAGCGGAGGTAGTGAGGAAAAGGAACCCTCTCGTCACAGATTATGGCTTCGAATGTTTTGCTCGTAAGAGCTTTCTCAGAGGATGTCCTTTTGCTCCGAGAATCTTCTCCAGAGAACGTCGTCTTGTTTATTCATACGACCCAGCGTGTTTATCTTCTGTTGGATGTCAGTACAAATTCGAAAACCGGAGATGCAACAGGGGAGGGGGTCACAGAGCTTCAGCGGCAGTGCTGGAACTTCGGTACCGCCCTCGTAGTCCACGCAGCGCACCATTTCGTGTCTCTTCTGTAGTTCACGTATCGCCATTTACAGTCGGTCATTTCTAAATTCCGCCAATCCACTTCATTACTGGACTCGGATGATACCTTCAGTAATGGCTCCAGCACTACAGGCCAAAGCCGCCTATATGACACTGACCCTGCCTCTGTACCCTAATTGACGACGATTGACTTCCGTGGCAGCGGTCTGCCCCGCTTGTCGACACTCCAGCTCCATGTGGCGAGTATTTATTGCGTCCTCTGTTGATTTGCCACTTTGTGTTGCAACGCACTTGCTCCTAAACTGAATATGGTATCATTATAGCTGTGTAGTACATTCCCAACTGTCCAGAAGTTTCGAGATTTTCTATAGAGCTTGTTTCAGTGGATATTGTTTGTTCACTTCCTTGCTTCATTTAAATCCGTTCTTTCGTTGCCTTATGGAATGAACGGCTCCATTATGTTAAGAACAGCCCTTTCCCGAAATTCTTCCCCAACCAAATTTCAGTATAATGTTTATTCAGATCATTGTCAGTATGCACGTACATCCTCCATCTGGGGCGTAGAAATGATGATTTTCTTCACGGCACGGGTTCTGAGTCCCAGCTTGTCAGTGCAGTAGGTGTGGTACTGTACCTCCAAGCAGAACAGCGTGCTGGTGTACGTCACGTGGAAATGATTTGCCAGCCTTAGCTCCATGGCACCACATGTCTTAAGGGAGGGGCAGCATTCCGGTCAAACTGGGGACCCAGACATCACACGGAACTCATGATCATGCACCTTCATGCTTTAATTGACAACGTCGTCGTCAAGTAACAGTGATAACCAAGGACCATACCACAAGGAGTACAGGGAGTACGGATTGTTCTGCATTGTATCTGGCAGTATAGAAACTTTCCGTCGTTGATGGGCTATAGGGAATGCAGTCGTAGATTAATTAGGAAAAAATTGTCTCATACCCGATTCTGACGGCTCCATTCTCATCACAACATGTACCTGACACATATGCAACGAATCGATGTACCGAACACTGACCTTAGGACAAAGTTTTACGGCCAGCAATTTCTATATGATAATTTTCACTGCCAAACCAGAGACCCGCACCAACCGATCACGAAGCGAGACGGAGCGAATGCTTCAGAGCCAAGTAAACAAACATTTTAATGCAATATTACGTCAGCAGACATGTACTTCTGCACGTCAAGCATAGGAGTGTGAGATGGTGGGATGCACACTGCCGGATGTAAGCAGAAACATTATAAAAATGCCACAACTGGTAATGAGTAAAGCAAAACACGTATTGTGAAATAAAAACACATGTTTGGTATTTGCAAAGAAGGATTTGAAATAGCTTAAGTCATCGTATCGCGCTGTCCTTAGCCGTTGGATTAGCTGAAAGGGACTGAATAAGTGGAGCTGCTTGACGGTACATTCACGTTTGTCCACTGAACTCATCTTCATGTGTCATACAGTCTTTACTTAGTATTATCGCAGATGTCACTTCACCTAAAGCATATAGGAAACTCCCTGGCAGGTCAGAGCCGTGTGTCGGATCCGCGACGTTTCAAGTGACTGCACTCTCCACTGCAGAGTGAGGATTCGCCCAGGAAGCAACTCGCGAGGCCTCTGGCCACTGCAGTGCCCATCCTTCCGGGAGCGCTGGTCCCGCCAGCCGTGCAGGGGAGCTTCTGTGACGGCCGGAAGGCAGCGGCTGAGCTACTGGCGGAAGTAAGGCTGTGACGGCGGCTCTCGGTTCCTGCCTGCCCAGCTCGATGTCTATTTTTATAAGGACGTCATATTCGCCATTGCCTTTAAAAATTATTTGTGTTACTATTGCAGTTTCGACCTTTTGAGCCATTTTCAAGGGGTGATTTTGCTTCAGCTCATGACAGACATGTCTACATGTCAGCGTCTAAAATCATCTATAACAAATTTGAACAAGTCATTCATATCCTTAACATAAATATCACATGTTCACTCTCTTGCAATGAATACGAAATTCTTCTTTAAAGAAAAGAGGTATTCTGCGGCAAGCGCTGCAGTTCTGCTGTTTGATGTGCCTGAAACCACTTAAAACGAGACAGCAGCACAGAACGGAGTGGATGATCTGCAAGAAATAGTTACAATCGGTACCTCACTCAAGTGCTCTGAAATCTAAAGATCAAGTCTCGATGCGCTAAAATGCTAAAGAGACCAGTGGATTTGCGATTGTTTGCTGTGTTACAATGCATCCTTTAAAGAATGAAAAGGTTCCAGGTTTGTGTCCCAGTCTGGCACACAGTACTCATCTGCCAGGAAGTTTCTAATCCACTGCTGAGTGGAAACCCGTTCTGAATACTTGTACGTTCTTGCGTAAACTATACATGCTAGGTTTTCAACTTTTAACCTGGCAGCTTGTGTGCTACAGGCGGCCGCTGTTGAGTGAACGCCTGCTGCGCTATCAGCCGTGGAGCCTCTCCTTTGACGACGACTTCAGTGCGCTGTGCAAGGAGCGGCAGCCAGAGGCGTCGCAAATGTTCGGCCTCGCTGACAAACTGTACGCCTTCTATCGTGTCTACTGGGTCACTGCACCTGAGTACATCGATACATTCCACAAAGATGATTTGAAGATTTTAGGTAAGTTTAATACTGGGACCCGGCCACTTCACGGCTATGCGCTGACAACTGTTCAGTTGTTCGAGGAATGAGATTCAAATATCCTTCTGAATGTGTAGTTTTAGTTATTGCGTGATTTTGCACGCCACGCATGATATCTGGTGCTCTTTCCAAAGTCAGTTTTTATATTCCTCGGCAACTCTCCGTCTGGATCTATGACAAGCTAACTACTTCATTTCCATGTATTATTGACTTCTTCTTTATGCAGGGACTCAAAAAAGACTACGTACACAAAATTTTGGATTGTTTACAGAAGATTAAAAAGAACAAATTTTATGTGACACAAATGTCACAGGTGTACCCTCCACCTAATCGTGGCCCATGAAGGTTTCGACGCCAGCGATGTACAGAGGCTGTGTGATGTTTTAGAGATGTTACTGAATTGCCAGCTGGGCCCTTACACACTCGAAACAAGTGGGTGTCTCACAAATAATGTTTGCAGCCTCAGCCTAACAGGCGACCACCTCACCTGGGGTGTCCGCCAGTGTCTGGTACACTGAACAACTCGTCTCCCTCCCGTAGGAAGCCCGCAGCACCTCTAAAACAGGGCCCATCCCACAGCACTTTGAACACCGTCTCTGAACGCCAGTGCAGATATGACCCTCATACATGTGCGACACGTGCCTCATATAAAAAATTGTTCCTTTTTATCTTCTATAAACACTCTAAAATTCCGTACATGTAGTTTTCTTAAGACCTAGTCTAAGGCTTTTTAAAAATAGCGAATGGTCTCTGCAACATAACGGCTACAGACGAGCTAACTTTCTGTCAATACTGTAACTGGTGTAGTGATCTAAATTTCTCATGTGTGATCCTAGCACGATACTGTTCGTATTTACTAATTTTCTTTGACGAACAATATTTCGATTTGTAACTGAACAGCTAATTGTATGAGGTACACTGTTAATATTATCCTTAGAATTGTTAATGCTATGAACTGTAGTAGGACTGAGGAAACACAGCTATCGCACCTGTCTGCTAAAAAACTCTATTTGTTCGAATCACTATATTTTTTAAATTTATTATTTTATTCTCGTTGCTGGACTTTATCTCTTACTCGATCATCTATCTATCGTGCACCAGACATGAAACAAGTTGTAATCGTTTAATTCTCTCTTTGTACCTGTCTGATAGCTTCTTGTTCGGCAGGGAGTAACTCCATTTAAATGAGAGGAAAGGAGGACAGTGGGCTTGTGCTCTCTCAGCGGAAAAATTATTTATGCCTGCCGTTGTCACTCTTGACCGCTTCAGGCAATCGAACTTGCAGGGTTTTCATTGGTAGTAAGCCGACTAATTAAGAAACTAAGGTGGTCGAAAAGGTTTACAACAGATAAGGAAGTGAGTTATCATAAGAATATCCGTATAGTAGAACCAGGAACTGTAATACTGAGAAGAAAGGCCTTTCCAAAATTTCGGCTGTAGCCGATAATTTACTGCAGACACTCATAAGAATAATACTGGCACATAAAAGGAAATACGCATTGTTAGCAAGTTACTAAACAAGCAGACTCTTACCCCCATCTGTTGCTAGACTGAGCTGCACTCTGCAGCATGTCTATAATCATGACTGAAACTGTTATGGACACCGAGAACAAACGTGTGGGCTGTAGTTGATGTTTCAATTCCTCACGAGTGGCGACAAGATATTAAAGAATGAGCAGCGACAAGAGTTGTGCCCAAATGTACAGTCCTAGCACAATTGCATCATCTACACAGCCTCAACTCGAATGATCTAATAAATATAACGTAAACGCATTATTCACGACCCTAAACTTACATTCCGCATCCCAACAACTACATGCATGGCATCCTCACCATCAAAGATATTGAGTTCAGATCCACAGTTTTCTACACCATCAGTCGAGCTCACCGTCATCACCTCAACAGTTTCTTGTGTCGCATCCCTAACATGAAAGACATCCAGTTTAGAACCACTGTTTTCCACAACATTCACTCTCTTTCAACGTCCACATATCGTCCAACAGAGGACGATAACAGCCACAGTCATCTTCCATTTTAACATCCAAGTCACTTATTCCAAAAAGCAATCCAACTTTATCTTGAGCCACACCAAAACATCATCTTAAAACCCATACCTAACCTTGTTTCGCCACATAAGACATCAAGACAAAGCAGCAGCATAGCATTCAATCCATATGTCTGTTCCGTCAGCTCCAACGAGATCTTCATCACTCACATGTTATCTCAATGCTACAACTATACTTTAATGAAAATTGTTACAGTCACGCAACACAGTCCCAGTCATTCTACACTCTACAGATAATTGCTACAACATACAATCAGATGGTATTGCAAATGGGTGCTTGTGAGATATCCTAATACCAGCACCTCATTCTGCAGATCAGAAACCCTGGGATTGGTGATACACATGAACAAAAACACTGCCACATTTTCCATAAACTGATCAATCTCTTGAAAAAGGTTTATTCTCCTCTCATCCATAACAACCACACGTTAGCAAACAACCTCAACAAGCCAGACTCAGTGCTTCATATCTTAAAGATATACTCACTGTATCTAATGACTGCTCGGCAATTCGGGACATACAATGTCACACAAATACGACCACCATATCTCTTGGTCCCAGTTTAAAATACCTGTCTATAACGCCACAAAACGAATTAAATATAGCATTTACAACATAAGACTATAAAGCCACACATTTTGTGAGCGTGTGGGTTGGTGCTATTCTGTCATTCTGCGCAACAGATTGATCTGAGATGTATCCTTTACCCTTTGGCCCCTGCAAGATGCAATTTCCACCCCCACACTACTACAGAAGTCAGACGGACACTCCTAACGTTCTAAAGAGAAATGCCTGAAAAACTTTCAGCAATAAATACCTTCTGGAGTCGTCCACTGTAAGGAAATGACACAAAAATTCACAAAATTTCTTATGTAGTTAGTGGGATACTTGGGTACTGGAGTAGTGCTAGTTAGTGTAAGAAAAACATGAAAGTAACGAAAATTATTATTTATTTTGCAAAAATTCTGAGAAATCACAATAGCACTTTTAGTTATGAAATGAACACGTTATTTGCGCGTTCTTTTCAGAATGTGAAGTTACCTCTTAAGGATAGGATTCGCTAATGAAATTTCTATACAAAGTTTAAGATTGTTATTGACTTGGCAGAATGGCTGAGAGCCGCACCTACTCAACTTGAATAATTATCGGTTAGAATGTTGCTAGGTACAGTCGAGGCTGTCACGTGTGATGTGCAGTGAAGGGTACTGTTGTGGGGGAAATGTGGGGGTCGCAAGAGCTGTAGCTGAGATGACTGCTGTCTGCGCCGCTCGCTGCCGACAAATAAGATAACTCTCGTTCTATCTGGATTGACCTTCGCCAATCAAACTCTCCCTACGCCTTGATGAAGTCAAGGACTCCTATTCGCCCCTAGTCTATTGGTGTGGTACACCAGTCAGATAACCAGTCCACCGCGATACCACTCAAAAATTCGCTCACAGGCGTTTAACTATTACTCAGTCCGTTCACACCGCACAATACGTGTGGCGGCCAACACAGTGAACAATGCTCATTGCAAGGACTCAATATACAGTAGCACTTCGATTCGCTCTCGACAGAGGTGCTCTCCCGGTGAAGTACTGAGGAGAGACTTGTTCCTCGCCGGCCGAAGTGGCCGTGCGGTTAAAGGCGCTGCAGTCTGGAACCGCAAGACCGCTACGGTCGCAGGTTCGAATCCTGCCTTGGGCATGGATGTTTGTGATGTCCTTAGGTTAGTTAGGTTTAACTAGTTCTAAGTTCTAGGGGACTAATGACCTCAGCAGTTGAGTCCCATAGTGCGCAGACCCATTTGAACCATTTTTGAGACTTGTTCCTCGCTCTTTGAGTACATGTACGAGCGCGCGCGCTCTCGTTACGGGTTCTCGCTCCAAGAGCGACAACGGAACGGCCCCTCTACATGCCAGACGTGAAGGGGTATATCTTTCGATCGGGAGAATAACGTTTTGTTTAAGGCGACCAATCCGGAAATCTGTAAAATGGTTCAAATGGCTGTGAGCACTATGCGACTTAACTTCTGAGGTTATCAGTCGCCTAGAACTTAGAACTAATTAAACCTAACTAACCTAAGGACATCACACACATCAATGCCTGAGGCGGGATTCGAACCTACGGCCGGAGCTGTCGCTCGGCTCCGGACTGTAGCGCCTAGAACCGCACGGCCAATCCGGCCGGCGGAAATCTGTAGTATCGGTGTTTGGCGTTTGCTGTCTCCCTGTGAAAATCTCTGAAACTGCGTGCTATGTGTAAAGAATGCGTAGGCTAACCGCTCCCACACAATGTAGCGGAATTTGCTTTTAAGCCGAACATGGGGTCGTCCTTTCACTTAGGCTAATGCTGTCTGCTCTACAGGCGGTCACTGGCCGACGTAGATAGCTTGGGACCGGCCTCCTGGGGTGCAGTTGCCTCTCTCGAGCTAAAAGCTCCTGTGACTGTTATGTGTGGAATGTAAGTGTGTACGCCAGCCTCGAGTATTTCAACCACGGTGCGCACTTGTGATTTATTAGTTATTTGCATATCGTTTACATGAATTCATACAATACTGACTTTATCTTATCGAGTTTGGGCTCGAATAAAGCATCTTGATGTGCAGAATATGATTGTGAGGGCGGAATATGTAAGCAATGAAGGAGACCACGACATCTTACAATTTCAGGAAGTTCTTATGAGAGGCTGCTCATGACTTCATTACTTCCGACCTTCTTAAAAAAAAAACAAAAAAAAAAAAAAAAACCTCTTATTTACTACTATCTCTGGTCAAGGTGTGTGATATCATACTGTATGCAAGTTTATATCCCACAGCTCACCTATGATTTAAGGGTAGTGTCTTTGTATACTAATCAATACGTCATGGAACCCAGGTTCGAACCTTGCTACTGCTTAAATTTAGAATAAAAATCATCAGTAATGATGGATGGGCGGATAGAGCTTCAAGGCACTTTTTTCCCCTGCTCCTAAAACCCTGAAGAGTCAGCAGTGCTCAAAGGCATGAGAATGCAGAAGGTAATGGGAACCACTGGTGTCTGTCCACAGGGCATGTGGCCTATAATTGAAAAGTGGTATGATGACTCCTCCACTGGCGAAATATTCCGCACTAGTCGCACATTCGGATCTCTGGGAGGAAACTGGCAAGAGCCAGGTGTCCCAATGAATTATGTTTACTGTATAGCTCCTTGTCTGGCACACCATGCTTCTTTTGTTACTGTAAATCTTACTCAACAGCATATCTCCATCTGCCTCGATAACTTAACCTCTTGGTGTAGCCTCTGCTACATCAAAATCACTTATGTTAAAAACCCAAGGAATTATTACAATGAATACCACCAATCTTTTCTCTCTCCCTAACTTCCACCATGGCACACATAAACATGACTGTGTGGTGGTACTCTCTTCAAAGGTAAGCTGGTTCGAATCCAGGTGATGGAAGAAATTTGCATTGCTGGTATTTCCCCAGTAATGGGAGGGGGAATTGAAGCATATAGTTTCTCATCACCAGACCTCATGTCAGTGTTCTACATTACAATACCTCTCCTCAGTGTATCATGATACACTGATGCCTGTGACACTGTTGAAGGTGACACATGTGGTGTCGAAGATAATCGCCTGCAGCAAATCGTCAATCGACCACCGCAGAGATGCTGTACACCTAAGCATCATCGCCACCCCATATGAGAAAGAAGTAGTAAGCCGCTCCTCCTGTAGCTTCGAGGCGCCACACACGACAAGTATTTCCAGCTCTGCCAGTGCCTGGTACGAGTTCTGCCAGAGTCCAGCCTGAGTTCTGTTCTGTCTACGAGGTATCAACAGTTCCATGACGACTGCAGAGAAGCGACGAATTTCTGCCTTCAGAGTGCAGTGTCGGCGTAACGTCACTCAGTCAAGCCTAGGCCAAGCATGCACGTACAGAGAGTCGAGGGCCAACAACAGACACATATTTGGCACAGTTGTAGTAAACGTTCAGTGCTCATCATCTGCAGACTTGCACTGTAATGCCTCTCAGTGTTTTCACTAAGAAAATGGCAAACTCGACAATGTGGGGATTCCATCATCCAGCCATCCTCGGTACTTGGAAAAAAAACCACTGAAAGAGGCGATGCTGTGGTAAGCTGGTGGCTCCAAACTTGATTTTCGACCATATTTAGTTTCTCTGCGATGTCCCTACACAGCTTAAGGTGAATGACACGACGGTTCCTATGGATGGACGCAGCTGTCCTGCTTCCCCATTCTACCCAATTCTGGGTTATGCTCTAATAGCTGTTTCACCAACAGGACGTTAACCCTGATCTTGTTTCTTCCTTCGTCTTTCCAAAAACCTTAATTTCCCCAGTGTTACTTCCGCCAATATAGCTTGGATTTCAACACTCTCAAAAATTTACCATTCCTTACAGTCTTCGAACACCTTGCACTCTGTATCATATTTGCCGTCTCAGACGCAACCTCTATCAGCTGATTAGATTGCCCTCTCTTCTGAGGTTCCCCAGACTTTGTCACAAATTGCAAACGTTCCATAAATGTGGGAACCAAAAGCAATTTTTTTCGCCTATCCTCTGGGTACCTAGGCTTCTGGTGCGCCTATACCAACATGTCATACCCATCCTCCACTTGCCCGCCCCTTCTGTATCCTATTCGAGCGGAACTTCAGCTGGCTGGTTCTTCCTGTTCCAGAATAGTATGTAGACACTTACTACTCCAGCCAGCTATAATCCTAGCGTCTACGCCTCTTCAATATGTAGATGATCCCGCTTTCAGCCTCCTGACCACCGTCATCCCTCCCTCACACCTCCCTCTACCCACATCAACTTGTCAATCATACTTCCCAGCCCACTCCAACACCTTGAATACATACACCCTTTCTGGCCGGCACCTGCATCATACTGTATTACCCTCGTAGTAGTTATTGGGAACTGACTGCGAATGACTTGCCAGAAGCACAAGCCTTATCTTCACCATAGCACCATCATTAGCTTCAATGTACGTGTGTTTATTTAGAGACGCTATGGCTTTTATTTTTTTGAAACCTTTCATTTTATTCATTCTCCCGTGAAAGCTATACTGGCCTAACTTCGATAGGCAGAAGAGCAGCAAAGTGTCCGAAGCTTGCGCACCACACATGTGGTGGGAGTGGAATGAATAACAAAGAAAATGGAGTGTTTACGACAAAGTCGTGTATTCGGCCTTTCACAGAATCTGTCTGTGTATAAGAATCTATCAGAACTTATTCGTCTTACTGGGTCTACATTTGCGATCAACACGCCAATGAACTATATACATTGGATGATGTATAGCATATCAGTATCATTCTCCTTTGATTTGTACTCTGAACAGGAATAGTGCTCGAGGAAAACGACTATCAGGACTTCTCAGAATGCAGTAGGTAAAGCCGTCATCAAGCTGAAGCCTGGTTTGGTCACCGCAGTGCTTCGCGAGCCATTGTCCTACTCCAGGTTGTGGTCACTCGCCGTCTTGCTACTTTTGAACTAACTCACCCAGTTAATAGTTGTGGGACACAGTTAATTATTGGGTCTCCGAACAATTCTACAGTTCCAACATTTTCGATTTCCATAAATCAGTGTCAGAGGTGAAAGACGAGATAAGTGACAGAAGGAATCTCGGGAGCAATGCCTGTATCCCAAATCTCTGGAGTTGTAATCCCACATTCATCCACTCAGCAGCTGAGGCATATATGTCCCAATTGCATTTATTGCTGCATTATTATCATTACACTAGGTACAAGTGAGACGAAGTAATTACATTTTTCTGCTGGTTTTTGAATGTATGCAAACAGAGTATTAACAGAAAATCGTTCATTGTGGTAAAGGTACTTCCAAAATCGTCAGTTACTGTATTTTGTTGTGCTTTTTCTCGACAATCTCGTGCTAACGAAACAAACTGGTGACAAATATGCTCCATCACTTTTTTTTACGCTGCATGATGGGGTCACTAAGTTCACGGAGGAAAGTGAAATATCACAAAGCCGAGAATTCAGCCTGCATCCTATTTCTTTGTACAGGACGCCTACGAAGTTATATATGGACATAGTTAGATATAAAAAAAATACGTATCCAACGGATCAGTGTATGAACGATCACACCTTCGTCAGATATCTATGTGTCTCGCTGTCCCCCTTGCTTTATTGCGGATCGTTCTAGTAATTCTGCTTAGAAAGACTTCCTCAACACTTGTGTCAATTTTCCATTAATCTTTCAACGTTGAGCCAAATGAGGCTATGTTATTCTTCATATTCGGTTATTTGCGTGTTAAGATCAAAAGTTTGTCATGACGATTTCAAAAGGTTGTTGAGGTGGTAATGTTGGGATTTCGTGGCAACCATTATAATGTGGCTTTAAATGCTTCAGAACCAAATACAATCCGAGAATAAGTTGTTCATTAAGAAACCCACACATCTGAACAACATAACGAGACTCAAGCTCCTTCCTTCTATAACCACACAAGATCCGTGATTGCCTTGTCATGGAGCTGAGAAACGGAAAACTTCTGTTGTACTGAGAAATGGAAGTTCCCATTCATGTAAGCTTCCAAAGAATGTGGTCCTAACAGGTATTCTGATCACACAATATCCCACATAAGGTGAGGTAGGTTCCTTTCCAACTCTTGCTAATAATGGGTACTTTCCTTAGACAAGAAATCATTTTTTTCCTGATCAAATAGTGGTATATGGGACACTTATAGGTAAACAACACTCTTGAGCGAGACATGGCAGAAGTCGCCACAACGAAGTACGGTAGGTTACAAATCGTTGCTCCACACTACTGTCAGACAATTCAGTAACAAACATGGGCCTAAATCCTTTCGTATTCATATTTTTTCAGTGTGGTAGTGCATTGTTGAAGAAGATGCTTGAAGTCCAACTGCTCTTTTGCAAATTGTTTTTATTGGAGACTGCTCATCTGATTAAGAGAGGGTGACACACGTTTCCTCTCACTTTTTATTTCTTCCAATACGTGGCCTGTCTTTGAGACAGCCTGAAAATACAGGACATTTATCTCAATCAGGCATGGCTACTTTACGAGGGGGACTGAGGCAAATGGTCTCATCATGCGTTACATAGTTTTTCCTATCTGCGGAAGTTCATGCACCTACAAATCTGCCACTAAACTCTCCTTTACAAGATGGATTCGGAACTCAACGACTGCAGTGCTGAAACCAAAATATAATTCTGATAACATTGTTTTTTGCCATCTTCAGTGCAGGACTATCAATAAAACCTATTTACTTCCTCATTTTTACTATGTCAAGAGCGATACAGGGACTTCTTGGACACCCTGTAGATGAAATAGACGTACATAGTATCATAATATATGTCTTTGTTAATACTCTTACTTTGTGTTGACATGCCGCCTTACATACTTCTGGGTAACTGAACCTGGGTAATGTGGGTAAACAATGCCCAGGTTCGTCATCCAGAGAAGACTTTGGATTCAGCTGCCTGCAGTGTACGGCCACCACCTACTTGCTGTCGTTTTCTTGCAGACGAGGAGTGGCAGCTGGAGGACAGAAGCCACGCTACGCTCTCCGTGGGCACTGACTGCGTGCAGCTGTTGGTGAACGCCCTGGACCACCCCACGTGTCCGCTGGAAGACCTGCCACTGGAAGCCTTGAAGCAGCGCGAGCGGTGCCGCGAGCAGCTGTGGGACGACGTGGTGCAGAGGTCGCCCCACATACCCGTCACCAGCTACCTGGCCTACACACAGAGGATAAACGTCAACCTCTGTCTGCTGGCCTGGATGGCGGTCAACTCGCACGGCATTTGTCAGGACGTCCCGTTTAGTATGATACAGTCCGTGCACGATGCTCGCTGCTATTTCGATAGTCCTGACGATCAATCATGTCTGCAGTCGAACGCTACAGACGCCATCTGCTCTGTTTCCAGAGCTATTCTGTTGCTGAAGTGTCGCGACTTTTCCTCCATCAGGACTTCCCATAATAGTACGTTCACTATTTCCGCAAATGGATTATTACGTAATAGTAGCGGTGGACTGCATCAAAAGCTAACAGAAGAAACACTGAACTACAAAAACAATTTAAACAACGCCACCTTGAAATACAAGGATTTCAAAATAGACAGCTTGAAGCCTTTAGAAATCTCATTTATACTTGTAAATATCATTTTCCGTTTTTCGACTGCCGGAGTATACATGTACCTTCCCCAGTTACGTAACTTGCCTGGAAAGATATTCTTGTCCTTTCAGATCACGTGCATAACCCAGATCCTGTGTTCTGAGGTCGTGTATCGTATGGCAGGCGTCCCTGACTTACCAACAGCAGTGCTGATAGACAGCGCCCTCACACTTCTCAGCTGTATCTGGCTGAACTCATTCTGCTACCAGATGTATGCTTGTGTTCGCCATCTCAGGCTTCCTGACCAGCTACTACCTGCTGAAGTAAGCCAGTTATTCCGTCGTGAGGTGCTGTACGTGTTTATACCGTGGAGTATAGTATGTGTGGCAGCTGTTGCTTTGGAAAAGACGAGTAAATATTACCTGATCCACAGTCGCATAGTAGTCCTTGCAGGGATTTCAGTGTCTGTGGCATTCAATTTGGTTTGTCTCGGACTGCTTGGATACATGTACCTACGTACTCGATGCTCCATGCGGCAACTCGAAATTGTTGATAACAAGAAATTTGCCTCAAAGAAGCAATATCTTTTTATGTCAGTTAAAGCCATTATATTAAGTGGAATAGGAATTATTATTAGAATTGGGTTCCACCAGGCTCAGGGAATAGCGCAGTTTGTCTACTATATGCATCTAGTTACGATGGTGCAAGGACCAGTGCTATTCGTCTGTTTCGTTTGCAATGGAACGACGCTCCCCGTACTGAAGAACAGGATACTTCTTTGGTGGAACCCAACCAACATCCCTGCAGGTCTAGAGCTGTGTTCGGCAGCCGAGAGGAATCTGGCCAGGAGAAACAATGAACAGTCTCCCTTTTCAGAATCCTCGGTGTAGCCTCCTTCAGTATTTTTCGCAAATAACTGTCTCCACACTACACTGCATTAAACCCAGCAATAAAAATGGACTCTACCTGGTATGACAATATTAAATGTCATGAAATCTGATATCGTACAGCCAGTACTTCTCTTTCCTAGCGTCTCCTTCATTTATTACTGTGTGCTTATTTGGGAGTGGTAGCCTCTGTCTACCTATTCTAATGCACTGAGACTACATGCTAAAATTGTTGGGAAATGCTTTGTGTATACAATAGGCTGCGTCAATCACACGGCCTGTTGTATACAAGGAAAACGCAGCACGTTGTCGGAGGAATTCCCGTTTGTCAGTGTCATCTACTGTGGCGATGGTGCATTTCTGGACACATGTTCGTAGGACGTTTTTTCTCCGTTTTCCTTCGAGGATCTGTCTTTGCAGTTTGTCGGTTTTATTAATGTATAATGTATGATATTAGTATATAACATTATGTCTGAAACAAGGAAATTTTCCATATGTGTGTGAAAGATGTACTTTTACATGATTTGTAATTTAAGAACCATGACAAGAGACATTCAGATACTTACAAAATCAAAAGAGAGGGGCCAGTGACTGAAGTGGTGTGTGCATGAATGTGTAAATGGGTTTGTTCAGCTTATTAGTGGTTCGATTACATAGAGTGGCTCAAACAGGTATAGTAATAAAGTAACACATGACTTGATGTGTGAAATGTGGCTTGAAGTGAACGCAAAGTGTCGAATGGCAGAGTTATATGAGATTAGCACTATTGGGTTTGTGAGGCAAGATGGTGATTTGTTAAGCTAGAGGTTTGTAAGGGTACTATGGCAGATGTTAAAAGTTAATGTTCCATGTGCCACTCTTGAGCAAGGAAGAACATTACTTAAAGGCGTATTTACAGAAACAGTACTGTGGAAGGATAAACTTGTGCCAGTACTGTGAGTCCTGGAAAACATATGCCATAGTAGCTTCACTAGAAGGACACAGTACGCAGAAATTGTTGTGATTCGTAATCAATAGACGATCTCCCATTTGTTCAAATAAAATCTGAGTGAGCAAAGTAAAGGAGTATCTGTGTGAATTTAGTATCCAGCGCAACTGAAAATCCTGTGATAAATAGTACAACGAGGAGTGATTTTCGTGAATTTTGCATTTACCAGGCACCCGCAGTGTTAACCGCGATTTTCGTACTGGACGCAGTGGAACCAGAGGCCGCCGCGCCACGAGGGAGGCAGGTGCCGGGTGCAGCCCGCCTGGCCGCAGGGGGGCGCCGGCAGCTCAACACATTCTGTAAAACCGTTTGACGGAGATTTGCAGGCCGTGCGCCTCGATTCTGTCAGCGCAGCGCCAAGCCAACCCTGGCCCGCTCTGCGTGACGTCACAAGAGCCCGCCGCGGCCTTCTCTTTAGGTGGTGGCGGGCAGAGCCGACACGGGGCGCACTGGGGGCGCTTAGCGGCCCACCCACACAAGCGTCCTGCACCATCGGGACACGCGTAAAGTCAGCCCGACACAGTGGTCGCCAGCCGAGCCTCGACCCGCTGGAAAGTATCGAACCTCATCGCTCGAAAGCCAGTAGTTAACGGCCCTCATGCTACCTACTTACCCCCAGGCAGGATCCCGAGTTCCGACCGCATTACTGGGAACATTCACAGCCGAGTCCAGGAAATTACTTTCGACTGGCTGTACGAAATACACAGTTCAAACTGAAGAGGAAAACGGTCACTCGAAAAACATTACTCCCAGATTTGGATAACAAACTGAGATTGTCGCTATCCAATTACCCCAGCCAAGTCAGTCACTTTGAGTCGGAGCACCACTGCCACTTAGCTAACATCGCCGAGTTTTCCCTGAGCTACAATTCGCCGTAAACGCCCACACTAATTACTATGCAACATTCGCAGATAACGACAGCAAAGTTCTTAAGCGGTAATGGATGCACGCAAACGAGAACGCGTTTGGAAACTCGAGAACACTGTGCGCCGCGACACAGAACTCCGCTCCAGAGCGCCCGCGACCCGCCACGTCGGCCACACGGGCGCCGACGGCCAGCTTTCGGTTCCCCGAGCTCCGAGCCTCTCCACGAAATCCTTCTACACGTGGCCCTTTCAGCCAATCAGGAGCAGCAGAGGACTGCAAGCCCCACCACTGGCCACTCCCTGCTGCTGCTTACAGCCGCTGCTGTCACGTTCTGGTCTTCAAAAAGGCGAACCAGCGAGCAGATATGGGTGGTCAGGGAATCACCTGTTACAATCCTTTGACTCGTGGGGTATCAAGCATTGACTTCTGCAACCGATATACCTATTAAGGGCTTTCCTCTGATATATCTGGAGACAAGCATTCTCGCAGCCGAAACTGCTTGAACTGTTGTTACATGTACGTAGTTGTTCGACAGCACACATGTTACTCAGACGATGTCCCCTGCAAAGTGCATCATGCGTAACTCGCGCCACTGTCGTCAAATGCAGCATTGTCAGAGCGATTCAGACTTGGGATCAGCAGTCTGCACAACCACCACACTTTGAGACAGGGTCGACCAACTCGCATCTGCCGAGGCTAAACGCAAAGAACTCAATGCTGACTGCGAGCGTTCTCAAGCAGGGCGTGGGGACTATGGATCGTCCTGTTTCCGATATGCAACAACAGTTTTCAGCGCACCAGACTGAAGCAGGGAACTCTGCCTCCACCAGATCTCCAGAAACGCAACGCTACGCGAAGTAGCCAAAAACCCGGACAAGAAACCCGAAGTAAACAGGCAAAGCCGCCACAAACACGATACACCAATTACAAAAAGTTTACACTCATCCAAATACATCTCACGAAGAACAAGGTTTACAACTGGTTGGATGCAGATGGAATTAAAGCACATCTAACAAAACTTATGGCACTTTATCAAACCCTACAATACACTATAAACTAAGAAGGTGGCAAAGAAACCGCCAAATCGTTGTAACCTGCACTAAAACAGTTGTCTGGGCCACCAAGTCGTTCACAAAAAAATCCGAAAAAATTTGCCAACATCACAACACACCCATCAGATATCGAAACCCGAGAGAACAGTATGAGTTACTTACCGATCTGAAGCAACAGTAACAGAAATCACACCGCACGCCAAACACTAAGCAAAAGAGAAACCACACAGACTCACGCTCGCCTTTGTGATAACCAATTTTGACCGTGATACAACAAACGAAAAAACTGAAGGGGACATAAAGGTACCGGGAAACTAAATCAAAATTCCCCGCTATTCCTTCCAGTCATCTATAGTTACAAAGAACGAACTAACAAGCTACTTGTTCACCATTTCAGAATGAACTGTGTGCCTCACAAGGTTGGACTATTTAAACACTACCTCCTCAATAACAGCAACGTCCATATTGCAACACTTTCCAATAAGACACGAAAAGCTGCGATATGAATTGAAATGTGAAGAACGGAGTCGAGCACATCGAATTTTTAATTGAAAAACAGACCCGAAACAAGAAGCACCAAAATGCAGGAGCTGCAACACTGATAACGTTAATAGTGATGAGAGTTGCAAAGAAAGACCAAAACAGCCTGTCTCAGCAAACAAAACTCAAAACATTAAGTGCATTGATGAGACTATCACGGTCTTCGTCCAACAATGTCACGAAAACAATCAAACGGAAAACATACTCTGAGTCTTCACTACAGCCCTTCCCAACATGATATTTGAAAGAAGGGAAATAATAACAGCAGCTTCTAAAAAGCTCCTACTACGTTCTTTGGCGAACACGGATCCACGTCTATATCGCCATATTGATAGACAAGGAGGCCTAAGCCCAACCTAGCCTGAGACACCAGGAAACAGGAATTAACCTTCACATTAAAGCCTAAGTAAGATATTGCCACTATCTGCATTGTCAAGGCATAGTAAGAGAAAAAGAAGTTGGTATTATAGTCGCAGCACATACCTCATGAGCAGGTAGAGAAATCAATCTAGATAACTGTATCTGTCACGCAAACCAGACCGTAGTAGAAGCTGAGATAGATGCTTCAGAGTCTTTCATATAAAACACCACAAGGATGTATCCTGCCGAGGAACTGCCAACTGATCTCGTTAATTATATACTCCCATTTTGCCCAGCTAAAGGAACAGGAGACTCAGTACTAGATCTGCGATATTTGCTAAAATATTGAACAAGAAAGATATTAAACTTGTTGTAGCCATTTTGAATCACGCAAGACTCAGAAATGACTCGCCGCCTTTTATCACTCACTATGGCACTTCTATCTTAGAACATATACTACGTAAAACATAGCTACCCAGATTCTGAAGCTACACTGAATTTGGCGACTGCATGGCTAACGAATACCTCACATTCATTATGCTGTGAACCACAAAAACTAGGAAAAAACTTAAAACGATCATAAACTCAGGAAATCGGATAGTCGAAATATTCAGATTGATACGTTTTAACACAAAACCTAAAGAATCAACTATTCAAACCACTCCTTAAGACTCCTGACGTACATAAGAAACAAAATTAAACAGTAGGGAAATTCTATAGACCATACGGCACTAACCAAATTGATATGCTACGATTCGCTTGAACGTTTTCAATGATCTAATAAGAAGAGAAACCCACCAAATGATGCGCGAGGTAATCACAAGAATTAGGTCCCACAATAGCAGTAGTTTTTGGAAAAAAGTTCCAACAGTCATAGCACACCATTTGCGAACAGCCATCCTTAATAGCAGATGAGAATGTCATTCATTACTGACGACCTCAAAAAAGTTCCTCAAAGTGCTAGAAAAACATTCACGGTCATCCACGGTATCCAAAATTCGATGAAATCGACGAAGAAATAATACTCGAAAATCCGAATGCAACCGCTGAACATCCACTACCTTACAAGATTGACGAATATGAAATGGAAAGAAAGCAGCTCAGAGACTGCAGGCACTGCAATATAACAAAATAAATCACTCCTATCACAAGACACCTGCCTCAAACACATCAGACGTTTCTTCATCGCGGCCATGAAATTGAAAATAGTCTCTCTAAAATAGAAGCAAGCTAAAATCAAGATGATTTCCCTACCCGAAAGACCAAAAAACAACACCAAATCACAGGTTACCGTGCTCTCAGTGACAGGGAAAGCTCTCGAGAGAGACCAAAGTTATTCAAGGAATAGAGCAACATAATCGCACAAGAACAAGCCGGGTTCAGCGACAACCACAGCACAGGAGACCCGGTCCCAGGACTGAGCAGCAGAGCGACGCAGGCTGAACGCAACACGGCAGGCGCAACGCCAGCACGCTTTCTCGTGGACGGCGAACGCGCCTTCCATTGGTTGTGGCATGCTGGGCTGCTCTTTGAAACGTTACTTTTGAACTTCGCATGCCAAAGTGTGCAGCTTACTAAAAACGTTGCTGGAAACAGGTAAGTACAAGCGCTGCTTGGTGATCAACGTTCGAAAGTTTTACGTCAGTCGCAGAGACGCCATGTGGGACCGACACGTCTCCACTACTACACACCAGCAACACGGCTGACATCGCTAAACGTCGAGGATCGAAACAACAGCCCTGTACACAGATGACACTGCGTACTGTTGTCAGGGCCCGACATGCGGCAGAATTAACAAGCAGATCAGCCCCTTTACAAACAAGCAGGAATCATCGCTAAGCAAGTCGAGTAGATTAAAATACAGTGGATCCACGAAATCTATCCTTCAGCACCTGTGGTCTTCAACTACTCCTACTTTAAATAAATATGTATTCCTCACTTCATCTTCAGAGTTACTCTGGCACTCAGTTATAAACAATGAAGAAGTGCACCAACTGGAAAATAAGATGTTATAACACAGAGAGATGTTGTTCCGCCCCTCAGTGTGAAGACTGGTTTTGAAAATAGCTCTCCATTCTACTGTATAACTTGCAGACCTCTTCATCTCCAAGTACATACTGCAGCCCACATCCATCCCAATCTGCTTACTGTATTCACCACCTGGTCTTCCTCTACGATTTTCACCCACACTTCACTTCAAAACTAAATTGGTTACCCTTCCTTTTGGTCAGGTTGCGCCTCGCATGTTCCCACGTTTCTCGGGAATCCTAACTTATCTTCCCTGAGGTCGGCGCCTACCAGTTTTTTCATTCTTCTGTGAAGAATTTGAGTTAGTATTTTACAACGATCAGTTATTAAACCGATAGTTTAGTAATTTTCACACCTACCAGCAACAGCTTTCGTTGTAATTGATAACATTACATTCTTCTTAAAGTCTGTGGGTACTTCGCCTGTCTCATACGCCGGGCACAACAAGGGGGAGAGCTCCGCCGTGGCCGGCTCTCCCGAGGCTGCCTGTAATCCTGGCAGAAGACTGTTTACTCCCTGGGCCTCGTTTCTACTTGGATATTTCAGAACACTGTCAAATTTGATCTCGCGCTGTTACATATCCCACCTCATTTACATCCATCCCTATCTGTAATATTACCTTCAGTATGATATATATCTGACATAACTACATTAGCAAAAAACAAAATCTATGTGCTGTCATGACAGCAGAAATTTTAAATATGATGTAGCTATGCTATTGACTATACAAAGACTTAGACTACTACACTATTCAGAAGGACTCCAGTTTCTTCTATATAACATGGCACTTACCTCTGACTTACACGGTTATGTTACAAATCCCTTCGTATCATACTAGAGATTAGTTCCTAAGCATTAGTCTTAAAGACTACTAGTACAATGTAACAGGACACAAAATGCCATAACGATCGAAAAACAATCGCAGGTGATGCTTTTTTAAAGGAAGGTTTTAACCCACTCATAAGGCGAATGCCAGGACTCAGCTGTAAGAATAACATCGTCCTCCAATCCGCCAGGATTACACGCTGCGTCCAAACCAAATAAGAGCCTCAGATTAAAGATGAACACCGTCACCACATCATTAAGCACATTTCCGTTCAAAGAGTAACACGTTTGGTAAGGCACATTGCTGCTTGTACTAAACTCAAATATTTTCATTTTCACCTCTCCCCTGTAAACAGTGACTAAAGTCAAAACGAGAAAGAACAGTCTTCAAAAATTTGGTGGTATCTTATGGGGAGCTAAACCTCGTGTTTTGAGATCCTAGCTCTAACCCTATCATAGGTGCTCTGTTGCTGAAAATTACTGTTCGACCAGGATCAATAGTGCTCATACTAAGAAGATAGATGTAAAACTGAATCAGGTATTATGGGATGTATTCAGAGTACAATCGCTCTAAGACTTCCTGTTCTCCGCATCATCCCACCCCCAGCTCTAAGAAACCAGCTCTCCTAAAGGTCTGGAAGAACATTCGTAAGAACCCTCAGCTGGCCAGTCATCGAGATGCTCCACAGGCAGAACATCAACACTTGAAATCAAGGAAACCCTCATCATACACAGCAGAAAACCTCGTTGTGTCCTCGTTGATTGACAATCATTTACGGAAAGTTCAGTGGAATCCGTCATCAATAGTCAACAAGCATCTAGTCAAGGACCCATTCATGCAGACAGAATTCGATCTCCCCAGACATCAGTAGAGAATCTTGAAATGGATTAGCAGTGGAGAAGGCTGATGTGCTTATCTTAAGTAGGGGGTGAGTGTTATTTTTACAGACAATTCAATGTCACTTTCTAAATATTCCAGTTTCAATGGCCTCAGTATTATCATAACAGAAACAGCAACACGCTTGAGGCAGCTACATGTCCTGACCGCTGCTGTGACGTCACATGATGACCAAATCTAATGCTAATTCCAGAGATCTCTTCATCATCAAACGTGCTGATTCGAATATGTGCATGCTTAATCATCAAGATATATAATTACCCAGGGGCTGTCTTCTGGATCCTGAGGTGTATGTCATAATTTCATCAAATAATTACAAATGATTTATCAGTTATGCTTCTCCCATGGTCTTGGTCTCTGTATCCTGAAGTGAAATGGACTGTGGATACTGAAATAGTACTTACCGACGAGAGTCGTTGCACAGTGTCATTTTCACTATGTCTTCACTGCTTAGAAAGTGTGTTAACTGCCCTGTCGTCGTGCTATATAATTTTTGCATGTTATTGCATTAAGTCTTGGGATTTCGAGGTCATCTATACTGCAGAGAGGTATATAAACCATACAGCTCTATGATATTATCTGTTCATTTCAGAATGCTACTATTTACCAGTACATACATGTTAGCTTATGGTTCAAAACATGTAAATGTAGGATTAGCATGAGATTGTGAGTGTGAAGTTATAGTAGAAACTGAGGATGTCCGTCGTAATGTAAAACACAATTTACAGATATGAGTTAGGGCGAGCATTGTTAGCCGATGAAGCACACTGAGGGGTTGATGACAACACACTACGATCCTTTTCAATTTCCTCTTCACATGAACATCTGTAGCAATAAAGCAACCATCATCGACCTGTATAAAAGTGTCATCAAGTTGTATTGGTTATGCAGTGCACTATGGATTGCAGCAGACAAATACGGTGGCAAGTATATGTGAAAGCGTTACTAAACAATGTTGCATGTTATGTAAGTGAATGTTGCAACCAAGATGATTTAGAACAATATGTAAACATATGTATGCTTGCGGCACCAAGGGCTGCTACTATAATCCTATAAATATTGAAACTGTAGAGTCTGGTTTACAGACAGAGAACGGAGATACGTCGTTGCTCCCGCTGGATTGAACACAATGGAAGCAGAATTTATAGCATAAAAAACCAGTTATTTAAAGAATAATACAGAGATATAAGACAGAACGAATATTAAGAAATGTGTCAATAATTGTTTTTTTTATTTTGTGCATGTAAAAAACGTTAATAAACAAAGTTATTTAAAATGTGTATTTGTCTTTCATTGCACCAGTGCAAAACAAATATTATGCAAGATATTTACAGATATGATAAACACGTCATACTATTCTGCAAACCCTCAATCATACATACAGCAAATATATTCCCTCACTGAGTGAATAGAGCCAGTATGGTACAGTGTGAAAAAATTTCGACGATATAAACACACATTTAAAACAGCTTTAGAAGGGTTCAAGTTACTTGCAAATACCCACATACTTAAAACAGATATATGAGCAACTGAAGACGGTATTGACTTTGTCAGTGGAGGTCCAATAGTACAACCTTCAGGCTTTCTGTTAGGACAATGCTTAGCATTTGATGCTAAAAAGGTTTGCAAATCCTATCTGCCTGTAGATACACATATCAAAATGTATTACATCACATCGAATCCGAGAGATCCAGAATCTGTACAGAAACCTGGAACAGAATCAAGATAAACATCATTTCCGCCCTTTTTAATGGTCATGAAAACCACACATTGCATATTGTTCCACCATGCAGCGAGACCTTCAGAGGTGGTGGTCTAGATTGCTGTGCACAACGGTATCTCTAATACGCAGTAGCACGTCCTCTTGCAATGATGCATGCCTGTATTCATCGTGGCATGCTATCCACAAGTTCATCAAGGCACTGTTGGTCCAGATTGTCCCACTCCTCAACAGCGATTCGGCATAAATACCTCAGAGTGGTTGGTGGGTCACGTCGCACATTAACAGCCCTTTTCAATCTGTCCCAGCCATGTTCGATAGGGTTTATGTCTGGAGAACATGCTGGCCGTGAGATACAGGAGGATTCCAGTTACATTACATTACAGTCAGGCAGAGGTTCCGAAATCAGGTATTGGATTGTAAGGCATACCCAGGAGCAGTTCTAGACTCAGCTCACAATTTAATAGTGGTGAAGAGTAGACTGAAGTTTGAAACATTAGTCAGGAAGAAACAATACGCAAAAAAGTGGAATACGTAAGTACTAAGTAATGGAGAGGCAAGCTTTAATGTCTCTGAAGCTACTGATACTGCAATATAGCGCATTAGCCAGTTCAGTAGAATAAGGACACTTCTATAAAGTGCTATCAGAGAGAAATGGTCCAGTAAACGAAGTTCTAAATTGCATATCTTATGAGCTATGAGCACTTTTTCACGTTCGATACTGTGGAACGAGCACTAAATAGTTTACCTCTCACTCTTTTTGACGTGTCAGTCCTTTTGTATTTCGTTCTTTGTACCTTACGAATATGTCTATAGTAGTGGAAAAGGCCAGTCACTTGTGTGCTGATAGCAAAGTTTAATCATCCTCCGCTCGACCGTCATTTCAGCATCGTCAGAGTTCTGAGGTGCAGCGATCATGGTTCATTAAGTTACTTCCTCAGTTTGCACACATACCTGCAAATCCATCGCTATCTTCCGGTGGAAATGATGAAAGTAACTGTGACTGTTGACATGTATGAGCTACGCGTGGGCATTATCGAGGCATTTCGAGCCATGGAACAGAGAATAATTTTAGGAACTGGAAAATATATTTCAGAAAATGCTGCTTGTTCGAGATATAGGCACAGAAGCTCAGGACGACTCACGAGAAATATGCACAGACAGTCCAGTTACACTGGATTCCCTGAAAAGCTGATCAACATCGCCATTCTACCATTTCGCACTGTCGCCTAGTCTTACAGCTGTGTTGGCTGTGCACGGGAGATGAAAGGCTCTCTCCAGCTTGCTGAGACTGTAGAGTCTGGTGGGCCCGGAAACCGAGGGGTCACTCGACGAATTCTCCTCGGGTTATCAGCCGAGTGGTGGCGTCGCCTGGTCCCAACACTCTCTTATACTATGGCTAGCAACTCGCGATCGCGTAAAAGCAGTGAAATTTGGGGTTTCTTCGCCGATTTAGGTGATGGGAAATCAAAGTGCAGCTGTTGTTCTGAGTGTGTCTCATATAAAGGAGGAAATACATTTAATCTAGCGCGTCATGTTCGAGTGCTGCATCCAACAGTGTCATTGTCAGTCAGGCGCTTAGCGCCCCCTGCTCCTGCATCTTCCGATATTCCTTGGACAAATAACCCGGACAATCCGGAACCAACACCAGCAATTGTCAGAAGCGAACAGCAGTCGGTGCCAGAAAAAAACAGTATCACTTCATTATCAGACAGCAGGCATCAATAACACAGGACATTACCGACGTATTTTTCGAAACCTCTTTCGAACAAAAGAAATCAGGAGATAGATTTCACACTTCTGGAGATTGTTGTAAAGGATTATTTGCCCTTCAACATAGTGGAAAGAAAACATTTCCAAAGTTTTGTAGGCAAACTAAATGGTGCTCACAGAATTCCAGCTCGGAAGACCATTTCCAATACACTACTACAACAACAGTAAACCATGTTGAAAGAAATTGTGAGAGTCAAAATAAATTCTGTGGAAGCGGTTGTGCTGACAATTGTTGGGTGGACCTCAACCACAAATGAGAGTTATTTGTCGGTGACAGCACACTACGTGAAAGACCTGGAGCTGGCATCTTCCCTCCTACAGTGCTTTAAATACGACGAAAGGCACACGTCAGAAAAACTCTCCAAAGAACTGTGTCGTGTCACAAGGGAATGTGCCATTTAAGAAAAAGTCGTGTGTGTTGTTAGCTACAATGCTGCTAATATTGTGGCAGCTATAAGACTCACAGCCTGGTAACACAACCCCTGCTTTGCACACATACTCAATTTAATTGCTCAAAATGGGCTTCCACACATTCAACCCAGTTTGAATAAAGTAAAAAAGAAATTGTTCAGTTTTTTAAAAGAAGTTGACAGGCCTGCACGAGACCAAAAAAGATGCAGGAACAGTTAAAAGAGGCAGTTCTGACACTAAAACAGGACACTGTTACAAGATGGAATTCAACCTATGATATGTTGCGAAGAATAATCGAGGTTAAGAATTCCCTAATGACAGTTATCACTCTGAATTATCCGGATCTTCCAAATCTGACTGCAGAGGACATTGCAAGTGTAACACAAGCCTGTGACCTGTTGAAAGTTTTCAAAGACTGCACCGAGGAATGTCAAGTGAAAATGTTGTCACTACTTCTGTTAGTCGCTCGCTGAAAAAATGGTATTGCAGATTTGTTAATCACACTGCAATTCATGTATAAGTGCGACAGATGGCCGAAAAGTTAGGTGAAGACCTAAAATGACGGTTTCGAAATATAGAGGAAAATTCCATTTTCGCAAAAGTAACTTCATTAAATCCCCAGTTCAAATTACACGGTTTTTCTGATAAAAATTCTGCTGAGAAGGTGAAATTAAACCTGATCAAGCACTGTGAGAAATTTGTGACAAACACGTCCACTGCTACTGCAACAATCTCAGTTCCAACCACTGAATCTATTTCTAGTCTCTGGCTCGAATTTGACGAAGTGTTTTCCAGGCTGCAGAGCAGTCCACACCGGAGAGCTGCTGCAATGGTGGAAGTGGACAAATACTTACAAGAGCCCCTGCTACAGAGACAAGGCAGTCCACTTCAGTGGTGGTCTGAACGGCTGTCAGTATACCCCTCGCTCTTTGAACTTGCAAAAATACGTATATTGTTGCAACCTCCACGCCGTGTGAAAGAGTGTTCTCGAAGACAGGACACCTTATAACTGACAGAAGAAATCGCCTGACAGGAAAAAGTGGAACAAATCATGTTATCAAACGGAAATCTCTGAACATTCGCCAAATCCGTTGATGTTTATTCATTAATATATATGTATTTTTTAAATATAATTAGGACGATCCTTAAATTGACATTTAGTGTAATTATTTCAATAATGTGTACGAGATAAACAATCCAACATGAACGATTATCTTTCAAGCGTGGATTCTACTCATGCTTCAGTTCCAGACTCAGAAGGTAAGCATTCTACTTTCATATTGGCTGTGCGTGCTCACACAGCCAGCCTCTTCGTTTGTATCTTTAATATTCATTTGTCTGCAAGCGCTGCCAACAGTAGGCTACCAGTAGACGCGAAGTATAACTGCACAAATAGTCACGGGTAATGTTGTCAGCACTGCAAGAAGCAGCTGACGCTGCCTTCCCCTCGCCCCTCACCGCCTCTACCCCTCCTATCCCAATCGTTCCCCACAAACACCGCGCGATTCGTCGACAGGCAGTAGAGGGAGGACTGAAGGGAGAGGGAGAAGGGAAGAGAGTGAGTGAAATAGAAAAAGTGTGGAGTGTGCTATCTGTGAAGAGTTTAAAGTACCAGTTCATTGAAATTGAGTGGTTAGTTCACACTTCACTGGAGTGTAGCGTTCATTTCAACGACTCATTCACGAGCTCCCCATCACTAGCTGCCAGTCAACTGTTTCGCGATGGCGATCTACCTGCCCAGTCGTCAACCGGTCAGACTTTCGTGTCCTGAATGACACTTCAGCCTTGAACCTAGACGCTAACTACTTACCGGATGAGCAACCCGGTTACATCTAACGACACTGGTCAAAACACATCTAGACGTGGAATGTTTACCTACGCCGTACGCTCATCTCTATGTGAAACGGTTCTGTACTGTGCCACGTCGGTTATAGTTCACTGATGCTTTTAACGGGTTGCCAGAGTACAGACACACTTCTACAACTATGTATGACTGGTGCCGTTTTTACTTTGACCAACGCTTGCCCTTAACAGGTAATTTTATATAGTCAAACTCTGCTGTCTACTATTTGTAGAACTTTTGCCCTACTTCGTTTTCTGACGCTAAAGTGTCGGTTTTTATGTAAGAGGACTATTCTGAGCAAATCCTCACTTTGCTTTTGTTTCCATTCCATCACCTGGTAGCAAGGTGAACTGATGCGACGTAAATGTCAAAAAGTAACATCCTATGTTCTCTACATTTTAAAATTACTAAAGGATTCTTTTACACATCAAAATGAGTAAATATATAGAATTGTGAAAGTCGCCTGTACTCCGCCTCTCCATAAACGGATGTCAATAGCGTTAGTAGATTTTTGTGAATCGAGCTTACACACTCCATGGTTAGCGGCGCCATCTGGCAGTCGACGCTTTCGTGTAGTAAAGACATACACACATATATACATTACATACGCGGCCAGTTCCCTGACGGCCGTAGTACAGCCACTCCCTGGTTCCTGCAGCGTTGCGAGTGACGGGCCATATCTACATCCGCACATGGGCTGAGTGATAGTTACCTCTGCCACAGTCTGTGCATTCCAACACAATAGTGGCATTATCAGCAGTGGACCTGTATGGCTGACGTTGCACACTGCGTATCCAGTACGACCTACTTTCGGCAAGTTCAGTGCTTGATTTGTGACGGTACACATAGGTACTCCCCACTGGTGTCTCGGTCTTGGAAAAAAAAAGGATCAATACTGCCAATTTTGAGATGTGGTATAATAGAACATTATCATTTTAGTAGTAAAGATTTTGTACTATCACTTTTGAAATGCGCAGAAAAGCGTTAAAATACCGTCTTAAGAGGTCAGTTGCAGAAACACACACCTGACCCCCTCCCCCTTCCGCCACTGCCACCCTGGAAGGTCACAGTATCGGAACCTGTCTTTTACAAATCAAGCACTAGCTGAGGTTAAAGCTGTACACCACTTACCAAATGCACTTCATGTCATTATTTTCGTCACGGTATATAAAATTTTTCAGTGTGTGCATGGCAACAAGAGCGATTCAGCTCAACAGATTATGGCGCTGTGTAATGCCTGGTGGCTGATATGTACCAATAAATATCACTACTTCTGTGTGCCAATGGAATTTTAAGCATAAAACGTATTATGCTATAGTTGACCTCTTTTATGCTACGTTTTTGTATTTTAGATCTGAAGAAGTCTCGTTAATGATCTGAAACTAATAATCAGTAGAGGAGTTTTAGCAATCTTGTAATACGACTTTATCCACACATTTTAACATAACAGATCGCCCATAATCCCTTTTGAAAATGGGATATAATAACGAGAACAGGTGTAACTTTTATGCCCAAGGGCATATTTTGCACTGGGTTGGCGCCACCTGCGACCATAATAATAATTCGGTCTAAATTTCTTTTGCAACAGAGAATGCAAGTTTGATGGCGCATTGTTGAATGTCTAGTTGCTTAGTTTCATTTTCATGGTTGATTTATAGACTAACCATTATTATTAGCAGTTTGTCACAGTTGAGCAAACGTGTTTCTTTTGAGGAAGATTTTCTACAATGAGTCATAGAGACCTGAACGAGGCGGAAATTTTCGCTTAACATCTAACAGACGAACAAGTATCAGAGTTAAGGGAGTTCGAGCCGAATTATATAGACATTGAAGAGAATAAAAATAATGAAGATACGGGGAGGGGTGGGGGCAATGAAGAAACAATGCACACGACAACACTCCCAATATGCTACAAGTTCTGGGAGAGTGCATCCACAAGCAGCTCCAAGAATACGTAAAAGTGGTTTTGCGAACTTGGCCCATAAACCTCAGCGAAGAAGTACAGCTGGGAAAGAAGTATCTGAATCAATCAAAAAATGTTTCACTCCTGAAATGGTTAGGAAAATAACTGAGGATACAATTGTATCATGTGAATGCAAAAAATGGGTCTCTTGTTAGCGATTCTGAACTATACGCTGTACAGTAACACATACTACAATATACTGCCCTACTTAACGTAGCATGTTACATTAGTTTGCTTTTAGCATCTAAGATCTACGTACTCACTTTGCATTTGACGATGTATTCGTTGTGACGCCTGATTTGAAACGAACAATCTGCAGAAATCGAATGTTTGAAAATAAGAGTTACCTCCCCAAATAAGCAACAAAAAAAACTAACATTGGAACTTACAGCCGATACGTTTGTCCGAAAATGGAACAAAGATACGTAGTTTTATTCGGTAAGTCGCAAAAAGAGACGTCCTAGAGGACTTTATAAATACAGCGTTCATATAGGGTTTAGATGGGACCATTAGATTCCTGTGTTATAGCCTAAATACAGCATTCATGTACGGTTTAGATAGACCCATTAGATTTCGATGTTATAGCCAATAAGTCGTTAAAAGTGATGTCGCTATGAACGGTCTCGACTGAATGTATCCACAGGACGTGTGGCATGTAATTGAAAAAGTGGCGTGCCAAAGCGTCTCCTCGAGGCTTTCAGGCTTGCAGCGAAATGACCACGACGAGAAAAATTGAGCAATTGCAGCCAATATAAGAGGCCCTGCCGACGATCGGCCCAACCACGCGACATTCGCGAGCGGAACAGGAGTAGGCGGGTGACAGTATGAGGAGAAATGTTGTTGAGAATAGGTTCTGGGTTCGAACCCCAGTCCAACACAAAGCTTCACGTCACGGCATTTCAAATAAGTTACATGAGAAGAAGCAATATTTAACATCTCTCGTAGTTCGTTAACAAGGACATTGGATGCTGGGTAGGAATCCGCGTCCGTTAAAAATGTTAACGTTATGTAATTTATAGTTGATATTTGCTAACTGATACTATCTAAAATTGAGGTATATCACTGTCTGTACGCCTAGTCAGGAACGACTGTTAGTTTCCGTCAGTCACGAAATCTTTGCTTAGTCTACATGACCTGGGTTTGAATCCATATGCAGAACGGGGCGGTTCGTCGTGTCATTTAAAGGTCATAGATATTCTCAACTAGCTGCTCGTGAATAACTTAAACTTTAATGTCATTTTGCATTAAATAATAATTACGGTATGTTACTTTGAAGAAAAAATCATGAATATGACGAACTTACTACGTGCATTACCTATCCGATGTAACAATGAGACTGGTAACATTTGAGGTATGTCATTTATTGTAATAAATGTGATCTTACAAGCGTTAAGGACAGTTTATATGTGATAAGGGGTTCCCTGATATTTGTACTATCGTGGTATTACTTTACATCTTGAGTTACCGCGATACAGAGCAGTGTTTCCTAGTGGTGACTTGTTGGAACCATTTTCAACAGTCAAACGACTGTACTGAGACGCTATAAGAGGACCTGCTAAACAGCATCGTTATGCGGGTTGCAAGCGAATCAGGCGAAATGCAATTCGATTTATTCTGATACTTTTGAGCATGACTGTACGTACATAAGTAGTGTAACAGAAGGAAGTATTATGGGTCCGATACAAGTAGGCATATTCTCACCATTTACGTACGTAATCGTTCATTGCTTACGGAAAGATTCCGGACAGTAACGTACACAGTGTAAGTACTTGCATCAGAGGCGGTACCTTCAGTGTCGGCGGTGTGTGGTCAAGAAGTGGCAAAGTGCAAGCACGTTCTGTGAAAGAAATATTAGGCGCTGCTGTGATTGATAGTAAGGGCACAGAAGTATTTTGTTTGTAAACATTGTCGGGGGTGTTCTTGAAGGCAGATTATCTGTAAAAATATTCCTACGTTATTCAGAGAATTCGTAAATACAATATTGTCAACCAATCTGACTAAATATTGAATTAATTTTTGGCATTACATAAAACTAGCAAGCGGATCGAAACCATGAGTTGAGTCGCTCAGTGACCATACTACCACAGAAACGGAGGACGACTGACAGAAGGCGAAATACGGAGCTGCCATGAATCATTCACTCGTTTCCAGAATTCTAAATTTTCGGAAATATTGCTTGTACAAATATGATTGGAGCATGAATATAGCAGCAAACTCAGCGAGTTTAAACTGTGCTGACCACCTCACATTAACAACGCAGCGCCCTGCCAAAATGCCGACAAAGCGAGATAAGACTTTTCTCGTGTTGTAATATGCGGGATATTTGGCCGAATGTGGCAGCTGCAACCGTGTAGGGGGGTGAACGAGATTTCTGTACGCGGTCCAAAGAAGTCCACAGCAGGCGCAAGCCGCGAACTCTAAACACCGCAGCAAAGTGTGTGGAACACCGTGCGTCGGCGGTCACACATCCAACCGCGCCGTCTGCATTTCTCACAACTATTAAAAGCAGAAGGTTGCGGCCGGCGCCTTCAGATTTGCGCCACAATGCACGGACTGGTTGAGGATGGACATTTCGTCCCCATGCTCATATTCAGCAACGAAGCAACCTCGCATTTATCTGAAAATGTTTATCTCCGCCATGTGAGAGTGTGGCGTACTGAGGATCGTCGTAGTTCCTTCACAGAATAAAAACGGCCCATTCAAGCTTTGTCTGTGACACTGTGCAGAAAACATTAACCATCTGCGAATCTGGTTCATGCACCGCAATTTCGTGAGGATTTTCAGTAGCCCACACTCATATTGCGGAAATTAAGTTTTTCAGATAAATTCTAGGTTGCTCTGTCGCTGGAGATCAGCACGGTCTTCCACACACATTGTTGCGGTATTTAGAGTTCGCGGCTTGTCGCTGCTTTGACTTGTTTCTACAAAAATCTCGCTCACCCTCCTCCACGGCCGAAGCTGTCACATTTGGTCAAATATACCGCACATTACAACACACGAAAACTCTTCTCTCGCCTTGTCGGCATTTTCGCAAGACGCTGCATTGTTAATATGAGGTGGTCGGCACAGTCTAAACTCGCTGAGGCGGATAATATTTCGGAAAACGTAGAATTCTGGAAACCAGTGAATGATTTATTGGTAGCCCTGCATTTCGCCTCCTGTGTCGTCTTGCGTTGCTGTGACGGTATGGTCACTGAGCGACTCAACTCATGATTTCGACCCCATTGTTGTCTTCATGTGACGCCAAAAGTTATCTTAATTATTAGTCGGAAAGTTTGACAATGTTGTATTTACAAATTTTTTTAATAATATAGATAATATTTGCACACAAAACCTGCCTCCAAGGATTCTCCTGATAATGTTAAGAATCAAAGTACTTCTGTGCATCTCCAATTAATCACCGCAGTGCCTAATACTTCATTCACAAAATGTACTAGCACTTCTGTACTAACTAATCACACAGTGCCAAAACTATGTGGTGACTTCAATGCTACTACCTATACTGCGTACATTACCATCTGCCATCTTGCTGTAAGCAATCAACGATGACGTACGTAAATGGTGAGTTTATGCCTGCTTGTATCCGACTTTTATTACTCCTTTCCAGTACACTATTCAGTAAGTACGAACATGCAACCCAACGCAATTTCACACCTGACTGACGTACTCATAGACCAAGACACAGGTATCGTTAATATGTAGCGTCTATTTGAATTCCGTAATTAAATCTAGAACTTCTTTCTGTGCAGCCTGAAGAATGAAAAATTAATACCCCAATGACTTTATTCTTCTTGCAAAACAATGCTGAGAAATTTATGTATGATAGTGTTTTCTAAGACGTATGGTGAGCTATCAGTGCTGCTGTTCATTAACTTTTAATTCACGTCTTACTGACAATTTACTTATAGAATCGAGTGGCTTCTTTTCTTACCTGGAATACCGATTACAAGATACAAAGTGCCACAGTAACTGATCTAACATTCTTTAAAGGGCAGATGGACCTGTACTATATCGATGACATGTACAGATAATGTACATCATTTTCGTTACCTCTCACGAATGATCCAGCCTCCTGTTTGTTTTTCATTTAAGGCATCCTGAATCTGTAGCTGATTTCACTGTTCCCTATATCTAGTAATGTAGTGTCCCAACACAAAGCTCCGACGTCTTATGCATGGGAAAATTTAGTCGATAATTTCACATCTCCAGAGAAAAACCGATCGTGAAGGTTTGATATTTTGCACAGAAACGAATATTCTTTTAAATGGCGGGTAACGCAAGTACTGATCAGCTTTTGAAAGCCACCTAACAACTTTTTTTTTGAAAATCGGAAACCGGTAACGGTTTTGTGTAAATAAACTTTGCATATCATATTCGTGGTTGACTGCTCTAATTAAGTTATAATCTTTATAATTTTACTACAGCCTAGTTTCTCATGCTGTTTGTTTTCGAGAATGCAGCGATAGATAACAGGGCACTATATAATGTGTCTCAAATCAACATGAATGTTATTCAAAAGACCATTAGTAATTGATACGCGTTACCACTGCATTGGAAAGCACGTTTCCTCATAACATTAGCAGTAAAAAGTTCAACTCGATTATCCATTATACCATTCAGAAGACACACTACATGATACCGATGACTCGCGTCGTAAGTATGCACGATAATATTCTTCAGATCCATTTGTTCCTTTTTAGGCCACTCGGCCAATGGGTTAACAAAAATTTGAAAGCGCACGAAAGGCTAGAACTAAATAGTGCGACGCAGCAAAACGGAGCAAACGAAACAAAACCGTGGACGGGACAGCACGGTCTGTATTCGCCTGGGACGTGTTGACTACCCGCGCCCACGTGTCAACAGGCGTACGAGGCTGGCTGCACCGATGCCTCTTTGTGCAGAGGCTGCGTCCGTCTTGTGCACACGCAAATTTACACAGGTGTAAACGAACGTTTACGCTAGCTACGAACTGTGACCTTACTCTAGGTACGAACTGTGCCCAATACTGAAAAATAATGAACCTGCCGTTACAACTGTATTTCGATCCATGACGTCATCAAAACGGACATAAAACACTCGTTGAAATCTAACGTGCATAAAATATCTGACACAGCAATAATTATCGTTACTGTAACACTCCATTTCTTTGGTTCCGCTAACTAACAACCGTACTGTAACCTGTCAACCCAGCCTAGACCTCGGGCTATGCAACACATCACTTTTCCACCACAACCTATATTAGAAAAAAAACGTAATATAGCAACCATTTAAACATCACCGCGTTCTATTGTACACGTAAGTATAAATGACGTCACAGAGCACATCATTACGCCACGGGGCAATGTCGACGCCCCCTATCGATAGCTGCGACCTGCTCCAGTTTAGACAGTCGCCTGTACTGGGAAGACGGGTATTTGCAGAACCTAAGGAGTGTTGATGCTTCAAAAAGGTGAAACAAGACGGAAGTCAGGCAACTGCAAACTTTTTTTAACTGGCTAACTACTAAATGGTTTATGACCAAATGGGCCACAAATGCGCCCGAAATTTTCGCGAATCGCTTTTTTCTTCAGCAGACCCATAGAAGTACTGGGTGCTTGTAAGTAAAATGTATCCACTCACCCGAGGTCCATTGTGGTCTGTAATTACCGTATCGCATCGAAATTTGGCAGGTATGCTAAGGCGTTAATGCGAAACCAGTTTGCGCCGGAGGAAATCAGTTCCGATTTTAGTTACCAGGTGCGAATCTGTCGTTGTGCAACGTCTCGCCGAAGTCTTCGGTGCTCATACTAAACAAATTGTGCAGCTGGCGGTTAATAACAAGACCTACATTCTGCCTTTCTCACTTGTTTGACCCTTCCTGCCCACGTTCCGTTGCCAATCCATAACATACGGAAACATTTCTATACGTCTTTCTTCCGTTGATAGAGCCATTTGGTGGCCAAAATCGAAAATAATTCCTTTCCAGTGTAAATTGGTTCCGCAAGGGGGCTTTAGTATACCAAGTTTCGCTGCCATACAATAGTTACAGTCGACACTGGACGCCTGTGAGTGGCTCAGCTTCAGATTATGAGCACCCAGTGGTACAGTACCGTTACTGCCAGCCCAAGTATCGTGTGAGACACCACACTGTCAAATATTCTGCTGGTGGACAGAACACGTGAAGAATTAAAAGCACCCAGAAACATTGTACACATTCGTAAGTCAGCAGCGATCATAATCCGTTTTTATGGGCAATCGATGTGTGCCTCAGAGAGCGAATTCCACACATTCTCGATTAAATGGCGGCCTTTTTCTGAAACTGTTTTGGCTGCGGCCACTCTTCATCCGTCAACGTCACATTTCCCGACAATTCAGCCAACTGATCTCGCTACTCACGAGACGTTTAGGACAGGTCTTCAATACGGTGCTCCAATTGTGTTGCATATTTTGTGATAGACGAGTATAAAAATGGTAACCACCACACACACACACACACACACACACTTTAGTGTCACGAAAGTGAGAGCCATTTGGAGCTCAGATTTCGGGTTACGCATTATTCATAAAATGCGTGGAACTTTTGTTTAATCATCCCGTCCCTCACGTGTGAAGACAGTCACTTTTATGTGACATCACGCGTCCTGTGCTGCGATTGGATGCGGCGAGCAAACTGGACAGTTGCTGTGCTGATCTACCTGTTTGCGAAGTTAAAGTTAGCAGTTTCATAGCTTTGGTACTCAAATTTGCGTTTTATGACGATATGTAGTCTAAATGATACACGACATTTCAGAAGTCTTCAAGATTTTCAGTACTTTATCATGCTAAAATGTCGGTAAATCTGACGTCAGTGGCTACCGATAATTCCCAAACAGTGACTTACCATCAGTAAAGGGTAAGGCTTCTGTAGCAGTATCTGCCTAAACGAAATAATATTTGCTATAGGTTTCAGTCAAATATAATTAGCAAATGCCACCACAAATGTAATTCCGACGTGATTCAGTGCTCTGACGGAAACTAATAACAAATCTACCTCGATTCTCGCAAATATTGCACTGGAAATGGCACAAATTAAATCCAGCTTCTGCCGTCGTTATAGATCGAATATAATAATTTACACTGCAATTTAATTGTGTCATTTGAACGTCAGATAAGGAAGTTGGCAAGTGACAGTCAATCACCATCATTCATTCTTTGGTCACGTAAGATACGACTAATGCGCAAGCACGATTGCGACAACGTTTCTGCACAACAAGCCGCAGAGAACACGACGCGTCTCAAAGACCTCTCATGCGTTGCTTTGTCTGTTATCAGGCAAATAATATCACGTGACAGCCAGACAAAGCACTGCAGACTTGGGTTCAAATGGCTCTGAGCACTATGGAATTTAACTCTTGTGGTCATCAGTCTCCTAGAAGTTAGAACTACTTAAACCTAGCTAACCTAAGGACATCACACACATCCATGCCGGAGGGAGGATTCGAACCAGCGACCGCAGCGGTCGCGCGGTTCCAGACTGTAGCGCCTAGAACCGCTCGGCCACTCCGGCCGGCGCTGCAGACTTGTATAGAGCAAAGAAATTGTGGTGTGTGATCGCTTCTCTTTGATCAGCAAATCACAAACGAAACGTGACGTCACAGAAGGATAAAAAAGAATAAGGAAGTTTTAATTCATGAAAAGCAAACATTACGATAAATTTTCAACAATTCGCCAACAAGCAACCAAATCTTCGCCTCAGTCTAACGTAGGTTGGGGAAAGCAACAGATCGCTCGTGCATCACAACCTAAATTCCAGAAAACTGTAAAAATACTGAAATAAACACAAGTGCTGCGTTTCATCGTCAGAAACATATCGGCATGACGCCACGAGTTCTGATTCGCGAGTGGAGTACAGGATTCGGAATGCCTACGCACTAAACAACTTCGGACGTCTGATTACTTTGCAGACGAGTTAACGTCCGTAATATCTGACGTTAAGCATGTAGGCGAGAAAAAGTTTAGGAACGCTTTGAAATTATTCCTAACGTGTGTTCGAAGTCGCCAAGTGTTCAAATACTGGGTGAATAACGTTCGCGTATTTCAGCGCCGTTCGTTATGTTACCTCGCGGCACGCCTTAAGTTTACAACTGTGATATTTTCTTACTGTGTGAAAGCCGTAACGGCAGGTTATACCTTTGAATGAGTAGCTTACATTTTAGATGTTCAAATTCGGCCAAATTAAGCGAAATATTGAAAAAAAAAACTTCTGTCAGCCCTGCAACACGCAGCAGAGGCAACCTGCTGTCGCTCTCGGCTGGCGGTCCAGAATTACAGACAACCACGGCTGCTGGAATCAGCGGCAACAGACGCAGTGTCACACTAAAACTCACCAGCCCGAAGTGCTGTTTGATGGTTTTCGCATACTTGCGTCCTCTACGAACATTGGTTATTTCGTTGCAGTGCCGTAACCAGGAACGGGTGGTTTTCGTTTCCAACAACTGTTGTACGAGAAATCTGACGGAATCGACAATGGTACATCGAAACACTGCCCGACTGAATGTGGCGCTATTTTCCGTTCGTTGCACGCTATTATCGTTCAAGGTATCAGCGATTAAACGGCTGTAACAAGGTGATAAATAACGAGTAATAAATTATTAAACATTCGACGCGCTAATTTCACACACTATTCGCCATCGCTAATGTTCGTATCGATCCTAATTGTTAAAGACAATGTATTAAACAAGAGCAGTTCCGTCGTGAGTTACGCGACAAGCCACACAAAAGCGAGCAAAACGACAGCCGCAGCTTCCAAGTACCCCAGTGGAGGCCGGCTGCCCGCCTCACCTGTCTCTGGTGTTCTCGCCGAGAGGCGGGGCTGCGCCGCCCGCCGCCACACGCCTGGCCGCTCCGCCACGACTGGGCCGCACAGACAGCCGGGGCGCGCGGCTGCCCCATTCCTCCCCCCTCCGCCCTCCTCAAAACAACACGCTGACGTCACGGGGCGGCGTTGCTAGCTAGGCACGAGGCATGCGAGGGAATGGCTGCACCAGAGAGAGCGAGGCGTCTACGTCCGTGTCGGCACTGCCGGACCGCCTGCGTCCACCCACGCCACAGTCCGTTTATCTCGTTCCGGGCTATACAGCTGGTAACAACCCCCCCCCCCCCCTTCCTACATGGGGCTCCCAAAACCGGATTTCGTAAATCGATTTCCCAATACCACTTCTGGTGAACGCAACAATGGAACCAAGACGCTGTATTTTCGTCACGGGATGAGTATAGATGCGAAGATTGTATTCGTACTTACGCATTAGCTATTCACAGTGATATGACACATTTGTAGTAGATGCAACCGAGGTGGTGGTGTTGGCTCCCTATGGGACTAAACTGCTGACGTCATCGGTCCCTAGGCATGCACACCACTTAATCCAACTTAAACTAACTTACACTAAGGACAGCACACTCACCCATGCCCTAGGGAGGACTCGAACCTCCGAAGGGTTGGGCCGCGCAGAAGCAACCGACGCGATGTCTCGGGACTTTTACAGACAACAGTGGGAATCAGGCGCCAGTTACAACACAGGCTTCGGCGAGCTCGCTTTAGTGCGCCCCATTGTCTGTTGGCTGCTGTGTGGGAAACTAACTCGTGCCCCTTAATACGAGGACGAGGAAGTGTTCTTCCTCTAAAACGATGAAAGAAGAGTTCCCTTTCTTGAAGTACACCATGACTAACAGAGGAAGACTTTGGCGTATCAGGTTGAAAATTATGTCACATTCTAGCGTCGATGCCGTGATGGCATTGGAAAAGTTTTGTGCTTGTGGGTGAAGCCAGGGAAAAGCTACGGCCACTTATGTGACACGCTTGGAGAGTCGATACGACGAGCGGTCAAGAATGTCTTTTAGATCTGACGACCAACATGCATCCATACTTTCAACGCATGCAAGGATTTTTAAACAGGTTTGTACAGTCACTTGGGTTAAAATTGTTTCTTTTGAAAGAGAGTGTTCAAGCATTCCTCATTGCTCCGTGACTGGGCAAACTATAACGACTTTTGTTCCACGTGTCAGTCTGCAACCACTTGCATATTAAGCACTGCCGATAATTCACTGCCGTCCATCTAGCCCGGGAAACGCATAACATGCAGATGTAGACACCTACCTTAGGAAATGTACACATATTCTGCACTCATCACGGCCGGCCACGTTCCGTGATACACAGCCGTGACGTCACAACATGGACACACTCGTCCTCTTTATTACGACCGACTCTGCGGCGCCACACGTGCAGCCCCTACCATCGACAGAGCTCGGCCTTACAGTCTTCTTACTCACGACGACACGCTTAGTATTGCAAAAGATTTGTCCTATTATTAAGTTTTACCATTTAAATCGTGTAATGTTTCTGCTGCTACAGCTTTTATATACTCTCAAAACATATAAATGGCGTACATCTAATCGATCGTTACTAAAACGATGATTACATGAGCCAAATGCATAAATTTCCATCAGTTTATTTACTGTATCGACAATCGAATCGTACAACCTTTGTTGTCAAAGGGTTTTTGTTGCAGTTTGCTTCCTCCTCTGCGAAGTAGTGCTGTGATTTCTTACACATTCCAGCCACGTATCAAATCGGTATGAAAGTTTCCTTGATGACAATAGAGAAGAAATTCGTCGTTAGTAGGTGCTCGTACGAAGTTTGGTGCACGCTCTAAGACGTGTCCAGAAAGTCCATATTAGAAAACTGTACTACAAACTGGCACGTATCGTACATGTTCCTAATTATTGAAAACCATGTCCCCTACTAGGGCAAACACAGTTGCGAAGCTAAAACTAGTGTGTGCTATTACAATCTTGTCTTTAATGTAGTGACTTTACATAGGAAAGCCTCTGAGGTGCTCAGAACATTTCTGTGAATGACGCATACTACTTTTGTTTCGATCAGACCGATGCTTCGAAGTAAATATCAAAAATTGCAGTTACTGTTCCGTAGTTTATCCACATACGCTTCCGGAGGCAATATGCAGCGGCTTTCAGACTAATACAGATTTCTAACAAATGAAGCTATGTTGTCTTCTTGTCTTCAGAAACTGACAGCACCTCTTAGTTCCGACAGGTTATGCTTAACCGTTCCTCCATGTGGACCACAACGTCACACACGCTATGTTAGTCTTGTGGCGCTGGTATAGATTGAGACCAGAAAGAGAAAAAAAAAACGATAGAGTCATTATAAATAAGTTCCTTCCACTGATTTCTGTGTATGTTATCCAGCTCTCTGTGTATGCAATGCTTTATTTGGGAAGTAAGGATGCGTCTCTAGTTAGTAGCGGTAGCAAAATTTAGCCCACAGCTGAAACTCTGGTTCCAAACCAGACACACAATGAAATGATGTCGCCCTTACTAACGAGGCAATGAAGCGATTTGATCAACTCGGGTAAAGTTTCTGTCTTTTTTTTTTATTTTCATCGCTTGCGGGGATAGACTGAAAGAGCATACTGATATCTCTCTTAATCATCAGAAAACACGATAAGAAATGGTACTCTCTCGCGATGAAACTATAAGAATAGCTTTCACCTCATCTTCGTAATCGCATTTCTTTCCAGTTCGCCGCTCTGTAGTTCGTTAGTATCATATAAACTGACGATTAAAACGACACGGCGTTTATAATAAACTGCCGCGAAACCTGCTGTGGGCAGAAAATTCCGTTACAACTGGAAACAGAGTTGCTGGCGACGGCATTCTTGCGTCAGACGCCGTCCGTGTTCTTACCGAGTTAAAACAATAGTGGGAGTTCGACAATATTTTAAAATATTTTGCCCCACGTAGCGACGTAAATGATTCGACGAATTGGTCTGGAGAAACGCCGCTGTCTCGATTGAAATTACTGTTGCGAAATCTGATCTGTGTGGCCTCTCTGATAACAGACAACGTAAAGCAATATAATGATTTAAAAAAGTCTGTACCCCCGGTTTTGCGTTGATAACAGTACTGTAAATATTTTTGTCTGAAACCAAGGTGCGAAATATTACACAGAGATAAGTCGAATTTATTTTTTCGGTAATTTTCCGCCTCTCGCAACCGCAACCGACAGAGCTTTGTCACTGCCTCAGCGACTGATTGTTGCTGTCAGCATCGCGGATTGTTGCCACTTCCAACTCTCCCGCGAGTAATGGCTGTTATATGGAGTAAATGAGAACGACAAAGAAATTTGCTTGTATGAGTTTGTCACCGAAATGAGAGTGGATCTATATTTGACGCAGAGACTACATTTTTAAAATGTACCCACAGCACAGCCTCGCGTATCCCTCCAGTTGCGAGTCGCGTGTCCACTCCCACATGTGAGCCACACTGACAGTCGCTGGCCAGTTTTACCAACTTAACGCATCCGCACAGTTCCTGTTTCGCACTCGGCACATTCATGGACGGCCTTCTGTCTCAGCTGCCTCCAGCTGATGTTACTCTACATTCCTGGTAAGGAGGCGATTGTGTGAGAAAATCTTCCGGAGAACATGTGTAGAAATCGTCAGAAAATACCGTCAAAATGTTTTTATCCAAGCCAATTAACACATGTGATACTTTTATTATGCTCACCTGGATGACACGCGTTTTGCGGAATAGGAATAGCGGTAAGGAGTAGAACGTATTTACACCTCATTGTTTTGAAGACATATTGGCTAGAAAAGCTCCTCTAGAGTCAAGGCGAACTCTTAATCACGTACGTTGGATTGTCATTCTTGGACTGTTGCATTGTCACCAGCCATCGTGAACATGTAACAATCAACTTGAAGCATCGTCTGTTTTTTATGGATGCGAATTTTGAACTCGTGGCAGTGTGTCCAGCTGTTCACCTTCTGTTTCTACAAATTGCATTCGTTAAACCGTAACAGATGAAAAACGATCCGTCGAGGGTCTTTAACCACTAAACATGAGAGGAGGAAGACTGCATTCAAGCCAACAATTAATTTCTCTCAAAAGGCGATGAAGAGGGAAAACCTCCTGTCAGTGGTATTATTTTGTCGTGTTGCTGATCGGCGTCGATCGGGAGAACGAAGATCACCAAAGCTTTCTTTTACGGCGCCTGACTGCTTTATACACCTCTCGTAGGCGCATGTGCAACTGTGCACACACACCACGCTTCATGCGTTCGGCCATAAACATATACACGGAGCACACATCTATTCTTCAAAACTTAAGTAGATTAGACAGTTACGTTATCTACACTTGGAATCAATTACTGATTTCAACAATTGGTCTTGTTGTATTAGTATCACACAAGTAGTAATTCAATTAACTTACTTTCCCCAACAGTCACTATGTTAATGCCATAACTATTCTTGTTACGTTTGGCCAAGTGGAACGACAGCAAGCGTTTCAATCACTCTCCTGTCATTTCTTTATTTTCACAAACGACAGAACTACAGTAATTCGACGAATTCGTCATCGTGTTGTAATGTGGCTCAATTAGTTCGCCATTTCCACAGAAGACTAAATATCGCGAAGGTACGTAGCTTTCTGGCCATTTCCTCAGGACTGCGTGTTACGTGTGGCATTATGCTTTAAGAGGTAACATCCGTAATGTCCTATTTTTGTACGGAATAAAACGCAACGATTTTGCTTAATCCGGTACAGATGCCGACACAGTATCGAGATAACAAGCGTAACGTACCAGAAAACTTTACAAGTAGAGCAAATTCATAATAGTGGGTTAGAGGTTCTATCGTGTCAAAAATTATCGCCATTTATAGAGTTTTAGATCTGACCACCGACATAGCCTACTTTCATCCAACCCAAGCATTCTGGAATTTGTTTGCTGCGTAGCTTGTGCTGTCGTTTGGGTTCAAATTCCCCCTGTCGAAAGAGTGTCCGAACATTCGTCAGTGCTCCGTCAATGCGCAAACTGTAACGACTTTTGCTTCACGTGTGTTTCTGATGGTTAGCAGGCACTTTCACGATACGTCATAGCGACAGCTCACCGCCGTCAGCCCAGCCCTAGAAACGCATATGCAGATGCATAGACCTACTGCGGAGAATTTACGTATGTTCCACATATATCGCGTTCCCTGAGACACAACCGCGACGTTATGACCTCTGCACTCGTGTCCTGTTTATTACGACCGACTTCCAAACGCCACATATGCAGCCCTTACCTTATGCTCTGTTCACTTAGACGATACGTTTAGTGTTCCACAGACACGTTCAGAGTAGCAGGTAAAAAGACCGGTGGCGCGAGTAAACATGTTCAGAGCAAATAGGGACAGGTACAAAGGCGTGCGCCGTAACACGTTCAGAGCAGTTAAAGGGTGAGCAAATAGATGACGTATACCTAACAGGTCGTTTGGAACATTTCGGGTTACAAGTACCAAACGCATAAATTTCTATCGCTTGATTTCTGCCTCGACAATCGAATCGCGCAACTTCAGTTGCCAAAGTGTTAACGTTGTAGTTACATCTTCCTCCGCAAAGTAGTTCTGCGACATCTCACACATTCCGACCACGTATCAAATCAGTATCAAAGCTGCCTTGATGACGACACAGAATACATTTATGATTAATATTTGCTCCACCAAATGTGTTGTGCACTCTACGTCGTGTTTAAATACTTCTTACTAAAAACTGGCGACAGTCATACGTAATCTTTGAAAACCGTCGCCAATCACCGGAAACACAGTTGCTGTGCTAGAATCACTGTGTACTACTAGAATTTTTAATTTCTCACTGATGCGTTGACTTTTACGTAACAAAGCGACTGTTGTACTCAGAAGATTTGCATGATACTACGACTCTTCTGTTTCGTTCAGCACGACGCGTCGACGTAAAAATTTGGGAGCCAGTTTAGTCAGAACTGGTAAAATATTGGTAGTGTCTGAGGTACGCGTTCTTTTGGTCAGAAGAAACTGATAGATCCTCTTTGTTCCGACAGATTGTACTTCGCCGTTCCTGCACGTCACACAGACTATGTTACTTTTGTGCCGTAGGTTTATAGTAAGACAAGAAAGAAAAACAAAAGACACCTGAGATCAGTATATGTAACGAAGTGATTCATTACCGTGTATGTTACTCACCTCTCGGTGATTTCTACCCATTATATTGCGATTTGCTGATGTATTCTGAGTTACAGTGCGTGTGCACTCTTGTCATTTTTCTAACATGATTTATACTCATTGTATGTACATTTTGATTTGCTCATATGTTCTGAACTGCAGTGCATGTGCACTCATGTCACTTGTCAACATGATTTTTTGCCATTTTGTTTATTTGTTGTGAAAATGCTAAAGGATTTTTCAGTGCATGTGCACTTATGTCATGTGTTAATATGTTTTCTACTGAACCTCAGTGCCTGTGCACTTTTCTCATTTTTCAATATGATTTGTACTCGTTGCCAATACATTTGAGATTTCTTGATGTTCAATACTTCAGTGCGTATGCACTTATGTCATTTGTTACTCATTGTATATACATTTCGTCATTTGCTGATATATTCTGTACTACTGTGCGTGAGCACCTTTGCCATTTGTGAATATGTTTTGTACTTATTGTGTATACTTTTGTCTTTGTCTGATATATTTTGTACTTGGTGCATGTGCACCATATTTATTTCATGTTCTACATCTGTATATTCTCTGTGAATTCTAAAAGTTAATTAGTTAAGAAAAAAATTTGTTGCTCATGGCAAGTCCAAATGACTCACCATCGCTGCCAAATTTTTGCCCCCCCCCCCCCCCCCCCCCCAGTGGAGGGTTATGAAACGCGTATGTATTCAGTGTATTCATTGACAGCGATGGCGAGGCATGACAGAATCTCTGACCAGAGAGTTATTTATCGTTGCTAGTCTGCGCTTAACCGCGCGAGTGTGCAGTTCAGTTGCGTGTAGCGAGCCGACACTAGCATTTGCGAGTTAGCTGTTGTGAGATGTACTCGGTCGGAGTCGGCGGGCGTCGACATGGGTCTCTGGTCACGATTCAGGACGAGGTATATTGTTAAATAAGGTAATGAAGCAGCATTGCGCTCAGCTAATAATGTATGGTTCAAAAATGGCTCTGAGCACTATGGGACTCAACTTCTGAGGTCATTAGTCCCCTAGAACTTAGAACTAGTTAAACCTAACTAACCTAAGGACATCACAAACATCCATGCCCGAGGCAGGATTCGAACCTGCGGCCGTAGCGGTCTTGCGGTTCCAGACTGCAGCGCCTTTAACCGCACGGCCACTTCGGCCGGCTAATGTATGGTAATTGTAATTAATTTGTTCAAGAAATGCCCCAATAATAATTCTGTTTTCAAAGCTATCGTTATTAAAAAGGAAAAAAATCATTACAATTGAATGTTCATTTCTCAATTTTTGTGTCGAGTTTACATTGGGCCATTATTTTTCAATATTTTTGTAGCGAAGGTACAGTCGCTTCTATTTCAATTTAACGATGTTTTGTGGGAGCTCAACAACATTTGGGTCATTATTATTCAGTAATCTTGTTGGGAAATAACTTTTGGCACGTTTTCATTATCATAGACTTTTCTTTTATTTCTGCTGGGAGGTTGCGTTGAGCACGAAGTTCATTTACATTTAATTAATTATTTTCTTTCATTTTTGCGGGGTGGTTACAATGTTACGCAACTGAAGCGATGGAAACAGTTAATTCTGGGAAGCGCGCCATATTTCCAACATTATCCCTCGTTTTCTACATGGCTTATCTAACTTTAATATTTCAAACTAGTGTTTTTGACGAAAATATTTACAATACTGTTATCAACTCAAAACCGAGGAATACAGATATTTTTTGCATCATAAAAAGGTTTTACATTTTCTGTCATCAGAGAGGCGTCACAGATCAGATTTCGCAACAGCGGCTGTTGTCTTAGCATCGAAAGACCACAGAGCAATCGGCCGAATTTGTTTACCATAATTGGAACATGGTTTTAAAGATTAAGTACACATACGATTCGCGCAAATTTCTAATGCAGCTTTCTAGTATGGGCTATTCAGACATGTCGGAGACCGGACACCAAATTTCGTACAAGTACCTACTAATCGCAAATTTCTTCTCTGTCATTATCAAGGCAACTCTGATACGGATTTGATTCGTGGTCGGAGGTCTAAGAAATCACAGCACTATTTTGCCCAGAAGGCTGGAACTACAACGTTAACACTTTGGTGACAGAGGTTGCACAATTCGATTGTGGCGGCAGAAAACAAACCGATGGTAATTGGTGCGCCAAAAGATTGGTTAGTTCTACGCCGAGTTTTTACAGCTGTAGCAGAACAAAAAGGTACTCTGTATAAAATCATAAACTTGATAATAGGACGAATCTTTCGGAATACTAAATGTATCATGTTAGATAGAAGAGTATAAGGCCTAAGCTCTTGTCGATCGTAGGGGCGGCATATGTGGCGTTGCAGAGTAAGACGCGAGTGCCCATGTTATGACGACACGATTGTGTATCATGGAACGAGGTCTGCCGCGGTGTATACAACGTTAGAAAATTTTCTAAGTAGGTGTCTACATCTGCATGTGCTTTTCCAGGGCTGGGTAGACGGCGGTGAGTTGTCGGCACTGCTTAAGAACTAGGTACTTGCCGACCATTACAAACACACATGAAACCAAAGTCGTTACGTCATGCACAGTGACGGAGCACTGAGGAATGTTTGGACACATTCTTTCAAAAGGGAGAATTTCAAGCCAAATGACTACTTGCACAAGCTACGAACCAAACTGTTAAAAATCCTCTCAAGGGTTGAAAGAGGGGATGTACGTCGATCAACATAATCTTAATCTGTATCTCACTATATTAGTGTCCTCCACCAGTAACATTTTCTGGTACATCACGCTTCTTATCTCGATATGATGTCGGTATCTGTACTGAATTAAGCAGAAGTAATAGCCTCTTATTCTGAGTAAAATTCAGACATTACGGATGTTATTTCTTCAACTGTACTGTAAAACTCATCACGCATACTGATGAGGAAATGGCCAGGAAACATTTGATCTTTCGTGGAAGCGGCCAGGTTCATGAGCCAAGTCCAACAAGAGCAGGAATTCATCGAATGAGTATTTCTGTCGTTCTTCAAAATACGGAATTGTCGGGACAGTGTTTGAGACGCTTGCCGTCATCTCACGCAGCCAAATGAACAGGGATACGTATCGCATTAGGAATGCGAGTCTTGGGGAACTAAGGTTAACTGAATTACTTTATGTGTGACACTAGCAGAACAAGTACTACAGATACTTGTAGTGTAGTACACATCTGCCGGGACGTAAATAACGGTTGAATTATTCGAACTTTAGATGCAAATGGGGCAACTGTCTCATCCATTCGTTTGGAAACATCAACACGGCAGTCATAGAGGCATGCGCCGTCTATATGTGTGTCTCTATGGTCCAAGGTACGGGAGATGTGTGTCCACAGTTTCACCACTGAAACGAGCGGGGTATAAGGCAGTCAGGCACCGTAAAATAATCCTTTGGTGGCTTTCGTTCCCGCGATCGATGCTGCCCAGATGCACGACAGAATAATATCGGTGACACAAGTTTTTTTTATCTTTTTATCGCCTTTTCCAGTCAATTAATTGTTAACATTAATGCAGTCCTCCTCCTCTCACGTGCAGTGTGTAAAGGCCCTCGCTAGATCTTTTCTTTTTGTCTGTTTGGAGGCACGAATGCAATCTGTCGAAACAGAAGGCCAACAGTTGAAAACATTGGCAGGAAGCGAAACCGTGTCTCACACTGCTCTTAAAATCCCCATCAATACAGAATAGACGATGCTGTCAATTTCTTTTATTACATCTTCACAATCAATGGCTGGTGACAACGTATCCACCACTTTTACGTATATGATTAAGGTTTTACCTTGATGCGAGAGGAATTATTGTAGCCCTTCTATGTTTTAGGAACCCTGGAGTGTACATACGTTCCACGTCGTCTTATCGCTTCGCCCATTTTCCACAATGCGTGTGACCCAGGTGAGCATAATAAAACAGTATCACACGCGTTAACTGGCGTGGATAAAAAAGTTTTGGCGTTATGTTTTTACGATTTCTGTACCTATTTTCCGGAAGATGTTCTGACACAATGTCCTGCTTCTCAGGAGTTTAGGGTAACATCAGCTGGAGGCAACTGTGGCAGAAGGCCACCCGTGAATGTGTGGGGTGCGAAACAGCAGTGTCCGGATGCCTTAGAATGGTACGACTGGCCAGCGACTAGGAGTGTGATTCACGTGCTTGAATGGACACGCACTTCGCAACTGGAGGACTATGCGAGGTTCTGCTATGAGAAAATTTTAAACATTACGTCGCTGAGCCAACCAAGGATTCACTCTTATTTTGATAACGAACTCTTGCATGCAAATTTTTTAATCCTTTACATTCACTTCACACCACCGCCATTATTCGCGGGAGAGTTTAAAATTCCAGCTTTCCACGGCGCTAGCGGCAACAATCATTTGCTGAGGCAGCGACAAATGTCCTACGGCTGCAAGAGACGGAGAATTAACGTAAAAGTCAACGCAGCTTCTACATCACTACCATCTGGATTTGTGAATGTACTCACAATCAGTAATGTGTCAATATGCAGATATGGTACCAGTTTCGTGATTTTTGTGGATAGCGTGCTGGCCTTCAGTGACATCGCGGAATATAGGCGGACGACCGGGTTGGGAGTCATCTAACAACGTATGTGTAACGTACGTAAAAAAATGAATAATTTGAGCAGTGCTGGTTGAACGAGGTTTGTCATCGAGCAGCGTTATACTGGATTAGGAAAAAACGTTTGACCAAAGGTGTAGGACGAATAGATAGTGTGAAACATAGGAATTTTAGCAACTAAGGGTCGCAACAGCGTATTTTAGGCTCTACAGGAACGTAACCGAAATCTGTCATATGGACGTCTTTACTCAAAATGAAAGGTAATTCACAGAAAATGTATGCCTAAACACAGTCTTTGGACTAACCAGTCTTCACGGTGAGAACAAGATAAACTTAAAGCATCTCATTCCCATGTATCGTACTTAACTGACGTACCACACAGCACTTCTTTCGAAATGAAAACAATCACATGATCATGTTTCATGTGTTGAAACCGTCAAAGTAAACGAAAATGAGCTACCTCTTAATCAAGGTAAGTATGTCGTAGCTACTGTTCAACCTGACCACCGTTTTCATGCTGCCATAGCGTCGTAAACAAACTGCGATCGCCATTAGCCAAAATTAGCTACGTTATGTGTATTCACTTAAAGCTAAGGGACATCAGTTCTGTCAAAAGACATGCCGTAGAGACGAGAATGTTCAGCAGTAACTTGTACCGACACGGCGGCTGTTGTCTTAGCGTTGAGAGACTGCAGAGGATATCGGACATTTGTTTACGTTTTCGGCATGCCGATATCGACACCTTTTTTCGCAGCACGGCTGCAGTCGGCTGGATAAATTTGTTACTCAAATTTAACGCGGCAAGAGCACCGAGAGCGTGTGTCACAAGAATGTCGCTGTGAGAAACGCCGTTCCCAGTTGTAACGGAATGTCCGGTGCACAACTCTTTTCGCAGCATTTTATAAATTGCACGTATTTGTAATTGTACGCATATATTTTGCTGATGGCCTGAAAACCTAAGAACTGAGGAGAAATGTAATTCCGGTGATGGGTCGACCAAACGTTTAGCTTCCGAGAATGATCGATTATGGAAAATATTATCACTTATATCATTTTTCAGTGACGAATACGACAGTTACTTTCTGTAGGGATGAATTGTCACTTTCGCGATTCGCTTTCACGACCATAAATCGTTATCACTGCATGTGAAGAAACCGGTGGTCGACCGTCTCATGACATGTGTGAATGCAGACATGATATTATGAAGCCAGATGGTGATATATATTTTGTATCTCTACCGTTACAATTATTGAACTGTTATTATATGCGGACAGAGGGCATAAAGGAGCACATGCGAACATGACGCCAGCGTTGGTTACTGGAAGTCAGTATCGTTTTCAGTGAAGAAAACGATACCTAATTTCGTTTGGGAAGAAAGATAACTTTTGCAAGTTTGTCTGTGAAGGCATACCACTAAATGTGGGTTTATGTACCCTAGTCACAGTTATGTGCGCTCCGTCGACGTAATTTATAGTGTACAAGTTTACTCGCTTATTACTCTGCTAAATCCAAAGTCTGGCTGGTAGCTTTGCATTTATTATTATTTCTTCCTGTTTCCATTTACGTCAGCAGACAGCCATTACTCGCGATAAACTGCCGACATGTTGGAGCGCTGGCACCAACAATGAATCGCTGTACGGACGGAGCTCCGTGGACTGCAGGAGACGGAGGAATAACGGAAAGATGAAGTCAGATTCTCCATTACTGCCATCTGAAGGTCCGATTAAACGTTTCACCGTCAGTATGCGAACCGAAGATGGTTTTACAATTTCGTGCTTGTGGCGGAACACTGGCCGACGACGCGTTTGGCAAGTCGTTAAGCGATGTTTGTGTAACGTGTGTCAAAAATAGGAGTAACTTGAGCAAGGTTTGCCATCGAGTACCGTTACATATGCCGGACACGACGTGACAGGAGTACTAACCGCATTTTCAGCAGTTCAATACTTAGCATTTGACACAATCGAATATGCTTCAAAAACGCAAAATGATGGATTGCTGTGGTATCGACTTTCACTTTTAATATACAGTAGCAAAACGGGCATCTGAAACCGCATTGCGAGAATCGATACGAAAGTGTTCACATAACGAACCTGAAATGGTACTCGGAGATCGTTTTATGAAAACCACATTTGCTAATCATAAGTAGTACTTTTAAAGTACGTTTCATATTCTCGTTGGCGCAATTAAAGTGAATATCCACCAATCGTTCCTTTTCCAGAACGGGAAGACAGGGAAAAAAATATTTTAGCACTCCACATTCCTCCTCCTTTCTACATTTACAGCTGTATTTGAAACCGTATCATAAATCCTGTTTCCAGTATTAAACTCTATACATTGTCCTTCATGGTTGTGTGACAGATGGCGCCCGATAGACGTATTAGCCTTTTTTGCACTGTTTATTTCTTTGTAACATCTTATTATTTATCCAAGTCGCATATTGCCATCTGTCAGCCAATGGCTACACTGCATCCTTCGCAACTGCTTTCTGCATCGCGGGGCGCCAACAGAATGTGTCTTTCTGTATCGCTTCTAACATTCTGCGTGGTGTCTGTTAGTTCTATATCGTGTCTCCCTACCACTTTCGCGCAACGACGCTCTGAGCGTTTTTTTTAGGAAATTGACTATTTGAACCTGGGACCTGTTGCTGGTAAGGAGACGCCAGACCACACATTACATGTAGAGTTCAGAGGAATTCAGTGAGACTATCGATGATATAACAAAATATTTAATGATTTCAGCGTCAGCTCCACTGCACTCCCTGTAAAAGAATCTTAATACTAACTAAATTTAGTGGAAGGGGTTCAAGGCTTTCCTATTTTTTGTTAGCTGGTAAAATAACGTCGAAAAAGCAGTTAAGTTTACTATTGGAAATTTTATTCTACTCACAAAACATTGTTTATAAATTGCACTATTGATAAAACGAAATGTTTTAATACAGGATGGTAAAAACCAACTGCGTTCAACAAAAATGTGAACGAATATTCCCTGAATGGGTTTCCAAGTTCCACAATGGATCGAAGGATGACCTTTGCCATATCACATTTATAATCTAGGTTTAAATTAAGTTTCACAAAAGAGAAAACTATCAAAATAGTCTACAGTGACCCTCAATTATCTTTAATTTCTCATCTAACTTGTCGTAAATTACAGTGGCTGATGATTGCTTCTCAATAACTATATAACAGAAAAATCATCACGTTTCAGATTTTTACTTCAAGTGGCAAATGTGAACACCACGAGCTTTAATTGACGATCGACACTAGTATTACGCAAAAAGGGGATGTAACAGATGAGACTTCTGCAGTTCTGAGTGAAGCTTTATGCGCTGTTATGTGGCATCGCGTGCGTTCATTACCTTGTCGGTGTTCGTCAGGGGGCGGCAGGCAGCACAGCTCCGCTCACCTCGCCGTCTCGGAAGCAACTCTCTCCCAACTTGTCCTTACTACAATTTACCGAAGTTGGTTTAAAAAAAACTATCTGGCTGTGTTTTCATCTGACCAGTCAGGGTCTCAATGTTAACCTTAAGCTCTGCCTACAAAAATTCTGGCTATGCAATGAGAAACGTTATACTTTTCGTGGTGGGGCAATGTTTTTAAAGTTTGCAACGTAACAGAGACGCGAAAAAGTCTCACGCTAAAACTTACAGCTGGTGTGGTCCTTTTAGTGTTATCGTAAGATCTGTACTGTTCTTCTGGAGGGCTCTATCTTTTAACATGGGCTGGGGGGTGGTCCTGAGGTAACAGAGACGCGAAAAGTCTCACGCTAAAACTTGCGGCTGGGGCGGTCCTTTTTGTGTCATCGTAAGACCTATACTGTTCTTCTGGAGGGCTCTAGCTTTTAACATGGGCTGGGGGGTGGTCCTAGCGGTTAGCTGGCGACGTGGGTTCCGTTCCTTATCGTAGGATCTTCCAGCTTAACACGGTTCTGCTCTCGGCTTCTGTTCTCGTTTCTCCCCTCGGAACTGCGTCTGTCTCATGGTGGGAAGGTATGACATGCGTTTAGGCCTCTTGTGTTAGTCTGTGGTATTCCATTTGCTCACTCGTTACTCGTATTACTTTGGTTAATTTAATGTCATGATTTATTCGGAGCTATGTCACATACTACTGGATTTGCTTATCATGTCAGGGTTTTCATGGAAGGTGTTGGATTTGCCTGACACCTTACACACACTCCATATATATCGATCCCCTGTCGTACCTCTTCAATATGTCTATCATGTGATAGCATATCCTCTGAAAATACCAAAATATTATCCAGATTTGCGTAACAGAAAGGTAATCCCTGGAGCACTTAATCAATGAATCATTGCAAGGATTGTGCCGTATTTTCGAGTCCGAATGGCATAAACAGAAATTCGAATAGCGCAAAGAGTGTGATCACCACCGTCTTTGTCACGTCACCCGGAGCCTCAGGAATCTGACTGTAAGCCTTACGGCACTCCATTACTGAGAAGATATTCGCACCCGCTAGAGCGTAGTTAAACGTTTGAATGTTTGGTGTGAGATACTTGTCTGGTGTTGTTCTCGCGTTCAATCGGCTGTAGTCGCCACAGGGACGCCATGTGTTATCTTTCTTGCGTACTAGGTGGAGAGGGGACGCCCAAGAACTGTCAGACCTCCTAATTACTCCAGTCTGGAGAATCTCCTCAAATATCGCATTTGTCTCCGCTAATCGCTCTGGGGCTAATCTGCGGACACGTCTCTGTACTGGTGGACCTATTTGATCCGGTGGTAAGAGAGAGTTATTTGCCAAGTCCATGATGAGTGCAAAATGAGACAAGAAAACTGCGCCTAACATTGGCTGTAAAGTATCTGCCACTAAAAAATTACACTTATAACGGGTAGATAAACCAACATCTATCGTGAGCTCTTTATACTTGAGAGTATCAACCACTTGTAATCTTTGCGATGTTAGTTTACATTCCCAGGTTGATGCAGAGTGGCATAAAGGTACAGCATACGGGAAGCCTTCAAGAGCCTCACCTTGACTGTGCGTGTTGCTGCCTGATTCGTATACGGCGCCGTTCGTGAGAGCCGCAGCCCGTGGCGCCTAGAGCGGGCTGCCCTCGCCATTTGGGTATCCGCAAGGTTTGGCACACCTCGTAGCTTGTGGCCCGAATCGTCTGTGGTACCAGTAAAAACTGTCAGTGTGAGCTTCATCCTGTTTGGAGTGTGACTTCTTGTTGCTGGTCGACGTCTGCATCCCCAAGCTATGTAGCCGAGTAGCCTTATTTTCCACCGTGTCTTGCAGTTTCCTGATCCCCTCTGCGATGCCTTGTTTTTGTCTGTAACCTGTGGCTGCACAGCTTAACTTCGATTCTTCTAACCATTCCGATGAGTCATCATTGGCTTCCGTTGCTGAAGTGGCAGATGACGTTGCTACGGACGCTACGAGCTCCGACTGTACAGTAGCGGAAGCTCTGTCAGCTGTTTGTAGTTTCATGTCGAGAGACAGTCCGTCGTACGCAAATGGACGTCAGTTGAACTTGATGAGGAAGCTGATGTCGCCAGGCATGCACTGGATATCATGTTTGCGCCGACTATATTTCGCAAATGTCTCCAGAATTCATATGAACTTCTGTCCCCACGTTTCTCCTGATACATCACCTGGGAAGGCAGTGGTCTAGGCAGTTTCATGCAGCGAAAGTGTGGTGTATGATTGTTGGAGCGGTGGATGTATGATCATATCAGAGACTATCGCTGTTGCCCTCTGGTCCAGGTTGCGAATTGCGAAAATGAATTTTTCTCTGTCTTCGGTTATGCGTTGTTGCTCGAAGATATTCTCTGTAATCGCAAACAATACATCTGGCTCCGTAGGTGTGACTGGCGGCGCTCTTAACTGCATGCGTGGCGCCATTGATCGAACGGCGCGTTCGTGCGTGAAAGATCTTCAGCATCTGAGTGTGCTAGTGTTGTGCCTGCTACTACCGGAGTTTGCAAACTCATGGATTCCGTTTTGCTATCATTCTTCGGCGTTGCAAACTCCAAAAGCTCAACCTCTTGCTTTAGCCGTCGTATCTCGTCGTTTGTTGCTCACAGAATTTTTTTAGCTTCTTCCATCTTTGGTAAAACTGTCGCACAACATTAAGTTTCGAGAGCTTTTCTTACTTTTCCTAGGGTCATCCATTATGTAGGCAATAAATTAAACCCACTTAGAGCTTTCCACAAATTGCTTTATTTATAAAAAAAATGGTTATGAGCACTATGGGACTTAATATCTATGGTCATCAGTCTCCTAGAACTTAGAACTACTTAAACCTAACTAACCTAAAGACATCACAGAACACCCAGTCATCACGAGGCAGAGAAAATCCCTGACCCCGCCGAGAATCGAACCCGGGAACCCGGGCGTGGGAAGCAAGAGCGCTACCGCTCGAGCACGAGCTCCGGACTTTACTTATCCAACTCGGAAAAGAAAACTAACTTCGCCAACAGTCAACGAGTAAAAACCTACAACTAACGTCCGCTGCACTTGCATGCAGTAAAAGAAGCACACATCACTGACTACTCCCACGTTCCCACGAGTTTATTAAATCGTTATTCCGCCACAAACAGCAAGAAACACCGCTGAAAACTATTAAATTTAGTAACTCTGTAACATTGCACAAATAACTTTGTCAGCCGATACAGCTTCAACTGCACGCCGCGAAACGCAAAAACACTACTGAGGTTCAAAATGGCTCTGAGCGCTACGGGACTTAACATCTGAGGTCATCAATCCCCTAGAACTTAGAACAAGTTAAACCTAACTAACCTAAGGACATCAGACAAATCCATGCCCGAGGCAGGATTCGAACCTGCGATCGTAGCGGTCGCACGGTTCCAGACTGAAGCGCCTAGAACCGCTTGGCCACACCGGCCGGCCACTACTGAGGCGTGATGCTTGGATGAGCGACGTAAGCACACTCACGACTAACAGACCACTCGAGCCAATAACACAGGTAGGAAGACTGAGGTTAATGAGAATCCACTAATAAGTTATTTTTACAGCAAATATTAACACAAATAAACTTTAAAATGAGTAACTGAAGACAAAACCTTTATAAGATACTGACGAGCAATTCCAACAGCAGTCCAGCGCACGTGACGTCAGACCTAAAATTGTTGCATCTAGCAGGAGATAACTGAACAGGTGCAACCTTGGCAATTCTTATTATTAAAAAGGGAAGCCACAAGGAATTTCCTTGAAAGTGGGTGTTTGCGGATACGTATCATTATACTGAATAAAATTAAAAGTATACGAGAGATCTGATTGTGCTCGTTGGCTATGTTGATGGTATCTGTAATTACGTGGATGACGTATTACTTTTATTCTACAGATTTTTCCCGACAAAAATCATTTACCCGGGATCACGCTGTCTGTCCTCTAACTAACCATACAGCAGATTTTATCAAGTAGGCAGCGTCTCAGGTCGTACACACATTTCACCTTTCATTATACTCACATCAGTCAGATTTTCTTTTTCCTATTCAATTTCGTCGAAAAGAATCCGTCTGCGACGCTAAATAATGCTCTCTGAATATCTGAGCTCTGCACCGTGTCTAACCCTGTGGTGTTGTGTCGCGTGTGTTGATCATCACCACCAGAAAATAGCGACGCGGCGTCCACAGGCTGAGGTCTGGTCGCTGCTTCGAGTCCTCTTCAGCTCCCGCTTGTTCGCGGGAAACGCGTGGTAGCGCCACTGGCGAACTGCCTGCATTTCGCGTTCGCCTCCATTCGCCGAGGTGGGCAGCTGGTTTGATATCGAAGCGACGGAGACGTGTTCCACTGCCAGGTACACGCGTGCGTGACGTCATGGGTCCTTAGCGGTGATTGGTGGAAGGAGTAAATGAGCAGACGCCGTAATGCACTACGTCTTTCTGAAGGTAAATTTCCATATTCGTTAGTAATGTCAGTGGGAAAGAAATATAAACGGATTGAGTGTCAAATAGGAGGAACAAAGTTAGAACAGGTGGACGGTTTCAAGTACTTAGGATGCATATTCTCACAGGATGGCAACATAGTGAAAGAACTGGAAGCGAAGTGTAGCAAAGCTAATGCAGTCAGCGCTCAGCTACGATCTACTCTCTTCTGCAAGAAGGAAGTCAGTACCGAGACTAAGTTATCTGTGCACCGTTCAATCTTTCGACCAACTTTGTTGTATGGGAGCGAAAGCTGGGTGGATTCAGGTTAGCTTATCAACAAGGTTGAGGTTACGGATATGAAAGTAGCTAGGATGATTGCAGGTACTAGTAGATGGGAACAATGGCAGGAGGGTGTCCACAATGAGGAAATCAAAATAAAAACTGGGAATGAACACTCTACATGTAGCAGTCAGGGCGAACAGGCTTAGATGGTGGGGTCATGTTACACGCGTGGGAGAAGTGAGGTTACCCAAGAGACTCAATGATTCAGCAGTAGAGGGTAGGAGGAGTCGGGGCAGACCGAGGAGAAGGTACCTGGATGCGGTTAAGAATGATTTTGAGGTAATAGGTTTAACATCAGAAGAGGCACCAATGTTAGCACTGAATAGGGGATCATGGAGGAACTGTATAAGAGTGGTTATGCTCCAGACTGAACGCTGAAAGGCAGAATCAGCCTTAAATGATGATGATGATGATTAATTTCTGTAATGAAATTCGCGTGCTACGAGAACACGCTGGATAGACATAATACTGCATTGTTAATGAATATAAATCGTGTCGTTGTTGATACGATCAGTTGTATGAAGAAAGCCGGGCGACGGTCCGCTGCCTATAACAAAGAGCTGAAATTTTCGATATTGCTGTTTCCATTCGATACTCCTTAAAAGTGTCATCACATTTACATACGTGTTGAATGGAATTCACATAAGAGTCATTGTGAGAAACACAAAAAACACACCGGACGCTTAAGGTACACCTTAACTGATTTATAAGTTCAGTTTCCACGCTCTTTAGCCACAATTGACTACTCTGTCATTTGTTTGGGAGAGTCTTAGCAGCAGCCGTCTTGGCTGTTGGAAAACAGATACAGGCCAACTTCCCCGCCAAGTTACGCACAGCTTCATGGACGACAACTTGACATTACGAATGCGTTAAATATACTGACATCTGTATCTAAATCACTACCGGACAACATTCTTAATTGTGAAACAATGCTTTTCAAATTCTTCTAACAAGAAATACAATTCGCTATTTAGATATATCTGTTTATGTGCACCAGCTCAACTCATTTCCACAACGAAGTCTATTCGATATATCTCGTATTTACCTGGATCCAGTAATTACTGTTAGTTGTTTGTAGTTCACAGGCTAAGTACTAATGATATGCCGTGTTGGCATCGACTTTCTCTGCATAATTATGCTGTACAAATACAGGTGATATTTTAATTTTAACTACTGACGACGCGATTGGCACGATTGTTTTATGTATCTCCACTGCAGGATGAGATTTTAGTGTATTTTTGTTTCTGGTGAAGGTATATTTAGATATCCGGAAACCATGGTCTAGGATTTCAATAAATCTTTATCCTATAACAGTTTGGCTGTTATCATTTACTGTCAAGTGAATTGTCTATAAGTAACGAGAAAAAGAATCTGAATGAGCACTAACAGTGGGTTGTAATTTCTTAATTTAAGCGTCCTGTTAAGCTTCGCCACAGCAATAAAGTGCAGACACTAAGCAATTTCTCAACAGAATTACTCTGGTAACTGTTGAAATTAAAATTCTTCGTTTACATCACGTGATAATTGCATTGATTACAAGAATAGTTGGAAGAGTACAGACTTTGATAAACAAAATTCGAACTGTTTGGTTGTGAGTTGGTCAAGCCAAAGATTGTAAATGCGAATCTATCATTGTGGTAACATCTTGATCTGCTGCATAGCCTCATATCTACGTTCGCACTTTGTCTAACATACTTTTCGTTATAAAAGTCAAAAGTCCAGACTGAATTCAGAAAATCTATATAATACAATGAACAAGCCTCCAACGGGTATTTTGATACGTATTACGTATGACTCTTGGACATTAACTACAAAAAATGCAAGTGGAGAGGAGGCGGGGGTACACTTTCACAAAACGTAGTTAACCTGCTTGTCACAAGGGATTGCAGTCGCAACCTCTTCTCATTCTTTGTCATTTACATTTAACAGATGACCATCTATCGTTTTTTTCCATCACATTAGGGACTTCGACATATCGACAATGACTTCGAAAATAAGTTCGCGGCGGTATGAATCATTCTGGAACCCACACATACACAACGCTTCTTAGTCGTCATTACTGCAGCAAGGCATCTGTGACCAAACAGTAGTTATGGCGCTACTAGAATACGTAATGGGCCTCATAAGAAATTAAAATGACTTTTCACATCGAAACGAAATGTTTGGTACGCTGTTAACATATCGCAGAACTTTCACGGATGTGTTATCTGTCGCTCTAGAGCTGTTTGAGTATGAGCGAGAGCACTGCAACTGCTGTTTGCATACCAGCTGGAATGGTGTCGTTCTGAACTTGATTCTGAGTGCTTCCTGTGGTAATCCGGTCTTCAAATCATTTTCCTCATTTTGTTTGAACTCTATTTACAGCAATAATAGATTACAAGTACAAAATTTTGAAAATTTTTAGAAACCTTTCGTAACAAAAAATCTGCACGTGCATGTGTTCAAGTTTTTACACGACAATAGCAAGTGAACTGAAAGATGAGGCGATATTGGAGTTGCTCTAGGAGCACTTTCCATCTGGTACTGACACTCCTATTCCATGAACTAATTTCTGTGTAAAAACTGCTAGCATGAGTGTGGTTGAACGAGCAGAACTACAAAATAATGCGTCCATAATTCGTTCCACATCATGGCGATACGAGAATCGTTCAAATGAGCTAACTCTACATCCACACTCCGCAAATCATTGTGAGGTGCATGGTAGAGTGTACTTCCATTGTACCAGTTACTTGAGCTTCTACAACCTTCTGTATGGGACACGGGAGGAATGGTTATTCAAATACCTCCATCTGTAACGTAATTAATCTACTCTAGTCCTAACGATCTCTACGGGAGCAATATGTGGGCGACTGAAAGATGTTCCTAGAGTCATAACTATAACTTCGTTAGTAGGCTTTCTCGAGCGAGTTTGTGTCTGCCAGTTCAGTTTCTGAAGAAATTCTGTGATGCTCTGCAATGGGCAAAACAAATCTGTGACCATTCATGCGGCCCTTCTCTGCATGCACTCCATATCCACTGTTATTGCTATTTGTAACGAGTCCCACACACTTTCACAATATTCCAGAATGGGTCGCCCAAGTGATCTTTAAGCATGTCCTTTGTAGACCGATTGAATTTTCACGGTTTTTTACCAGTGATACGATGTCTGCCACCTGCTTCACAATTGAGACTATGTAATCATTGCATTTCATATTCCTATAAATTGTTGCATCCACGTATTTCTACTAGTTGACCTATTTTAACTATCAGAGGATTATATGTTTGTACATTTGAAGCAAGTTTCCAATCATTGTACCACTTCAAAATTTTATCGACACCTGACTGAATATTTGTGCATATTTCTTTAGACAGTACCTGAATATGTACAACTGCATTATCTACAACAAGTCTGAGGTTACTATTGATATTGTATGCAGGGTCGTTAACATACATCATGAACAGCAACGGCTCCAACGAACTTTCCTGGAGCATACCCGATGTTACTTCTACATGTGCCGGAGACTCTCCATCCAAGACAACTTGCTGCATCCTACCTACCAAAAAACCTCTCAATCCAGTCATAGATTTTGCTTGATAACCAATACGCTTCAACTTTTGATAACGAAAAAAAAAAAAAAAACAGAACTGCTGCGAATACCTGACTCCCTTGACCCATGAGTTTCAGGACGTCACGTGAGAAAAGTGTGGGTTGGCTTTCACATGCTCGATGTTTGCGGAATCCGTGCTCGCTGACAAGGTAAAAGAATTTTGTTCAAGATAACTCACTAAGTTTGAGGTCAGATTCTGCAGCAAATGGGTATCAAGGACTTTCGACAGTAGTTTTGTGAGTCACCTCCACTGGGTGTACTCTGTGTTTTCTGTCAACTATTGGACACAGTTTCTTGTTCGTGGGATCTACGACAGATTATAGTTAAAAGACAGGCTAACTCTCCGAAATTTGGTATAGAATTGAGTAGGGATTTCAACGGGCTTTGGAGCCTTCCTCAACAACTCATAGCAATGTGTAACGCGACATCCTTCTCTAGCTTTACTTTTCTTCCATAGCAGTTGTCGATACTACTACTATTTTTCGAATTTTGGACGTGTCAGGATTATCTGAGTTGCTTTTCTGAAAACTTTCACATAATTTTATACATAGTAATTTATATTTCTAGCTAAAATGTATGAAAATGAATTACTTTATAGAATGTTTTACTCTATGTTATAACCCATAAGTATTAGTTCCCAACGTACAGTTAATTTTTTTTTAAGAAGCATTTGAAATCACGTAGTATTGGCATACTTAAAATTTATATTATTAACTATGCAAAACTGTACTGGCCATTATGTTTATTTCTGGATTCATTTATGAAATAATAACGGAAAGTAAGAATGTAACAGAAATCAGTAGAAATGCATTTATCAAGAAAACATGTAATCCCTTTGTACTATAGTTATTTTCCACAGAGTGAGAGCCGTAAGTACGCCTCTGATACGATCGGATGTATTTTCGTTTTTTGTGGAACAATGTAATTTCGTCTTTGTCAATGTGACCAAAAGACTATATGATAAACCAAAATGCGAGGAAATAGATTTACGTAAAAACAAAAATTCTGCAAGAAAAATCTTCAAATTTATTTACATCAATCGAACCGTGAGGACCTAAAATGTGATATTTTCAGCTTCAAATATCAGACCCCTAGACAAGAATAACAGGAGCCAACTCTGTATGACAAGCCAAGTAAACAGAAAGTTTATAGTAATCTTCAACCGTTTCAAATATTTCATAAAAGACTTTGCTTATTGTGGACAATTGCTGCAAGTAAGATAGAGGGACGTAGATTACAAGCGGGGTGAGAATTAAACTGGATTTTCATTTACAAATGAACATCTGAAAGTGAAAATTTCTGCTTTTATTTCGCTACTCTCAATTTCAGCCTCTTTATCGTGTATGAGTGGTTGGACAGAAAGTTTGGTACCATTAACAGTCTTTACATGTATGACCAGAATTTTTTGGGGTTTTGTGAGAGATCTCTTTCAACGTACCGCTTCAGTAGGCGTTGAAAGCTTCATCATTGCCCTCTCGGCAGAAATGTGTTTAATTTAGCAACTCTATCCCTAACCCGAATCTTTGTTTAACGTTTAGTATGCAGTAGACTGTTTTTTAGAAGTTTTTTGCTGGGGTTGTATGCTACGGAGTGCGTTTCCCACGATGAAACGTTTTACTAGGTACATATCTATCGAAGACATGGTCAATTAATCTTATAAACGTGAGCCAGAGTGCTTCAGCATGCTTAGAGTTCCTAATTGAGATACAACGTTGCTATCCCACCAACTGCCAGATATCGAAAAAGGACCTGAGTACTCAGGTATTAAATTCCAAACAAGTCTGCCCTGAATGTGGTGTAACAGTGTTTATGACTAACTCTCCAGAGGGCCTCAAACACTAACTGGTGGGAAAGAAATGTCACAGTGTTGAAGAGTACTTACCACATTAAATTTGTGTATATTGTTATTAGTAATCATTGATATTAGAACATAGGGAAAAAGGTAAGGAAGTACATGATAATGAATGTTTTCTTTTTTTGACGTAGGCTATATTACGTATACACCTTGTAATCCTACAGGAATAAAATGAAATTCGATACAATTCAGCCTAATTTACTGAATATATAAATACTTCCTTTCGTTCTAGTCGCCCTTTGTACATTGGTAATAAATCTTGCTGTAACAGCCTCATCAGGACTGATTCCAGTATCTATGTGGACATCCTCAAAGAGATTAGGTCTATTTATTGTCATTAGATCTAACGTCTTTTGTGAATGGCATTCTGAACCATCACTTCAGAGTTGTTTTCAGAAAAGGCACCTAGCAGTGTTTCAAAGGATGTCTCGTCATTCTCGCCATTAACAAAACTGTAATTATCTCAGCTGATTGCTGGATGACTAATGTCTCCTCGGATGACTATAGAGTGATTGTGAAAGTCATTTAGTAGCAAACTGAGGTTTTTCCTTAACGTTCTGTTACACCATGAAGTGACTACCTGTGTTTTACCCACACTTGGTATTAAGTCTTGGCTAAAGATTCTCCCATGCATCTTTATTTTCTGTATTGACGGTTTTATGCTTCTTGTCTACATCAACATTTACACCACATCCATCTCTCATTAGCCAATCCTTTCGATATACGCTTGAATTTTTTCCACAAATCTCACTGCTCTGCAGTTCGGGAGTAACCAGTTATCTGGACCTAATATTACACGTGTTTTGCCGTTTTTTAAAGGCGCATCGAACTCGGTCACTTAGTTAAGAATTCTTCGGCAATTAACCTTCGTGTGTTTGAAAAGAGGGACAATACAGATAGACAACCGAAACACAAGGAAAGGTAGCTGTACCGTATGGGAAACCACACAGTAGTCAAGATACCTTAATATTAATGTCCAACAGCCTCCACACCCTAAGGCATCACAGCGGACTTATCCTCAATCGTCGTAAGTATAGAATGGCCTGAAATTCAAACAGTAGGTATAGTCAGCTAGTCAGGCACCATATGTAGTGTTGTCAGAATTACATCCTTTTCTCTCATACCATGCATCGTTGCCAGATTTACTCCTTCCCTGTCCCCCCCCCCCTCCTCCTCATCCTACAACATAGGCAAATTGCTCCATGTATTAAATGACGAGAAATTAAAAAAAGGGAGCTAAGCTAAAAGATGGCGAGAAATTCGAAAGTAGTGCCGTTCTGCTAGTGGGTTTGTCCATCCCTCCTCCTATGATGCCACTGTGGAACCAGAACTCTTGTCCTAAGTATAAATGGGTAGGAAATCGTAGATGAGGCGTTGTCTACTGCCATTCAATATGGTTCATCTCTGAAGCTGGCACCACCCATATCGTTGCAACATTTCCAAAGTTCTCCCCAACACTCATGCCAGTCTTAGTCTGTGTGGGTTGCTATACACAGCCAGGACAAAAGGTGTTGGTTCTTCCTGTAGCTCGAGCCCTGCCTGATAGACAAGATATATTTTGCCCCTGCTAGTCTGAGCCTGTTGGGTACTTCCAGGATATGTAAATAAGATTTTCATTTTATGGGTTGTAACCAAGGTGAACTTGTCTGCACTCCAACTTTCAGTTCAGATCAAACTCAGTTCAGATTCAACTCAACTCAACTCACTTCAGATTCTACTCAACTCAACTCAGTTCAGATTCTACTCAACTCAACTCAGTTCAGATTCATCTCAGTTCAATTCAGATTCATCTCAGTTCAATTCAGATTCATCTCAGTTCAATTCAGTTCAGATTCATCTCAGTTCAGTTCAGTTCAGATTCATCTCAGTTCAGTTCAGTTCAGATTCATCTCAGTTCAGTTCAGTTCAGATTCATCTCAGTTCAGTTCAGATTCATCTCAGTTCAGTTCAGATTCATCTCAGTTCAGTTCAGATTCATCTCAGTTCAGTTCAGATTCATCTCAGTTCAGTTCAGATTCATCTCAGTTCAGATTCATCTCAGTTCAGATTCATCTCAGTTCAGATTCATCTCAGTTCAGTTCAGTTCAGATTCATCTCAGTTCAGTTCAGTTCAGATTCATCTCAGTTCAGTGCAGATTCATCTCAGTTCAGTTCAGATTCATCTCAGTTCAGTTCAGATTCATCTCAGTTCAGTTCAGATTCATCTCAGTTCAGTTCAGATTCATCTCAGTTCAGTTCAGATTCATCTCAGTTCAGTTCAGTTCAAATCAATACAATTTCAGATAAAATATACAGCTTCTCTTTCCCTAAATTTAAAAGATTCCTAGCCCAGCTGACTGTAGTTGAAACAATTGAGCCTTTGATATTACAATTGAAACAATTTAAAACACTGCAATTACCTTAAGTTCAGAACCCAAGAGCTCATTTCTCCAAAGTTTTAAATGGTGAGATGATTCAAATTTCACTTGTTCTAAAATTATAATGGTGAGAAATTCACTTATCCTAAGTTTAATATGACAGGGAGCCCTCTGGTTGTCAGAACTAGATCGCTTATACCACACTGTATAGCTCGCTGGTGCAGCTAGTACAGTTGGCACATGAGACACTGTGTGTGGGATGGGGATAGGAGAGGTAGGCACTCACACCTTTATTTAGACAGCAGGAAGAGCCTCCAGGGTGCAGTCTTGGGATGCATAAGAAGCTGCACTGTGCCCTGTGTTCCCACTGAGTCGTGCCGCTCCACTGTTGGAACCTCCCCGACTGCTGCACCCCCCACCAGTGAGAGGCACCACTCAGGCCAGCTGCCTCTGTGCAACTCAGAGCTGGTGCTGCCACACAGAACCTCCAGCATGCTCTGCATGGCTTCTCATAGTCTACTGGCCAACAGGCAGGAAGGAGTCCTGTGCTAACATGAGTATCTCTGCAGGCTGCAATGTAGGTAAACACCTGTTTTTTCAGATCCAGACAGTTTCTCGCCTCTTTTTCCTCTGGAATGCATCACTTTCAGACATATTTCTGATGTCTTAACCGAGTCTCAGTTTTACAAGTAGTGTGCAACTGGATTTGAAGATTATGGCTGCACACGACAGAGCTGCAGCCAAAGAGAGAATCTTCAGCACTGAAGTGGGTCACGTGTCAAGTTGCATAACAGTATGTCATCTAGGTGACCCAAGCGTTCCATATGTATATTCCACAAGAATTTGAATATGTAAATACACTTTAGCAACGACTTTCAAGCAGCTATAAACCATGATTTTCGATTGTGAGGCAAGCTCTCCTTCACTCATTCTTCCCATACACCATTCTTGAGTGGATCAGAAGAGTGTTGGGGCAATGACAGTTTCCCAACAAGTAGCCACCCTAAGTCAGCTAAGGTTGCCTGTGGTATACAGGTGTAGATGCAGATTCACCTGAAGTCCCTGCCTCAACCCTACCCCCCCCCCACCCCCTCGACTCAACTGTGCAACTGGCCATATGCTGACTCTCCCATCACTACCTTTTATTCAGTACTACACAATGCCATAATGCCACTGCACTGCACCTGCTTGTATTACAGGAGTTTCTGCCTGTCAATCTATTGTAGACACCCCTTTACAAGATAGGCTGTGCCAACATCTCCTAAGTATTTCTCTTTCCCTGAACAGTCCCTAAACCCGATGCTAGCCTCAATGTTTGACAGTGTGAGGAAACTTCATTGTTCCGATGGCCTGACAGTGAAATTCATCATACTTTGCTTTCATTTCCCAGTACGTAGATGAAAAACACACATTGAAGGCCTCTATGAGGGGTAGGAGCTGTTGGTTGATTAGGTGATAGAAAAAGCAGTAGTCGATATAGAAGAGAGGGGTGATACAATATTAGAATCAGAATTTAAAAGAGCTTTGGAAGATAATCTCTAAAATCACTTGAGGAAGTGGCAACAAATTGACTGTTCACACTGGAGTGTAGAATGTAAGATACTCACGATATACTGTCTGACATTCCACACCATTTCGAATTTCGCAAGAGTCAATAACTCTGAGAATTCACCTTAACAGCTCATGTGTCCAAGTTCTCAACAGGAATAGTATGCAGAAGAATGGAAAAGAAAATTCAGGATCTTTTAGATGGTTTATTTTTAGGAAGGATAAAGGCACAAGGGAGGCAGTTCTCGTGCTGCAGTTGATAAGGAAAGTGATACCGAAGAAAAATCGAGACATTTTCAAACGATCTGTTGGCCTAGAACAGGTATTCGACAATGTAAAATGGTGCAAAAACTCTAAATTCTACGAAAGATATGGACAAGCTACAGAGAATAACAGGTAATATACAATACGTACAAGAACCAAGATGAAGGATAAGTCTGGAAGACCTAGAATGAAGTACACAAATTAAAAAGGATGTAAGACAGGGGTCTAGTATTTCATCATTACCGTTCAGCTCACAAATTGAAGAAGCAGTGATGAAATAAAAAAAGGTTAAAGAGTGGGAGTAGAATTAAAAGTGTAAGGATAGTGATAAGATTTGCTAATAGCAGCGCTATCCTCACTGAAACTGAAGAAGAATGACAGGATCTGCTGAATGGAATAAACTGTCTACTGGAGCACAAGATATGAATTGAGACTAAATCGAAGAAACGCGAATACAATGAGAAGTAGCACAGATGACAACAGGAAGAAGTTTTACATCAGAATTGGTTGTCACAAAGTAGATGAAGTTTAGGAATCTACCGCCTATCCAGCAAAATAACCAATGATGGACATAAAAAGCAGACCAGCACTGACAAGAGAAGTCTGGACAAGAAAAGTCTGCTAGTATCTAAAATAGATTTCAGCTTGAGGAAGATTTCTGAGAACGTACGTTTGGAGTACAGCATTATATGCATTATATGGTAGTGAGACACGGACCGGTGAAAAACTAGAACATGACAGGATCGAAGCATTTGACATGTGGTGCTACAGAAAATTGTTGAAAATCAGATGGACTGATAAGATAAGGAATGAGGTGGTCGTCCCCAGAAAATACAAGCAAAGTAATGTATGAAAAACACTGACAAGAAGAAGGGAAAGGATGGTAGGACATCTGTTAAGATATCTGGCTGTAATTTTCATGATACTGGAGGGAGTTGCAGAGAGTAAAAACTGTACAGAAAGACATCCCTGACAAATCCAGCACGTAATTGGCGATGTAGGAAGCGAGTGCTACTCTGATCTGAAAAGGTTGGCACAGGATAGGAATTAGTGGTGGAATACATCAAACCAGTCAAAAAATCGATAGCTCAAAAAATTAATTATACCAATAGATTCACAATAGCCAAATAATAAAGTTACAGTGGCCTAAAACTGGCCGTGAAGAAATTTTTGTGTGTCTGCTGTATTACTGAGCAATGGAAACATAGTAGGTGGGGCTACCTAACCTGCTATATACTCTTATTACACTGACTGAAGAGTGTATGAAGAAAATGTAATATTTTTGGGTTTTTAACATTTATGAACATGAACAAAATATTTAATCAGGTGCTGAATCACATACAGTGCAAAGACTGACTTTGATGCGGTTTCTACCTAGTAGGTCATAGGTTTGATGTGGGTACTACTCAGTGAAGGTGTGCAGTTTGAGTGAAGCAAATCATACTTTGGGACTTTTACTATGTATAGATTTTTCCGAGAGCTTATTTCAATTATCTAGTGAACGAAGACTTCATGTGTAGGACAAGCTTACAGCAAACAGTAATGCAAATTAGAGACACGAATATTTCAATCAGTTATTTTACAGTATTATGATGGAGTGACACTGCTCGTCGCTGTAGATCAGAAAGCAGATTTGTGGAATGTAGAGGTGAGTGTTTACAAATAGAGAAAGATTAAACCATCCCACCTAGCCAGATGTTAGCTCCGACATGCCTTACAGCCCACAGCATTCTTGTTGCACATGAAATGCTTCCATCATGTGAATAAAACCATGCTTCATGTTTACTGCCAATAAAACTGTGCTAAGTGATGACTAAACCATCTAGTGTTTTAATCATTCATTTGACATGTTCATTACCTACCTCATCCACTATTTTGGTTCATATTAGTACCTCAAAGTGAATTCTATTGGGTGAGTGTCACAACACCCCACTGTAATGGACCCCATACAAGATGAACTCACACTAGCAGGGTCCAAGAAGCTGGATACAATGTTGTAGCTCCTTCGTCACTTAGCACAGTTTTATGTGCAGTCTAAGTGAACAATGGTTTTATCCACACGACGTAGAAATTGCAGGTGCTAACTGCACTCCTCTTTAATCGAAACTTTTAAAAAGGAGTCACCATATTACACCTTGGGATGGTTTTAACAAAGCTTTGGTTTCTTAATGAGTCATGAGTTTTGACACTTTAGACGTTCACTTTACGGTGTAGAATTCAGAGTTAAGCTAATCTAATAACATTTTCATTGGTTATAGGGTTAATCAGTTTACAACTTGAATGTTGGTGCATCCTACATCGTCTCTAGCCTTATGCAGTGTAATTATCACTGTACATTGCACCAATAATGGTGTGGCTGTGTTGTCTAATAAAAGAGCCTCTAGACACCTAATTTGACCCCGAGTCATTTTCATCCCTTCTCAGAACAAAATTTTAATCGATTTTGAAGATTATTTTGGAGAATATCTGGAAATTTCTTTACACTAACAGTGTACAAGTATAGCCAAAGAAAGTAGTTGCTTTAACTACAAAGTATTACGACTCTTCTATATTTGGTGAATGTCCAATGACTGACTACATAAAGGACATCAGTGGCACTGAATTAATGAAAGGCACATTAATGCTGTTGGTACATGAGTTGATATGGAATACCTGCTCTTTTACGTAAGTGTAGAAGTTTTATTTCATCTAAAGATTTGTTTTAGTCACTGAAACTGTGCCATTACCAGCAATAAAGGACTAAACGAATTAAATAAGGTAAGACTATTCTCTTTGTTGGAACCCGCCTCCCACACATGCACACTTATTACTGTCATTCAATTGATTTGTGAGCCAAAGCTTATGTAATTTGTTACCTGTAATTTCATCAGTTGCATTACTGCCTCCCAGTATCATTCTCTCTGGTATGTGTCAAGCTCCCGGAGTGACATCGTAAAATCTGTCATACTATGTTGTGCTCAAAGTTGACAGTCACTCTTCTGCCTCATATACGACTAATTTGATGGTTGTAATTTTATTATAGAGAGTACGCACAGTGATGCTAGAAACATAGAACTTTCTTTGGTTTTCTATGAGCCATTATAAATTCCTTACTATACCACTGGGCACTGTTTCAGTAGTTTGAACGTTAACAAACAGGATCTTCGCTGTACTTAAAAATTAAGGGGTCTACAACAAACTCCCTGTAAATCCCACAAATTTCCTACGTTCTAGGATGTTTACAGACACTTCAAAAAAATTAGCATTACCTCAGGTCCGAGAGTTTCAGAACCTGTACAGAAAACTGGAATAGAGATCAACATAAACATCATTTCTGCCCTTTTTATTCTTCATAAAAATCACACATTCCATATTGTACGACCATACAGCCAGACCTTCAGAGGTGGTGGTCCAGATTGCTCTACACACTGGTACTTCTAATACCCAGTAGCACTTCCTCTTATATTGATGCATGCCTGTATTCATCTTGGCATACCATCCACAAGTTCAGCAAGGCACTGTTGGTCCAGATTGTCTCATACCTCAATGGCGATTCGGCCCAGATCCCTCAGAGTCGTTGGTGGGTCACGTCGTTTATAAACAGCACTTTTAAATCTATCCCAGGCATGTTCAATAGGGTTCATGTCTGGAGAACATGCTGGCCACTCTAGTGAAGCGATGCCGTTATCCTGAAGGAAGTCATTCACAGATGGTTGAAATGGCTCTAAGCCCTATGGGACCTAACATCTGAGGTCATCAGTCCCCTAGACTTAGAACTACTTACACCTAACTAACCTAAGGACATCACACACATTTATGCCTGGGGCATGATTCGAACATATGACCATAGCCGCAGCGTGCTTCCAGACTGAAGCACTTAGAAAAGCTCGGCCACAGCGGCCGGCGAAGTCATTCACAAGATGAGCACAATGGGGACTCGAATTGTCGTGCATGAAGACGAACGTCTCGCCAATATGCTGCTGATATGGTTGCACTATCAGCCGGAGGATGGCATTCACGTATCTTATAGCCATTACGGCGCCTTCCATGACCACCAGTGGCGTACGCTGACCTCGCCATTGATGTCGGGAATGACGTTGCGCATGATACAGCCCATTGAACACAGTTTGAGTCATAACACGACGTCTTGTGGCTGCACGAAAAGCATTATTCAACACGGTGGCGTTGCTGTCAGGGCTCCTCCGAGCCATAATCCGTAGGTAGCGGTCATCCACTGCAGTAGCAGCCCTTGAGAGGACTGAGCGAGGCATGTCATCGACAGTTACTGTCTCTGTATGTCCTCCATGTTCGAACATTGCTTTGTCTCACTCGGCGATGCCTGGACACTTCCCTTGTTGAGAGCCCTTCCTGGCACAAAGTAACAATGCGGACGCGATCGAACCGCAGTATTGACCGTCTAGGCATGGTTGAACTGCAGACAACACGAGCCATGGTTGCTTTACATCTTTGGGCGTGTTTAGTCACATCTCTGAACCGTCAAAGGGACTGTGTGATACAATATCCACAACCAACGTCTATGTTCAGGAGTTCTGGGAACTGGGGTGATGCAAAATATTTTTTGATGTGTGTATTATGTTTCATGATATCACAACTTGCTGTGCTGCTCTCTGGTAGTCGTCTGTAAGTTCCCCCTTGGTAAACGAGACTGCCGACCATATTGCTTCTCATTTTCGCAAATTGCCAAGTTCTTTCTATCAGTATAGCTATTCCATAAAATGTAACAAGCCCAATTTTATTCATTTCTTTTGTATTGGGGTGGCATATATATCTAATGTTAAGTGTTCCTTTTCGTGACCCAATAGTCTACATAAGTACGTCACAATGTGGTATCGGCTGTAGAATTCCTGCAATTTGTAGTTACAAAGACTGCCAACTGGGGCAGTGAGAGTGCTGTCAGCAATGGCGCCTGTCTGTCCAGAGTTGCTACAAGCGCTCATCTGACGACAGCTGGATGGAGGAATGCACAGAAGGTTGAAAGAAGGGACATGTTGAAAGTAGTGAGATTTGCCATGGCATCCATACGTGGGGGTGAAGTTCAACAATATCTGTCAGATTGTATCATGTTTCATGTCAGCAGCGTTACGGCCACATGAAGGTCATGAGATTTCAGATTGTGCTTTGCTTCTCTGTAGTTAAACGTGAACTACTTTTACAATTCCAGATGACCAGCACATAAGCTAATGTGAATAATGCTACCAGTATGACATTATAATAAAATAAACGAGCTATTCCATTATTGCAGCAGATGCAGAAGTAGATACCATGTTATATCAGAGAAACATATTCTTATCTTTTAATCTGTAAACTTGAGTGTGTCCTTTTCTTTTGTAAGAATTTACTTTATTTTTATTCTGTTGACAATGGAACTACAGCTGCATTATCACATAGGACCATGAACAATCATCATTCTAACAGTTGTATGATTGTATTGCATTTTATCAAAGTATAGAATTTCTTGTTTAATCATTTGTGTGTCAAGTCTGAATGTGGCAGGCACCTTGCATGAATGGCTGCTTAACTCCAATTGCCTCGCACACCACATAATACAAGTTTATGATAATGACACCACTGTATATGTCCTACTTAAAGGTGAGTACAAATGATGGACTGTAGAATTCACATTCGCATTCTGTATTTAGAACAAAATCACAAACAAATGTGGAGAGTCATTTCAGCATCATTGCAGAGATGTTTGAAGCACTGAATGCTTCACGATAGCATCTCCAAGAGCTGCTGCTTGCCGTTCTGCCTGGCGATGACCCATGGTTCGCGCCCGCGTGCATCTCTGGCCTTAGTGTCAGCCCCTGCATTGAGCAGCACGGCCGCCACCTTTGTGTGGCCGCATCTTGCTGCACAGTGCAGCGGCGTCCACCCATACTTATCCCTGGCATCGGGGTCAGCAGAGGAGTCCAGCAATCGCCGCGTCACAGCCACGTGGCCACGTAATGCAGCCCAGTGCAGCGGCGTGTTCTGCCTGCTGTCCCTCACATCCACCTCTGCTCCACCTTCCACCAGACATGTTACTGCGTCCAGGTGTCCCCTCTCAGCTGCCCAGTGCAGAGCAGTCCACATGTCCTTGTCCCTCGCCCCCACTTTCGCCCCTGTCGCGAGAAGCACCCTGAGCTCCTCCACCGCCCCCTCCTTAGCTGCCTGGATCAGTTCTCGGCTACTCTTCTTTCCAGGAAGGCTCCTGCACAAAACATAAAAATTCTCACACCTTCCTGAAAACACACACTTAATAAAGAAAACATAGAACCAAAAATGTATACAAATGTCCAACAATAACCCTACTATATTTCCCTTCTATGATAGGAAGCTCGTATATTAAGGTATAGTGGTTCTGTCTTCAACCACCATCCATTAAAAGTTTCCTTATGCAACCTCTCAAGATTTTCATGTGTCAAATTCCGACACACTGATTCCTCTAACTCACTTTCTTTCAACTTGGTGTGCTGTTTCTTAGCAGTCATTATATCCGCTAAAATACACTCCTGGAAATTGAAATAAGAACACCGTGAATTCATTGTCCCAGGAAGGGGAAACTTTATTGACACATTCCTGGAGTCAGATACATCACATGATCACACTGACAGAACCACAGACACATAGACACAGGCAACAGAGCATGCACAATGTCGGCACTAGTACAGTGTATATCCACCTTTCGCAGCAATGCAGGCTGCTATTCTCCCATGGAGACGATCGTAGAGATGCTGGATGTAGTCCTGTGGAACGGCTTGCCATGCCATTTCCACCTGGCGCCTCAGTTGGACCAGCGTTCGTGCTGGACGTGCAAACCACGTGAGACGACGCTTCATCCAGTCCCAAACATGCTCAATGGGGGACAGATCCGGAGATCTTGCTGGCCAGGGTAGTTGACTTACACCTTCTAGAGCACGATGGGTGGCACGGGATACATGCGGACGTTCATTGTCCTGTTGGAACAGCAAGTTCCCTTGCCGGTCTAGGAATGGTAGAACGATGGGTTCGATGACGGTTTGGATGTACCGTGCACTATTCAGTGTCCCCTCGACGATCACCAGTGGTGTACGGCCAGTGTAGGAGATCGCTCCCCACACCATGATGCCGGGTGTTGGCCCTGTGTGCCTCGGTCATATGCAGTCCTGATTATGGCGCTCACCTCCACGGCGCCAAACACGCATACGACCATCATTGGCACCAAGGCAGAAGCGACTCTCATCGCTGAAGACGACACGTCTCCATTCGTCCCTCCATTCACGCCTGTCGCGACACCACTGGAGGCGGGCTGCACGATGTTGGGGCGTGAGCGGAAGACGGCCTAACGGTGTGCGGGACCGTAGCCCAGCTTAATGGAGACGGTTGCGAAGGTTCTCGCCGATACCCCAGGAGCAACAGTGTCCCTAATTTGCTGGGAAGTGGCGGTGCGGTCCCCTACGGCACTGCGTAGGATCCTACGGTCTTGGCGTGCATCCGTGCGTCACTGCGGTCCGGTCCCAGGTCGACGGGCACGTGCACCTTCCGCCAACCACTGGCGATAACATCGATGTACTGTGGAGACCTCACGCCCCACGTGTTGAGCAATTCGGCGGTACGTCCACCCGGCCTCCCGCATGCCCACTATACGCCCTCGCTCAAAGTCCGTCAACTGCACATACGGTTCACGTCCACGCTGTCGCGGCATGCTACCAGTGTTAAAGACTGCGATGGAGCTCCGTATGCCACGGCAAACTGGCTGACACTGACGGCGGCGGTGCACAAATGCTGCGCAGCTAGCGCCATTCGACGGCCAACACCGCGTTTCCTGCTGTGTCCGCTGTGCCGTGCGTGTGATCATTGTTTGTGCAGCCCTCTCGCAGTGTCCGGAGCAAGTATGGTGGGTCTGACACACCGGTGTCAATGTGTTCTTTTTTCAATTTCCAGGAGTGTAGATGCTTCAGGCAGCTTATACTAGTTCTCAGTGAAACTATCAAAGATTACACACAAAACAATTTACATTTACATGTTAAAGACTTTCCTGACATTAAAGCAAAATTCTTCAAACCTCTTATTGGTAAATTTGGTGACCTTATCAGCAAATCTAGCCAGCTTCAGTTTCACATAAAAGAAATTCATCAAAACGTTTTACATGTAACAATGGCATGTAATCTACTACTTCTCCATTTTGTGTGTGTTGTGTGTGTGTGTGTGTGTGGGTGTGTGTGTGTGTGTGTGTGTGTGTGTGTGTGTGTGCAACTGAAGCCTCTAACAGTGTACAGTCTTCTACATGAACATATTTGAAAAAACAGGGAAACACAGACACACACACACACACACACACAAAGTTCACTACAGTCATCCTAGAAAAGAATACATACTGTAAAATGCATGTGGCATGTGCTGGTACCTAAAATGTGGCAACTTCTGGACAAACAAAGCGAAAAGATGATATGTACTTTTCTTATTCTGCCAAGAGATTTATTACAACTTATCAACATAATATTCATCTTCCATATGCCCAGATCCATTCTGTTAAAATATCAGATGCACACTAAAATGGTAATAAAACTGTTCCAAATTAAAATAAATCCATGAAATGGAATGAAAAATTAATGAACTCTTACATACATCATGTACTCTCAATGAATAGGGTTTTTGAAAATTTATATAACATTCCATAACCTGTCGTATTGAATAATGAGGTAGACAACGTGAATCATGAACAAGTCTACAATATTTAACAGCCTGCAAATCGTGTTGACCCCCATAGTGCTTTACTAGGTCCACCAATGGTTGTGGTGGTGGTGGTGGTGGTGGTGGTGGTGGTGGTGGTAGTGGTGTTTGTGCTCCACTGCCTACCTCTGTTGTGTCCACTGGTTTACAGGGACCAACAGTGACATTTACTACATAGTAGCAATGTTGCTACTTCATTTTAGAACACAGAGTGCACAGAGATACCAAAATCAAGTTAAAGCATCATGGGACTGTGTATGAATAGACCCTGTTGTTTGGAATCCGAGACTATGGTAAAGAGCAACTAAGTCACTTCACCTATGTCTACATGTGTACCATAAAATGACATATCACGAGTAAGGGCAAAACAACTCATTTTTGCCTGATCAAGTGACGTAATAAAACCATTTAAAATATTTCCAAATACATTGCAATAGCATTACTAATACCATAAAAGAGCTTGGATCCAAATTCCTACCAAATTTTGGCAGTTTGTTAAAATGTTTGTCCGAAAAACTACATGCCCATCATGGGATAAATAAGCCATGGAAAGGGCCATCAATATAGTAAACAAGAATGAAATTGGCTGATTGAGAGCAGCCAGACAATTTGGTGTATCACATGTGACTTCCAGAAGGCATGCCACAAACGAAGGGTCAGAGGTTTTGTCTACATTTGACGAGGAGTTTATGCAGGATATAGTGTCCCAAAGGAACTAGCTTACTAAGCCACAGAACAAAATAGTATCTCTCACAAATTTAATAAGAAGAAGAAAATTGCTGGCAGGACTGACTGAAAGGATTTATGACACACAATCCCGATTTATCTTTAAGGGAGCAGGAAGCTGCTACTTTGGCTCATGCAATGGTATTTAATAAAGTTCAAGTTAACAGATTTTGCATGGTATATGAATCTCCTCAATAAAGAAGGAATTTCGCCTGCATGAATTTATCTGTACTTTCATGTGTGGACATGAGTTAAAAATTTTTTGCAATGACTGGAGAAACAAGTGGGAGTACTTACAATTGTTGAAAGGGGGTTGCACATTACAACATTAGCGTGCATGAATTCTGCTGCTAACTTTATACCTCCAGCTTTACTCTACCCCAGAAAAAACCGAAAGAGCAATTAACTGATGGAGTACCCATAAGAACTCTAGAAATAGGGCCAGAAAGTGGATGAATGGCTGGAGAAATTTTTCTAGTTTCATTAAGTTAAGCAAAGAGAATAAAGTGTTTATCACTGATGACGACAGCTGGAATCTCAAACATGTTCAAGTGCTGAAATGTGGCAATGAAAATGGAGCTTCTCTATTTTGCCTACTGTCCCAGTGTAATTGCCAACTGCAGCCAATACACATTATCATTTTTCGGCCCATGAAGACCCATTATAATGAAAGTTTCAAACCTCCTAGAAACACACCCAACGTCACCCAGTGACAAATGCGTTAGCTCTTTGCCACTGCATAAGGCATAGAAGCATGTGTGGTTAATACTAAGAGTGGATTTCCCAAGGTTGCTTGACTCACTCCAGGTCACACTGTTGCTGCCCTCTCGTTCACCTGCATCACTTAGCTAGCTGAAATGTCCACACGCAAAAAGGGAGGCTAAGTCAAAGGAAAGTGAAAGTACCACTCAAGCAGGGCTGGGCTTCAGTTCCTAGTCAGCAGAATCCACCCTCTTTTGCGCAAGGCTAAATATGCAGGGCCTGTGGGTGCCCAGGCACCATTCTACCTCGCCGCCATCACTGAGTACCTAGCAGCTGAGTGCTTGATGTGGATGTAATCGTAGCCTGCAACAATAAGACTTTTGTCACCCTGCACCACTTGGACCTGCAATCTGCAACAATAAGATGTGCAACAAGCTGCCCTCTGACATCACCACAGAGGCTTTTGTCCTGCCCAACATTCAAGCCATACTGTTGCCAAAGGAGAGTGAGAAGAAGGCATAAACGGCGGCCGCCTCTCTGGCTCATGGGACACACAGTGCTGCATGCTCCCTGTATGCAATGGGCTCAGCCGGCAGCTTGGACGAAAACAATCTTCGCCTGTACAAGGTGACCAAAATTCACATCCACCTAGGCGCGACAACAAATATCCCAATTTTCCTGCATGTTCACATGTTTTACAGAATATTTCACCATCTGAAGAGGAGTACTTCCATAAACAGCTTTCAGACTCGTAAAAGATAGCTCTAGATGACTCAAGGCTCCATTTGATGAAGTATTTCCAGTTCGTGCTGCAGTACAATGCTCATTAAAGACACGTAAAATAACTCTGGTTTCTTCTGGTTATCTGAGCAACTGTACCAACAACAAGCTTCTAGAAGAGAAAGTGCACCAGTGAAAGTTAACTGAGGATTGACAGATATTTCGACAAGCTTGCAAAAGAATATAGTTAAGCAGGGTGGAAGCCTATAACTCAGATCTCAGTGCAGATGAAGATGACTGTGTTTGTATGTACTGCACAATCTTCTCCCATTCAAGACCAGGGAAATCGTGCATTAAATATACTAGATGTAAGGTATGGGCTCACAGTTATGAATTTTGTGAGAAATCTTTTCAGACCTTAGAAATATATGCAGGGATATTTATTAAACCCTCAAGAGGTCTTGGCTTAGCGTGTTTACTTTTTCTGAAAATTGTGCACTATCATTTTGTCCCTATTGTAAGTATAAAATGACACACGGTCTGTGAGAAAAACAAGAAATTCAGAATGGGAGGCTATAGAAAGATGTGAACTGATAAAGGAACTGTGGAAGTTCTCCACAAAACAGGTGAGGATACTCATATGTGGGAAACTGTGACAAGAAGAAGGGACAGGGTAATAGTATGTGAAGACATCAGGGAATAACAGCCATGGTACTACAGGGAGCAGTATTGTTACTCTCATGTGAAGAAACTCAGTTCCTCCCCCCACCCCCATATCTCCCATAAACGTAGATGGTGCTATCAGCAATAAATTTCTTGGAAAAGCCAGAAAAGTAATCTATAACGGGTAGAGTTTCTGCTCTATATGTGTGTCAATGCTAGGACAGGCTGTTATGCAAAACTGCAGCAGCGCGACCAAGGTGCTCCAGATCTTGATGAGCTGAGGCAGAAGAGGCCTTTTCCACTTTCTTCTGATTTGACTCTTTAAGATCGTGTTTATTGTTACCAGTAGGTATTTAATTCAGAATTCTAGGAAATTTTCTCCTCTCTCATTCTTTCCAATAATCTTATATTGTCTCTTAACTATGTCTTTTTACCTTCCCCTATTACAGCAAACCAATGATTATTAGATGTTTCTCTATTTTTACATACAGACATACCTATTCACTATTGTGTACTCTCTTCCTGTCACTTTATTTTCTGGGAGTGACAGTGGCTTCCAAAACTGAATTATTGTTGCTATTGTTTTGCTAATTATGACACAAATAAATCACTGAACTCTTCAAAATTACTCCTGGGATGCTATTCAGCGTTGACTTTTTCCTCAACTTCCTCATCCTGTTGATATCATCACATTCCTCTAACAGGCCATCCTTCTTTCCATTTCAGTTCGCTGGTCACGTTAAATCTAGATTCAGGCATCATATTTTCTTTTTCATATTTCCCAGCCTTCCTACAACTCCCCCCTTTCCCCCTCACCAATCCAATCGAGGATCTTTGGGACTACCTCGAGTGTGCTCTTCATGCCTTGGATTCTAAACTGCGAAGCCTAGTGCAGCTGGCCTGTCTGTACCTTCCAGAAACTCATTGACTCTCTTCCCACATACGTTGTGCTGCCAAAGGAGCTTATTCAGGCCTTTGACAGGTTGTCACATTAATGTGATTAGTTAGTATATTCGTGGGTGATGTGTTTAGAAAACAGCTTCCTTAAAGAAAATGTAGAGCAGTTTTAATATATTTCGTGTTTCAAACATGAATTTACATGTCATGCTAACCAAACAAGAGAGAATCAGGCTGAATAATTAACAATAGAGGCTAGAAGTTAATTATCAATGAACTAGGAAGTGCAGCCAATTTAACCAAAAGAGAAAATTTCTATTAAGTAAACAGCACAAAGTATTGCATAAATATTTCAGTCTAGCCAAAAATTTTATTAGCTATCCGACATTCAGGGGAATATATAACTAAGTGGTGTGGAACAAATGGATGTTAAATATCAGTGACTCTTCAATGTTCTGGTTACTGGAGAAGGTACAGCAGCAGCAATGGGTAGGGTAGAGAAGGCCGTCAGCAGAACCCTAACTGAAGGAAATCCTGTGGTAGTTACTGGAGAGTTTTGTGAAGATACAGAAAACTTGAAAGACAGGCAGACAAATATGACGCCTTTTCATCAAGGATGCAAGCAAAGCATGTTGACCACTACACCCCTTCTGTGGGAGTGAGTGTTTGATGTGCTCTGCATGATGGCTGAACAGAGAGAAACAATATGGGGAGACTCCACACTGTATGGGAGCACCCAGAGCTGCCGTTAGGCCTGGGTTCTTATCCTTTGAGCTGGTCACAGGTTGCATGCATAATGATGAACCTCACATGGGTGCACAGACGCTCACTTCACCTTTTCTGCGAATCTTCTATACAAGCCATTAATGAGAAACTGTACGCAGCGTGACACTATTGCTAGGCATTTTACTGCAAGTAGCAGTTGCAGAAGACACACTAAACCGCTTTAAACTCTACTTTATGCAAACAGAATTTTAGTGACCTGCACAGTGCACAGAATGAGGCCTGAGGCAGAGCTCGTCTTGGCCCCAAACTAGACACATCACTGCTTCGGCTTATGTGCTGAGCAACACTTCTTTGTACCCACAGCAAAATGACTGATGCTGTATACAAAGGATTTGTACCTTTGTTGAGATACCTGATGCAGAAAGCTATAGGGCAACGTTTTGTACACATGCAATTTAACAGTGACAACAAATAAGGAGGAACTGTTTAAAGGTCAACATTTTTGAAGCTATGAAAACTTGGGCTATTTCATGACATCTGCTGGTACACACTTAAATTTAGAGATATGTCTGAACGTGACAATACCGCCTATTGGCTTCTGTCTCTGGTTGTTTGGCCGATGTTCGTCTGATGATTTTACTGATGTTACGGCAGCAAGAGTGGTTGGCATTGTCAAAGCTTCACCCTCCATTGCCGGTGATGAACTGGAGCCGAGGTCACAGCCACAGACCATATGTACCTGTTGCACCAATGTCTGAGGGCTTTTCCGCGGTCATTTACGGTGCAGTTATACTCTTGCTACCTGCGACGGTCATTCGCTGCATTACACGAATCCAGGATCCGTTTACCTTAAGGCTTTCCGCTTTCTTGTTGAAGCCATTCACGTGTTTTTTATACTTCTACAGCTTCTCTGAATAAGCGGCTGATTTCTCAAGCTGGCCCAACCTGCAATGTCTCTTATGTTCTTTCATCCTGGTAATGATTGATCGTCCAGTCATCCCGTCTGCGGCAGCGAGGTGGGCTCCAGTTCACCACTGGCAGTGGAGGGTGAAGCTTTGACAATGTGAGCCACTCGTGCTGGCGAAACGTTAGTAAAATCATCAGACGAACATCGGCCAAACAACCCGAGATAGAAGCCAGTAGGCAGTTTGTCAACAAGTGGCGACGAAAGCCTTAACAATTCTCTTTGAATCTGGCTGGCAACAAAAGTATTCTGAGGTACCAGCAAATGGCTGTTGTAGACATCAATGAAGCTGCATTTTACAAGACAGAGACATCTATACAAACTCAGTGGCAAACATTATAGCCTCCAAAACACACACACACACACACACACACACACACACACACACACATACACAAAGAGAGAGAGAGAGAGAGAGAGAGATGGGCACAGAGTTTCACACTTAAGAATGGGAAGTGCAGGTGATCATCTTGTCTCGCACTTACCTGGTTTCTGTTAGTGGCCCACCGAGCAACTGACTCACTTTGACCACCTCATCAGGGTGGTTGAGGACTGCATCGGCCCAACCCGCTGTGGCAAACACCAGCGAGTTGGCTTTTATGAAGGCGACAGCGACCTCTGCGAGGCTGGGACAGGAGTGCCTCACTGCCAGCACCGCCGTGCGCGCCGCGTTCTCTGCTGACAGCTGACTGGCCAGCTGCTCCTCACACTGGGCCTTCGGCCCCCACACGCCGTACCTGTCGGCAGCTGCCAGCAGTTGTGTGGCCATGCGGGGCACCTCGGGAGCACGGAGGGAGTACATGTAGGCCAGCAGCTGGTGCAGCACCGGGCCCTCCACGTCGGGGACTGCGACCACACTGCTGCCGGCCTCCGGCGTGTCCTGGCAGAGCATGGCGGCGAACACGGGGCTCCTGCCTGCCAGGGCGGCCCTGTGCGCCACCAGCTGTGTGTCGCCGGCCACCAGCGTCACCGTGGCCCCTTCCCCAGCACCCGTAGCAGCAGCCTCTTGCACCTCCTTGGCGGCTGCCATTGTGAATGTTTCTGAAACACGGCATCTCTGAACAGCCATTTGCCCTTACACAGCACCATAGGTGATCTGTGCTCAGCAACAGTGGGTAAATATCGCCCATTACATGTCAATCAACTGCATGACATCCTTCCCTAGCCACGGGTGATAGCCACGTGTCTTCAACAATACAATATCAAACACCTGTATTTCCCACAAGAAGTCGACAGAAAGGGGTGAAGACACTATTTCTGTAATTTGTAGTCGCAGTACAGTGTTATAAAACAATGAAGGTTTTAAATATGGAGATCAGGAGCAATACAAACAAGGCCTGGAGAATCTATAGCGGTGCTTCACTGAACGACTTACCCTTATAATCACTCCAGGTATTTAGGAAACTGCTAGTAATTACCTTTCCTGTTCGACTCCCAAGTAGAGCGACAGTGAAACAAGTACTAAAATGTAGACTTTCACGGCCGGAAATATCATGTCCATTATAATTATCCGGGCTGTTATGCCGTGGTCGGTTGATGAATTCTGTGTCACTTCCCAACGTTTCGTCTCCGACTGCGGGAGACATCTTCAAGGGGGTCCGTAGCTCGATGGAAGGTCCAACACACCCAGTACAGTCAGTAGCGAGCCATTGGGTGTGTTGGACCTTCCATCGAGCTACGGACCCCCTTGAAGATATCTCCCGCAGTCGGAGCCGAAAGATTGGGAATTGACACAGAATTCATCAACCGACCACGGCATAACAGGCCGAATAATAATAATGGACAGTGAAACAAGTGTCTATATGCCTCCTTATGAGTCCTAATTCCTAGAATATCTTTGGGTCCTTACGCGAAATGTACGTTGGTAGCAGCAGAATCGTTCTGCTGTCAGCTGCCAAAGCCAATTCTCTACATATTCTCAATGGAGTTCCTTGAAAGAACGTCAGCTTCCCCCCAGGGACTGACATTTGAGTTTCCACAGCAGCTTTGTAACATTTTCTTTAAACCTATTGCTATCAAATGTTAGAAGCCTGCCTCAATGTCTTTGATGCCCTTCCTTCAATCTGACCCGGTGACGATCAACACTCACGCAGTACCCAAGAATGAGTCTCATTACTTTTCCATAGACATCTACTTTACAGGTTATTTACACATTCCTAAAATGTACTCAGTACTCGCCTTCCCTTCTACCCTACTTATGAGCTCGTTCTATTTCATATCGCTTTGCAGCGTTACTCCAGGATATTTAATCGACGTGACTGTCAAACAGCACACTTCTAAAGCTGTAGTGGAGCACTACTGGATAGTTTCTCCTACTCATCTGCCACAGCTTACATATTTCTACGTTTAAAGGTAGCTTTCATTCATTATACAAACAAGAAATTTCGTCAAAGTCACCTTGTACATTTCTAAGTCACTCAAAAACACCACCTTTCTGCACCTCAGCATCATCAGCAAACAGCTGCAGACTGCTGCCCGCCCTGTGTGCCAGCTCATTCATGTATGTGGAGGATCACAGGGGTCCTCTCACACCACCCTGCCGATACCCTTGTCACTGATGAACGCTCTTCATCAAGGACAGCATATTAGATTCTATTACTGAAGAAGTCTTTCAGCCACTCACATATCTGGGGACCTTTTCTGTTGCTATCTCCATTAACAGGCTGCAGTGCGACAGTTGCAGATACTTTCCGGAAATCTAGGAGTATGGACTACCTTTTGCCCTTCAACCAGAGTTCGCAGTATAATCATGTCAAATGACAAGGCGAGATTCACACATGCAATTATTTCTGAATTTGTGCTGATTTGCATACAGAGGCTCTTAAATAAAGGAAATTTATTTTCTTTGAACTGATAACATGTTCAAGGATTTTACAGGAGACTAATGTTGAGAACATTGATCTGTAATTTTGCAGATTCGTTTTTTGATTCTGGTTATATGGATGCACTTTTTTCCAATCGCTTGGAATTTTGTGCTAGACAAGAGATTCGCGACAAATGAAAGCTAAATTAGGGGCCTATGCCGTATATCGGGTGTCTCCAAACATTTTAGCCTAACGGCCACACTGGCTGTTCTGCTGAATCCCAAGAGCAAGACCTGGCTACAGCCTCTAAGTTTTCCTGAGGCCTGATACAAGTATTGCTCTGCTCACCTCGGTACAATCCAGTTTTTGTGACGCTTATCACTGTCGTCATTCTTTACGAGCTGACAGTGGCACTGCAGTTGCTATTACGCAATGAACAGCTATTATTGCTTGAAATCTGGGAGGGAACAAAATGTGTAAGACTCTGTGAGTAATCACACACAAGTCGGAAACGAAATATCAAGCAAAAATTGGAAACATTAACGGAAAGGAAGAAAAGCTGTTAAAAGTGTTAAAAACAATATAGCAGGTGGCCTTGGCTGGATGACTGCAGTAATAAAAATGGATGAGCCAGCCACTGCCACACTCTAAAATACCCAGCCTAAGAGCAAAAGGCAAGAGAAACACAAATGCTGAAAGGATGAATACCAAGTCGAATAGACAGCACCATAGAGGGCGGGGATGAGTTAAAATGCAGGTAGGGTGAAGGGATGGAAGACAAGGCCACGTGCCAACCCTTAGACTGAATGTTAAAATCCTCCTCTCGAACAAAACTTGAAGCTACATCGGCTGTTCAGGCACTGTCACCTAACACTGCAGGCAGTGCGCTAGGAAGGTTGAAGGTCCGTCTCAGGGCGGCTAAATCTGGACAGTCCAATAAGATGTCAGACACTCAAGAGTGAACCACAGCGACACTTTGGTGGGTCCTCGCAACGTACGTGACCGTGAGCCAGCCAAGTATGTCCGATGAGGAGCCAGCAAAGGACGATGCAGTCCTTGTGAAAAGCTCGCATGGAGGACTACCACACATTCGTCGTCTCCTTTACCATTCGTAGCTTATTCAGCAAAGTCAGGGAGCAGCATTCTGTATACCAGAGCCCGAAAACTTTGCGGCATAATACTGAACCGAAGAACAGATTCCGGTAGGCCGACCTCCAGACCTTACAAGTAGTCTATCTGGCTAGACTTTCAGCAAATTCATTTCCCAGGATTCCGACGTGACCTGGGGTCCATAGAAAGACTGATCGTCCACGTTGTTTGAGGATGTAAACAGACTATTGGATGACCCTTAGGAAAGGATGGCGATGATAGCACTGGTGGAGAGCTTGTGAGGTGCTCAAGGAGTCGCCACAAATGAAGAAGGACTTCTGATGCAGGGACAGATATGCTCAAGGGCGCGAGAGGAGGCCACCAGCACTGCAGTGGAAACACTGCGGCCATCTTGCAAGGAGCGCTGTTCAGTATGTCGTGCATGAGCGTAAACGAACCCAACTTGACCATCAACCTTCGAGCCATCCGTGTATACTACCATTGAAATGGGTGCACTTCAAGAGAAACAGGCGACAGAGAGCCGCGGGGTGAACCGAGACTTTTGGGACTAGTGAGAGGTCTAGAGGAAGCTGCAGCCGAGGTACAGACCTTGGAGGTGTACGTGAGTGGGCCTGGAAGAGAGGTGGTAGAGGAGAAGACGAGTTCAGAGAGAAGGCACCGGACACCCAATTTCTGTTCACCTATGGGAAGCATCCAGGTCATTTCATTGCCACGTTGATAGCCGATGCACGTGCTGCGCTTTACACATTGTTACAACTACTTCTGAAAGTGTTAAATGTATGGTGGTGACGTCTTCCGAGGAGTACAAAGGTGCAGTAGTATATCACCATGTTGTATTCAACATGTGCCACCCAAAAAGAAAAATGTAATGGACTATTGTGTTTTGCGACTGCTGTTTCTTAGTGAAGATACAGTCAGCTTAGCACTGAGTAATTTAATTTAAATTGCCTTAACGCTACATTCAATGCAATTGCTTACTCAGAACCCAATTTTTGCATCAGCTCCGCAAACTGTTGATTCGCAATGTAGCGATTTTTATGACTATGGTTGCTGGAATTTAATTTGATATGTCGACAGAAGTGCCGACACAGTGTTATTTTGAGGGGGCCGATATGCACGCTATAAGCTCACCCAGAATATCGTGAAGTCTGAAACAGGACGCTCAATGAATGCTAAAGAGAAAAATATGCAGCTCCTTGAATACTTAACTTTAATTCATCCTTGTGGTACATCGCTATTGACGATACAATCTCCAGATACGGTTAATTACAATCACTGTAAGGCTAATGGCACCTTGCTAGGTCGTAGGCATGGACTTAGCTGAAGGCTATTCTAACTGTCTCTCGGCAAATGAGAGCAAGGCTTCGTCAGTGTAGTCACTAGCAAAGTCGTCGTACAACTGGGACGAGTGCTAGTCCGTCTTTCTAGACCTGCCATGTGGTGGCGCTAGGTCTGCAAGTACTGACAGTGGCGACACGCGGGTCCGACATGTACTAATGGACCGCGGCCGATTTAAGCTACCACCTAGCAAGTGTGGTGTCTGGCGGTGACACCACATAATTCTTCCACTCACACAGTTTGACCAGCTGCAGAAGTTTGCTCATGTCCTTCCCTTCCGCTTTGTTGACCTGTGAAGAAAAATGCTGCTAAATGAAACAGATAAAAATATTTACAGATGTAAATTAAGTGATGAGAAGCATTTGAAGTCCTGCTGATGATTTCCACTAGTAAACTTGATTCACAACCATAGACAATTGTGAGTGGTGGTGGTGGTGGTGTGGTTTGTAGGGCGCTCAACATCCATCTTTTTCACATTCCAGTTTCCCCACTTTTCTGAATGATGATGAAATGGTGAGGAGAATACGAACACCCAGTCTCTGGGCAGAAAAAAATCCGCCGATCTAGCCGGTAATCGAACGTGAGACCCTGTGATAGAGAGGTTCAAATACTAACCACTAGACCACGAGCTGTGGACAATTGTAAGTGGGATGTTAGAGTTACATACATTTTATTAGTCATAATTACAATGCTTAATTTCATTATGTTTATTGAATTACGTTACTTGGGCACAGTAAAGTTTCAGGAAGTGTCATAATTAATTACAATTAAAGTGTTCATTTACACTATATATATATATATGTCAGTAGTTAATTTGTAGTTTAATTGGTGCTAGAATAAAAGTAACTGATTATTGCACGATTAAGTTTCATCGTAACTTCGCTTAATGAGCTTGATGCATTTCTAAATCTCACTCAATTACCCCTCTTTAAGTGCAACAGTTTTTCGTAGGAATCCATGCAGAATAGGTCAATACGTTCCATTCCGAAAATATAGGTACCCAAAAAGACATAACACAGTAATATAATTTATTTGTAGTACAGTATATCCTGTTTCAGAAGAATGATGTCTCAAGATATTTGTTAATGACTGTGGCTGAAAACTTGTCGACAAAGGAAATAGCATGTTCATACTTCGCATAGCTGCTGTCTTGTGGTTATCTTAAATGAATTCGTGTCAGTTAACGATCAAAAATCCTTGCCCTTGCATCGTAGCAGAAGCAGTCCCAATCTTTGGCGCGAGGCGAATCGCGACCGGTACTTCTGGCTGAACGAAAACAGGCTACACCGTCGGAGTTTCCATCCACTTTACAGAGCGCGGTGGTTTGCAGGTACGGCTGCCATCCGCCCCGATACGTCAGGACCGTCGCTGGTACGGACCTCCCCCTCCCGAACCCCCCGACAAGAGGAAATTATGTCCTCATTTTGCAAAATACTCTTAACGAGCTTGGCTGACGTACTGACGCAACACCATCTCTTAGCGCAACATGTAAATGCAGCCTCAGTTTTCTCTATGTCAACAAGTTTATGTTGATAAGATCATCTCACAGATGGCGTTACATGTTGCGTATCCTCTGTTTCCGATGCAAGCACCTTCTGGATGCAGCACTGTCATTCGAGAAAATACCAGAAATCTCCAGCAGTACGAGGCTGGAACTATACAAGCAGCGCCACACGGAAGAATCGGGCAGTTCCCATTTGCAATCTGATAAGACGGTTATTCCTAAACGTAATACGAACAACGTGTGCAAATCGGTAATGTATAGTCACGTGTACGGTGACGAAAATGTTGTCGACTTTTTACCGCCTAATTAGCTTATCACAGCTAAAAAATGTCTGGAAAAAGAGTGTCACTTTTCGAATAATTACACAAAAAAGCAGTCTTTTGTCAAGAAAGGACGTGCAGATCAGGCAGAGCTGAGAGCTTCGTTGCTGTTTCATCTCAGAAACTCACGGAGGTAAGCCAGACGTGAGGCATCACCATTCTACGGAGAATATTACCAATAGATTCGCGGTAGCATCAACATCAAAGCACATGGCTACATTCATGATGAAAGATGATACCCAGAAAGAGTTACTCGTTGCTGCTGCAAAACTAACAGCAGCTTACGAAGTTGTCACGCATCGTCAGTCCTTCAGTTCTCTTGACTGTGACGTAAAGGTGAATGTCTCAATGTATCCCGACTATAAAGTCGCAGCAAAGCAGTCTACAGCCAGAACCAAAGCTATAGCGATTGTTAAAAATATTATCGCACCACACTCCGTGTATGAACGCACAAAACATTTGCAGACAGTTTCATTTTAGAACACTGGCACCGACGCATCGAACCAGGAGGCCGGAAAGGTGTTTCCTGTAGTTGACCACTACTTAGCTGAAAGTGACGGAATCCAAAAGAAGCTGTTCAAGTTTGAGTCACGTAATAACGAAACATCGGAGACAATTGCAAAGTTTTGTTTAGACCCATTAAGACAACAGCAAATTCAGTCAGACAAATTAATCGCTTTATTGGAGGCAACACCAATAACTTCGGAGACCTTCATCGACGTGGTGAGCGGAATGTGTTCACCAATTAAAGAGTAGGTAGGAAAGAATGTGGAAGGAATTGGCTGCCCTGCCCATATTTTCCACAATAATGTATCATGTGCTGTGGAATCTTAACTGTTGACGTGGAAATAACCGTCGTGAAAATATTTATTTTTCAGTATAGAGAGGCGGGGGGTGGGGGGGGGGGAGAGGGGGGAAGAGATAAGAGATGCCGAAAGAGTTGTGCTTATACGTTCATGTAAGAAATCAGGCTCTTCTAGCTCACTGAAAAGCAAATGGCTGTCGTTAATGCCCAAAGTGGAGAGAATTCTTAGGCTTTGGATTCCCTTAGGCCACCTAAATTAATTTGATTTCTTTTCAGTTGTCGCCGCGCTGAGTGGCCGCGTGCTTTGAGGTACAACGTCAGCGATTGCGCGCCCCTCCCGCCGGAGGTTCAAGTCCTCTCCCTCTGGCATGGATGTGTGTGTGTGTGTGTGTGTGTGTGTGTGTGTGTGTGTGTGTGTGTGTTCTTAGCATAAGTTAGTTTAAGTAGTGTTTAAGTCTAGGAACCGATGACCTCAGCAGTTTGGTCCCTTAGCATTTCACACACATTTCAACATTTTTTAGTTGTTCGATAAGTGAAATTTATTTCATGTTTCTTCAGTCAAATTTGCCTCCGTTTGAAAAGTATCTAGAAAGCATAAGAAGAGTAAATTGATAATTGAAGTAGGAAATATATTAATCGACAGTTAAAGGTATCTAAATGAAAGAAAGAAAGACAGTTTTATTGACATGCAAACCAACATGTATTAGAACAAATTAAAGAATGAGAACCCTAACCAAGAAGTAATTTAATTTCAAAATCTCAAAGACCGACAATGGCTTTCTATGCCAAAGCATTTGACTACCTAGAGAGACGCTTATTTCTTTTAATAGACATCAGGTATTTGATTGGATGACGCCATCTGAAACCCCCAGATTGGTTGATGGCTGAAAACGCTGCTATATACCTGACTAAAAATGGTTCGAATATTTCGGGCGACAATTGTTTTCGGTAATATATATATATATGAGAGAGACCCGAATAGCATTTTCGAAACTAATAAGAAAGGTGGATTTAATTTCTAAAGGAAAGCGAAAGTCCTGAACACAAATACGAACTGCTAAAATGGTGAGAGTATTTTTATTCTATTCCTGCACACAATCTTACCGTGGAGAGAGCGTCTCAGCTAACGTAGGCCCTGTGGATTCAAATTCAAATGACTCTGAGCACTATGGGACTTAACATCTGAGGTCATCAGTCCCCTAGACTTAGAACTACTTAAACCTAACTAACCTAAGGACAACACACACATCCATGCCCGAGGCAGGATTCGAACCTGCGACGCGCGGTTCCGGACTGAAGGGCCTGCAACCACTCTGCCACAGCGGCTGGCAATATTCAAAAGTTATGCCCATTGTATTGAGAGAAACCCTATGTCGTACGAAAGAAACCGGCGGATGTTTGTGAGAAACCACAGTGTAAGTTTTGGGTACGCCAGAACTGTCATGTTGAGTGTGAGAAATTTAGAGCGAATGTTCTAATATTTATTTACAGATAACGAAAAATACACAACTCAGATACGAAATCTGAAAAAGCAGGAATTACATGAGTGGAAAGCAGAAGTTTTACGAGAGGAAACAGTTCCGGACGTTTGAAATCTTTAAAATCTGATTACTAAAGCAATGCATGCGGACTACTGGGAGACACTTCCGTTTCGTAAAATTTCAACCGACAAAGCATATTACGGCAGGCAGCTATCATTTCATTCGTTCAGTAACCATTTGCTTTCTTCTGGGCAATCTCTGTTTCACACATTTCTTCACATGATCAGAACGAGTAATAAACCCGTGAACGACGGCATCTGGCATTTTTAATCAGATAACTTTCACCATTTTTTCTAGCAATTAACATGCCGGACGTCGGAGGAAGAGGACATGATTGTGTAACGTCATGTCGCCAACTCGGCCATTAGAGACGGAGCACGAGCTGAGGTGAGGGAACGATGGTGAAAGTGGTCGTGCCCTTCTGAAGGAACCGTATCGGAATTTGCCTTAAGCGATTTAGGGACATCGCGCGAAACCTAAATCGGGATGGCAGGACGCGGGTTTGAACCAGCGTCCTCCCGACGGCGACTCCAGTGTTGTAACCACTGCGCCTACCCCACTCGATGCTGACGTCTTGACGTTTTGAACGCCATGACGACTCCCTTAATTTTTACCTCTATGCATAATGACAAATTCACAATCACTGAAACTGAAACACCACCTCTGGATTTACGCGATGTAATCTACTCTGTGAACGGTAACCATCACAACTGTCAATAAACAACATGTAAAATTATTTAAAGTCCAATAAGGAAAGAAAATATGTGGTTCGTAATAACGACACGTTACAACACAGAAAACTCGCTCTAACATGCATTAGAGACGTAATATAACATAGAAAATGGATAGACCCTTATACAGTACAACAATAATATCCCACATAGACGTAAGCTCAATCTAATGTAATACTAGGTGGGAAGTACAAAGACGTACGTATAGTGCAACAATTATCTGAAGAGGAACACTTGAAAATGGCAATTCTGCCGAAACGAGCCCTTTGTGAATCAATGTAATGAACAGGAGTCAAAACAACTGGCAGCTCATTAGTACAGTTGTAGCAGAATGTCATTTTTACCTTATGTACGCAGCAGTCCCAGTAGAGAAGGTTTTATACTTGTGTCGGTAAAAGCAGGTAACACAAATTCAGTTTAGGGTCTAGTTAAACACACAATACCAATCATCGTGAATAAGCGGCCCAGACTCACTGTGCACTACCTCGATTTCCAGCAGTTCCACGTAAACAGTGGGTGACCAAAAACCTACCATTCGCGTTGCTGCTGCGTGTATGCAACGGAGCGCGACTCCGATGCACGTGTGTAATAAATAAGCACCAATACGTATGCAAGGTACCATCAGTGTGGCATTCCTGTCTCTCCGGCGTGCGTTCGGTAAATGCGAAAACGAGGACTATGTCGATGTTGCCAAACGACTCGAAACGGGACCAACGTGCTGTTATTCTGTTCTTGCCTGCCGAAGGCCAAACAACAGCACACATCCACCGGAGAATGAGGAATGTGTATGGGGTAGCATGTCTGTTGAAAACGACCACTGTTAGACAAGGGGTGGGGGGGAGGGAGAGGAGGGCGTTGCCGCTTCATGGGAAAGCACGTCCCCATATCACAAACGACGTAACGCGGAAGTTACGCCAACAGAAGTGAGAGAAACGACGAGCTGGTCTGACGGGTAATGAACCCCTGTGTTCAAAGAATCGGATCTGATGTGATCCCTGCCTTTTGTCTGATGATGATGGTAGCGAAATGATGGGATGAAAACGTCGTGATTGTGAGTTTGTGTTTAGTGACTGAGTGTGTGTATTTCGGTGTCTTTAGCTTGTATGATTTGATTAAATGCGTACGTTGTAGTTCCTGGTACTTGTCATGATGGGGAATTTGGTTCTGGGGTCAGGTGGATTTTGTCCCAGATTCCTGATGAGTAGGTGGTTGGAGTCTGAGAAACGGTGGAAGAATTTAATGGACTTCTTTTGGATGATTTCTGGATTTTTTTGTATACTGTGAGCTGTGTAGATGTCTGTCTGATTGATTCATACCGGCTAGCATCAGCAGCAATTCTGAAGTATTTGTTTTGGAGTCTCTGTACTTTTGCGATATTGGTGTCTGCGGCCATTGACCAGATTTCGGAGCCGTAGGTGATGGCTGGATCCATGGTGGTTTTGAGAATCTTCTTTTTGGCTTTCATGTAGGACAGCGGATATATGTACGGGGCGCGCGCTATCCGCCGACATCCCCCTTCCCACCCTCATCCCCCCCCCCCTCCGCGCCAGACCGTATTGCCACCCGCGCCGCCCCCGCCAGTCAGCCCGTACGCTATTCGTTCGTTTCTTTCGACAGTCGACTCGACTGAATCGAGTTATCGATTACTTTCGTATGTAGCACGCGCGTCCGCGTCATCGTATTTTATACGTTTCTCTCTGACACATAGATAGCTAACACATACCTATGAGAAAAGTCGCGGCCATTCTAGTGATCGTGATTCCTTATTCTGTTTGGCATTTATCGACAAAAGTCGCGAATACTCTATTGTTTTCTTGTACAGAGAACGTTCGATGGGTAGCATTATAAATACGGTCGATGTAATTATCCAATTTTCCAGGATGAATAGGTGCATAGAATTCATCATTTAAGAAAGAGAACCACAATTGTAACTATTTTATATAATAAGATGGCACTGTCTTGTATATGTGTATAATCAGTGTAAATAAAACTTAAACTTTGCATGTGACTTTTTTACTACGGTAAAAGTAAAGGTAGCTCAAGATATCTTTACGGCTCCTCCTTGAGGTTTTTCCGTATCCACCATTGGCACCCGCCATATATACATCTACATGGATACTCTGCAAATCACATTCAAGTGCCTGGTAGAGGGTTCATCGAACCATCTTCAAAATTATTATCTACTATTCCAATTTCGCACAGCGCGCAGATAAACGAACACCTACATATTTTCATGCGAGCTCTGAATTCCCTTATTTTATTGTGATGTTCGTTTCTCTTATGTATGTCGGCGTCAATAAAATATTTCCGCATTCGGAGGAGAAAGTTGGTGACTGAAATTTCGTGAGAATATTCCGCAGCAACGAATAACTTTCTTTTAATGATGTTCCCCTCAAATTCTGTATCATTTCTATGACACTCTCTCCCTTTTATCGCGCTATTACAAAACGTGCTGTCCTCCTTTTAACTTTCTAGGTGTACTCCTACATTCCTATCTAGTAAGGACCCCACACAGCGCAGCATTCTTCTAAAATAGCACCTACAAGCGTAGTGTAGGCAGTCTCTTTGGTAGATCTATTACATTTTCTTAGTGTCCCGCCAATAAAACGCTGTCTTTGGTTAGCCTTGCCCACTTTATTTTATATGGGTTCCTTTCAATTTAAGTAGTTCGTAGTTGTAATTCCTAGGCATTTAGTTGAATTGACAGCCTTTAAATTTGACTGACTTATTCTGTAACCGAAGTTTAACGGATTCCTTTTAGCACTTATGTGGATGACCTCAGACTTTTCGTTATTTAGGGCCAAATGTCACACAGATATCTTTTCTAAATCGTTTTACAATTTGTTTTGATCTTCTGACAACTTCATTAGTCGATAAACGACAGCGACATCTGCAAACAACATAAGACGGCTGCTCAGATTGTCCCCTAAATCGTTTATATACATAAGGACCTATGACACTCCCTGGGGAAAGCCATCAATCACTTCTGTTTCACTCTTTGACTTTCCTTCAACTACTAAGAACTGTGACTCCTCTAACAGTAAATCACGAATACAGTCACATAACTGAGACGATATTCCATAAGAACGCAATTGCACTACAAGTCACTTGTGTGGTACACTGACAAAAGCCTTCCGTAAATCTAGAAACACGGAATCAATTAGAAATCCCTTGTCAATAACACTCAGCACTTCGTCTGAGTAAAGAGCTAGTTATGTTTCACAAGAACGATTGTTTTCTAAATCCGTGTTGACTGTGTGTCAATAGACCGTTGCCTTGGAAGTGATACACAATGTTCTAACACAATATATGTTCCAAAATCCTGCTGCATATCGACGTTAATGACACTGGCCTGTAATTTAGCGGATTACTCCTACTACCTTTCTTGAATATTGATGTTAGCTGTGCAGCTTTCCAGTCTTTGGGTACGGATCTTTCGTCGAGTGAACGGTTGTATATAATGAAGTATGGGGCTAATGCATCAGCATACTCTGAAAGGAAAATAATTGGTGTACAGTCTGGACCAGAAGACTTGTTCTTGTTAAGTGATTTAAGTTGTTTCATTACTCCGACGATATTCATTTCTACGTTGCTCATGTTGACAATTGTTCCTGGATCGAATTCTGGTATATTTACTTCGTCTTCTTTGGGTAAGGAATTTCGGAAGGCTGTGTTTAGTGACTGATTTGGCAGCACTGTCTTTTGTAGCATTTACATTGCTATGGGCCAGAGAAGGCACTGATTGTGTCTTGCCGCTAGCATACTTTACATACGAAAAGAATCACCTATTTTCTGCCAGGTATACTTTGTTCACCATAAGAGTAAACCCGGTGTAAAGAAACACAGACTGGACGATCAGTCAGCAGCCGCAGCTCTCACACACTGGCGCTGTCCCGTTCTTTGAAGTGGGTCCAACGTACGAATTACACATCTTATTAATACGTCACTGTCAATGAACCTAAGACATTCTTATGTATTAACAGCCATCAAAGTTTTTCTTAATCACACTTTAAGTACGTAATTTTATTTCAGAGACCGTGTTCTCTCACGATCTCCACAGACGCCACTTGTGCTCTGATTGTCTCGCTCTTTATACGTATCGTGAAGATGGATGACTGTTTCCTGCTTCGTAGTGAAACACGCATGCAACACCGTCAGTGTCGAGAAACAAGTTGTTCATAATGTTTTTCACGAGCTTACACAGGAAAACCAGCTCTGACGTTTCTCGAGGAACACTATTTAATAAAAATAAGATCGTGTCTATATGCATGATGTAATCGATAGATTGATGGTTACGTGTACTTAAGGGCGGCGAATCTAAAATCGTAATTTAGGTTGCTTTTTGTTCGTTTTGAAAACCTAAATCACTTTAATATGAAATTCATGACATGTGTACTAATTAGTTCATACTTAATAACATTTTCAAGAAAAGTGCATGTCTAGCTTCCAATTACATATGGCATGAAAAATTCTAGTTTTCTTTGGAAACACACATTCTTAGTTGTCGATATTTTAAATAAGATTCTTAAATATTGTTGAAGTTAAGAATACATTACACAATTAAAACTTTTCGAGGAATATGAAAAGTCAAGTACTCTCAATGTGCCCATTGTTTTGTAGGGCAGATGCGATGTCTCGCGAGCCAGGGTGGTGAACCTGGTAGAAAAATGGCAAACAACAGTTTTCACGGCGTCGAGCTCACTACGATAATGCTACAGTTTTGCAGCTGTCACCTTAACGCTGCAATCTGAACCCAACAGAACTGATCTGGAGCAGAGGTAATGGATTCGACACGACATTTAAGCTTTCAAACGTACTAAAAGCTTTGTGACACGTCAGTGCCGAACGATGAAGAAATGCCGAACAGTACCTCATAGAAGAGGGCGAAATGTGGACCTTTTGCTGGCTTTGGATTCTGATGGCGTCGTTATGAACGTAGCAGTACTGAAATTTATTCCTCTGTCTCCGATAAGGAAGGTGTTGGATTACCAGGCGACTGACTGTAATACCATCAGAGGTTCAATATTTAAATACATAGGAAATCCTCTGAAAATGCTGAATGATGGTTGGTTGTGTATTTAGGACAGAATTCCGGAAAACTGAAAGCTTTAGGAGTGTTATAACTATTCTGTGGACCAGTGACTCGATAACGAACATTTGTAGAGCTGCAGTGGAAGGCGCTATCGCAGCAATAGCGTCTCGAAAGCACGGAAAAGAGGAATAAATACATTAGCATCTGAAGCTCATCCTGATGTTTACTCATGGGTGAAAAATCTTCGAGAAGATGCAGAATACCACGGCCACCTAAATTTTGATAGGAAAAGAAGAAAGAAGGGCGTCAGCAATGAAGAATGGCGAGTCGGTTACAAAGGCCAAAGAAACTCCAGACTTGTGTAAAATTAAACCATTTTTGACTCGGGTGGGCTACGCACAGAATTTGCTTCACGAAGAAAACGTCAGAACCATTGAAAACAATTGTAAATGTTGGAAGGTAGCTTAATTTTTTCCTATCTTGTAAATACTGTAAATAAAGACTACCCCCTCCTGGCGTCCTCTCGAAACGACACAAAGTCTGCTATATGACTCTTGAAATTTGTAAAATATTCCCTAAAGAAGACTGACAACACTATCTCAAAGACCGAGCCTTTTCTAGGCAATAATCGCAGCACTCGCCTTGAGAGGGTCTTTTGAATCAAAATCTGCATGGGCGGACACAGAATAAAAATTCTTTACAGTGCAAACTTCAGCAAATGGCATGGAATGAAATTCATACCTCCTCCCTCTGTTAGAAAACGAGCAAACCTGCATGAAACTGGTAAGGACAAAATCATAAAAAAGTGACTGGTCGCAGTTTTGCAGCCTTTCCACACTTGCTAAAGCTAATTTCCAGTAACACATGTCGTCGACTGCAGAAGACGTGTTGAGGATGCGGCTAGGCGCTCGCTCGCCGCAAAATGGGACGATCAGATGATGTTACGTAGCGCATCTTTTGCTTGTAATTTTTGATTTATGGAGTTGAGGGTAATGTGTTGGTTTGCTTTTGTATTTTCACTTTAATTCCTTTTCCACAGTTTTTCCTATATTAACCGTCAGTTCATTTGCTTCAGTCCAGAAACGCGCTACTGCTACGGTCGCAGTTTCGAATCCTGCCACGGGCATGGATGTGTGTGATGTCCTTAGGTTAGTTAGGTTTAAGTAGTTCTAAGTCTAGGGGACTGATGACCCCAGATCGTAAGTCCCATAGCGCTTACAGCCATTTTTTGTTAGTTCATTTCTCTTTCTAATTGACACGCTTGCCATATCAATTGGTACGTTTGTAATGGCTATTACGAGTATGTGTTTTACGGAATTTTTGTGTTATTGCAAGTAAACGATGCAACTGCAGTAAAATCTGATAAAGGAAGTTTTACAGTTATAAAGAATCTCAATGACCACAAGGTTGACATTTTTTGATGCTAACAACATCACAGAACTACCAAATAAACCAACAAATATACAGCATTACTAATGAAAAGTACTAAAAATTGTAATCCAATATTAACGGAACACGAAAAGAAATCACGTATTTTAATGAACCCACGCACACTAACGTTATTTGCTCAACTGAAGATACATAAATTCGACTCATACCTGCTCGACTGTCAATTTGATAAATAGCCCAATATATTTGATAAGAAAAAACTGAACTACTAAGAGGACTGTATGCATATAAAAAGAAATATACCACAAAAAATTCACGTACTTTTGCAAAAGCAATAAAAGACATGCAGATTTCACCTAATGTGAAATTTATCCCTTTTTACTTTGCAAATCTATATACCAAGATACCAGTATAGGAAACAATACGAATTATGAAGCAAAATCTATTACAGCAGAGGAAAACTACTGTAGAAACTCATGAAATCATAGATCTCCTTAAAACTACTTAGTGAAAAAAATTATTCTGAATGAAATGGAAACATCTACACGCAAGCATTGAAGTAGCTATGGGAAATTGTGTAGCTGGCACAATCGTGAACATTTTTCTCAAGACATTAGAAGAAAACTTTTTCCACTAACAGTGGCCAGTACTTAATAAGATCGTTTACTATTATAGATATGTTTATAACACACTAATGTTGATTGATGGAAACAATACAGACAATATTATCCATAAATGAACATCCTCCATCCCAATACCAAATTTACTGTGGAATTGGAAATAGACTATCTAGCCAACTATCTTGACCTAAAAATTAGCCAAGACAACGACCGACACACATTTGACATATACAGAAAGCCAACCACCTGAGATTTTGTAATAAATTCTAGGTCTTGGCATACCGGAACAATAAAGCATGCCTTTTTCCACTGCACGATTAATATAATTTACTTCTAGAAAAAAACAGCTATATAAAAGGAACGGAAAACACTGTCACATACCCTACAAAAATGATTTTGACGCAGATACACTAACGAACAAACACAACCGAAACCTACCACGATATATAACATAAATCTTACCAAAAGAACCTCAGCAAAAAATAGAACTACATACAATTTACTTAGGATGAATATCACATAAAGATAAATGCACTGTTTAAATCCACAAACATAGAACTGGCTTTGCATACAAATAACAATGTTACCACGAAATTTCGTTCAAGTGCAACCAAAATCTCAGAACATACCACTTCTGGAATATACAAAATTAACTGACGATTCCAACGATTTCTATATTGGTCAAACGGCACGAAATTAATATCAGATTTAGAGAACACACTAGAAGCGGTAACAGTGATCCATCACGGTTCAGTTTCCACCTGAAAACTCAACACCACGAAGTGGAGCTAATTGAGACTGTTAGAAATATTACACAAAATACTATGAACATTCTCTAAGAACTGAAAATTTATATTCTTACACTGAAATATCCACACGAAATTCTAACTGAACACAGATTTTAAGCAGAAATACTGTCTAGAAAACTGACAAAACAGAACACGAAAAGACAGTCAAATGTTAAACAAAATGTACATGGACCATAGATAAACTTTAAAGGAAAATAAGTACACCGATAGGTAACAATCTCTGGTAATCTGTTATTTACTTTGTAAACACATAGTAAAGAACTGTCAAAGCTGAATTGTCAATATATCTGACAAACTTATTTTTACGTTTCGTAAGAACAAGATCTATTACACTTTATGAGACGTGACAAAGACTACTATATATGCAATATAGTCGTCACTTCCAACTAGACATAAGTACCAGTGCTAATGAAAACGCGAATCAGCCACAGTTTATGTACAGTTACTCTTACTGATGTTATTTCACAGCTCACTTGTTAGCTGCAATAAGCTGAAACAGACCAGTCGTGAAAAATATTAAAAGACATACCTTATTGCGGCTAGTTTGGAGCATTAGTATCCATAATGTCTTATACTGAGGAAATACACTTTCGTGTATTTAAATTTCGTTCTAAAACAGCAGTCATCATCAGGCTGCAACACTTTTAAGAAATATGTTTCTTACTTCCCTTCCCCCCATTCTTTGCCTCTTCAAAATGTTAAAAGATACATTGAATTTCATTGTCAGTTCTCATTACGCTGAATCTTACTGTCAGTTCTCAGTAATACAACGGACCTAAAACTAAAATTCACCACGGGACGTGATGACGGCCGACCCTGAAGCGACTCGCGGTTGGCCGCTGCTCTTGTGACCGCGGGCCAGGTCCGTGCAGAGGCGCTGGAGGCGTCAGCCAGTGCGCCTGTTGCTGTGAAGAGCCAGCCAGTGTGTCGCTCCGGGCAAGTGTCGCAACCCTGACGGAAGCGACATGACCGTTACTCAAAGAGAACGTTTCACACCTGCATAAACACTGCTAAGGTAATCGGCAGACCTACATCGACGGATGAAATGGTAACAGATATCTTCTGCATACCAAAACATTGAGAAACCAGCCAGCGACCGGACACCTTTGCTCACTGATCGATGAAGGTGTCGGATTTACCGCGAGGGAAATCAAAATTTTAAAATCAGCGTGCCTAATTTATCCGATACACCGGTTCCCGTGGGATCACCGAAGTTAAGGGCTGTCGGGCGTGGTCGGCACTTGGATGGGTGACCATCCGGGCCGCCGTGCACTGCTGCCATTTTTCGGGGTGCACTCAGCCTCGTGATGCCAACTGAGGAGCTACTCGACCGAATAGTAGCGACTTCGGTCAAGAATGCCATCTTACGACTGGGAGTGGGGTGTGCTGACCCCACATTCCTCCTATCCACATCCTCCCTCCTGGGTTCGATTCCCTGTTGGGTCGGAGATTTTCTCTGCACATGCACTGGATGTTGTGTTGTCCTAATCATCATCATTTCATCCCCGTCCACACGCAAGTCGCCGACGTGGCGTCAATTCTAAAGACTTGCCCCAGGTGACCGATCTACCCGACGGGAGGCCCTAGCCACACGGCATTTACATTTATTGAGGTACTGTTCTTTCCGCAGCATTGGCTCTTCTGATTTTGTATTCGCCTCTTTTCACATTCCATAGCCTTACTTTGTTTTAAATATACAGCTAGATTGAGTACTTCTTGGACTCACTAGACGCTGGTCCGTGTGCTTGCGAAGCTATTATGCCATATTTCATACTTTTGCATTCGCACTTACATATTACAACAATGTGCAGTTTAACTGATACACCACGTTAAGGATGCCTTCAAGATAAGTCAGTGTTCTACGTTTCCTTACGCTAGTGTCGCGAGGCTGCCCATGACTTAGCATCACTACTATTGCTGACTTCTCGTAAGATTAGTATTTGGCTAAGCAAAATCTGCTCAAATGTATTTAACAAATGCCTCTATCAATTTTATAATTCCGACAAATTTCAGTCGTCTAATGGAAACTAATAACAGGATCCAAGTCAGTTCATACAGTTCTCACAATGGAAATGAATGTGGCGTTTTGGGGTCAAGATGTTTCTATCGTCGGTAAAGGGGACACACAAATTTATGCTGCACTTTCATCGCGACATTTTAGCGTCGAGGGCACAACTTCGTAACCGATAGCGTCGTGTCCACTAACATTCGATGTTTTGCAACGAAATACAAACGCACAGCCACGACTACAACAACTTGCCTGCACAACACGCCACACGTACACGGACGCCATTCAGGTGGACCTAACATGCGCTGCGTTACGAGACGTCACGCTTTCCTGTCACGCTTTCCTGTCACGCAGATTTCAGTACAGCAAGAGCCTGGTAAGCGCTGCAAGGTTTATAAAGTTGGAATGCCGCCTCATCCGTTTACTTACATCAGCAAATCACACAACGTAACATTCTACGTCACAGAGCCATGTGACAGTGTGCAGAAAAGGCGAAAAGATCGTAAGGTCGGGGTGTAGCCGCGTATTTGTTTACGTTTTGTCACAATTAAAACCTACCATCCAGCTTAATTGTTGTATTTCTCTTTACAACAATTTAAATTGAGCAAGTCCGTTCACTGTTATGTTCGTATTTCCCAAAAGTGGCGTAAATCTTAATTTGTTTGATATAGAATCTTTCGCACTATTTGGTTGTTTACGTGCAGTTTGCGTACAATGAAGTTACATTTTATTCTGACTAATATAATTTAGCGAATACTGCAGTTCAGCGAGTGCTTAATTATTGTTGCAAGCGGTAATAACTTTTCACGTTATATCATACAGCTGAAGTGCTAACCTGTAGGCCTAGTTCTTGCTGCTCATAACTAACAAAAAATTCGTGTAGGGAAAAGTGTGGCAAGTGATATAATTCTATTTTTAAGCGTGTAATCTGTGTTGCCAGGCGTGACAAGTGTGGATGGATACTCCTCAGTGGAAATCACTTAGAGTAATTAGTGACTAGAGGGCAAATTCCTTTAGGAATAGCTTACAGGAGATGGCAAGGGATGTAATTTATAGCGAACCAAATGCTAACAAAAAAAATTAATGTATTCCATGATAAATTCATATCATTTGAAAACAGCTCTCTGCACAAGCTAATCGGAAGGGATACTAAACATCCATGTAAAAAACCCAGGATCACTACGGCGATCAAAGTATCTTTTGAAAGGAAAGGGAAATTTATCTTTTTGCAAGAACAAGTAGGAATCCTGAATAGTTGCACACTCTGAAGATACTTAAAATTACTAAGTAAGAGCATGTACATAATGGTAGAAATTAGGATTCCTGACACCAGACCCAAGACTATATGGAATTTAGTGAAGTGAGAGACAGGATAACAAGCCATAAAAGACATCACTATTTAACTGAATGGAAGGGCTATAAGTGATGAGTCACAGGTAGCAAATGCATTTAATATCTTATATATAACAGAAACGGGTAGGGACAGACAGTTAAAGACCAAAATCACAGCAGTATCTCGAAAACGTAGCTTCGAAAAAATTCAATCATATGAATGTATCCAAACTTCGCCTTTTGAAATCAATAAAATTACACATCGTCTCAAAAATAAAAACTCTTGATTTTCATGGTATTTCCAACAGAATACTAAAATTTTTTCCCATTTAATAAACGCAGTCTTATATGAAATATGTAATACATCACCAACTCCAGGCCATTTCTTCGAGCCACTGAAATGTCCAGTTGTAAAACCTCTGTTGGCGGAGGATAATATGACAGATGTCAGTAACTACCAACCTGTTTCACGGCTGAAATTCTCCAAAATTTTTGAGAAGATGTATTCTAAGATATTATCTCACCCTAGTGACAATAGTATCCTTACAAAATCACAGTTTGGGTTTCAACCGAGCTCCTTTACTGAGAATGCCATTTACACGTTCACTCACTAGATTTTACAAGCATTAAATAATAAAACAGCGCCAATTCGTATTTTCTGCGATCCTTCTATGGAATTTGACTGCGTGGATCACAGTATTCTCCTAGATAAATTTAAGTCTTATGGGACTGATGGTATACGCAACCAATGGATAATATACCTAAGCAAAAGAATGTAGAAAGCTGTACTTAGTCACTCAAGCAATGTAGTCCAGGGACATAATTCTGACTGGGAAGAAATCACTTATGGGGTTACCCAAGGTTCAGTCTTATTCCCCTACTATTCCTAATACATGTAAATGATCGACCATCGAGGATACAACATCTAGAATTGGCTCTTTTTACAGATGACACTAGTATCGTATTCAATCCAAGTCCACATACGGAAACAAAAGAAATGGTAAACGAAATCCTCAAAATTATTAACGGCTGGCTTTCTGCAAGCGACAGAAGATAATCAGCTTCGCACATGTAGAGGTAGTCCAGCATGGATGAGTAACATAGTGAGAAAATATATAGGGAGGAAATTTCAAAATTCTTAGGGGTCCATACTGATGAGAACTTAAATTGGGAAAATCACTTTGCAACTCCCAAAACTTAGTTCAGCCACATCTTCACTTAGAATCATTGCAGCTTTTGCCAGGACAAAAACCAGTAAGTTTATATGTTTTGCACATTTTCATTCAATGATTTCCTGCAGAATAATGGTCTTGCTAAATCATCTTTATTGTAAATGATCCACTATAATTCAAAAGGAACAATGACCAACATAATTACAATACCAAAAGCTAAAACAACATTACCACCCCACATTAAGGTGGGTGCACAATGCTGTAACAAAAACAATTGATCAGTTACGCAGTCACAAGAAACGTCAGATAGCGAAGTAAAATTTGATAACAAACTGATAAAGTTTGTCCTTACAAGTCCTACTCTGTAGAATAATTTCTATTACCGTAATGCGTAAAAGGAGGTAGGTAGGAATTACCAACTGGTGTCCGTATATTTTATTTTTTTAAAAAGTAAAAAGGCTACGAAATCTTCAGAATTTAATCTTATAGAAATTAATTTGTGATGTAAATGTGCAATGACTCGTTCCCCACCATTACGACATATCGTGGAAAATGATCAATTGAACACTTAAGTAAGACAGTATATAGAAGGCTCTTTCATAATGCACAAACATTACACAAACTTATTGTGAAATCGCGAACTCCCAACGTAATTTTCGCCTCTCAACCTAACCAACGTATTGAGTAATGCCACAGATCATTCCTTCACAACGTAGATACTACAAAATTTTAAAAGTATTGAAATAAAGAGAAAGTGCCGTTTCGCCGCCAGAGGCAATGTTATATGTAGCGATTGGCTGAGAATCAGCAAAGACAACGAATTTGGTTTAAAAATTTTCGAAGACAAAGTATGTAACGAATTTTAAGCATTGCATTGTCAAATACTCAGTTGTATTCCCGTTTTTATTGGGACCAATCGATTTAGGTCCACCATCTGATCATCTTCAGGTACCCAGTATCGAAACAAGAGAATCAGGTAAGTGTGTACAATTCTAATATGTAACTAGAATGTGCACACACATTACATGCAGCCCACCACTCATTATTATAAGATACTTACAAAATCCAGCTCAGCTATGCACTTTTACAGCTGAAATAACAAACTTAGCTTATGTGATGTTCCATTACTGTTATTAATTGTCTACGAGTAACAGTGGTGTCCTGACAACGAACCAGCGTCCTATGCGCAAGGGGTCACACTGAGGCACGGCTGGCACTGCAGTTGCGCAGGAGGAGACACCTGACACATCGGAACACCAGCCACCTGAAGCAGGCGCCGTTTCCCGTTCACAACGTTGTTCTCACTCACGTTTTTGTGCGATTAGATATGTGATAACGGGCGACAAATATCGATCAATAAATTATCAAAGGCTAGAGATGTAAATCTACCACAGTAAAGTCCCCTTCCTTTTGCTCGAAGTGGTGCTACTTTCTCTTGGTTAAAGCCTAATTTACACATAGACACTGGGTTGTATGCAAATTCACTACCGCGCACTGCGCATGCGCAGGGACCGTTTGAGCAAATCGTTGGTGAAACAAAATATTTTCGGCTTCTGCCAACTTGGCATGTAGTGGCGAGAGTCTGGCTGTTTGGTGCGGCGATAGGGTGTCAAATTGGAGTATGAACTGAGGAAGGGAGGAAATGGTTCGTTTATTGGATACCTATGCTAGGCATCGGTGTTTGTGGGATTAAATGGTGTTTACTAAAACAACAAGCAGCCATGTTGTACGTGAGACTGTCATATGCGATTTGAGCATGAGTAGGTTGAAAGTGTCTGAGCTGTAAAGCAGAGATCATTCGATTATGAGTGGATACACAAAAGAATTAAGAAAAATTCAGTCATGGCAAACATCCTGCTGTGGAACAGTTCGCTTCTACGAAACTAAACCCCCTTCAAGTTGGCTGATTTTTTTTTTTTTTTAACGGAGACTGTTAACAGGAGGAAAAGTTACTTAAATCGTTATTATTTATTTACTTAAAAGGCACAGCAGTGTTCATTCAGATATGTAATGGAACTTTGCAATGTTGCCATGATTATTGTAGTATTTCGTTTATGTCCCTCCTTGTTCCTAACTCAGTTATCGAGACGCTCCTTGTCTGCTAGCTGTGGTGGTGCAGACTGCTGAGCAGCGGCTTTTCTCTGACGAACCACCGTATGCAGCACTGACAATTTTGCCAACTGTTTCTAGCAGCAGAGGTATTGGTTTTTCATGTACACGAAAGTGGGAACCCGAATTCCTAATGCATTACTCACAACACACTGAGCCACATGCTTTCTTGGAAACTCAGTGAAGCATGTGCCGAGAAAGGCTAAGTTTAATGTTGTGTTAATGTAAACACGTCACCACCTGTTACATCTGTACCTTCTAGCAGGACGAGAGTTCTGGACGCTACACAATGTGATTTGTAATTTCACTTCTGGCGAGATTGCTTCACTCACTACCATATATTTCCTTCGTCACTGCAGTACTGACTATTTAGGGGAAACATAACGTATTCTGGTAGCATTCTATGATAACTTTAAGGGTTTTGCATTACAGTTTCCCTCTGCAAGATCGCTGAGCAACGGAGAGCTGACGCCTTCTCTTTATTTATTCACAGACCGAAACACGCTTCTTATTTCTCTTCTCATGCAGTGATTTCACGCAAAGACGCATTAATTAACTACGCCACAACTCGTGCAGCTGCCGAAACTTTCAGTTTATACACGACTACGGCACTCACAAAACTATGAAACTTATGTGAACACAGGTTGCTGATCATGTTTGGTTTGTGGGTCGCTAAAATGCGCGGTTATCGGCGCCCATACAAATTGCCAATCTTTACTTAGTCCGATCTCGCCATTTTCATAAATGATCATGAAATGATGAGGACGATACGAACACCCAGCCCCGATCGGAGAAAATTCCCAACCCGGCCGGTAATCGAACCTAGGACCCCGTAATGCAGAGGTAGCAATGCTAGCCACTAGAACACGAGCTACAGATGTGAACACCGGTGTCGCCGTGTGTTCTGTCATGTATTATGATATCGCAGCGCAATGCCGTAGTGTAAACTAGCCTTAATGGAACAACAGCCACACAGACTCAAGTAGTTAGCGAATCACAAAAACCAGATAAACGCGCTCCGAACAGCGGGCCTCTTGGACATTCCAGCAGAGTCCAGCTGGCCGCCTTACCTCTCTCTCTCGGTTGTTGCAGCGGACGCCACTGCGCCCCTGGCTGCCGCCCCCCTGCCTTCTCTGTCAGGACTGAGGCTGGCGAGCGGCGCACACAGCAGAGAGCCGCAGCGGCAGCCGGCGCTGACGTCACAGGGCGGCGTTGCCAGCTCTCCCCACTGCAGCAGGCTGACGGCCGGGACCGCACTGCGCGGCAGAGAGGCGGGTTGCGGCGCGGTGCGGCGCGGCTGCACTTCGGCCGGACTGTGTGAGCGGCGCCAGCCGGGGATCGAGTCTGACGTCAGATGAGAAACTGTTCCATCTTCTGGACTCTGGTGTACTGTGTAAACGCTATACCTGGATCCACCGGAGCAGCTTCAGGTGTCATCTAAGCTAGCACGTAACACGCTTTGCAACACGGCTCAAGTCGTCTATCGAGACGATTATTGCGCTGCCACGCGGGATTAGCCAAGCGGTCTGAGGCGCTACAGTCATGGATTGTGTGGCTGGTCCCGGCGGAGGTTCGAGTCCTCCCTCGGACATGGGTGTGTGTGTTTGTCCTTAGGATAATTTGGGTTAAGTAGTGCGTAAGCTTCGGGACTTATGACCTTAGCAGTTAAGTCGCATAAGATTTCACACATGTTTGAATATTTCATTATTGTGCTGCGACCGCATATACAGGGAGTTTCGAAAAGAATATACGTATTTCGAATGCATATATTTAGTAAACCTTAAGACATACGAATATGAACCTTTACACACATATTTACGAACCTTTGAAGTTCAAATCAAAGATGTTCAATATGCCCTCCATCAGCGACATGAACAATATTATATTGATACTCAAATTCCTTCCACACTCGGGTATGTCGTTTGTCACTGATGTTATAGGAGTACGAATACGGTTCTTCAACTCTTCCAGATTCTGTGGGACTCTTCATACATAAACTTTGTCTTGAATGAAACCCCACAGGAAGAAGTCAGAGGGTGTCAAATCAGGTGACACATGCTAACTCGCCAGCTCCTTGACGTCCAATCCAAAGGTTCGGCAGAGTCTCATTCAGATATCCACGAACTTGGCGACTCCAGTGACGGGGTGCCCTCTCCCGTTGGAAAATGAAGTTGTCTTCGTGCAGCCTCGAAAGCAAGCAGTTTTGTAACATAGCGACATACTGCTGACAGTTAACTGTGGATAATGCATATTCTTTTCCAGTTCAAAAATAAGTTACAGGTATGTACACTCGCATTGGATAGAGAGATAATAGAACATATGCACTAAAGTGCTCATGTCAAATAAGTAACAGTTATCTATTAAACCCAACACTAAACCCACCAGTATCGCAAGCCACTAGCACTGACATAAGACTCAGGGTATTTATTTTTTATTTCGATTATAAATTCGTAACTTCGATCTCTGAGAAAGCTTTTACCCTAAAAGTTTGCATATCCTACGCAAGTCTTCATTGTATGAGGACGTGCTGGAAAGTTCATATGGAATAGAATGGGCCGTAAACAGATGCTCGGGATATCGCACAAAACACATTGACTTTTGGCGAATCTCGTACATGTTCAATGGCAGCATGTGGGTTCTGTAGGCCCGAAATTCGAACATTGTGTTTGTTTACCTGACCACTAACATCATCAAAAATGTTTCATTACTGAACACGGTATGTTGTACGAAAGTGTTATCATTGTCAACAGCATAAAGAATCTCGTTTACACAATGTCATACTTTTGGGTTTGTCATCAGGACGCAGAGCTTGCAACGGCTGTAACTTGTACGGCGACATAACAAACCGACGTTTCAAAACACGCCAAATTGTTGTTGTAGGCAGTTGTAACTCCCGACTGGCACGACGAGTTGATTTTGGAGGATTACTCTCGAAATTAGTTTGAATTCGTGTAACATTTTCTTCGGGAACATGACGGTGGCCAGGACTGTTTCCTCTACATACAAATCTTGTATCTAGAAACTGTCGATACCATCTGCGAATGTTCCGCCCATTCGGATACATCAATTTGGTACCTCAAGCTGAAACGTCTAAGCACTGTAATCACGGAACTGCATGTCGCGCAAACTCGAGAACATAAAATGATTTCTGCTGCAGAGTAACCTTTTTAAACATATGTCGGTTACGACGAAAAACAGAAGACAACTGACATCTAGTGGCTATTAATAAAAACTAGATTACGTATTCGTTTCTCCAATAGCTGAGCCAAGACGCAGCAATCGATAGTTTGGACAAAATAATACTTTGTAATATGTATATTCTTTTTGAAACACCCTGTATTTATCGTACATCCTAGATACACAGAAGATGTAGAGCTATAACCGTGGAGACAAGCAAAAGGAAAAGGAAGAGATCCTCAAACTTTTCCTAAATACATGCAAGATTAGCTGCCGGAAATTATGTTAGACCAGTACAAAGATACAACTGGAAAAAAAAGAAAAGAAAACTCAGATTAAAGTCACTGCGGCCAAAAATGATAAAGGTATGGAGAGAAGTTGCTGTTGACTTTAATTCTCGTAACATCGCGGCAAATCGTAACTGGAAGAGCCTGAAATTGTGTTACGAAAAAATTAAGAAAGGGATCAACAAAGCATTCTCGCATGACGAGGTCTAACTATGTATAGAAACTAGAGCAGAAACGGCGGCAAAACTCTTCAAGGCTGAAACGCGTAAAACAGGAGGCGGTAATTTCCTCAGACTGTAATGGAAAGTGGAACTCCTGAAGCCACAATTTTTTGTGCACTGCTCTGTAAGTTTTTTTGAAGCAATTTTGCTGTGTAGAAGATATTTTATGACGCTATTCGTTACGTTCTTTTTCTGACACAGACTCGGATATCATAGGCTGCAGTTCATTCGCTTCAACAGTAAACGAGGAGTCAGCTGCATCTTCACGTGAAACTATTGCTCTCGTGGATGACAATGAAAGTGAAAACGAAGGAGAGGATGTTTACTTGAGCCGGTTCAAAATGGTTCAAATGGCTATGAGCACTATGGGACTTAACATCTGTGGTCATCAGTCCCCTAGAGCTTAGAACTACTTAAACCTAACTAACCTAAGGACATCACACACATCCATGCCCGAGGCAGGATTCGAACCTGCGACCGTAGCAGTCGCGCGGTTCCGGACTGAGCGCCTAGAGCCGCTAGACCACCGCGACTTGAGCCGGTAACAGCGGTACTAAAATTATGTACAAACTTTAGCGTAACAGGACAATGCTGCGCATTTTGCACTGAAAATAACATCTAGTTGAATGTAGATGAGCAAGCCACTATTCTGTTATAGGAGGGTGGTTTGAAAAGTTCTCGGAACGGAATAGAAAAAAGTACTTTCATCACTGAAACTTATTTTTTATTTTTCAATGTAGTCTCCTTGTAGATTAATGCACTTGGTCCTACGATGTTCCATTGTCTTGATCACATCTCGAAAATAAGTTTCTTCCAGGCCTGCACAATAGTTGTCAACTCTGGCTATCAGTTCTTCGTTTGAAGTGAATGTTCGTCCACTGAGACAAATTTTCAGTTTTCGGAAGAGATGGAAGTCTGACGGAACCATATCAGGTGAATTAGTTCGTGTAATTTTGCCATTGCGACAGCACATGTGTGCGGGCACGCATTGTCTTGATGTTAGATGATTTCCTTCCTTCCTAAAACTGTTCTTTTTTGGCGTAGCTGTTGTTGCAAATTGACTAGGAGGTTAGTATAGATTCTACAGTAATTGTTTGCCCAGTGGGGAGGTTATCTACAAACAGAATCTCCTTCGCATCCCAGAACACGGATGCCATAACCTTTCTTGCCGAAGGAATTGTCTTTGCTTTCTTTGGTGGCAGAGAATCAGCATGTTTCCACTGCTTTGACGGATATTTTGCCTGTAGTCGTAGAACGGCGCAAAAAATCTTGTTCGTTTCTTCTAAAACGGGCAAAACATTGTTCCAACTTGTCCATTCTAGTGCGTTTTTGACTCAGCGTCAAGAGCCGCCGCATCCATCTTGCAGATATTTTTTTCATATCTAATTCTTCAGTTAAAATGTGATGTACCCTTTCAGATGACATCTGGCAAGCGTGAGCAATTTCACGCACTTTCAATAGGCGGTCCTCCGTGACCATTTTGTGCACTTTTCTACATCTACATCTACATCTACATGGATAGTCTGCAAATCACATTTAAGTGCCTCGCAGAGGGTTCATCGAACCTTCTTCACAATTCTCTATTATTCCAATCTCGTATAGCGTGCGGAAAGAATGAACACCTATATCTTTCCGTGCAAGCTCTGATTTCCCTTATTTTATCGTGGTGATCGTTTCGACCTATGTATGTCGGTGTCAACAAAATATTTTCACATTCGGAGGAGAAAGTTGGTGATGGGAATTTCGCGAGGAGATTCTGTCGTAATGAAAAACGCCTTTCTTTTAATGATTTCCAGACCAAATGCTGTATTATTTCTGTGACACTCACTCCCATATTTCTCGATAATACAAAACGTGCTGCCTTTCTTTGAACTTTTTCGATGTACTCCGTCAGTCCCACCTGGTAAGGATCTCACACCGCGCAGCAGTATTGTAAAAGACGGCGGCCAAGCGTAGTGTAGGCAGTCTTCTTAGTAGGTCTGTTACATTTTCTAAGTGTTCTGCCAATAAAACGCAGCCTTTGGTTAGCCTTCCCCGCAACACTTTCTATGTGTTCTTTCCAATTTAAGTTGTTCGTAATTGTAATAGCTAGGTATTTGGTTGACTTTACGGCTTTAACATTAGACTGATTTATCGAGCAACCGAAGTTTAACGAGTTCCTTTTAGCACTCATGTGGATGACCTCACATTTTTCGTGATTTAGGGTTAACTGCCACTTTTCACACCATTCAGATATTTTTTTCTAAATCGTTTTCCATTTTGTTTTGATCTTCTGATGACTTAATTAGTCGATAAACGACAGTGTCATCTGAAAAACAACCGAAGACAGCTGCTCAGATTGTCTCCCAAATTGTTCACATAGTTAAGGAACAGCAAAGGGCCTATAACAAAAATGTTCAAATGCGTGTGAAATATTATGGGACTTAACTGCTAAGGTCATCAGTGCCTAAGCTTACACACTACTTAACCTAAATTATCCTAAGGACAAACACACACACAGCCATGCCCTAGGAAGGACTCGAACCTCCGCCGGGACCAGCCGCACAGTCCATGACTGCAGCGCCCCCAGACCGCTATGCTAATCCCGCGCGGCGGACCTCTAACACTACCTTGGGGAATGCCTGGTATCACTTACTGTTTTACTCGATGACTTTCCGTCAATTACTACGAACTGTGACCTCTCTGACAGGAAATCGCAAATCCAGTCACATAACTGAGACAATATTCCATAAGCACGCAATTTTATTACGAGCCGCTTGTGTGGTACAGTGTCAAAAGCCTTCTCGAAATCCAGGAATACGGAATCCATCTGAAATCCTTTGTCAATAGCACTCAGTACTTCATGTGAATAAAGAGCTAGTTTGGTACCACAGGAACGATGTTTTCGAAACCCATGTTGACTGTGTGTCATTAGACCGTTTCCTTCTTGGTAATTCATAATGTTCGAACACAATATATGTTCTAAAATCCTGCTGCATATCGACGTTAACGATATGAGCCTGTAATTTAGTGGATTACTCCTACTACCCTTCTTGAATATTGGTGTGACCTTGAAACGGTACAGTAGTTTCTGCTCTATAAGCAGCAGGTTTCGCTGCTCGCTCGCACCGAGAAATACAACCAGAGGCGGCTCCACCGCCAATTTTATTGCACGACGCGGCCGGCTGCGGGTGCAACAGAACCCATGTGGACGGGTGGAAAGAAATGTGTCAGGCTTCATAATACGTATTTATATGTGTCGCGTATTATGCATTTCTTGTACGTGAATTTGAATCTGCACATGAACTTTCCTAATCCTCCTCACACCTTTCCCTAAAGCGTGGCCAAATCTTAGTTGGGAAGTAGTTCTGTAGTATGGTAGTGCCAACCTTACTCCTGGTTAGGGGATAAGAGAGACAGCACAGGCAGGTAAAAGTCAAAGACTTTCCAGTGTCACAAGATTTGGGGTGGAGAGGTTGGTCATGGCCAAGTGGTTCGACCATCCCCTCCACCGGGGCCCAGGAAGAACTCCGGGTGACCGCCATATTCGTGGAGTGTTACAGAAGACGGGTAAGTGAGCAGACGTGCCCTCTGTCTCAATGTTCAAGCATGGAAGAGAGGTATTTGAATATTTGCACCAATTCTTTTATTTCCAGCATCGGATTGTGTAAGGCAATGAATGTTCTTGTTTAATTTCGGAAATTTGACTCCCTGTGTTAATGTTTCTGGTCCCCAGGTTGCCCATTATCCTCCTCACATAGTGGATGTCCTATGTAAAATATTGGGAGACTTTGCCCGTAGAAAGTTTCGTGCAGATTAGTATATAATATACCCGAGCTAAAAGTTGTAAAATTGTAATATCTGTAAACTGGATCATTTGCTGCAATCACTGTAAAATCGAGAGATAGTGATTAAAATAAACAGGTAATCAATTGTCACCAATCTTTAACATACCTTAAAATCACAAAGAAGTCAAGTTAAACGAATTCATTTAAAATAAAAGATATAGAATGCAGGGAGCCACACATCAGCGTGTGAGCCCTCCAGCCCCTTGCCTAGTATCGTACGGAAAGGGCTCGGTCTCTAGGTAGCGCTCTCAAGTTCCCATCCACAGTCATCCGTTGCGCAATTTTCATTCAGGGCTTGACGACATCAACTTTCATCTGGCGTCCCTAGGCTGGGACTGTAGACGTGAATCTTTCAATCTGTGGAACTTTCCAGTCTTTGCGTACGGATCTTTCGTCGAGCGAATGGTTGCATATGATTGTTATGTATGGAGCTAATGCATCAGCATACTCCGAAAAGAACCTAATTGGTGTACAGTCTGGACCAGAAGACTTGCTTTTATTGAGTGAAATGAGTTGCTTCACTACTCCGAGGATATTTACTTCTACGTTACTCATGTTGGCAACTGTTCTCGATTTGAATTCTGGAATATTTACTTCATCTTCTTTTCTGAAGGCATTTCGGAAGGCTGTGTTTAGTAAATCTCCTTTGGCAGCAATGTCTTCGATAGTATCGTCATTGTTATCGCGCAGAGAAGGCACTGATTGTGTCTTGCCGCTAACATGCTTCACATATGACCAGGATCTCTTGGGATTTTCTGCCAGGTTTCGAGACAAAGATTCGTTGTGGAAACTGTTATAGGCGTCTCGCATTGAACTCCGCGCTACGTTTCGAGCTTCTGTAAAGGATCGCCAAACTTGGGGATTTTGCGTCTGTTTAAATTTAGCATTTTTCTTTCGCTGTTTCTGCAACAGTGATCTAACCCTTTTTGTGTACCAAGGAGGTTCAGCTCCGTCGTTTGTTAGTTTATTTGGTATAAATCTCTCATTTGCTGCCGATACTATTTCTTTGAATTTAAGCCACATCTGGTCTACACTTATATTATTAATTTGAAATGAGTGGAGATTGTCTCTCAGGAAGGCGTCAAGTGAATTTTCATCTGCTTTTTTTAATAGGTATATTTTTCGCTTATTTTTCTAGGATTTGGGGTTTATAATATTCAATCTCCCTACGACAAACCTGTGTTCACTAATCCCTATATCGGTTTTGATGCTGATTATTAACTCAGGATTATTTGTTGCTAAGAGGTCAAGTGTGTTTTCACAACCGTTTACTATTCGTGTGGGCTGATGAACTAACTGCTCGAAATAATTACCAGAGAATGCGTTTAGCACAATTTCGGATGATATTTTATGCATATCTACGGAATTAAACATGTATTTTCGCCAACATATCGAGGGGAAATTAAAGTCACCACCAACTATTATCGCATGAGTCGGGTACGTGTTTGAAATCAAACTCAAGTTTTCTTCGAACCTTTCTGCAACTGTATCATCTGAAGTGGGAGGTCGGTAAAAGGATCCAATTATTATTTTATTCCGGTTGCCAACAATGACCTCTGCCCATACTAACTCACAGCAAGTATCAACTTCAATTTCGCGACAAGTTGAACTACTTCTGACAGCAAAAAACACGCCTCCGCCTCCGCCTTTTGCAATGATTTCTGGAGTAGTGACACAATTTGGCCGACCACTGCACGGATCATCATCTAAGCTCTCCCGACCAAATTCAAATTCAGTTGTCCACTCGGCAACAGTTGAATATGAAGCAGCAGAGACCCTCAGTGTATTCTGGAAATCGGCACGAATATCCTTTGCTTTCACACCTTTCTTTAATCACTGCTCGAATCTCCATTTTTTCCATCTTTGCAAATCATTGCGCCGGAACAACAACAGCTCTCCTCTGAGAGCGCTGATGTGGCACGTGTTTACAGGCGACAGTCCAGTCTTAAGAACTCTTAACGCGTCGCAGCCCTGTCAGCAACTGTGATACAATAATATGTCAAAAATCCGCCTCAGTTGCGAAATGTTGCTGGTCTTTACCCAGGTTTGAGCTAGAGCAATCTAGCCTTCTTCAGAAGCATAAAATAAACTAACACATGCCAGAATAAGGCACGGTCAAACATAAAAAGCTACAGTAGCGTGGTGCCGTGTCATGCTACGCCACTTACCTGAGGAACTGCCCTGTGCCCCACTTCGTGGAGAGCGGTCGGTTAGCCGCGGACGCTACGGCGCAACTGACTGCGGCACGTGGATATGTACCGGGACGGCGGACCACGCGCATGCGCGCACAGAAAATCAGAGGTGCCTGCCATTGGCTGTCTTTTATGTTACATACTGGGAAATTACCTATAATGTTAAACCGTAGATTTGCGAGAGAACAAGGCACTAATTAGACAGAATCCCGATGAGCGTTAACTGTAACCCGACACTTTACTTAGACGTTAAGTTCAGCTTGTTACATTAAAAATCACATATGATCACCGCTATGTTCTATGGTTCCGCACGATCTCATGCGGGCGATGAACAAGGTTATATGTCCGTAACGCGAGAACTTCTCAGGGTTAGGACAAGGTGGAAATGAAATAATTTCCATTATACAGAGAGCAATACGTCAAATTGTTAACGTGAAATTTGACTAACGTTGTTATGTTATGGCGCTACATTACTACGCATTTGTAACTAACTGGGTGTGTAAAGTTTAGGGCTTCATTTATAACTTTATGCACAGATAGTCAACGTAGTGTTTAGGAAACCTGTAGTAACTTACCAAAAAATACACCAACTGTAAATATGTATATACGACCGCTGACTATATGTAGTCACAAGGATGACGTGGAACAAAACTCTTAAGGGAAAAGGTTAATTATTAGTTAGTAGTGGGTTCAAGACCCCTATGCATTTACATAGGTTATGCTACCGTAATTGTCGAAATATGCACACTAGTGGGTCAGATATTACCTACTTAGGATATTGCCTGTAAGGTTATTAACTATTTAGGATGACGATTATTGTGAGCGTGGTGAAATTCTGACATAGACTACCAAGAAATAAGCACCTAATATTTAAAGTAGGGTGTGTCAGGGCGAACAACGCCACTGCTTATATACTATTGACCGACATAGGTCAAGCATTTACAAAATATAGTCTGCAACCTAACCTTTGATATCTCAAAGGTTACATTGTATACAGCGTGACCACGCGGAAAACGCTATAGTTTTCATTAAAAAAGATTTGCTCTTTAGAGCAACAAGGTATAAGTTATCTGCCTATGGAAGAATAATTTAAACCATATTGCATAAATATTAAACTTAACTTAAATTGGCGTCAAGATCTCATCAAATATCATTGGCCAGCTTGAATTAAAGGTGGGCATAAGGTGTAATGCCTGTGGGTAGAAAGAAAAGGCAATGTGCGCCAGCCTCGTTAGTAGGTTTCACAACCATATTGTCAGTTCGTTCGAACTAGAACTATATTTACCGTAAGGAATATTAATTAAACCGTAATACTGAACTTTACCAAATACCTGATACTTCGACGCTTAAGACTAAGAAATTCAACACGACATCAACAGCCCAATGAATATCGCGTGAACAACTCGTTGCGCTAGCACTGACCTCTCGTGGTGACTCCGAGAACTTTTCAAACCACCCTCGTGGTGTCAGACTCTCGTTGCAAGAACGAAAGAACAGAAAATACTCTCGATAAGAAATGCCAGTTTGGGAATCAAAGATTAGCACGCCTCGAGCGTGAACATAAAATCAAAGTACAGTGCTCTCTTGCACAACGTGAAATAAGAATGGAAACCCTCAAAATAAATAAAGAAATTAAAAGAATATCAGACTTTTAAACTGACACATTGTAAATATCTTCCACTTTTCGCGTAATAGTTCTCTCTCGCGAATTGTTAAATTGTTGCTCTTTGGTTTATTTATTCTCTTTGTAACAACACATTTACGGAAAGAGTTACGCGAAATACTTTTATCAATGCTGTGCTTTGCTTTTCATTATCATCATTACCTTTTAGCGGAATAAAATGTATATATTGAAGTTTGATTGTTCTGGATCTGGCCTACAATTTAATGAACGATTTTTCGTAACTGCAACTCCTGCTAGAAATCAATATATCTTCCCTACTTCATAATGAGTAAAAGTTGAAATTACTTTGTTATGAACACTGATGTTACAGTTCGTATGATCGTTCAAAAACACAAGTTCGCAGTGGATTTTATTTCTCGTTAAAATGCTATTTCACACCACGACTAGCCCAAGAACATGAGACTCTCAATAAAAAATACGTTGTCACTATAAAGTTTGCCAGATCAGAACGGAGCACAGCAAGATTCCTATCAGATTCTGAAGGTACATTAAATTATTTGCACTGTAAATTATATCCTATCAGCAGCCCGCGTCAATCTGCAACACATCATAAAATCCGCTGATCTTCACTGCTAGTCTGGGAGCTAAAAGAAATAATATTATTTTACTATTATTTTACCGCTTCCTTGCGGTATGCTCGACTATATCGTAAGTCGTTTAAATACGCCGCGGCAGCGGCTTTTCGTTCTCCACGCAGCTCAGCACCACAGATGATATTTATATAACTGAAAAATGTTTCAACAGGATGGGATAATATGCAAGCAAGCTTAACAATAAATGATACAAGTTTTCATTTAAACAACTCTATTAAAACCTTTAAATATCTCAGTGATTACAGACCTTTGTGAATTCAGACATAATGGCGTCAAATGCTTAGTTTCGACAAAAGAGTGCTACATTCGCGTTCTCTACGACAACAACAGGAGATCTTACTCGCGCAACTTCCAAACTAAGAAGACAAAGACATTAATCTACATCACGTATTATATACTAGTTCATTTCTTTTATCTCTGTTTAACATTTATCTTCTGTGTCGGTTTTATTACTCGCCGACGCAGACGTTTTCAAAAATAAATAATAAAAAAAATACATAATTTTATACAATGACACAATATGATACATCTAATTCTCTAATTACTACATAATATATTGTTTTTGTTTCTCTAGACGTTACAATGCCCCCTGGCAGCAATTGACTAACGTTGGAAATGTTCGGCAATATGCTGCCACTAACGTCTGTTTGGTTATTGTCTGTTACCTTGGTTGGAACATTCACCATACACTTCTTAGTTCTTTTACACTGTAGGTTTAATTACACTTTTTATACTGTTCTTACACTTTGCGAGGTGACCGTCAACCTAGTCCCAGGGTCATTACATTTATTTGGCTCCCCCATTCGGGCTACGTGCGATCAGAAAACCTGGGAAAACTGCGCCGGAGCCATGGTCATCTCGCCTGGTTTGTTTTAATACCCAGTTTGATCACAAAAAGTTCAGATTCTTTCAATGTTCACATATAACAAAGGCTATTTGTGAGATCATGTTAAACTTTTAGTCTCTTTGTTACCCATATAATTTTTGTGTTTTGGATTGTAATGAAAGTCACTTATTACACATTTTTACAGTAGTATCCTGAATCGTCCTTGCATTTGCTCGCGACAATTAGTTTAAAATGTCTAGCATTCATGCGAGTATACTTCATTAACATGACGAAAACATATTATATCTATATATCACTGAACCAATGAATACTTTGAGTCCGTATTGAATAACTCAAAAAAAACTGTTTGTCACGTCATTTAGTGTCCACTAAACCCTATTCATGTTAGTGCATTAAACACATATTTGATAGTTCATTTGAATGACAACAATGTTGTACGGAGCTGGCGGCGCGAAGCAATTGTTGAGTAGCGTCGTCTGGAACGCCGCGTGCCGACGGCCGCTGGGTTCGACGACCGGCTCTCAGTAACAGCGACGTCGTGCTGACGTGGCGCCCAAGCAGTCACGAACCGCGTTGAACCATTCGCCGATGTCGGCGAGTGGCAGTGGTTTACCGTGACCGGCTGGCTGGCGACACGGCACTCGTCTCGGCTTCTCCGCATGGCTCCCCGTCGTAGCGCATGAAACAAACATTCCACAACGGTGTACTATCTTTAAGAACACAGATTACTAGCTGTGGAAGAAGATGCAACTTGTTAAAAGCGTTTATTGTTCAGTAAGCCGTCGCTTCACTGGTATGCACAGGATGGTTTGGCGTGATAACAGGTTTCTTGTGGCATTGTGACACTGGTATTCAAGGTTCGTCACACGCACATTGTACTACACATTTTCACTCACTCCACGGTTGGTACACTGCCAGAGCGTCTTTCAACACGTGAAAATGTTTCGTAACACACATACTAAATGTCCCCGTCGAGCGATATTCGTTTAAATCGACTCCGAACGGATCAATAACTACTGTTTTTATACACTGTCTATTGTTCGTTGAGCACTGCACTAGGACAGTCTGCCACTCAACACTAGACTTATCGACGTATATATTGGTGCAGATACAACAGTCATTTTCTGTCCCTGCTACACACAATATTGCGCCCTTTCCTCCATTATTTATATGCACAGTTTATTTTTTTAGTACCTTTTAACTGCTCTTCGCATACTCACTCTCATCTACATGGCGTCTATTTGTTTTTACCTTATCACAACACACATTTCATATTGTTACTAGGCGTATATAGCCCTTTTGCAAAATTTTTTAATTTTCTTATCAGTGTAGCTTGCCTGGTTATCACCCATTTATCAAACAGATTTTACCATGTGCATGACAGCTTGACTTGGGCATATTGCTCAATAAATACTTCATTTAGCACTAGCATTATTTTTAATGATTTTTCCTATATGACTACAGTGTAGGTTCCACATTGGTTGACTTAATTCGCGTACCGCGTAATGAATATTCAAGGGCGTGTACCAAGTACACAGGCTTCAATTGAAGCATTGTTATATACAAAGCGGAGTTTCCACGGAACCGGCTTGTTTTTTGATTAGCTTATGCTCCAGTGTCGTTCTCAAATCACTACTGGCAGCAAACATCACATAATTGTTGCATATTACAAAGTCCATGTTTGGCTAGTCAAGACTCTCTCTCTCAGGGTTCCTTATTCTAATACAATTACAACAGTTACCTTACTATATTAGATTGCATCAATAATTGCACTTACATACTACACAAAAAAAAATGGTTCAAGAAATTAATCCTTTGTATAATGATTCAAGAAATTAATCCTCACTTTATCAACAAGAATATTGTTCGTTGCTTAATGAGCATATAATATTTTAAATGGCTCTAATTGTCTGTAAGCAAAATCTTTCCTGTGTAAGCTATTGCCTACTTTCTGAATCCATTTCCTCCAAGTTTCATTACACACAAATTTCTTTCTTAATACTAACATACTTATATTCTAAAACACAATTAAAATCTTCTTACAACTATTACTCTTTATATGTGATATGTCACTGAATAAATAACTTCACATCTTTACGTGGATACAATCCTTTGATCTTCCCCGTATGGGGATCATCTAAATTCTCAGGACGAGTCCGAACAGGTATGATAATTTTGTTAATGTCCCTCGTATCTAACACTAGCCTGATTTTTCCATTGGCTTTCGCCACTGCTACAAGAGGACTACTATATGGAGAGAATGAGGGCTCAATGATATCCCACTCTAACATCTTCCGAATCTCTTTAGCTACCAATTCCCTCCTCGACCAAGGGATGGAGTAAGTTGCGCGACAGTATGTTTTATGGGGCATCACCTCTATGTGATAGTGGTACCCTTTGACTATTCCTGGTCGGTCGGTAAATACCATAGTGTATTCCGATAGCAGCTGCGTCAACTGTTGCTTTTGTGTATCGCTTAACCCTTCAGATTCCTGCACTTTGGTTTTAAATGCCTGAACATTTATTTCAAAATTTCGATCCTCTAAATTCGGATAATAGAGGTCTGCTGCATGCGAAAAATCATCAAGGTGTAGTACCCAAGGGTTCCTACCCTTGATATTGATTCGATTACAACACGGCACAAGTACCTCCTTCGATTTCATCATAGATAACTCAATCCTTCTACCCCTATTAACTATGCTTAATTTCCCCAAGGAGAGGTCGATCAATGCGTCCCTCTCGCGGAGAAAATCTACTCCCAGAATGCAGGCCACCTTCAATCCTTTAACAACGAGGAAAGAGCTCACTATGGCTTCGCCCTCCTTACAAATCTCCACCTGCACCTGGTACTTTACTGATTGGCTCTGTGCACTAATGGCTCCAGACACCTTACAATTATTAACCGGGAAAGTCGGAATGCTATGTCCTTTTCCCAGTGCCTTAAATAACTCCATACTCATTACACTTACTGAGGCACCTGTGTCGATGATTATATTCACTGCAACATCATTGATTTTCGCTTCGATAATAGCTTGCACATTTTCGTTATTATCTTTCTTACATTCGTGCGGTTCGTTCAGTAGATCTTTATCCATACTGACACCATCGTTGTATCGCAGCATACGTATCCCCGGTATATTATTATCACTCGTGTTGCTCTCACTCCATCCCTCGGCCATCGATGGAGAGCATATCGAGGCCGATTCTAGTTTGTTGGATTAGTTACTTGTGAAGGACTTGGACGGCTATTGTCCGCGACCTCCACTATATGTACACTCTGATTTGTCGGCCGCCACGGCTGCGCAATAGGCGCGTTTTGCGGTGGTGGTCTATTGTTGTCATACCGGTCATTACCCTGTCGCTCTGGGCTTCTTCGCTGATTTTGCTGCCAATTTCGATTACTATCACTATAATTGCTCTGCCACTGACCTCGCGCATTTTTCCAGCGGTTGGTCCCTGACATTCCGGATTCGTACCGGTCGTCAAATCGACGCTTTTTGTTATAAGTTGTTTGTCCATACCCGTTCTGGCCTCTACCATTACTACCATTTTGCGAATGTTCTTGCCGCTTGTTACCACCCCCACTATTTCCATGGTTGTGGTTTTGTGCACTACTATTTCTGTCATGTTTACATCCTGACCCATTATTCCGCGAGTGATCACACGCTGATTTTGCGTCTTCCTGTATCAAGTCTATAGAATCTAGAACAGACAGGAAGTTTTCCATATCGCTTTCTGGTACGTGTATTAATTTCTCTTTGATATGAATGGGTAAATGTGATTTTAGTAGTCTTATTATGTCTCTTGGTGATATAGGTTCGTCCCAGTAGCGTGTTTTGTTTATATATTTTTCAAAATACCGTCTCAAATTCCCCAGACGAGGTGAGTACGGTTCGGGATTATATACTTCTTTTCTTAGCCGCTCTTGTATACAAGGCGACCAATATTTCGATAGAAATGCCCTTTCGAACTGTTCATATGTCATGCAGCTGTCTGCTACTTCTGTAGCCCACAACGCTGCGTCACCTTGAATGTACGACATTACGTATTGAATTTTCTGTGTTTCGTTCCACACACTGGGCAAGATATTTTTAAAGCTTTTTATGAATACTACTGGGTGTACTGATTTCCGTTCAGTAGTAAACGTTTGAAATTGTCTATTTTTGATTAAACTTTCTTCCACTAATATTTTTGAACTACATGGTTGTGCCCCTGGGACATATGCTGTGTGCTCCGAACCGAAGCTACAGCTCTTCGCATTATCGACTACAGATTCCCCATTGTTGTATCGCGTATAAGTTTGTGCGTTGCCAAAACCGTGGGCTGTTGGCGACAGAGGTTCCTGTTCCAAATGCTTTCTGCTTTGTACTAAACCCTTCTCCAGGTCGGATATCCGTTTGTTCATATTCACTTGCCACTGCGGAATATCCTCCCTGAGTATTTGTTTGATGGTTTGCACGTCGTTCTGTACCTGACTATTTACTGCGGTACTGAACGTTTCGGGATCTCTATTTGCTATGGCTGCTTGTACTTTGGAATTAATGTTCTTGTCAATCTCACACTCCTTCACTTCTAGCCATGAGTTGAATTCTGTTTCAATTTTCGTTGCTTGTTCGTTCCACTTCTGCTCTACAAGCTGCGTGGAATCTATTTCTAGCTTTTCTACTCGATTGGCTAATACACCTATTTCGTCTACCCTGTTAGTGTTTGCTACTTGCAGGTTGTTGACCTGTTCAGTCAGCTCCTGCACGGCCTTAGGTATCAACTCATAATTCTGTTTCATATCTGCAATCTCTTTTTTCATGTTTTCTAACGATTGCACAAGTTGCTGGTCCCGCTCAGCTAGCCTACGATCTCGCTCAGCTTGCTGGCGGTCTCGCTCGACTTGCTGTTCAATAAAGGTTTCAATTTTTTCGTCCTTTTCAGCTTGTTGTTGCGCAAACTTTGCCTGGTAATCCAGCACGCGCTCTAATATAGCCTGAAGTGAATACCCACCAGGCAGATTACCACTCTCTGGTTCCTGCTTTTCTGGTGGTGGTACAACTTCTTTCTCTACATCCCCTTGAGGACTAGTGGGCGGTGGCACCACTTCCTGTGCCCCTGCCCCCACATTCTCACAGGTTATATCCTCAAAGAGAGTATTAGTACTACTTGAGGTACCCGGTTCCACATTTCCTGCACTAACTAATTGTTGTTCCTCAGTATCCATATTGCTCGGACGTTGACTACGCAACTTAACCATATTCCTAAATTGCTTACTAAAACACAAAGTCTGACAGTTTTGCCCCTTGCACACAAAATACGTTAATTTATCTACACTAACTGCACACTAAAAATTTACTATCTACCATCAACTTTGTCCTGTCACAAACACTAACATCAAACTACGTACAATATGCACACCACTAGCAAAATGAGATCACTTCACTGGAGCTCGACTTCTACAAACAGGACAACTACACTGTAGTCTTACCTTTAGTTTATCTTATCTCGGGGTTCGGCTGCCCCCGGATTACGTAGTCGTTGCAGCTTCTCAGTACTATCCGGATCGTCTTCTCAGACTCGTTTGCAGTAGTACGTTTTGTCATGAAAGAGTGTTTACACATTCATTAATACATAGCATTGATCATGATATACATACGTACATTCATCACTAAATACATATATATCTATACATACATAACAATCAACACTGAAAGAAAAATACATAAAATTTTATATTTGTGGCCACTGCAAATTCGGGCCCCGCGTTTTTGGGCGACAGTTTCGCGTAATAGTTCTCTCTCGCGAATTGTTAAATTGTTGCTCTTTGGTTTATTTATTCTCTTTGTAACAACACATTTACGGAAAGAGTTACGCGAAATACTTTTATCAATGCTGTGCTTTGCTTTTCATTATCATCATTACCTTTTAGCGGAATAAAATGTATATATTGAAGTTTGATTGTTCTGGATCTGGCCTACAATTTAATGAACGATTTTTCGTAACTGCAACTCCTGCTAGAAATCAATATATCTTCCCTACTTCATAATGAGTAAAAGTTGAAATTACTTTGTTATGAACACTGATGTTACAGTTCGTATGATCGTTCAAAAACACAAGTTCGCAGTGGATTTTATTTCTCGTTAAAATGCTATTTCACACCACGACTAGCCCAAGAACATGAGACTCTCAATAAAAAATACGTTGTCACTATAAAGTTTGCCAGATCAGAACGGAGCACAGCAAGATTCCTATCAGATTCTGAAGGTACATTAAATTATTTGCACTGTAAATTATATCCTATCAGCAGCCCGCGTCAATCTGCAACACATCATAAAATCCGCTGATCTTCACTGCTAGTCTGGGAGCTAAAAGAAATAATATTATTTTACTATTATTTTACCGCTTCCTTGCGGTATGCTCGACTATATCGTAAGTCGTTTAAATACGCCGCGGCAGCGGCTTTTCGTTCTCCACGCAGCTCAGCACCACAGATGATATTTATATAACTGAAAAATGTTTCAACAGGATGGGATAATATGCAAGCAAGCTTAACAATAAATGATACAAGTTTTCATTTAAACAACTCTATTAAAACCTTTAAATATCTCAGTGATTACAGACCTTTGTGAATTCAGACATAATGGCGTCAAATGCTTAGTTTCGACAAAAGAGTGCTACATTCGCGTTCTCTACGACAACAACAGGAGATCTTACTCGCGCAACTTCCAAACTAAGAAGACAAAGACATTAATCTACATCACGTATTATATACTAGTTCATTTCTTTTATCTCTGTTTAACATTTATCTTCTGTGTCGGTTTTATTACTCGCCGACGCAGACGTTTTCAAAAATAAATAATAAAAAAAATACATAATTTTATACAATGACACAATATGATACATCTAATTCTCTAATTACTACATAATATATTGTTTTTGTTTCTCTAGACGTTACACACTCTTCTAATTTCCGATACATACCTTGTCAATAAATTTCGCACGCAATGCATTGTGACTGCTGTTACCTTCATTTCCTTGGGGTATGTAGTCTGTTCTAATTTCTTTGTAGACAGATTGTCATCCTGATATTATATGTGGGGTGTTGTATATATCTTAATACAATGTAATCAATTTTCTGAGACCAATTGGTTGTGTAAAAGGTAGTTTTTAATATGATTCGTGGTGTTCATCTCCTGATGCGAAATTAAATAACCACGAGAAAGGGAAGTAACTTGATCTAAAAGAAAGGAAAAGAAAATCTCCCTTTCAAACAGAGACTTTTGACATTTATTCAATTAATTCAAAAACTTTTTAGATGAATATATTGTTAATAAACGCCGCTCTCACGTCATTATTACCTCTGTTGTCTTCTTGTTCTGCAGATGCTGGAATTTCTGAGTACACCCTTCTTCCTTCTGCTTGTCATCATTTCAGTAGTCGCTCTGAGGCATTGGCAGCCATACTGTGGAAGACAAATGTTGCAACTATTATAACTACTGCACGATTTACTTTCATCCTGAGTCCTAAACTTAAACAGGGAAATCGCCTTTTCGCCAATCCAAACATTCTTTCAACTACTGACCTGGTCTTCACGTGGGCACGATTACGGATTCGCCGTTTCTTCGCGAAGTACAGGCGTTAGCGAATACCTCCTTCAGTGACAGTCACTGTCTCCCAGATGTATGCCTTCCTGAATTTCTCTTGTTCCTAACTGAACATGTACATGTGAGTTTCCGTAAATGTTGCTGTCATGGGCAGGTCCTGGTCATCTAGCCACGATATTTAAATATCGCCGCTGAGCGTCTGACATCGCTACATAAAATCACCCGTGACGATTCGTAAATATCTCAGCACTGTCGCCAAAACTTTTTTGCAAATTTTTGGTAAGGTCCTATGGGACCAAACTGCTGAGGTCATCGGTCCCTAGGCTTACACACTACTTAACCTAAGCTAACTTACGCTAAGGACATCACTCACACCCATGCTCGAGGGAGGATTCGAACCTCCGACGAGGGGGAGCCGCGTGAACCGTGGCAAGGCGCCTGAGACCACTCGGCGATCCCGTGCGACCACTGTCACCATCAAGCGATTGATGGGGATGTGAGTGCAGTCAAGAGCACCTGAAACGCCAGGAAAATGCTGTATTTGGCAAAAATATCCTTCTACATTTACATATATACTCTGCAAACCACCGTGAGGTGCATGGCAGAGGTTACGTCCCATTCTACCAGTTGTTAGGGTTTCTTCCCGCTCCATTCACGTATGGAACGCAGGAGTAATGATTGTTTGAATGCCTGTGGGCGTGCTGTAATTATTCTAATCTTATCCACACGACACCCATATGAACAATACGTAGGGGGTTGTAGTATATTCCTAGAGCAATCATTTAAAGCCGGCTCTTGAAACTTCGTTGGCCGGCCGAAGTGGCCGTGCGGTTAAAGGCGCTGCAGTCTGGAACCGCAAGACCGCTACGGTCGCAGGTTCGAATCCTGCCTCGGGCATGGATGTTTGTGATGTCCTTAGGTTAGTTAGGTTTACCTAGTTGTAAGTTCTAGGGGACTAATGATCTCAGCAGTTGAGTCCCATAGTGCTCAGAGCCATTTGAACCATTTTTTTTTTAATCTTCGTTGATACACTTTCTCAGGATAGTCATCAAAAGCCTTGCAATTCAGGACCTTCAGTACCCCTGTTACACTCTCCTACGGATTAAACAAACCTGTGACCATTCATGCTGCCCTTCTCAGTACGGTTCACACACACAAACTTGAACAGTATTATAGAACTGGTCACACAAGTGATTTGTAAGCGATCTCCTTTGTAGACTGACTGCACTTCCCCAGTATTCTACCAGTAAACCGAAGTCTACCATCTGCTTTACCCATGACTGAACCTATCTGAGCACTCGATTTCATATCTGTACGAAATGTTACACCCAGGTTTTTATATGAGTAGGCCGACTTCAACAGTTACTCATTGTATTAGAGTAATAGGACAGTACGGTTCTTCATTTTGTGGTCTGAAATTTTGCATTTCTGAACATTTAGAGCAATTTTCCAATCCTTGCACCATGGTGAAATCTTATCAGTGTAGCTTATTTGAGATAATACCTCATTATAGATAACTGCATTATCAGCACAAAGCCTGATTTTGCTATTAACACTGTCTGTAAGGTCATTAATATACAATATCACCACCAAGGGTTCCAACAAACTTCCCTGTGGCGCACTTGAAGTTACTTCCACATCTGACAATAACTCTGCATCGAAGATAACATGGTGAGTCTTCCCTACTAAATTTCACTTCTTACCCCATACGAATGTACTTTTGACAATAAGTGTAAGTGTGGTACTGAGTCAAATGCTTTTCGGAAATCAACAGATACTGCATTTTCCTGCTTGCCTTGATCCAAAGCTTTCAATATGTCATGTGAGAAAAATGTGAGTCAGGTTTCACATGATCGATGTTTTCTAAATACATGCTTGTTGGCTTTGAGAAGGCCATTCTGTTCAAGATACCACATTAAGTTTGATATCAGAATATGTTCTACGAGTCTACAACAAATCGATGTTGGGTGTTCGTATCGCCATTTTTTACCCATAAGCAGTTTGATTAATACCTTGTGGACAACTCCGCCTGTCGACAGCTTAGGGTCTTCATTTAATTATCATTTCAATCTGAATGAGCTGCATGGTCACCGATGGTATCTGTTCTTTCGGACAGCTTAGGGTCTTGATTTAATTATCATTTCCGCTGTGCAAGCTGTTGCTACATTTAATTTAAACAGGTAACCAACTACCATTTGAAAGGTTCCTGTGGCGTGAAATCTTAAAGGTAACAACAACATGCGCATTGCAGTCAATGGCTGGTTTCTTTTGGTTGGTTTCATCAGATAGTCTCTGAAACTTAGTTGCGACTGCTTTGCAGTGTTTTTGTCCAAGCGAAACGTCAGCATAAACGATTTGTTACTTACCTCCAACAGTGGATTCGTCCTCTCGTGGAACATGTGGGGAGCTAACTGGGTCTTGTCGTCGTCGTCGTTTTCAGTGGACACATCCGAATGCTGAGATATAAAATGAACGAAATGAAACGATGGAATTCAAATCGTGTAGGGTTGTTGCAGACAGAATTTTGCCCAACATTGTTTCAGAAAGCTTGGAAAATTGAGAGTATAGTATGGTTTCAATAGTATGGAATGGAATGACTTGGTAGTGTTGATGTATTTATTGTTACGACCAGTACGGCAGAGAAACTAGCAACAAATGAAGAAAAAGATTCCGAAAAAGCCTGCTAAGTGGTACCGCTATGTTGATGACACATTTGTAGTGTGGACTCATGGTGCAGAAGAGTTGGATGTCTTCTTGGAGCATCTGAACAGTATTAACCTGAAGATACAGTTTACGATGGAGAAAGAGAGCAACGGTCAACTCAATGTCCTGGATGGGTCGGTAATTAAACGGGTGGATGGGATGCTGAACCACAAGGTATATAGAAACAACACTCACACGGATCGATACCTCCACAAGGAATCTAACCATCATCCAAGGCAAAAAAGAGGTGTCATGAAAACCTTAGTGGACAGAGCCAACAAAATCTGCGAGCCAGCTTACTTACAAAATGAACTAAATCATTTACGGTCAGCCTTCATGAAAAATGGATATACCAGCAAGGAAATTGATCGAGCCCTCCATCAAAGAAGAAAAGAAGCCAGAAGTCCAGAGCAACAACGGTGACCTACTGGAAAAGTTTTACTACCGTTCATTAATAAAGTCACGGACCGTATCGGGAAAGTTCTGGCAAAGTATGGGATCGAAACAATCTTCAGGCCCACCAAGAAGATTAAGGAATTGATTGGCGACTCCATGTTGTCTTGTGCACTACGACCAGATAACAGGTATACTTGAAAAAAGAGACAGCATTGGTCATATATTTTTTACCATCTTCAGTGCTATATTTTATAACTTAAATTAGGATGCACTGTTGTCACCAAGCTTACGGCAATCACATAGTTGAGTCTATGTGATTGCCGTAAGCTTAGTGACAACAGTGCATCCTAATTTAAGTTATACAATATAGCACTGAAGATGGTCACTCAGTGACAGAAAATCGATTTTGCGATAGTAAAAAATATACGACCAATGCTGTCTCTTTTTTCAAGATTAAGGAATATTTAAGAACTGCAAAAGACGCCCGACACCCCGTAGCAACACCTGGGGTATACAAAATCCCAGCCCGCATCTCGTGGTCGTGCGGTAGCGTTCTCGCTTCCCACGCCCGGGTTCCCGGGTTCGATTCCCGGTGGGGTCAGGGATTTTCTCTGCCTCGTGATGGCTGGGTGTTGTGTGCTGTCCTTAGGTTAGTTAGGTTTAAGTAGTTCTAAGTTCTAGGGGACTTATGACCACAGCAGTTGAGTCCCATAGTGCTCAGAGCCATTTGAACCATTACAAAATCCCATGCATTTGTGGACAGATATATACTGGAACAACGAAAAGAAGTGTAAACACCTGCTTAGCCGAACATAAAAGAAACTGTCGCTGAGGACACATCGAGAAATCGGCCGTAGCTGAGCATGTTTTTCGAAATCGGAATCACGAAATTAAATTTAATGAGACAAGGGTTCTCGCACGAACATCCCATAATCATGCGCGCATGTTTAGAGAAGCAATAGAGATTCACAAACACCATAACAATTTAAATAGAAAAGAGGAAGTTTTAAAGTTAGACAAAATATGGATGTCGACGTTACGCCAGCAGAATGACAATCGATTACTTTTAATCGAGAATGATGACGCCTTCCAAAGATAGGCATATCGTCGTCATCAAGTGACGAATAGTGGTGCCCTCTATGCGCTCTGTAAACGCGAGACTACCTGGAGCCTCAGTGGCAGTAGCCGGACGACCTCAGAAGATGCCTCCCGCAGCTGGAGACGAAACGTCAGGTAGAAATTTTATACGTCGACCACGGCCTCTCAGCCCGGAAGTTTTAACTGAAGAAGATTCCGAGAATTGACGTGAGATATTTTGCAGTGCAGTGCATGACGCAACCTCTGATCCAGCGACAAAGCTGAGATATTGGACGTCGTTATTGGCATATCGCTAAATACTTTCTTACGTTCTATTCATCAACACATGTAGTATTGCCATAGCAGTATTCGGTGGTAAAAAATTTGTTACGAACTCCGTAGTTGCTGCCAATCGCGCCAAGAGAGTCCATACGTAAGAGATGGTGAATCGTTATTGGTTGCTGTCAGAATTCCCATACTTAACAGCAGAGTAAGAATGGAAAATTCGAAATACTTGCAGTGAACACATAAGTGCTTATGAAATGTCTTTGAACTAATCAGCTAAATTGCCAGTCATCTCCCAACAACTATTATGAGATTAATCATTACATACAAACGGTCCCCGGTAATTTCTTTAACTAACCTTCCAGGTCGAGGAGGAAAGTATTTCGCGGATCAGCGAGGTGGGAATGGCGTAGTCATGTATTTACTTACCAGTTTTGGTGTTAATAATAGTTTTTCATTATTTCTATTCCTTTTTGTTAAAAGCAAAAGGGATGTTTAGCAATGCCACTACACTATAAACTGGCAGCTACAGTGGGAGGTGACAGGGTGGAGAAGAGTTTGTAACTCTTTAATTCTGGCGAATTTTGCATGAAAACCAGAAATGCACTCGACCCCTCCCTACCTACCACTTAATTAATTATGTGCACAACGGTAACGAAGGGAGCTGATGGTGGACCCTGCTAGTTGGTAAAATGAGTGCATGCTCACAATAAAAATAGTAATCTACTGATTAAAGAAAGGAATTTTATCATAATAAATGACAGGATATGGGATTCTACATTTATCTGCGAAACGCTGTGCTGATTAAACATTACAGTGAGATTTATTATAAATCGGAACACAAAGGTACTTGACTGTCGATACAAACAGTAGGTTAAACGCTAGGGTATACTGAACTATTATGAGACTAAGAGTCGGCTCGAGAACAAGGGGCTCCTACTCTCTGTGATGCAATAGATTGACGATAATGACTGTAGGTTCTAATTAATCAAATATTACTCCCCCGACTATAATGCAGAGTCTCGATTAATAGTGAGAGCTCAAATGGGAACACATGGGGAAAACAAACAAGTTGGACTTGTAGCAAAGCGAGTGCTCGTGCTGCCGAGGACTTCTCTACAGAAACGACAGGTCCTGCAGTGCTGGAGCCGCAAAATACTGTACCACTCCTGAGACCCGCAGCACGTGGTCGGTAGGCAGCGCTCTGATGATGTAGGCGCCGACTCCTGCCGTGCAGCAACTCTGTTTCAACCCGTGGCCTCGAATGAAGTCCGAGAATTCTGTTCTGCTCGCGAAGCAGGGAAACTCCTGTATGCACGAGGATGTATCTCCAGGAAGAGACACAGCAAAACCGCCTAAACTGGACCTGTCGGTACAGATGCGAAAACGTGGAGTAAGAAACTGCGTCTTAACCCGCAGAACGAAACTGGAGTATGACCGAAGTCATACTCCTCAACGATTCCGAAAGAGTGAGACTAAGTCGAAAGACCGTCCGATTCTCATGAACATCAGATCCCGAATGCCTGCGCCCGTGCAACGCAAGAGCGAATCCAAAGTTACTCAGCTGACCACTACCCTCGAAAAGCCGCGAATCAGCATTCAATATTGATTCCAGAATTCCTCCACACTATGTGAGAACATCATTCGCGCCAATTTTGAGCAGGTCTTTGAGACGTCAACTGGCCTCAGTTTAAGTTGAACAATCACGCCTCTGCTATTTAGCTGCGGGCACTGAACTTGCCGTTTTACCGCCTACAGAAAACAACCTGCCTAGACCACCGGCCATCTGGCGGCAGACAGTCTCTCCCACCAGTGCACCGACCGCAAGAATTCTTAGACTCACGAAGACAATACAGTCAGTCAGCGCCAACCACCTTCGTTCCAGACGCTCCGGGACTTTAAACACACAAACTGGGGTGACACTCAGACAGCTCGCAGGTCGTTTCGCCGTCCGTACAACAGGCGAAACTCGACCGAGGTCAGTTGCCCCGCCAGTGTCTCAAGCCCATTGATGTACGACCCTCTCCGTATTTGCGGAAGTGCAGACCCCCACCCCTCCCCACCCCCCTTGAAAATGCATGCAGTGTGTCGGGTCCTCCGCTGCCCGCCTCGACACAAGCCACCCAGGGAAGTAGCAGAGAAAACTAAAAGCAAGACCACTACAGTTCCCAACATGCATAGCAATCAAGTGAAAAGTAGTTTCAGCTATGAGTACAAATACTCTCATGAGAATGATCTTATTCGGCCGGCTCCCACCGTGAAATGATACAAAACATTAATAAAATTTGTGAAAATGAGAGGCGAAATGCAAAAGAAGGCATGGGACCTGTCAACAAGTGAACCTGAGTTTGGAGTGCCGATTTTCGCGTCAAGCAGGAGCCTGTTTTAAGGCCAAGCTTGATCTGAGTTTATTTACTGTCTCAACACAAGGCTAAATGCTTCCTTCATACAACTGGTCGCAGAAGTAGCAAGCGAACTGTATAGCATTGCCCATCACAAACATGAAGCGAACACGAATCATTCTAGTCATATGTATTCAAGGGCGTCGACTTTCGGAAACATCGGTAGGTGTATATCAATGGCGGAATGTAGTATATGTTTTCTGGGGAGTCTTGATAGATTTGAAAATGCTTCTCTTTCCCTTATAATCTTCTATGAACACTGCCTGTGTCAAAGATCTCTATTGTGATAAAGTAAAATATACCAGTACTATTAGAGTATGTTGAGACTGCGCTAGCTCAATCGGTAAGGCAGCTGACTTAAATGCCACAGAAACGACATCAAACTCAGGTTCAAATGCATTTGGACGAACCTACAGACTCAGAGGTGCAATGTATACAATATGGGCATGCCTACAAAAATAAAAATCTGACCCCCTAACATAAAATGTACAACTTATCATTAATTAATGTAACTTTCATTACAGTGGTTAAAAATAGAAATTGGAGTCTGTTGTAAAATCCCATGTAATATAAACAAAGAGGTCATTCGTTTATTATATTCAAAGTATTTAACAAAAGTTATTAATAGTTATAACTGTTTCTAAAATTAAATACATTATAGTGATTGGCAGTCACTATCGACAACCATAGACCTATAGATCTATCTATTGTTTGATTGCTTTGTACGTATAAGACCCGATTGTAGTCACATTGACCTCCAGAGATACTTGACCATGGGATGAACTTCCTGTGATGGAAGGTATTGATTATTTCACAGGCATGAACAGATCATTTTGAATATTCTGGAGGCTGAGTTCACTAACTCTGTCTTGGGTCATAGAACTCCACAAACTGTTCTTAACGAGTTTCAAAATTAAGCATTCAGCTGAAAAAACAGCAAAAGGAATGGTTAAAAACAGGCAACATTTTATGCACTACTCTGCAACGCTATAACTACGATTTCATTCTCTCTTACTGACAGTTCTGTTAATCAGCTGTCCATGTTAATGAGGCTATTTCTTATTTCTGAGCTTTTTTGGTCTGGGAATTTACTGGATAAATCCTCCTCACATTCATTTCGAAGAATTACTGCTGCAGTCTCATCGTCAGAAGCAGAATTTCTAAATTTTGAGAAAATAATTTTGAAGAAATGGCCAACGTTATGCATACCCTGAAATTTGCTCTTTTATTTGTCATTAAAATGTCCCATTTCTTCGTCAAAAATGTAGCGCATGACACACTTCTTAAAAATTGTACTGATGGCAAGATACGTTATCAGCTGCATCTGAACAAGAGTACACGCTTTGTCAAGCTCTACATTTTCCGACTGCAATATTTGAGATGCTAAATTGGAAAGCATTTTTCGGAGCGCTATCTGAAAAATGAATTTACATTTCTCTAATTGGTTTTCCGAAACAACAGCTTGTTCCCTTCCTTCACTTTACATAAAACTGCACTAAACTCCGCTCGAACTGGGCTTGGAAGGTCCAACGCAACTGACCGGCCGCCGTGTCATCCTCAGACCAAAGGGGTCACTGCATGCGGTTATGGAGGGCCACGTGGTCAGCACACCGCTCTCCTGGCCGTACGTCAGTTTACGAGACCGGAGCCGCCACTTCTCAGCCAAGCAGCTGGCCTCACAAGGGCTGAGTGTACACCGCTGGCCAACTGCGCTCGGCAGACCGGACGGTCACCCATCCAAGTGCTAGCACAGCCCGACAGAGCTGAACTTCAGTCGGTGTTACCACTGCGGGAGGACCGTTGGCTTCCCTTTACTTAGATGTCAATATTATTATTTACGGAGTAGCCTAATAGACGTAAGCATAACGGAGGGCTTTTACAGACTGGTCTCACGAACACCAGCGTGTCGGACGAAGCTTTTTTAAGGTACAAGAAGATACCAAAAAATTCCATCTTTTAATTGTATGATTGACGGAAAGATACAACGTTTCTACTACGTCGTAAAAGGGTCTTACTTCTTGAGTTCCACATGTAGCATCGTTATAAGGTGCTAGACTTAAGGGGAGCACTTCACAATGCACATATTTTGCACTCATTTGCCTTTCTTGAATTCTCGTTCTGATCACTTTGCGTATAGCTGACATCTTAGCACCGTGACCATAGCAGTCCCCTTTCATCTATTGCACTTAGCATTTCCTTTTCTGGTCCTAATGCACCTTCATCTTTTATTTCACGAAACCTTAAAAAACTTTCATTTATCTTCATGTCACAGGGCTTTCCACTGTAACATATCTAAATACCTGAGTTAATTGGTCTCTTTTTGTAATGTGCTATGTTCCATGTGCAATAATATAAAATTATGAGGCATCATTATTTCACTAACAATTGTTTTTCAACGGCACAGGATAGAATATTCTGAATGGAAGGGATAAGGAAATTTTGCGTATAGGCCTATTTTGGTTTACTTATTAGATCGCGTAATACCGGATTGTAATTTTGAGAAATTTGCTGGTTCCTAAAAAGCTTACACTATTTGATTTTCCTGTTTTCTCCCTAATTCCCCGAAAACCTATGTTATAGGATTCCAGTCATTTTCACAATAAGCTCAAGCCCCTATTCACCCATTCCGACTTTTCGTTAGTTATGAATACATACCGACGTCAACTGTGATCATCTTACACCACAAACTGAAAACATCGAAGGCCTCCAGATGTGCCACCTCCCTCCTCGAACCACTTCCCTCCAAGCTGAACGATTTTGTCAGGCAAATAACTTTTTAGTTGCATCATTTACATACATACAACTGGTAATTTGGGCGGTCATGTGTATAGTCCACGATATTAACAGGCCTAATTACATTTATGGCGATTTTGCTACTACCACCTTTTTCGCCTTAATACTTCCTGTTATAACTTCTCGCTCCATAATACCACTGACTTGTGACACTGCAAATTTCTGTAAGCGTTGTTCTAAGCTGAGTAGACTGGCCTTTATTACAACATTACTTCTTACTGGATAATTGACAGTTTTGTTGAATAAAGATAGGGCAAAAGTGAAATGTTCAGAAAAATGTGCATTATACAATCTTCGGTACACTAAACATCAAAAATGAGATATTTTAGTATGCATAATCATTGTTGTCATTGTTTCAACTAACCTGCGCCACACTTTTGTGACATCCAAGGAACATGGTGCAACAAGGTGGTACGAGAGACGGCAAAGATTAGGATTGTTTGTGTACTCTTTGCTAAAAACTTTGCGTTGACTGATCCTATGAAACAGTGTTGATCTGACCATTTCTATGTGTATGGCTTTACTATTTATCATATACACATTCCTGTGTTTGTATCTGTAAAAATTTTAATATTTTGATTTGATTTTTAAATCGTAATGAAATAAAAATAATCTTTTACTTTTTGAAGGCCGCCAAAGTACCAAGCCTGCCCACACTGCTGGTCCTAACGTTACAGCCCAGCACAGGCCGTGCGTTTCCGAGCTCTACTCAGTCTAAAATGAGTACTTGGGGGGGGGGGGGGGGGCAACTCTGGGACAACACCTACTCACATACCACGTGCCTGCCCACACAAAGGCCTCTGTGACAGACCCTGGCCTGCAAGGACTATCGTGGTAGTGGGTTTAGTTTACAAGGATACGTTACTGTAATGAATAGTCTCGAAATATGTAATTGTATAATTGTAACATAAATCGATTCTTCCTCTGTTAAATTATTTCTCTTTTTTAAACTTTTACTTCACTAACAAGATAACAGTTATATCTGTATCAGGCATTGCTAACTTTAAACAACTCACATGCACAGGTGCTGTAAGAGGCAACCATATTATCAACACATTACTAATAGAATATAACACATTCATACAAATCAAAATGAAAAAAGAAATCCTTATAAATTAGATAGTTTGAATTTATTGGAGAAAGAACTATGCAAAGATTTATTTGTTGACAGAACTACAAAACAACTCCGTTTATATACCAAATAATAATCATGACACATTAACTTTCAGTAGAAACATTTTCCTCCTCAGGTCATTTGCACATATGAATTTGTTTGAAATTTTGGTACTATCAATATTTTAGTCATTTCTTTATCAACATGCAAAAATTGCCCAATCATTCAATCTTTATGTATCATCGTTGACAGAAAAAACGTTTTCAGTCGTCTAAGTGCTGAGAACGAATGCTCAGAGGTACAAGAAGTAACAGGTATAGTTAAAATTATCCGAAGAAACATTACAAATTCTATGAGCATTTCACGCATGGGACCACTGTTTCCCCCACTTAAGATATTCCTAATGTCTGAAAGTTGGCCGCTTCATCTTCCTTCATTCTGCACACATCTAGAAACATGCCCCCTATGCAGTGTTAGCTTATCTTCATCGAAAGTCTCATCCATAGAACAGCACGATTCAATCAGCACCAATTTGAGCGATGCCAAAAGCTTCAAATTATAAGTTCCAAAACATTTGAGTCAAATCTACGATTTAGCGAATCCACATCCACGTCAATTATTTCAAAAAATATTCATCTGTACATTTCCTCTGGCGTTTGACAAGTATGAGAATCACTATCTTCTTCGTAGCATTTTTGGCATCTTCCTTCTGTAATTTTTCCTCCTATCTATGTAATTATGTATTTATGTAGTTCTCAATTCGTTCGAGCAATCAATCATTCATAATAGGAAACACAGTCATAACTCAGTCACTCAAAATGATTCAGAAATTTTACTTCTTAGAACGAAACCAGGCGATGATTCTTCTTCTCTGCAGGCTCGTGCTTTGTGGCAGTCTGCTAATCTGTACAAATAAAAATCCCCGTATTTTTGGGAGCGTTGTATAATCAGTCGGGAGAACTCAGATCAAGCGGATATTTAGCTTTGATGAAGTTTAACCTTCCGAAGAAGTAATGGAACTCCTGGATTATTAAATGCGGGTTCGTATCCAGTCTTTCGGAAGTTCCCTCCTTATTAACAACTACGCAATATATCAATGAATATCATTAATTCTCAAATGTCAAATAATGTAAATTATTACACACCTTTTGTATGAAGGAACAATATATATATATATATATATATATATATATATATATATATATATATATATCCCTTCTAATCGTACTATTTCGTATCAGTTATCTTTTGTCATAAATCTCAATATTCAGATTACAATTCTTCAAACAATGCTCAGGCTATTCGGCACGAAGACAATCTCGGAAGCTTTTTTTCTAACAACCACCAGAGAGAGTACTACAAAGAATAATTATGCGCTCATGGCATAGCTATTGTATGGAACTACTTTGTGCATGGATTCTGCGAGTATGAAGATAGAAAATTAGTAAACGTCATTCAAGGGTAGAATTGTATCAGAATAATTCATCGAATGTAAAGAGATATTACACTTCTTCTGAGCAAAACTGGTTCATGAATATTACATTCCACCCCTTTTCACATCGTTTCATTCCACAAACCACAAAATATATTCCTTTGTGAAGCTACACTTGCAGACAAAGTTTTCATCAATGTTTTAATTTCCCAGTATGACAACGGTTTCTTCTGAAAGGAAGAATGAATTTCCTCAATCCTCTCAAAAGCTGAAATTAACATTTTCATGGAAATAAAAAACTGAATGGATACAAGCTTGAAAAATATCTGCTAGCCATTCCACCGACTTAACTGTTTCCTTCTGACACATCTTCCAATAATTGCGAGATATCGTCATAATTATTATTCAACGATTTTAGTTGACTGTACACTGACACACTACCCCATATGACAGAATTGTTAGAAAGTCAGTTTGAACATTTTCTGCAACACCATTTTCCTTGTCTCCTTTTAGAGACTGAAACACCACTAGTCTTTTTGGCTTATGTCTTACAAATTCACGAAGAATCATCAGAAAATTTTGCACATGACTAGTACCTAGCATCGCATCTGGTACTACTAAATTCACATTATGCTGTGAACAATGAACAACTATACCTCTGGGCTGCAACTGAATAATCCTACTTTGAAATCCAGTTAAACGTCCACTGGCATTGCTCGCGCCATCATAAAATTGACCACGACTCTATTGTATGCCGAGGTATGAATGTCTTATGACAGCCTGGACGACTTCAAACAATGTCCTAGGACTTGCTGAAGCTACTCAATAGAAGCCTGTCATTTTTTTTTAGTTTGAAGATTTTTATCGACATATCTGAAACATTTGGGTAATTGTTCCTTCACTGATGTGTCGTAAGGCTCATCTACAAAAAGAGAAAAGTATAGTGCCTCCTAATTAGACTTCACAATATTTTGCTGTACATCGCTGGATAATAACGAGACAACTTCATTCAATATATGGTGAGAGGCCGACTTACTTGAAGTTCTTTGCAGCCGAGATTTCAAGTCAGGACCATCTTCTGCTCTAGCAGCAGAAACTGATGAATATTTGATGCTTCATTGGTGTGACCACGAATTGCTACTCCTTACTGACTTCAAAACTTGAGGGACGATATTAGGATATTAGCTCTAAAATCGCCTTGCATGCATTTTTCATATCTTCTAATTTAAATGTTGAGTTAAGGGACATCATATTGGTACCTTGTTCAACATTTGCCAGAGCAGTCACGGACATTTTTCATGAACTCTGAAACGTTCACTTGCCTTTTTCCATTTGAAAAATTCATTTCGAACAAATGCATTACACTGTCTGCAGAACTAGCAGCTGCCAAAGAAAGCACTACACTCGAATCAAAAGCGTTCTTTCACACACTGCTGAACATTTTGTCCATTCTTTTCCCTTTTTTTTGGTCATCGGTCTACTGACTGGTTTGATGCGGCCCGCCACGAATTCCTTTCCTGTGCTAACCTCTTCATCTCAGAGTAGCACTTGCAACCTATGTCCTCAATTATTTTCTTGACGTATTCCAATCTCTGTCTTCCTCTACAGTTTTTGCCCTCTACAGCTCCCTCTAGTACCATGGAAGTCATTCCCTCATGTCTTAGCAGATGTCCTATCATCCTGTCCCTTCTCCTTATCAGTGTTTTCCACATATTCCTTTCCTCTCCGATTCTGCGTAGAACCTCCTCATTCCTTATCTTATCAGTCCACCTAATTTTCAACATTCGTCTATAGCACCACATCTCAAATGCTTCGATTCTCTTTTGTTCCGCCCATGTTTCACTACCATACAATACTGTACTCCAGACGTACATCTTCAGAAATTTCTTCCTCGAATTAAGGCCGGTATTTGATATTAGTAGACTTCTCTTAGCCTTTTTTGCCATAGCGAGTCTGCTTTTGATGTCCTCCTTGCTCCGTCCGTCATTGGTTATTTTACTGCCTAGGTAGCAGAATTCCTTAACTTCATTGACTTCGTGACCATCAATCCTCATGTTAAGTTTCTCGCTGTTCTCATTTCTACTACTTCTCATTACCTTCGTCTTTCTCCGATTTACTCTCAAACCATATTGTGTACTCATTAGACTGTTCATTCCGTTCAGCAGATCATTTAATTCTTCTTCACTTTCACTCAGGATGGCAATGTCATCAGCGAATCGTATCATTGATATCCTTTCACCTTGTATTTTAATTCCACTCCTGAACCTTTCTTTTATTTCCATCATTGCTTCCTTGATGTACAGATTGAAGAGTAGGGGCGAAAGGCTACAGCCTTGTATTATACCCTTCTTAATACGAGCACTTCGTTCTTGATCGTCCACTCTTATTATTCCCTCTTGGTTGTTGTACATATTGTATACTACCCGTCTTTCCCAAGGCTTACCCCCACTTTTTTCAGAATCTCGAACAGCTTGCACCATTTTATATTGTCGAACGCTTTTTCCAGGTCTACCAATCCTACGAAAGTGTCTTGATTTTTCTTTAGCGTTGCTTCTATTATTAGCCGTAACGTCTGAATTGCGTCTCTCGTCCCTTTACTTTTCCTAAAGCCAAACTGATCGTCACCTAGCGCATTCTCAATTTTCTTTTCCATTCTTCTGTATATTATTCTTGTAAGCAGCTTCGATGCATGAGCTGTTAAGCTGATTGTTCAATAATTTTCGCACTTGTCAGCTCTTGCCGTCTTCGGAATTGTGTGGATGATGCTTTTCCGAAAGTCAGATGGTATATCGCCAGACTCATATATTCTACACACGAACGTGAATAGTCGTTTTGTTGCCACTTCCCCCAATGATTTTAGAAATTCTGATGGAATGTTATCTATCCCTTCTGCCTTATTTGACCGTAAGTCCTCCAAAGCTCTTTTAAATTCCGATTCTAATACTGGATCCCCTATCTCTTCTAAATCGACTCCTGTTTCTTCTTCTATCACATCAGACAAATCTTCACCCTCATAGAGGCTTTCAATGTATTCTTTCCACCTATCTGCTCTCTCCTCTGCATTTAGCAGTGGATTTCCCGTTGCACTCTTAATGTTACCACCGTTGCTTTTAATGTCACCAAAGGTTGTTTTGACTTTCCTGTATGCTGAGTCTGTCCTTCCGACAACCATATCTTTTCCGATGTCTTCACATTTTTCCTGCAGCCATTTCGTCTTAGCTTCCTTGCACTTCCTATTTATTTCATTCTTCAGCGACTTGTATTTCTGTATTTCTGATTTTCCCGGAACATGTTTGTACTTCCTCATTTCATCAATCAACTGAAGTATTTCTTCCGTGACCCATGGTTTCTTCGCTGCTACCTTCTTTGTACCTATGTTTTCCTTCCCAACTTCTGTGATGGCCCTTTTTAGAGATGTCCATTCCTCTTCAACTGTACTGCCTACTGCGCTATTCCTTATCGCTGTATCTATAGCGTTAGAGAACTTCAAACGTATCTCGTCATTCCTTAGTACTTCCGTATCCCACTTCTTTGCGTATTGATTCTTCCTGACTAATGTCTTGAACTTCAGCCTACTCTTCATCACTACTATATTGTGATCTGAGTCTATATCTGCTCCTGGGTACGCCTTGCAATCCAGTATCTGATTTCGGAATCTCTGTCTGACCATGATGTAATCTAATTAAAATCTTCCCGTATCTCCCGGCCTTATCCAAGTATACCTCCTCCTCTTGTGATTCTTGAGTAGGGTATTCGCTATTACTAGCTGAAACTTGTTACAGAACTCAATTAGTCTTTCTCCTCTTTCATTCCTTGTCCCAAGCCTATATTCTCCTGTAACCTTTTCTTCTACTCCTTCCCCTACAACTGCATTCCAGTCGCCCATGACTATTAGATTTTCGTCCCCTTTACATACTGCATTACCCTTTCAATATCCTCATACACTTTCTCTATCTGTTCATCTTCAGCTTGCGACGTCGGCATGTATACCTGAACTACCGTTGTCGGTGTTGGTCTGCTGTCGATTCTGATTAGAACAACCCGGTCACTGAACTGTTCACAGTAACACACCCTCTGCCCTACCTTCCTATTCATAACGAATCCTACACCTGTTATCCCATTTTCTGCTGCTGTTGATATTACCCTAAACTCATTTGACCAGAAATCCTTGTCTTCCTTCCACTTCACTTCACTGACCCCTACTATATCTAGATTGAGCCTTTGCATTTCCTTTTTCAGATTTTCTAGTTTCTCTACCACGTTCAAGCTTCTGACATTCCACGCCCCGACTCGTAGAACGTTATCCTTCCGTTGATTATTCAATCTTTTTCTCATGATAACCTCCCCCTTGGCTGTCCCCTCCCGGAGATCCGAATGGGGGACTATTCCGGAATCTTTTGCCAAGGGAGAGATTATCATGACACTTCTTCAATTACAGGCCACATGTCTTGTGGATACACGTTACGTGTCTTTAATGTAGTGGTTTCCATTGCCTTCTGCATCCTCATGTCGTTGATCATTGCTGATTCTTCCGCCTTTAGGGGCAATTTCCCACCCCTAGGACAAGAGAGTGCCCTGAACCTCTATCCGCTCCTCCGCCCTCTTTGACAAGGGCGTTGGCAGAATGAGGCTGATTTCTTATGCCGGAAGTCTTCGGCCGCCAATGCTGATTATTTATCAAACTTTAGGCAGTGGCAGGGATCGAACCCGGCACCGAAGACGTTTTGATTATGAATGAAAGACGTTACCCCTAGATTACGGGTTCCCCTAGTACATCGAAGGAAATGTGATTTTTCATCGTTCATGGCATGACCTACCTGACGGTTATTTGAAATTTTTGGCTGACATACTACGGCAACTCGAAGAAGACATATTCTTCGGTCCGTTATTTTTTGGTTGAACATGCCTCTCACTAATGTCGGTGTCAGTAATATCCACTTATGATGAGTACGATGACAAACATACGACGAATTTATCCTTAGCGAAAAGGAAACTGTTGGTGTTCGAAAGGGTGTGTAGAAGCAATACTCTATATTATGTTTCAACTTTCCACACGCGTCCAGTAATCGCGCAACTCTTCGAAACTGTGAAAATTTTTGCGCGACGACGAGCTTTTGCTCCAGGCATCCCATCAGTATACCCTCTCCCGTATATACTAGCTATTAAGGCAGTAACACCACATCAGTCCATAATTTAAGTTCCCGTGGCCTTCAAAGCCATTGAGTCACAAACGAAACGATAACAATCCACATTACGTGAAAACAATTTCGCTGAAATTATAAACCACAGGGCTGTTACGTAAAAAAAAAAAAAAACTTTTCAATTGGTTTGTAGCAATCAAATTCCTTGGGTCTCGGATTAGTGTTTATTATTGCTCCATATCGGCAAGCAGATATTTTAAAGCAATTGTTCACGAACGGAGTTGGCGTATTAAACAGCGTGTCCCTTGCAAGGAATCATGAAAGCAAGCAGCCTAAAAAAGATAATAGCGGAAACTACAGCCGAGAGTGAGTGACAGCGACTGCAGCATGCCCTCTTGGTTGGAAATGGATACTAACAGATTGGCGTGTGTAAACAAACGTAGGAGAGATTATTTGAAACATAGCTTCTGTTTGTTCATGAGCTGAAAATGGCTGGTAGAGGTGATGTTCGTGCCGTATATGGTTGCAATAATTACCGGTAAGAAAGTGGTCGCAAGCCTTTTTACAGATTCTGGAGGAATAAAGCAACGAAAGTATTAATGTTAGTTTGTGATTAGTGTCTTTCAGTGAGTTAGTTGTACTTATTATATTTGAGGAAGTTAGTCTTCCTAACTTCGCTTTTGTTATTTCTAGAAACAAACAGTGAGTTATCGTAGCAGGAGGGCAGATCTTGGCGAAATGTTTAGAAAAGAAGGAGCAGCGCATTTAAATAGGAGTCATGTAGTATGCTCTGATCATTTTGTAATGAAAAACTTCAGGAACAAGAATTTACTAAGCCAAGGATAAGAATTGTTTGTAAAGCAATAAAACGGCTACATTTAATGCTTGTCCAATGATTTGTTACATGTAACAATTTTTCTCCTCATTTCAGTATTTCGCCTGGCTCTGTTCCTTCAGTTTTTCCCGATATAAAGGAAAGTAATATCAGACCACACCCAAAAAGGAGAACGAGAGAAGAGGAAGTTGAGCAACAAGAGTCAGTCGCTGACATTCAGGCTGAAGTGGACGATAGCGTCATCTCCAAAGTGCAAAAAAGTGTGGAAAAAGTTTCCCATTAATTTTAAAGCGAAGAGTACAAGGAAAAAATTATGATAGTCACTTTTTTGTAACTGTTCAGGACGACGATTTTCTGCTCTAGTCTCTCGTATATCATAAACGTTCACTGTATAATTATCACAGCAACATTTTTATTGTTCTATATCTATTTGTATAGGTAATAAATGTAATACAATAAACACATTTTTAATTTCAAGGTACTTTATTAATTAAGATATTCAATAGGTACGCAAAAAACATGGTAAAAGTCATGGCAGTCACAAAAAACTTGGTAAAAACGATGAAAGTCCACTATCTTTCTGTGCTTCTTCAGTGGATCTTGTAATCTGTAAACAGATTCTGTATACTGTTTATTTTATAAAATTTATAGTATTCTAGATTTTAACACATTAAGCACATATAGATTCTATTTTAATACTGTTACTTACAACTTATGTTTTGTCAATGAGGAAGTTCTTCAAAGTACTTTCGAGCAGATAGCTTGCAAAACTTCTTCATGTGCTGCAGGTCATGGTACTTTCCAGGTTTTATTTTAATCAGATTTGGAAATAAGCAAACTTTTGGGCTAAAACAAAGGAACCTGCTGGTGGTTTTCGTCATAGAATAGTAACCTACCTACTTACATAGCGTATTATGAATTTAACTAATAGCCTACCTAAATATCAGTGCAGTAATGGCAAAAATATTTCCTGTGCTGATAAGTTTTCATTACTTTCAAGGTTACACTAGTGTTATGAGGTATTGTTCTGTAACTTATTATAGGTCTGTAGATTATTGCTATGTGAAAGCAAAGGTAAAATGTTGAGTCATTTTCTCTTACGTTCACGCAGAACTGGTGGTAAAGAGAAGGACATATTATCAGCAGGGTCTTCTGTCTCTCTTGAAAGCTTGGTAAGTTGGTGTTGTGTTAGGATCGGTGACATACGAAAGTACCCAGTGTAAAATGATCTGCGTTCAACTAACCTGCAATGGTATTTTGAAAATTTTATTTCACGAATTGTTCGTGTAGCAAATGGGCATTTCTTGTGATAGTGATTTTCCAAAAAAGCAGTCCATTTTCTAAATAGGTTTTGGGGAGCTTCAATCACAATGAAACGCGAAGGCTCTACTCTGGCGTTCTTTATTTCATTTACCCAACGTTCTGGTATCTCTGCGGGAAATTTGCCATTGGTCAGGGCCATATCTCTACCGCATTCTAGCTAAGAGTGGCCGTGAATAGGGAATATGATTGTTAAGCAGTCTAGTTTTTTTAGGATTTGTATCACATAATGACAGAAGGGAAACATGGTGTAGTTCTTGTTCTGTCCGCTACAAGAATCGCAAAATATTGAAATTGGACTGTAACATGGTGTAGATATAATAGTGCAACATCGATACTACTTCGTCTGCACCTTTACCCCCTTCTGTTTCTGGGTAAGCAAAAAAAAAATTGCATTTTCCGTAGATACACTGTGGACATTGAACAAATACAATGACAGCTGACGACGGTAGTAAATGTCATTTGTGGTCAAATAAGGTAAGCTTAAATTTTTTAGAAAATCAATGGTAAGTGCCTCAGTATCCTACCTTTTCCTTGAAATTTTCCTACATTTTCTCTTTGTGTCATAAAACATGTTAGCTTTCCGCATGTGTAGTTCATTCTCACATTGTTTTGTTATAATGCTGCTTAAAATATTTGCTTTTTCCTTGTCATCTTTAGTCTGTTCCAGCTGGAGGTTTCGAGCTTTCATTTCTGCTTGGTACCTGTCACATGCACTGCAGCTGTCGCTTCTGGGATATCCAAAAACTATGTTAAACTTAGATAGGAATACCTGTCTATAATATTCATAGGACACAATCTTACCACTAGGCCCACCTGTATTGTACAATGTGTACATTTTTTTCAAATTTAAAGTGTCTGGCAAGTATGTTATTTTATATTTTTATCAAAACTATAATGGCTCGCACTACCCTTAAACGATGCAATGTGATCATTGACACTTTGTTTAACTTCTTCTGAGATCCTAAAATGTTTGTGGTCATACTTTCCTCTCTTGTCTATTTGGGGTTTACCTGTTTCTTTCAGACTCGTTTGAATAGTTTGAACCCTTCTCCCAGTTACACAAAAAAGAGACAAAAATGCTTTTTAATACACAGGGGTGTCAATAATAGTATCACAATGCTCTATTCTTACTTTGTAGGTGTAGCTCTTATCATTGCAACGTGATTCATTTTCAGGCTTTCTTCGTCTGCGATTTTTACGCCATAAACATTGATAAGTATGCGGACTGATCATCATTAGATTCTAAACTATTAAAATGAGAAATTAATCTTTTTCTTTCACTTTCACAAACTCTATCAAAACACTGTAGTCTTTTACATCTGCAATCGGGCCCAGTTTCGTGAGTACAGACTAAATTCTTTCATAATATCTCTTACCCTTCTACGGGATTTTCTCTTCTTTGTGCTAGGTTTACTGACGTTTTCACAATCTTCATCCACACTAGAGATCACTTAATTCACTCATTTTCACAGACACTACTACCAAGAACAAGCTATAAACTTTGGCTACTTCCTAACCACAAACACATAGTAAAGAAAAGAATGAAGACAGCATGTTGAAATACTGATCAAGCTGGTTTTACTAATCTTATGAAATGAGTCTCATCATATGTGCCGTGAAAACAGATGACATTAATCGGTTTTACCATGCACAACAAAAATTAAATGGCAAATAACTTAATAACCGCCAGCATTCTTGCCGCGTAACCCCCCCCCTCCTATAAATTCGGCTGTATTTGAGCTACAAATTCCTGTCCAGACCTGAAAATGGGAAAAAATTGACTATCATCATTTTTGCCTTGTGCTCTTCTTTTTTTTTAATTTTAAAGTGGAAAATGTACCAGAAAAGAGTATCGAGACAGAAAGGAGTGATTCGTGCACTGAGATCCGAGTTGTGTATTTTAAAATGCAGAATAATGAAGTGGATCACTGCTAAAAGCAATGTTTTCCATGATGTAGCGGGCAAGTTTATCAACCTACATGAAATTGTGAAAACTGAGAAACATAAGAACATATACAGAACAATACAGGAGCTTTGCTTTGGCTCTTCATTTCTGTTCACTAAAATCGTACAGGTTTTAGACAAAAAATTTTTGTTTACCTACTCCAAGGACACTGAGGAGCTTGTTGAAAGATTCAGAGGTTAAGCCAGGTATTAATAGCTTAGAGTTTGATTTGTTACAATTAAAAGCTGAAAAAATGTAACCACAGGAAAAAATTGTGTCAGTAGTATTTGATGAAATGTCACTTAAGTCATTGTTGACCTACAGTGCACAGAATGTCTTATTTGAAGGTTTTGGTGATACTGGCGTAGAAATGTGTAGTGATTCAAAGTTAATTGAGTGCCAGTTATGTAACAAAGTCATTGTATTGATGGTCAAAGTTCTGTCCTCAAATTTTAAACAAATAATAGATTATTATTTGTTCTGAGAAATCATCTCAGGGCAGATAATAAAAGATATGTTCATTAACATTTTCGTTCAAATTCAGGATATTGTTCTATAACCTTAAACTGTACTTTGTGATCAAGGTACAAATAATGTGAAAATGAGAAAACTGTTAGGGATTAACCCAGAAAATCTATTTATTGAAGTGAATGGAGAAAAAGCATTTTTTTTTTTCTATGATGCTCCTCACTTATTCAAGTCACTGGGGAATTATCTAAAGAAATATGACTTTCAGTGGAAAGCAAAAGTCTGTAGTTGGACTCACAGTGAAGAATTTTATAAGAAAGACTCAGTAGTTGTACCTAGACTTGCTCTGAAGCTCACAAAACTATGCATCACACTCCCTGTATTCACACCAGTGAGGGGGTATTTAGCAGTGAGAACCCTAAGTCACTCTTTTGCTTGCAGTATTCAAGTACATACGATATTTGGTTCTTTGCCACCCTCAGCTGCTGTTACAGCTTATTTCTTTGAAATATATGATAACCTATTTGAAAATCTCAAATCACCAAAATGTAGCAATCCCAAACAATATAAAATAACACTTTTCAGTGATTCTAAACATTTACAGAAACTGTTGCAAATTCAGGAAAACTTAAAGCAGCTATTTGTTCTTATTGGTGGAAAAAATCCACAGTGGATCCGAGCTTTGATTGGTAATATCACTGCTCTAACGTCCTTGTGTTCAGCATTAAATGAAAGGTTTAATTGTCCACCATGGAGGACGACCACTGTTGCATCAAATATGTCCCGATCTGGGCCAAAAATTGCGACTATATGTGTCTGGAGATATGCTGAAGGCTGCTGGTGGTGTGCGATTTGTGTATTCTGGCGCCAAAGACCATGCTCTGGAGCACTTCCGATCACCGAAGTTAAGGAATGCTGGGCCTCATCAGTACTTGGCGCAAACGTTTTGTCCCTGTTTAATGTTGCAGTGTTACCTGTTCAGATAGAGACAATAAACGCTGTACTATATTAAGGTCACAATCGTCCTTTAGAAAGGTGCCCACATCTTGAGGATATTCTGTTAGGATACTTTAGTTGTTTCTATTGAAATACGATTTAGTGTTTTGTGGAACATCCTACGAAAAGTACCCAACGTTGACCCATACAGAGGCACTGACAGCGGATAGCGATGCCTGAGACATTTATGAAGTGTCATAAGATCTGTTTTCGACTCACTAATAGATATTATACAATTTGTACTGGTTAGTAGTTTCCACATGGAGTTCTTTCCGTTGCGTTGCGTAACTGCCTACGTAATGGAAGCCTGTACAAACATTCGGTCTTCTGTTTTAGGCAAAAATTGTAGACCTTTTTTATTGACATAGATATAGCAACAGGGGGCGTCATTCGTGCTTCACATTTCCTGTCGTCGGACTGCTCGCGCAAACGGCCACTGCAGTCGCCGAGGGGAAACTCGCAGGTGGGGGCGCGACGCCGGATGTGGACCGCGAATCCGGCTGAGGGAGGAGTCGTTGGCGCCAGGATTTCACCAGGAGTAGATCCCGCCCATTCAGCCCCTCAACAGTGAGGAACAAGTACTGGAACAAGCCCCGCCCTTTCACCCCCTCTGCAGCAACTATGCATAATATTTGGGATCTTCCCATAGAGTCTTTGGTCTTGATCGCATGTTTCCAGTTGACCCTAAAATAAATTAGTTACACTGCAGTGAAGTAACCATATACAGTGCAGTATTATTTTCAATTAGTAAAAAATTGATTTCAGGTCACAATTGTGAAATTGCAATACATTTAGAAGTTACGCAAGTGTACAGAATTTTAATACTGTTTTGAGCGAATGTTAAATTAGTATCTTGCCAGGTGGTAAATTTTGCTACAAAACTACGAAAAACATTGCTAAACCAGTGCTGCACTGGCCTCAGCTGTGCCAGTTTCTTCCATACCAAGTGCAGGTGAAGACATCTTAGCACTGAATTCTGTACTCAGTATTTGGGCGAATATCCTACGAAGAAACAGACTCCACTGTGAGAAACGTCACCCAAAGCTAAAACCAAAAAACGTCCTCTCAAAGAACAATTTGAACTTAGAGAAAGTGGAACGAGAGCATAGTTGAAACTTATGTTCAGAATTCAGACAGTATGTGTGAAACAAACACCCATTTTGACTGTAATTCCAAAAGGCAGCCAAATTACTTTGTTCTTGTTGGATTGATACAAGGTGCTTTCATTGTATTACTCACTGAGCAGCACTGCTGAAATGTTTCAAGGTTGGAAAAAGAAATAGCATTGGTTGAAGAACATACATTACATCCATGACACACTGTAGCATTTATTTCCTGAAAGTCCACACTGGGGCTACACATCACCATTACCAAAGAACAAGGGAAAAATGAACTGGTTTTAATGATACAAAATTGCATAAATCTCTTGGTTGACAGAAGACACTACAAATGTTTGCAACAACACATAGGACACTAACTTATCGCACAGCAACTGCCACAATTCTTTATATTCCCTAAATTAATCTCATTTGTAATGCACAGGAACGGCACTGGAACGAATCAGAAATTAAAATTCACCTATTACACAAGCAAATATTAATGAGGTTACTCATATACAGAAATATCTTACTGCTTTCATTAGGCATTTCTACTTTATGTTATTCTTTAGTTTTTATAAGCTAATTGTAGATAGATAAACAAAACGACTTTGACTTGTCTGTTTATAATTTATAATGTTGATTTTAGACAACCGAGTCTATCGTCTCCTTCCTCGGCTTACTACCAACATAACAGGAACAAGAGCATTTTTTCACATTGTATCACTACGTTTATGTGCAACACATCTTCCGAAAATCGAAAACCGAATTTCGCAAACCTTTCTTTGCTGTCGTGTTTACATGTTAAGATATGAAGCGGATTCGCTACATCTGTTAGATATGACCCCTGGATAACAGCAGTTACAGTTTCTGATTTAGTCAGCACAATCGCTGTTTCTCTTCAATTAGACGAGATGTAAACAGCTTCAGTCTAATATTTCTCGTTATCGTTCACTGTACGAAATGCCACTCTGAACATATTAGCTGAAAATTTTTAAAAGCAGGACAAAACCCAACAGCCCTAGTACGTTTCAAAATCGGTGTTTACGTAAGATCGAAAATCGTTTGCGGAATCGGAAAACCTGCGTGTTTATGAAATTTTGTTTAAGGTCCCCATGTAAACAGGGCGTATATTGCCTCTGCTGTTTCCCTAAAGGGACATATTATGACAATTTGTCCTTATTGACATTAACTAACATGTCACTGATTTTTTGTTTCGTGTTGGTGGTAATGTTTTCAGTTCACTATATATATTTTCATTTACTGCAATATGCACTCATATTGTACTGACGGACTTAAATTTCTTACTTATTTCTGAATATCGCAACAGTCCTTGGAGGAATTGTCTTCGACTGACATATCTGTAACGCTAAGATATTTGATTTAACTTGCAGTGGGCGGAAATGGTGGCTGGTCAGGGGCGGAGCTTAGACAATGGATATGTACGGGGGGGGGGGGGGAATGGGCGCGACTTGTTACAGGTAAAATCTTTGCGCTAAGGGCTCGTGGCTGAGGGACGCACGTGCTCAGAAGAAACGGGCAGGTTGGGAACAGGCCGTAGGGAAGCTGCGCTCAGAGCCAGCAGCGGCGGGAAAGTGGCGGTCCAACCACGGCGGCGGAACACAGCCGCCGAGAGAGGAGAGACCGACCACACGACAGAGAGACCGAAACCAAATCAGGATTATCACTTCCTATGCTAAATTCGTAATGCTGTTTAGCGATTCGAGCCCCAGTTGCACTCAACAGTTTAAAATTCAGCCATGATAGCAGACACCAGCGTTCAGCTGCCAGTTAATGTTACCATATCACAAAGATATTTTCCTCCACTATCCCAGGAATTTCGCAGTTATGTCACGCAACACGAATTTCTTACAGACCAATGGAAAAACTGCTAAAAGCCGACCTCGGGGGAGGTCACTTTGGATTCCATAGAAATGTAGGAACACATGAAGCAATACTGACCCGAGGACTTACTTTAGAAAATTGGTTGAGGAAAGGTAAACCTACATTTCTAGCGTTTGTAGACTTAGAGAAGGCTTTTGACAATGTTGACTGGAATACTCTCTTTCAAATTCTGAAGGTGGCAGGGGTCCCATACATGCAGCGAAAGGCTATTTACAGTTTGTACAGAAACCAGATGGCAGTTACAAGAGTCGAGGGGCATGAAAGGGAAGCAGTGATTGGGAAGGGAGTGAGGCAGGGTTGCAGCCTGTCCCCAATGTTGTTCAATCTATATACTGAACAAGCAGTAAAGGAAACAAAAGAAACATTTGGAGTATGAATTAAAATCCATGGGAAAGAAATAAAAACCTTGGGGTTTGCTGATGACAGCAAAGGACCTGCAAGAACAGTTGAATGGAATGGACGATGTCTTGAAAGGAGAATATAACATGTACATCAACAAAAGCAAAACGAGGATAATGGAATGTAGTCGCACTAAATCAGGTGACGCTGGGGTAATTAGATTAGGAAATGAGACACATACAGTAGTAGATGAGTTCTGGTATTTCGGGAGCAAAATAACTGATGATGGTCGAAGTACAGAGGATATAAAATGTAGACTGGCAGTGGCAAGGAAAGTGTTTATGAAGAAGAGAAATTTGCTAACATCGGGGGAGATTTAAGTGTCAGGAAGCATTTTCTGAAAGTGTTTTACAATGCCCTCTGTAGCATTGTAGCGATAAGGAAGCGACTCTGCATTACTTCTCTGGTTTCTGTATCACCAACCTGTTGTCTTGCTGCTTCGGTAGTCCCTCGTCGCACAGTAGTAGATCTCAGGCGCCAGGCTCATAGTAGGTTGTGATCCTGCGCCAGTGGAGTGTTTCAGGATGCCAGTTGTTAAATGTCAACAACGTTTTGTACCATATCCCTTTTAATAAATAAAATACTTTGACACACACACGTCACAGTATTTGCTATATGGTGGCTCTGGGCTACGCCGTTATATTCAACCCTTTACAACACTTTTACACGTTTCTCACTTTCCATACTCGTCATATACACTGACCACGACACGTGTCGTTCACTGATAACTAACCTTCACTTTATATCTTGTTTAACAGTTGGAATATTTACTCGCGACCGTTCTTTCAGGGCTGCCCCGGTTACTCGACCGTGCATTATATCCAAACTTTCAGCCAATGGGTGTTCAGAGTGCTGTTGCCAGACGGATCTGACGTCACTTTTGCGGACAAATGGCTCTGAGCACTATGGGACTTGACGTCTCAGGTCATCAGTCCCCTAGAACTTAGAACTACTTCAACCTAACTAACCTAAGGACATCACACACATCCACGCCCGAGGCAGGATTCTGCGACCGTAGCGGTCGCTCGGCTCCAGACTGAAGCGCCTAGAACCACTCGGCCACATCGGCCGGCTTTTGCGGACATTGTGACGGAAGTTCTTCTAGGAACACTGTCACAGATTGTAAGACCCTACTCCCGAATTATCGGATCTTGTCCCTACTAAGGTTGCACAACATTGCCTCCTGTGATATTATCATTAATGCCCCTTGCTGTCACATAGATGTCAGATGCCTACTGCTACTGAGCATTGCCGATGGCATAAATGTGCATGATACTTGGCCTAAACACGTGAAGGGAATGCACGTATGCATTACAATTTGTATGTAGCCATGTATGGAAGCGAAACATGGACGATAAATAGTTTAGACGAGAAGAGAATAGAAGCTTTAGAAATATAGTGCTACGGAAGAATGCTGAAGATTAGTTGGGTAGATCACATAACTAATGAGGAGGTATTGAATAGAATTGGGGAGAAGAGGAATTCGTGGTGTAACTTGACTAGAAGAAGGGATCGATTAGTAGGACATGTTCTGAGGCATCAAGGGATCACCAATTTAGTATTAGAGGGCAGCGTGGAGGGTAAAAATCGTAGATGGAGACCAAGAGATGAATACACTAAGCAGATTCAGAAGGATGTAGGTTGCAGCAGTTCGTTAAAGATGAAGAAGCTTGCAAAGGATAGAGTAGCATGGAGAGCTGCATGAAATCAGTCTGTGGACTGGAGACAACACACGGACACGCCTCTTTCTAAAGGCATTACATTTATTAGTACTTTGGACGGTGACAGTGATGTTGCATTTGTTTTCGACGTAGTTTATATGAAATTACGAGATACTCAAATGTGTAAATGCCCTAGTTACAAAATCCGTTTAAATACTTTGAGAACACAAGGCTCAGAAGGCTGGGACAAGATATCGTCTTGGCTCTTATTACCATAGCTGCGGCTTTCATCGTAAAGAAAAAAAATCGGAAGAAAGACGCGACAAAAATAGAAGGTGCTGAGTTCGGCCGTGGCCGACGGAGAATGGGACTGCGATTCCTTATTGATGAGGCTGGAGGAGGAATTTAAAAAAAATCTAATACTAGAAATTAACATGGAGGTTCCAGACAATTATGCAAGACTGTGCTCTCAGTCGGCTACGGCCTTGCCACAGTGGATACACCGGTTCCCGTGAGATCGCCGAAGTTAAGCGCTGTCGGGCTTGGCCGTCACTTGGAGGGGTGACCATCAAGGCCGCCATGCACTGTCGCCATTTTTCGGGGTGCACTCAGTCTTGTGATGCCGACTGAGGAGATACTCGACCGATTAGTAGCGGCTTCGGTCAAAAATACCATCTTAACGACCGGGAGAGCAGCGTGCTGACCACACGCCCCTCTTATCTGCATCCTCATCTGAGGATGACACGGCGGTCGGATGGTCCCGATGGGCCACTTGTCGCCTGAAGACTGATTGTTTCTTTTTTTTGTATGTACAAAGATAACTAAAGTGGCACAGAGCTCTTCAGACTTTATGTAATAAGCATTCGAAATGGCTTGCTACACCATACACTAGTGAACACAGAGTAGAAGTAAGATTTGGAACAGTTCGTTTCTATTTTGCACAGCTGGCTTAGGTTTGAGGCGCTGCGTCGTTACTTGCAGTATTTGTATCATCAACCTCGCAGTTACTTGGTGTGACAAATAAAGACGATATCTCAGTGTATCAGCGCAGAGTTAGAAATAAACACTGCAAAGTTTCACTGACGCATACGCCCTGTACAGTGCGTTTATGAACTTAGGAGCAGCCAAGCGCACACTGTACACTTTTCAATGGAACATCTGTTACACCACGCACAGATGGCGGGTACCACCGAACAGTTCAGACCAGGCAGATAGATGCCTCTGTTATAAAGGGCGTGCACGGAAGTGTTGACTCTCTACAGCTCACGTAGCACATGAAACACTACTGCGCAAATAACAGTGCACCATAAGAGAGGAAGCAGCGAAATGGCGACGCAACAGTCAGTTCACGGTACGTGAAGGTAAGGAACATTAGACGCAGTCATGGCACACAAAGCTTCCGTGCGTACGGAGTATTCACGTCCCGTAAATGCACGGTGCGTTCGCGCCAAGCGTACACAGTGGCAGGCCTCGCGAACCATTTCTGACTGTTACGAATGTTCGTCTCTTTTGTGCGTCCCTTATGTTAATCTCACGCAACTACTGTCTCTTTGGTGTGCGCATTACTCATTCTCCTCGCTACGGGCGAGTTCTAATTGCATCATTCAACCGCTGTGCTCATTGTCATGCGAAAATATTGAGACACTGCTCCATACACAATCACAGACACGAGACGCTGAACAGGTGGCCGTGTTGTGTACCGTCTGGTTCATCTCTTTTGTGCTGCACGTTGCCGTTCTGTTGAACTGCACCCCTTTATACTTTCTGTATACGCAGCGTGAAGGGAAACTACTCACAACGCACCACAGGGGTGTAGCTGAAGATTACCGTCCGATCTTTGTGGTCTATCGAGCCGGGAAACAGCGTCAGGTTAACCTAAAAAAGCGACCTAAGTTAAGGTCGTGTCACATCTGCGTAGCGTATCTCGAGCTACGCCTACGTGGCACGTAACCTGATTCGAGATACGAGTACCCTTCAAACCGAAAGCCACCTACAGTGATCTACGTTTTCTGTCCTGTCTCCGTATTCGCTCATGTGTTGAGACGACGTGCTAACTAGAGTGCAGTTTACGGATGGTTCTGGAAATGGCGTTCAGTGTGCCGTGGTGCGAGCCAGGCCTAAGCTCTAGTGTGCCACGGATGGACTATAGTTCAGGCAGCGGTAGCGACGATGAACTGCTGTTGCTATAGTCGGTAACTGCTGTTGTTATACTCGGCATCAAATAGAATTCTGTTCATCCGGTAAATGTTAGAACAACAGTGTATGGGGAATGCCACAACCTAGTGCAGGATTTACACCTTGACGATGGAAGATTGAAAACTTATTTTAGAATTAATGGAAAACAGTTCAGTGGAGTTTTATCACTCACAGGCAGTGGTATTAAAGAGCCGGACACACATTACACAAAATCACTACCTCCTGGAGAACGGCTAGCTAAGAATTCCTTGTCCGTAATGTCAAAATTGAAATATAGCCTTTTTGTGAATAATGTTGTAGGAAATGGAGAAAAAGTGTATGTTAACTACAAGTGAGTACACGAGTGTATTTGTCCCCTACTGTGAAAAGACAAAATATAAAAAATATTACGTAATATGTTAACAAGTTGCAACCACAAAAAGAGATATTTTCAGTTTGAGTTTAAAGTTCGAGGTTTGTGCTTAGAGTATTTAAAGTTTTTCTGTTTTTCTGAATAGTTTTGCACTAACAAATCAACATCTGTGTCTTATCATTTTCGCGGCGAAGGATCTTTGAAATAGTTAATACGTGACCCTGATGAGTTGCCAGAGGAGGTACTTGGAGACAACAAGGGAGAGCGAGTCTGACGCACCACCGGCGTTATTAAAGTTACGAATATGTCAGTTTCATCTTCAGCTCGCTTTACTGCTTCTAAAACTTCTTTCTTTACTCCGTTCCCACCGAAATTGACGTGCTGAGAAAAAAACAAATCTATTTCCTCAGGGCCAGAACGAATAGCTTTATTTTCCTGTTTATTTTTCGAAAATTTCAGAAATTTGGCGACTCCTTTGGGTTTGTCCCGGACTGTGTTGACACCGTGGTCAGAGCTGAGAAATTCGTCTTCTAGAGCAGCAGAAGCTTCAGCACTAACAGTGTCGTCATCGTCTCTTTCTCGGAAAGTTGTCAGTCACCCAGGGCGTCAGGAATATTGCTGTCATGCCTGGAAATAAATAATGTTAACAATGAAATAGATAATCACTTTCACCTGGCGACATCGCCTCTGTTATTTACTTCTAAAGGTCCCACCAAGGCAGTAATTGTGCTACACTGTACTTCAATGTATGACTACCATACGCTGGCGGGATATTCTGTTCAAAAATATCTTTGTTCCATGATGTTAATACTTAAGAGTTGTGAGCTGGCAATGCGAACAGTAAAAACTCCATTTCTTTCTCTCGCTCCCAGGTTTCTGATTTGTTGGAGTTTGACCACTGTTTGTCTCTCTCTTTCCTATGGGCATCTCGTAGTTTCTTCCATTCTGTTTTTGGTAGCAGGTATCTCCCTACTGGAGACTCGTACGCTACTAATAAGCTTCCGCTATAGGGTCGGCATCAATACTGTATCGTCAACTGTAAATAAAGCGTGTGGCGCCTTGTGGCGTGCAATGGAACCGTTGTACTTGCCAACAACAACTGAAGATTTTTCTCGACCGTTGCTGCAGGATTTGACGGCAGGAGGAACTTCCGTGTCTGCACCGCTGCAATTGATGGAAAACACATCGGAATTGAGGCACCACCTTCGTCTGGGTCGTCTTACTACGATTTTAAAGAAATATTACTCTACAGTGTTGGGTTTGGTAGATGCTGACTATAAATTTATAGCCGTAGACGTGGGATCGTACGGAACGGAGAGCGACTCCATCGTATTTACAAACAGCACACGTGGGGAAAGAATGCCTCGCAGTGCGAAAAGACGAGCCGCCGGTACCACGAGAAGCCGCTGTCCCGTACGTCGTCGTGGGAGACGAACGTGTCCCCCTGCAGCGGCACCTGCCTCGTCCCCAGCCACGCAGAAATCTTAGCGACCAGAAGACACTTTGCAAGTACAGAGTGAGTCGGTGCAGGCGTGTTGTTGTTAAACTGTTTCGGCATACTTAAGGTGAGGGTGCAAACCCTCGAAATGCGTGGGGGAATAAAATGAAATGTGACTGACACAGAAAAGTCTATTTCAATTAGTCTTTATCATCAAGAACGGTCGCTGACTCCTGATCACGTCCATCGTAGACGAAGCCGCGCGGTGTAGCCGGGCGGTCAGGGCGCCTAGCCACGGTTCGCGCGGCTCTCCCAGTCGGAGGTTCGAGTCCTCCCTCGGGTATGGCTGTGTGCGTTGTCATTGGCATAAGTTGGATTAAGTTGGCTTAAGTACTGCGTAAGTCTAGGGATTGGTGATCTCAGCAGTTTGGTCCCTTAGGAACTTACCACAGAATTCCATCATAGACGAAATAGGTTAATTTTATTTCACGATCCATTAGCATCTAACAGAAAAAACAGTAACAAACACAGGTCAAATTTCAAAGCCAACTTCCATACACCCAGCAATTTAGCAAAAAAACGTGTTTGCACGTGCATATGTGAAAAAACACGATATTGACTGAACTGTATTCGGTATTTTACTTTTTTGTTTAGCCAGCAGAGTGGCGTAGCATTTATTATAACAATACCTTCAACTTTATGAATGAGGCATTGATATAGAATTTTAGTTAGTTTCAAATTCAGGTACAGCAATATTGTTTTCATAAAATTAAATGGATATATATATTAGGAAGTATATCCATATCTAGAGATTTATTTTTGTAGCGAAGAACAGCTAGAGGTCACATCATCCAGGTCTGTCTGATTACTTGGAGAATAGCATTTTTAGTCACTGAAATTCAGGAGAATACGAAAAAACCAAATATACTTTCACGGCAGGACAAATACGGACTGAGTAGTGCGGTCTTAGCTCCACCGAAATTGCTCGATGATAAAAAAATTTTATACTTGCTTGGCTTCCCAAAAATTTGTGAAACTTCTTCCGAAGCTAAGTCACGCAAGTTAGCATTTCTGTATCGTCCGCCCCGATACAAGCCGGCACGGTATCTCAGCGTATTCGATCACAGGGCTGCGTGGCCTCTGTAATAATAATAATAATAAAAACTGAGTAAAGGAATCAACGGTGAAGTTGAACGGATGTCTTGTGACGTCCGCGTAGACCAAAACGCAACGAACTATATCGGCCAAAAAAAGAAAAAAAATATAGCTAGCTGAGTGATCAGTGTGACGGATTGCCATCCTGCTGGCCCGAGTTCGACTCCCGGCTGGGTCGGGGATTTTCTCCGCTCAGGGACTGGGTGTTGTGTTGTCTTCATCATCGTTTCATCCCCATCTGGCCCGCAGGTCACCCAATGTGGCGTCGAATGTAGTGAGACCTGCACCAAGGCGGCCGGACCTGTCCCCTAAGGGGCCTCCCTGCCAATGACGCCAAACGCTCATCTCCATTTCTGTCTCTGTATTCCAGCTTTGCGTAGTCGCAGATCACTAGAGATACTTTCGCTCTAGATCTATTAATGGAAACATATTGCACAGTGAAACACGCAGTAGCAGAGCTGTTCAAACACGGAGCACGTGGCCTGTGGGGGTGCAGTGTGGTGTGCGAAGTGGCCCGTCTGATTACTCTTGCGAGGTGCGCCTGCGACGTCTTCCGGGGACGTAGCTCGAGGTACGCTACGCCGCTGTGAAATCAACTTCACGGTGCATGCGCGACAAGCGAAATTTTCGCTACAATAGTGCACGAACATAAAATCACCCTTGTTCTTGCACTTACAAAATATAAAACTGACCTTGGTTAAATTTTTACCTGAAAAAGATTTGTGAATTGTAACATCATAAATTCAGCAATTGCAGAGTTTTCTCTGTGTGGCCTTTTTCCACTAAGCCACCTTTGTAAGGGTTAATTTCGAGTTGTACATGTAATTTGTTTTTGCATAGTATTTGCAAAAGTATTCGTTCATTTATATTCGTCTCACGACAAAGTTTAGACTGACCATGTTAACGAATCAGCCGACTAAGCCGGTGGCGCAAGAGAGCGAGGGGGCTCCGATACTGCATGCAGCGCAGTGTGCATGCGCTGTAGCTCGGGCGGCTCCTCTTGCGTGCTAATATGAGGCTGTTTGCCGGCTTCGCAGACCGCAGGTGCCCCGTATCAGGCTGTCCGTCCCGGATTTCGCTGCGGTACGTTGCGAAAGGCTGTCCTTTGCACCCTGTACGTGAGTCGTATTAGGCGAGAGACTGGCTAACAAAAGAAAAGACGCAGTAGCCACTGAGTGTGTAAACACGCGACGCCGAACCAAGTAACTATTTCCTACAATGATATTTTACAAGACAGTGACACTTGTAACTACACATACTCTGCTCCTATTGCTTGTGTAACTGAAGATAGGTAAGTGGTCCGAAACTGCTTCTGCTCATAAATCTGAAGATACGCCTGCCTCTGTACAGTCCCATCAGTGAAACACGTACCAGTGATGTGGTTTTCGTAGAGTCTGCACAGAGGGTTGGCACTTGAAAGCAGTCTTGTAACGACTTTTTGTTTCTGCTAGGGCTTACGTCTGACGAGTCGTGTATATTGCGAAGAGTGATTACCCTGCGGTTTGCAAACGATGTTTCACCTTCAAGCAAAATCTTGTATAAAAACCTCGCACCACTCCTGTGCAGCATTAGGAGTGTAACCGATTCTGAAAGTCATTGCCACGAAGCTGCTGACGGAGCTGAATGTGCGAAGGATAAAATTCGTTGTAAGGCGGTGATCGCAGAACACTCCTTCACCTGACGCCTCGCTTATTCAGCCTGCCTTTTCGTGAGGTGAGGGTTTGTGTGCTCTCACTGCTAAGTTGTCGGCAGAGTTTCTTCTGAGCTTCTTTCTTAGTGTTTTTTGTTCTTCACGCTTAAAGGTTCTAGACTTTTGTAACCAACTGAATACGCAGTGTTGCCCGCGTATGTATTTGTTCCAGTCTTCTGTTAGTCCCCCCCCCCCCCCCCTGCCCACTGACTGCATTTTCTCCTGTCCTCTGTCTGTCCTCCTCGTCTCTCTCTCTTTGCCCACCTCTTGCTTCCCCCTCTCTCTCTGTACATCTCATGCTCCGCCCTCTCCCTCCACGTCATCACGTTCATCCCAGTAGGAGGCTGGTGGTTCTGAACCCCACAGTATTTCTTTACAGATTGTAACTGTTTGTACCAAATTTGGTTGAAATCGGTCCAGGGGCATCGGATGAATGTTTACCCTTGGCTTTGCCCACATATTCACATGTTGAATATATTTCACACATATTTCGCATATATTGGTACACATATTTCATCCGTATCTCTAGCGAATTTCATCCTGCAGTTTCATTTACACGCAGCTCAGGGTTTATGATGAATGCAGCCACAGCGATATTTCCGAACCTGGGCAAAATCTTGATAGTGGCAGTGGCGCCCCCGCCCAACTCCCCCCCCCCCCCCCCCACCCCCGCCTTTCCAGCGTTGTTGCAGCTCACATATATTTGAAGAGTTTGATATATAAAGCATATATGTTCGAGGAACTGTAAGACATGTTGTTTGGTCTTAAGTGTGCCAAAGTGCAGTGTCACAACATTCTTCTATCGTATCACTGTATTTCGTTCTGTGGAATTCACACGTGTATATTTTGTAGTGGAAGCTATCATACCTACACACATGAAAATAAGTTTTGTATCACCGCGGTTCCCAGAACTCCTAGAGACAGACGTTGATTGTGGATATTGTATCACAGCCACAGTCCGTCTGACTGTTCAGAGATGTCACTAAACCCGCCCAGAGATCTAATCAACCATACATGAGCAGCACCTATTAGACAGAGGGGTCTGACAGCCGATCAGTTCCAGTCATTCCACCAGGAAGGAGGTACATGGCTCGTGTTGTCTGTAGTTCAACCCTGCCTAGACGGTCAATATCGCGGTTCGATCGCGTCCATTTGTTACATTGTGGCAGCAAGGGTTCTCAACAAGGGAAGTGTCCAGGCGTCTCGGAGTGAACCAAAGCGGTGTTGTTTGGTCATGGAGGAGATACAGAGAGACAGGAACTGTCGATGGCATACCTCGCTCAGGCCGCACAAGGATGACCGCTACCTAAGGGCTATGGCTCGGAGGAACCCTGACAGCAACGCCACCATGTTGAATAATGTCTTTCGTGCAGCCACAGAACTTCGTGTTAGGACTCAAACTGTGCGCAGTGGGCTGCATGATGCGCAACTTCACTCCCGACGTCGATGGCGAGCTCCACTTTTGCCACCACGACACCGTGCAGCGCGGTACAGATGGGCCCAACAACGTGCCGAATGGACCGCTCAGGATTGGCATATTGTTCACTTCCCCGATCAGTGTCGTATATGCCTTCAACCAGACAATCGTCGGAGACATGTTTAGAGGCAATCCGGTCAGGTTCAACGCCTTAGAGCGGGTGCAGCAAGGTGGAGGGAGGTTCCCTGCTGTTTTAGGGTGGCATTATGTGGGGTCGACGTACGACGCTGGCGGTCATGGTAGGCGCGTAGCGGCTGTACGATACTGAATGCCATCCTCCAGGCCGATAGTGGAACCACATCGGCACCATATTGGCGAGGCATTCGTCTTCATGGACGACAATTGACTCCCCCTTTGGGCACATCTTGTGAATCCTTCAGGATGATGACATCGCTCTACTAGAGTTGCCAGCATGTTCTCCAGACATGAACCCTATCGATCATGCCTGGGATAGACTGAAAATGGCTGTTTGTGGACGACGTGACCCACCAACCACTCTGGCAGATCTACGCCGAATCGGCGTTGAGGGTGGGACAATCTGGACCAACAGTGCCTTGATGAAATTGTGGATACTATGCCACGACGAACACAGGCAAGCATCAGTGCAAGAGGACGTGCTACTGGATACCGGTGTGTACAGCAATCTGGACCACCGCCTCTGAAGGTCTCGCTATATGGTGGTACAACATGCAACGTGTGGTTTTCATGAGCAGTAAAAAGGACGGAAATGATGTTTATGTTGATCTCTATTCCAATTTTCTGTACAGGTTCCGGAACTCACGGAACCGAGGTGATGCAAAACTTTTTTGATGTGTGTACATTCAGGTTAGTGGAAATTAAAATATCCTGTGGTGCCTTTCCTGCTCCCAGTCGGCCTCTTTGACATCCAAGCCCCCTTCAAATAAACACTCACAATTAATACTGGGTGGGATTATTTCTGACGGGAAGAATAAGAACTCTTCAGAAAATTGGCACTCTTCATTGCCTGTTAGCTAATAAATTTCCCTCTTGTGTGATATAAAACTGAATACATGTAACAAAAAACCAGTAAAGATTAGAGACAAGGAATACAGTACACAGTTCTTCAATCATTAGGTTCCAGCATTTTTTTCCTTCTGTGCTTTCCTTAATGCAAAAGAACCTATTACCTCATCAAAGTGCGCCTCATAGGATATTTTATTGTCGGTGGCTAGGATTGTGAGGCCAGACAGACGTTCCTCACACACTCCTGAACGCAGATAGCTTTTAATTGTTTTCAGTTTGCTGAATCTCCTTTCACAGCTTACTGATGTCAGCAGTGACGTGCAGTGCAGTGCATGCGTAAAGCTGCACTGATGTAAGGAAAAAACTACTTGCAGGAAAAATTTCTTGCAAGTCATGCTTGCACAGATGTTGTAACACGAACGCACTTGATTTTTCATTAAATTTGATCACTAACTTTTAGAATGGGGCGGGTTCCTGCCAAACATCAGCTTCCATCAAGTCTTTCAAATATTTTCGTGTTGGATCGACTCAGTTTTTTGCAGACCCTCAGTCTGCCACTGCGTGGCCCCTGAGGAAGGCCAAATTTTCATGTAGGCTCTTTGCGCTCACTACCTTTGTTTCAGTTTACGTTCAAATTTTGTTAAATAGTAGTTTGATATCTCTGAAAAACAGGTTAGTTGGGTCTACTGTTCATGATTCGTACACGCAGATTTCGTCGTGTTGCCTCTTCTTTCTCGAAGCTCGTTTGCTTTCTGCATCTACGTATTCATGGCAGAGGGGTCATCCAACCACCTTCACAGTATTTCTCTATTATTACAGTATCAACCAGAGCACGGAGAAAACCGAACACCCATATCTTTCTGTGCGAGCTCTTATTTCACTTATCTCTGGAAGAATACCAGCCCAAATTGTGAAGTTGAGGATAAATATAAAATCCATGTAGTAGATGACCAGCTTCATACTTTAATTCTGCGGCAAGAGAAGATTCTTCAGTTTCTTCCAGAGCTTTGACACCATGTGAATTAATTATTAAAGCTGTAACAGCTAGGCGTCAGCCGACCATCTTGTCTGACTACTTCCTTTTAAGTTGGTTTTTGTACACTTTTGCATTAATTTCCACCGTATGTTGGATCCAACAAAAAAGCAATCAAGCTTCTGTACAACCCCAAATATGATGATAATTATGATGTTTAGTTTGTTGGCACTCAACTGCAGGGTCATCAGCGCCCATACAAAGTCCCAATCTTTACACAGTCCAATTCAGCTACTTGCACGAATGATGATAATGATGATGATGATGATGAAATGATGAGGACAGCACAAACACCCAATCCACGGGCAGAGAACATCCCCAACACGGCCGGGAATCGAATGTGGTACCCTGTGGTACAGAGGCAGCAACGCTAGCCACAAGACCACGAGCTGCGGACACAACCCCAAATATGCTAACCGTTTGTGGACACGGTGGCGCACAATGCAACCCCTAGAAATTTTAAGGAGTGTGACACACGTGGTACAAACTCTGCTAGCTCGTTCATTCCCATAATTCTTGATTGGACGTCTTTACAAATGCCGTCCCTATTAGACGCATTATCGTAAGATTGATCACGACATTTTTGCACATCCAAACCATTTGCTTATAGTATTGCTAGTATTCACTTTTTGATGTATTATCCAGTCTCCCCGTCAACTTCCTTTATTTCACATCCAGCTTCTGTTATTTTTACATAACGTTTCACTTTACTCATTTGTTGTGCGTGAGATACATTTGTAGTGCAGTGAAATATGGTGGTGAAATAGTTGGTCTCCTTGATCTCATTGATAATGGCATTTCGAACTTTGTTTGCCATTATACGGATGATTTCATTTTGCATTGACTTCGACAAATAGGATACTTGTTGTCTTTTTACGTGATCTAACTGATACTTGATAGTAGGATTGAATTTGCCGAACAGGATTATGAAATTAAGAAAAGTTGCTTTACTAGTTTGAGGAAAATTTTCAGCGAAATGACTGCGTGTTTCTTCAGAACCTCTAAAGGCAAGACAGTTTGTGGCAAGATACATGACAGCGTTCGTAGATTACGCACAGAATATGTCTCCATTTTCGATTTCTCAGAGTGAATTACTTTCGCGATCTCGCGGTCGATGCCCTGACACGATTTCATTTACTTCAAACGGGTCTTCCATTTTATAAAATATTCTTTGTTTGTGAGGCTTCGTGCTCAGACAATCTCTTTGAAGCTTTTTTTCCAATTCACGAGACCCTCCCTACACAGGGCTGATGTAGAAGAGCTGCCGTACAGCTTGCAATCAGTACAGTAAGCTCTGCATTTTCTGCTTTCGAACAAACAAGTCAGAATCTTCCAATATTTTCCTGATTTGCCGTTGTTCCCAGCAACATGTGATATGTCAAGTGACTACCATTGCATTCAGTGGACCTAAACGTTGTTTTCTGGTTGTTTATCATTTAGTAATACAGCTCGTTTGCTGAAGAATGACCTCTGTTGATTTGCAATTTTTTCGTGGTCCGGCCATGTGCGTGAGTCCATTAGATTTATAATTTTGTCTTTGCTACCCGTCTGCAATAAGTCAACAAATGCTAGCTCAGCGGCATGTTGCTCCTGAGGTGGTACTGACGACGACGTCTGTTTACCGTCATCTGAGACCTGAACCTTCGACTGTTCAGTCGAATTATCTTACTGTCCAAATTACAAGAATTGTTCGAAGTACCTTAAATCATAATATCAGAAGTAGCAGAGGGGCTTGATGATACGTGTGCTTTGTGAAGCCATCTGCTTATCCAAGAAGCCGATTTCTTTCTTTCTTCAATTTTATTCTTATTTCTTTTTCTGTTTTAAGCCCAGAAAGCTTGCTTCTTGGTGCATTCATCGTTTGCTCTTTATTACCTAAAAATATAAATTTATTTTAACACTGACACGTCGTTCTTACATACAAAGTCATGATCAGTGTTGTGAGTTTTAATTAATTACAACACCAGTTTGTAAGCCAGCATTTATAAACACTCCACAGAAATGCAATACTGTGTGCCATTACGCCTATACTCCGGCCTCGCTTCCGAGCAACCGCCTCTAGCCGCTCGCTGACGCGACTTCAACTCAAGGACTGACACTCCACTCCCGCTCACCCACTCACACACTGTTAACTGCACTGCAGTCTTTTCTTCAGTTTATGATCGCTGCACAGAGCGTTTGATAGATACTATGTAAGGTTACACCTATGTACCACTACAACATGTTCATAAGCATCCTGTCTTATCACCTGCATCCACTCATGCCCATTGTGCATTCCGACGGACTTGGGCAATTCCAGCAGGACAATGTAACACCTCAAGCGTCTAGAATTGCTAAATAGTGGCTTCAGGAACACTGTTATGAGTTTACACACTTCCGCTGGTCACCATACTCTCCCGAGACGAAAAATTGTTAAGCATATCTTGAATGCTTTGCAACGCACTATTCAGAAGAGGTCTCCACCCGTTTATACTCTTAGGGACTTACGGAGAGCCTTGCAGTTCCCTCCAGCACTACTTCAGACATTATTCGAGCCTATGCCACGTCGTGCTGCGACACTTCTGCGTGCTCGCGGGGGCCCTACAAGATATTCGGCAGTTTGTAAGGGAACAGCTGTGTGAGGGGAAATTACAAGTTTAATGTCGCAGTATTTCTCACCAAATTACAGATTTTCACACAGTTTTTAACTCGCCAACATAAAAACAGCGTAATGCGTAACACATCTTGCAAACATCAAAAAGTGATATAAGATTATACACAACAATGTTAAATGTTAGCTCTCTGAAAGCACATTAAACCTAAATACAATATTATGGAAGTTTAATTCGAAGTTTCTTTACCTTAATCCTAAGCACAATAATATTAAAGTTTAATTTGAAGTTTCTTTACAAAACTGCTCCTACACATACATTATGATGTTGGTCAGTAGTACGAAAATCGTCCGATTCCAGTTCAAAGTTCGGTACTATTTAGGATGACAATCAAGTCTACAGTGGATGGTTAGTCAAGTGACAAATTTGAGCGCAAGGTTATCCAAAGCCGCTCGAGTTTACAGTGGACGCAAGGTGGTGAACCGACATAGTTTACGCCTCAGCACGCAGCATTTACCTTAGGCTGCGACGTGCTGCTGTCTGCAAGGCCGCCCTCTCACACTGAAATGCCTACAAAACTAATCTGGCCTTTGCTGAACTTTCCAGCAGAAACCTTCCCTGTGTTTCTCGTTATGTGAGAAAACATGCACTCAGCCCTAGTCTTATTACGTGGCGATATACACGCACATGGTTGGAGCAGCATGCATATTGTAGTGCACTCTCAGTTCTCGCTACTTGGCTGGTTCGTTTCTCCACAGTTGGAGACAAACGTTGCCACAGCTGATTCTTTAGCTGGAGTGCAGCCACTGTGAACGCAGTGCCCACACAAATTTCTTCTCTGCATCGTACAGAGCGTCAAGTGCTCCGTTCTGCACTTGACACCAGATCAGACAACAGTCCCCCCCAAAAATTTCTCTCTTGTCCTACTCACGGCAGAACTGCATCCCTCCACTTGGTTTCCTTTCTCACGTCACGGCTTTGTTTCAACCAATAGGAGCTTTCCTCCTATTTTGTATGAACACCTTCTACCAATCACAATGTCCCTTCTATCAAACTGCATCGAAACACTAGTACGAGGGCTGTTCAGAAAGTAAGCTCCGATTGATCGCGAAATGGAAACGACTATGATAATCCGATAAAGCTTTGCACAGATGTGTTGGGCAGTGTCTCTAGTATGACCCTAGACAGCATCACGTCACTCCTCTCATTTCTGAGCTCACAGTGATCGCGTAAAGTTGTCTAGAGAATGTCTCCCGCCAAGTACGAGGACCTGGTGAGAAATTTCGCCTGAAGCTATACAGCCAACATTACATAACTGTCGTGCAGTTTCTTCTACAAGGCAATATTCTCAGCCGCATTCTGAAGGGGCAATGAAGATGCTCCTGCATCGTTTTCAATTGGAAATGTTTGACTACCCACAATACAGCCCGTAATTGACTCCCCCTGCGTTTCATTTCTGCTCACATGAACCGCTGGCTATGAATACAACATTTTGGCACAGAAAACGAGCTGTAGGCCAGCGTAGAGAATTGGCGGAAAGCACTGGCGGCTGTCTTTTATGATGAGGGTATTGGAAAGTTGGTACAACGCTACGACAAATGTCTTAGTCAGAACGGCAACTACGTAGAGAAGTAGCTGGATGGTGTAGCTAACTGTTAAAAATAAAACATTTCTAATTTTCACTGTGGTTCCCATTTCGCGATCAATCGGAGCCTACTTTCTGAACAGCCCTCGTATTTTTCTCCTTCCTAGTGTGTTTCCGCCAATCGCTCGTTTTGTGCCCGTTCTAGATGCCTGAAGTACATTGACATTTCCATGTCTTGTACTCGCTGGTCGAAAATGTGTCACTTGCTTTTGTTTGTATCCCATTAGAATTCCAAAAAGCAGTTTTCTAAAGCTTCTTCTATACCCTTGAGCAGATGCCTCGTGCCTCGCTACAGGCAGGCCTCCGGCTTCAATCACCTGTTCCAGGGTCGCTGCCCTCCTTCCTGCCACCCCTTTAAGTGGTTTCCAGCGTAACTCGAGCAGTGCAGCTTCACTACACCATTGTAGAGCTGGCTTTTCAAAACTAAAAGCGACTCGACTCGTGTTCCCTGTTCTACATTCTGCTCAAAGACACGCATTGCATAGGAATTGTGTGTTAATTACAGTCGGTTAGCTGTCATCCCTTTTTGCATTACATATTGATAGGCAAATGTTCTCATAACTGCCGATTTACGTTAGGTGTCATGTTCACCTATTCATTGCGATTTGTAAAGGTCTTCTGTGAGGTGTGAATCTGACCATTTATTCTGCCACCTTACAAGGTGTACCAGTTTCACTAATAAGTTGATAGTCAGGGAAGAGTAACTGGTTCCCAGTACTTGAAACTGTTGAAAGGCAAGGTAACAAAGAAACAGGAAAGTTTGTAAATGTTTGCAAAAATAGATGTGCTAAGCAATATTGAGTTCGTAAGTAATTTTTTTGATTGAGACAACAATGAATTATTGAAATGTGCTAGAAAACAGCGAATGGATTGTAAAGGTCAGTTGGCAGAACTGAGTGATGAGGTTATTCATTTTAAAGCGTGCGTGAAGAGCAACAAAATTAAAACATCCTCCCCAAGTCCTCTGTGCAGAGTGTTGCGTGAACACCCAGAGCTCTCTTTCTCACTCCTCAAAAGAGTCGACAGTTACGTTCAGGAAGTATGTATTTATTATATTATTATTATTAGCGGCAGCAGCAGTTGTAGTATTAAGTCACATACAGATGTACGTTACCAGGTGGTGAATTTATGTCTAAATGAAGGGTGAAAATATTTTTCTCTGCCTAGGGACAGAAACTAGCAAAATTCACACTTGCCATAGAGTGGGCGGTAGTTGGTGTTTTCATTTTAGCGACGCACTCCAGCACAGCTATTGATTTTTTATGCTTTACTTGTACACAAGCTACACGATCAGCGAGGCTTCGATTTATCCAATAGAATTATCATTTTATGGGTCAGAATATGAAAGGGTACTTATTACAGTGAATTTCGTTTGTTTCGTATCGTTTGAGAGTAATGTTTCACAATTACAAGAAAAATATTGCGGCGTAATGAGAAGGGGGTACGCTAAACAAACTAGTCAGGTAGAGTAATGTTTTCTTTATAGGTTCTGCAAATGGTTCAAGTGGCTCTGAGCACTATGGGACTCAACTTCTGAGGTCATTAGTCCCCTAGAACTTAGAAATAGTTAAACCTAACTAACCTAAGGACATCACACACATCCATGCCCGAGGCAGGATTCGAACCTGCGACCATAGCGGTCTCGCGGTTCCAGACTGCGGCGCCTAAAATCGCACGGCCACTTCGGCCGGCTTATCTTTGAGAAATATTACCTCGCATTTTGGGACAGTTTGAGATTACAAATTGTGTGTATTGTTGTTGTTCGGATGTACCTCCATCAAGAGCAGTTCGTGGTCTGGCGAGCCCCGTCGCTCTCCCGCGGCCCCCTCGCCCTTAAAACATGGCGACACCTTCGTAAACGCCCCCCTGCTGTCCGGTCGCCGTGTGCACGTGAGCAGCCAGCACTGAGCGGCAGAGAGCCTCAGCAGGTGGGAGTAGGGCGTTACTTGACTCCCCTGCCCAGTTAAGACAGGGCTAACGTATTCGGTCCACACGTCACTGTGCAGACGTGACGTGGTTTCGGCGTCACAGGCAGCTATCGAAGACCGCAGGAACTGCTATTAGACTTGTCAGCGTCTGGTGGGGGGTGCTTCTAGACACCGTAGTGGACTTCGCATCCCAAATTGCGTATTATAAAACTGTACCGTATCAAGGTAACGGTACACTGAAGATTTGTCACTTTCTTTCAGATTTGTTATAATTGAACGTCATGTAGGGATGTATCGGCTGTTAAAGCCTTCATTAAAGTTTCGGTACGAAGGATGAACTTGCAGCAGCACGTTCAGAGACCGTGAATAGTTACAATAGAAGGAAAACAGCCCTAGCTCACTATTTTTAACCTCAGTCCGTTTTGCAACATACACCACGCAAGTAACGGGCAGCCCTTACTGGCTCGCCATCAGAGTTTTCTTTACCTTAAATTTCTTTGTGACTAAAGTCCTTTTGGCATATTTATAATTTTATAAACGACATATAAGTACTGCCAGTCTTTCACAATGATTCTGTACTTATACTCTGTACTATACGTTTCTAGTCATAATTCTGTGACCATGTTATAGACTATTCTTTCTTAAAATTCTGAGGAAGACATTCCTAGCAGTGTTGGAACCCAGTTAATTCGTTAAAAATTTTGACCGAGGGCTGTTTTCTTTCTATTGTTCCAGCAGTTCATTGTCAGGCAGCGGTTATGACCGTTGAGTTACTGAGCACAGGCTAATTATGGGGGTGATTCGCGTCCTGCCGTATGCAGAAATTTTTCTTCTCGCCTTTACGTTTGTAAAAAGGTCCTGGGACTTCTCTATTAAGCTAATAGAGGTATGTTCCGTAATATTTGATGTTGTGTACTATAGTAGCTTTCTGTCTCCCTCTCTCTCTCTGTCAGGTGTGAGTTGTCTTTGTCAGTAATTTACAAATTAAGCGTGCAACTTGCAAATGCGAATGTATATTCACACGTTGATCATCTCGCAAACCAAAGGTTATGACCGTTGAGTTACTAAGCACAGGCTAATTATGGGGGTGATTCGGGTCCTGCCGTATGCAGAAATTGTTCTTCTCGCCTTTACGTTTGTAAAAAGGTCCTGGGACTTCTCTATTAAGCTAATAGAGGTATGTTCTGTAATATTTGATGTTGTGTACTATAGTAGCTTTCTGTCTCCCTCTCTCTCTCTGTCAGGTGTGAGTTGTCTTTGTCAGTAATTTACAAATGAAGCGTGAAACTTGCAAATGCGAATGTATATTCACACGTTGATCATCTCGCAAACCAAAGGTTATGACCATTGAGTTACTAAGCACAGGCTAATTATGGGGGTGATTCGCGTCCCGCCGTATGCAGAAATTGTTCTCCTCGCCTTTACGATTGTAAAAAGGTTCTGGGACTTCTCTATTAAGCTAATAGAGGTATGTTCTGTAATATTTGATGTTGTGTACTATAGTAGATTTCTGTCTCCCTCACTCTCTCTGTCAGGTGTGAGTTGTGTTTGTCAGTAATTTACAAATTAAGCGTGAAACTTGCAAATGAGAATGTATATTCACACGTTCATCATCTCGAAAACCAAAGGTTATGACCGTTGAGTTACTAAGCACAGGCTAATTATGGGGGTGATTCGCGTCCTGCCGTATACAGAAATTGTTCTTCTCGCCTTTACGTTTGTAAAAAGGTCCTGGGACTTCTCTATTAAGCTAATAGAGGTATGTTCTGTAATATTTGATGTTGTGTACTATAGTAGCTTTCTGTCTCCCTCTCTCTCTCTGTCAGGTGTGAGTTGTCTTTGTCAGTAATTTACAAATTAAGCGTGAAACTTGCAAATGCGAATGTATATTCACACGTTGATCATCTCGCAAACCAAAGGTTATGACCATTGAGATACTAAGCACAGGCTAATTATGGGGGTGATTCGCGTCCTGCCGTATGCAGAAATTGTTCTTCCCGCCTTTACGTTTGTGAAAAGGTCCTGGGACTTCTCTATTAAGCTAATAGAGGTATGTTCTGTAATATTTGATGTTGTGTACTATAGTAGCTTCCTGTCTCCCTCTCTCTCTCTGTCAGGTGTGAGTTGTCTTTGACAGTAATTTACAAATTAAGCGTGAAACTTGCAAATGCGAATGTATATTCACACGTTGATCATCTCGCAAACCAAAGGTTATGACCGTTGAGTTACTGAGCACAGGCTAATTATGGGGGTGATTCGCGTCCTGCCGTATGCAGAAATTGTTCTTCTCGCCTTTACGTTTGGAAAAAGGTCCTGGGACTTCTCTATTAAGCTAATAGAGGTATGTTCTGTAATATTTGATGTTGTGTACCATAGCAGCTTTCTGTCTCCCTCTCTCTCTCAGTCAGGTGTGAGTTGTCTTTGTCAGTAATTTACAAATTAAGCGTGAAACTTGCAAATGCGGATGTATATTCACACGTTGATCATCTCGCAAACCAAAGGTTATGACCGTTGAGTTACTAAGCACAGGCTAATTATGGGGGTGATTCACGTCCTGCCGTATGCAGAAATAGTTCTTCTCGCCTTTACGTTTGTAAAAAGGTCCTGGGAATTCTCTATTAAGCTAATAGAGGTATGTCCTGTAATATTTGATGTTGTGTACTATAGTAGCTTTCTGTCTCCCTCTCTCTCTCTGTCAGGTGTGAGTTGTCTTTGTCAGTAATTTACAAATTAAGCGTGAAACTTGCAAATGCGAATGTATATTCACACATTGATCATCTCGCAAACCAAAGGTTATGACCGTTGAGTTACTAAGCACAGGCTAATTATGGGGGTGATTCGCTTCCTGCCGTATGCAGAAATTGTTTTCCCGCCTTTACGTTTGTAAAAAGGTTCTGGGACTTCTCTATAAAGCTAATAGAGGTATGTTCTGTAATATTTGATGTTGTGTACTATAGTAGCTTTCTGTCTCCCTCTCTCTCTCTGTCAGGTGTGAGTTGTCTTTGTCAGTAATTTACAAACTAAGCGTGAAACTTGCAAATGCGAATGTATATTCACACGTTGATCATCTCGCAAACCAAAGGTTATGACCATTGAGTTACTAAGCACAGGCTAATTATGGGGGTGATTCGCGTCCTGACGTATGCAGAAATTGTTCTTCTCGCCTTTACGTTTGTAAAATGGTCCTGGGACTTCTCTATTAAGCTAATAGAGGTATGTTCTGTAATATTTGATGTTGTGTACTATAGTAGCTTTCTGTCTCCCTCTCTCTCTCTGTCAGGTGTGAGTTGTCTTTGTCAGTAATTTACAAATTAAGCGTGAAACTTGCAAATGCGAATGTATATTCACACGTTGATCATCTCGCAAACCAAAGGTTATGACCGTTGAGTTACTGAGCACAGGCTAATTATGGGGGTGATTCGCGTCCTGCCGTATGCAGAAATTGTTCTTCTCGCCTTTACGTTTGTAAAAAGGTCCTGGGAATACTCTATTAAGCTAATAGAGGTATGTTCTGTAATATTTGATATTGTGTACTATAGTAGCTTTCTGTCTCCCTCTCTCTCTCTCTCAGGTGTGAGTTGTCTTTGTCAGTAATTTACAAATTAAGCGTGAAACTTGCAAATGCGAATGTATATTCACACGTTGATCATCTCGCAAACCAAAGGTTATGACCGTTGAGTTACTAAGCACAGGCTAATTATGGGGGTGATTCGCGTCCTGCCGTATGCAGAAATTGTTCTTCTCGCCTTTACGTTTGTAAAATGGTCCTGGGAATACTCTATTAAGCTAATAGAGGTATGTTCTGTAATATTTGATATTGTGTACTATAGTAGCTTTCTGTCTCCCTCTCTCTCTCTGTCAGGCGTGAGTTGTCTTTGTCAGTAATTTACAAATTAAGCGTGAAACTTGCAAATGCGAATGTATATTCACACGTTGATCATCTCGCAAACCAAAGGTTATGACCGTTGAGTTACTAAGCACAGGCTAATTATGGGGGTGATTCGCGTCCTGCCATATGCAGAAATTGTTCTTCCCGCCTTTACGTTTGTAAAAAGGTTCTGGGACTTCTCTATAATGCTAATAGAGGTTTGTTCTGTAATATTTGATGTTGTGTACTATAGTAGCTTTCTGTCTCCCTCTCTCTCTCTGTCAGGTGTGAGTTGTCTTTGTCAGTAATTTACAAATTAAGCGTGAAACTTGCAAATGCGAATGTATATTCACACGTTGATCATCTCGAAAACCAAAGGTTATGACCGTTGAGTTACTGAGCAAAGGCTAATTATGGGGGTGATTCGCATCCTGCCGTATGCAGAAATTGTTCTTCTCACCTTTACGTTTGTGAAAAGGTCCTGGGACTTCTCTATTAAGCTAATAGAGGTATGTTCTGTAATATTTGATGTTGTGTACTATAGTAGCTTTCTGTCTCCCTCTCTCTCTCTGTCAGGTGTGAGTTGTCTTTGTCAGTAATTTACAAATTAAGCGTGAAACTTGCAAATGCGAATGTATATTCACACGTTGATCATCTCGCAAACCAAAGGTTATGACCATTGAGTTACTAAGCAGAGGCTAATTATGGGGGTGATTCGCGTCCTGCCGTATGCAGAAATTGTTCTTCCCGCCTTTACGTTTGTAAAAAGGTCCTGGGACTTCTCTATTAAGCTAATAGAGGTATGTTCTGTAATATTTGATGTTGTGTACTATAGTAGCTTTCTGTCTCCCTCTCTCTCTCTGTCAGGTGTGAGTTGTCTTTGTCAGTAATTTACAAATTAAGCGTGAAACTTGCAAATGCGAATGTATATTCACACGTTGATCATCTCGCAAACCAAAGGTTATGACCGTTGAGTTACTGAGCACAGGCTAAGTATGGGGGTGATTCGCGTCCTGCCGTATGCAGAAATTGTTCTTCTCGCCTTTACGTTTGGAAAAAGGTCCTGGGACTTCTCTATTAAGCTAATAGAGGTATGTTCTGTAATATTTGATGTTGTGTACCATAGCAGCTTTCTGTCTCCCTCTCTCTCTCAGTCAGGTGTGAGTTGTCTTTGTCAGTAATTTACAAATTAAGCGTGAAACTTGCAAATGCGGATGTATATTCACACGTTGATCATCTCGCAAACCAAAGGTTATGACCGTTGAGTTACTAAGCACAGGCTAATTATGGGGGTGATTCACGTCCTGCCGTATGCAGAAATAGTTCTTCTCGCCTTTACGTTTGTAAAAAGGTCCTGGGAATTCTCTATTAAGCTAATAGAGGTATGTCCTGTAATATTTGATGTTGTGTACTATAGTAGCTTTCTGTCTGCCTCTCTCTCTCTGTCAGGTGTGAGTTGTCTTTATCAGTAATTTACAAATTAAGCGTGAAACTTGCAAATGCGAATGTATATTCACATGTTGATCATCTCGCAAACCAAAGGTTATGACCGTTGAGTTACTAAGCACAGGCTAATTATGGGGGTGATTCGCTTCCTGCCGTATGCAGAAATTGTTCTTCCCGCCTTTACGTTTGTAAAAAGGTTCTGGGACTTCTCTATAAAGCTAATAGAGGTATGTTCTGTAATATTTGATGTTGTGTACTATAGTAGCTTTCTGTCTCCCTCTCTCTCTCTGTCAGGTGTGAGTTGTCTTTGTCAGTAATTTACAAACTAAGCGTGAAACTTGCAAATGCGAATGTATATTCACACGTTGATCATCTCGCAAACCAAAGGTTATGACCATTGAGTTACTAAGCACAGGCTAATTATGGGGGTGATTCGCGTCCTGACGTATGCAGAAATTGTTCTTCTCGCCTTTACGTTTGTAAAATGGTCCTGGGACTTCTCTATTAAGCTAATAGAGGTATGTTCTGTAATATTTGATGTTGTGTACTATAGTAGCTTTCTGTCTCCCTCTCTCTCTCTGTCAGGTGTGAGTTGTCTTTGTCAGTAATTTACAAATTAAGCGTGAAACTTGCAAATGCGAATGTATGTTCACACGTTGATCATCTCGCAAACCAAAGGTTATGACCGTTGAGTTACTAAGCACAGGCTAATTATGGGGGTGATTCGCGTCCTGCCGCATGTAGAAATTGTTCTTCTCGCCTTTACGTTTGTGAAAAGGTCCTGGGACTTCTCTATTAAGCTAATAGAGGTATGTTCTGTAATATTTGATGTTGTGTACTATAGTAGCTTTCTGTCTCCCTCTCTCTGTCAGGTGTGAGTTGTCTTTGTCAGTAATTTACAAATTAAGCGTGAAACTTGCAAATGCGAATGTATATTCACACGTTGATCATCTCGCAAACCAAAGGTTATGACCGTTGAGTTACTGAGCACAGGCTAATTATGGGGGTGATTCGCATCCTGCCGTATGCAGAAATTGTTCTTCTCGCCTTTACGTTTGTGAAAAGGTCCTGGGACTTCTCTATTAAGCTAATAGAGGTATGTTCTGTAATATTTGATGTTGTGTACTATAGTAGCTTTCTGTCTCCCTCTCTCTCTCTGTCAGGTGTGAGTTGTCTTTGTCAGTAATTTACAAATTAAGCGTGAAACTTGCAAATGCGAATGTATATTCACACGTTGATCATCTCGCAAACCAAAGGTTATGACCATTGAGTTACTAAGCACAGGCTAATTATGGGGGTGATTCGCGTCCTGCCGTATGCAGAAATTGTTCTTCCCGCCTTTACGTTTGTAAAAAGGTCCTGGGACTTCTCTATTAAGCTAATAGAGGTATGTTCTGTAATATTTGATGTTGTGTACCATAGTAGCTTTCTGTCTCCCTCTCTCTCTCTGTCAGGTGTGAGTTGTGTTTGTCAGTAATTTACAAATTAAGCGTGAAACTTGCAAATGCGAATGTATATTCACACGTTGATCATCTCGCAAACCAAAGGTTATGACCGTTGAGTTACTGAGCACAGGCTAAGTATGGGGGTGATTCGCGTCCTGCCGTATGCAGAAATTGTTCTTCTCGCCTTTACATTTGTAAAAAGGTCCTGGGACTTCTCTATTAAGCTAATAGAGGTATGTTCTGTAATATTTGATGTTGTGTACCATAGTAGCTTTCTGTCTCCCTCTCTCTCTCTGTCAGGTGTGAGTTGTCTTTGTCAGTAATTTACAAATTAAGCGTGAAACTTGCAAATGCGGATGTATATTCACACGTTGATCATCTCGCAAACCAAAGGTTGTGACCGTTGAGTTACTAAGCACAGGCTAATTATGGGGGTGATTCACGTCCTGCCGTATGCAGAAATTGTTCTTCTCGCCTTTACGTTTGTAAAAAGGTCCTGGGAATTCTCTATTAAGCTAATAGAGGTATGTCCTGTAATATTTGATGTTGTGTACTATAGTAGCTTTCTGTCTCCCTCTCTCTCTCTGTAAGGTGTGAGTTGTCTTTGTCAGTAATTTACAAATTAAGCGTGAAACTTGCAAATGCGAATGTATATTCACACGTTGATCATCTCGCAAACCAAAGGTTATGACCATTGAGTTACTAAGCACAGGCTAATTATGGGGGTGATTTGCTTCCTGCCGTATGCAGAAATTGTTCTTCCCGCCTTTACGTTTGTAAAAAGGTCCTGGGACTTCTCTATAAAGCTAATAGAGGTATGTTCTGTAATATTTGATGTTGTGTACTATAGTAGCTTTCTGTCTCCCTCTCTCTCTCTGTCAGGTGTGAGTTGTCTTTGTCAGTAATTTACAAATTAAGCGTGAAACTTGCAAATGCGAATGTATATTCACACGTTGATCATCTCGCAAACCAAAGGTTATGACCGTTGAGGTACTAAGCACAGGCTAATTATGGGGGTGATTCGCGTCCTGCCGTATGCAGAAATTGTTCTTCTCGCCTTTACGTTTGTAAAAAGGTCCTGGGACTTCTCTATTAAGCTAATAGAGGTATGTTCTGTAATATTTGATGTTGTGTACTATAGTAGCTTTCTGTCTCCCTCTCTCTCTCTGTCAGGTGTGAGTTGTCTTTGTCAGTAATTTACAAATTAAGCGTGAAACTTGCAAATGCGAATGTATATTCACACGTTGATCATCTCGCAAACCAATGGTTATGACCGTTGAGTTACTAAGCACAGGCTAATTATGGGGGTGATTCGCGTCCTGCCGTTTGCAGAAATTGTTCTTCTCGCCTTTACGTTTGTAAAAAGGTCCTGGGACTTCTCTATTAAGCTAATAGAGGTATGTTCTGTAATATTTGATGTTGTGTACTATAGTAGCTTTCTGTCTCCCTCTCTCTGTCAGGTGTGAGTTGTCTTTGTCAGTAATTTACAAATTAAGCGTGAAACTTGCAAATGCGAATGTATATTCACACGTTGATCATCTCGCAAACCAAAGGTTATGACCGTTGAGTTACTAAGCACAGGCTAATTATGGGGGTGATTCGCGTCCTGCCGCATGTAGAAATTGTTCTTCTCGCCTTTACGTTTGTAAAAAGGTCCTGGGACTTCTCTATTAAGCTAATAGAGGTATGTTCTGTAATATTTGATGTTGTGTACTATAGTAGCTTTCTGTCTCCCTCTCTCTCTCTGTCAGGTGTGAGTTGTCTTTGTCAGTAATTTACAAATTAAGCGTGAAACTTGCAAATGCGAATGTATATTCACACGTTGATCATCTCGAAAACCAAAGGTTATGACCGTTGAGTTACTGAGCACAGGCTAATTATGGGGGTGATTCGCATCCTGCCGTATGCAGAAATTGTTCTTCTCGCCTTTACGTTTGTGAAAAGGTCCTGGGACTTCTCTATTAAGCTAATAGAGGTATGTTCTGTAATATTTGATGTTGTGTACTATAGTAGCTTTCTGTCTCCCTCTCTCTCTCTGTCAGGTGTGAGTTGTCTTTGTCAGTAATTTACAAATTAAGCGTGAAACTTGCAAATGCGAATGTATATTCACACGTTGATCATCTCGCAAACCAAAGGTTATGACCATTGAGTTACTAAGCACAGGCTAATTATGGGGGTGATTCGCGTCCTGCCGTATGCAGAAATTGTTCTTCCCGCCTTTACGTTTGTAAAAAGGTCCTGGGACTTCTCTATTAAGCTAATAGAGGTATGTTCTGTAATATTTGATGTTGTGTACCATAGTAGCTTTCTGTCTCCCTCTCTCTCTCTGTCAGGTGTGAGTTGTGTTTGTCAGTAATTTACAAATTAAGCGTGAAACTTGCAAATGCGAATGTATATTCACACGTTGATCATCTCGCAAACCAAAGGTTATGACCGTTGAGTTACTGAGCACAGGCTAAGTATGGGGGTGATTCGCGTCCTGCCGTATGCAGAAATTGTTCTTCTCGCCTTTACATTTGTAAAAAGGTCCTGGGACTTCTCTATTAAGCTAATAGAGGTATGTTCTGTAATATTTGATGTTGTGTACCATAGTAGCTTTCTGTCTCCCTCTCTCTCTCTGTCAGGTGTGAGTTGTCTTTGTCAGTAATTTACAAATTAAGCGTGAAACTTGCAAATGCGGATGTATATTCACACGTTGAACATCTCGCAAACCAAAGGTTGTGACCGTTGAGTTACTAAGCACAGGCTAATTATGGGGGTGATTCACGTCCTGCCGTATGCAGAAATTGTTCTTCTCGCCTTTACGTTTGTAAAAAGGTCCTGGGAATTCTCTATTAAGCTAATAGAGGTATGTCCTGTAATATTTGATGTTGTGTACTATAGTAGCTTTCTGTCTCCCTCTCTCTCTCTGTAAGGTGTGAGTTGTCTTTGTCAGTAATTTACAAATTAAGCGTGAAACTTGCAAATGCGAATGTATATTCACACGTTGATCATCTCGCAAACCAAAGGTTATGACCATTGAGTTACTAAGCACAGGCTAATTATGGGGGTGATTCGCTTCCTGCCGTATGCAGAAATTGTTCTTCCCGCCTTTACGTTTGTAAAAAGGTCCTGGGACTTCTCTATAAAGCTAATAGAGGTATGTTCTGTAATATTTGATGTTGTGTACTATAGTAGCTTTCTGTCTCCCTCTCTCTCTCTGTCAGGTGTGAGTTGTCTTTGTCAGTAATTTACAAATTAAGCGTGAAACTTGCAAATGCGAATGTATATTCACACGTTGATCATCTCGCAAACCAAAGGTTATGACCGTTGAGGTATTAAGCACAGGCTAATTATGGGGGTGAGTCGCGTCCTGCCGTATGCAGAAATTGTTCTTCTCGCCTTTACGTTTGTAAAAAGGTCCTGGGACTTCTCTATTAAGCTAATAGAGGTATGTTCTGTAATATTTGATGTTGTGTACTATAGTAGCTTTCTGTCTCCCTCTCTCTCTCTGTCAGGTGTGAGTTGTCTTTGTCAGTAATTTACAAATTAAGCGTGAAACTTGCAAATGCGAATGTATATTCACACGTTGATCATCTCGCAAACCAATGGTTATGACCGTTGAGTTACTAAGCACCGGCTAATTATGGGGGTGATTCGCGTCCTGCCGTTTGCAGAAATTGTTCTTCTCGCCTTTACGTTTGTAAAAAGGTCCTGGGACTTCTCTATTAAGCTAATAGAGGTATGTTCTGTAATATTTGATGTTGTGTACTATAGTAGCTTTCTGTCTCCCTCTCTCTGTCAGGTGTGAGTTGTCTTTGTCAGTAATTTACAAATTAAGCGTGAAACTTGCAAATGCGAATGTATATTCACACGTTGATCATCTCGCAAACCAAAGGTTATGACCGTTGAGTTACTGAGCACAGGCTAAGTATGGGGGTGATACGCATCCTGCTGTATGCAGAAATTGTTCTTCTCGCCTTTACGTTTGTAAAAAGGTCCTGGGACTTCTCTATTAAGCTAATAGAGGTATGTTCTGTAATATTTGATGTTGTGTACTATAGTAGCTTTCTGTCTCCCTCTCTCTCTCTGTCAGGTGTGAGTTGTCTTTGTCAGTAATTTACAAATTAAGCGTGAAACTTGCAAATGCGAATGTATGTTCACACGTTGATCATCTCGCAAACCAAAGGTTATGACCGTTGAGTTACTAAGCACAGGCTAATTATGGGGGTGATTCGCGTCCTGCCGCATGTAGAAATTGTTCTTCTCGCCTTTACGTTTGTAAAAAGGTCCTGGGACTTCTCTATTAAGCTAATAGAGGTATGTTCTGTAATATTTGATGTTGTGTACTATAGTAGCTTTCTGTCTCCCTCTCTCTCTCTGTCAGGTGTGAGTTGTCTTTGTCAGTAATTTACAAATTAAGCGTGAAACTTGCAAATGCGAATGTATATTCACACGTTGATCATCTCGAAAACCAAAGGTTATGACCGTTGAGTTACTGAGCACAGGCTAATTATGGGGGTGATTCGCATCCTGCCGTATGCAGAAATTGTTCTTCTCGCCTTTACGTTTGTGAAAAGGTCCTGGGACTTCTCTATTAAGCTAATAGAGGTATGTTCTGTAATATTTGATGTTGTGTACTATAGTAGCTTTCTGTCTCCCTCTCTCTCTCTGTCAGGTGTGAGTTGTCTTTGTCAGTAATTTACAAATTAAGCGTGAAACTTGCAAATGCGAATGTATATTCACACGTTGATCATCTCGCAAACCAAAGGTTATGACCATTGAGTTACTAAGCACAGGCTAATTATGGGGGTGATTCGCGTCCTGCCGTATGCAGAAATTGTTCTTCCCGCCTTTACGTTTGTAAAAAGGTCCTGGGACTTCTCTATTAAGCTAATAGAGGTATGTTCTGTAATATTTGATGTTGTGTACCATAGTAGCTTTCTGTCTCCCTCTCTCTCTCTGTCAGGTGTGAGTTGTGTTTGTCAGTAATTTACAAATTAAGCGTGAAACTTGCAAATGCGAATGTATATTCACACGTTGATCATCTCGCAAACCAAAGGTTATGACCGTTGAGTTACTGAGCACAGGCTAAGTATGGGGGTGATTCGCGTCCTGCCGTATGCAGAAATTGTTCTTCTCGCCTTTACATTTGTAAAAAGGTCCTGGGACTTCTCTATTAAGCTAATAGAGGTATGTTCTGTAATATTTGATGTTGTGTACCATAGTAGCTTTCTGTCTCCCTCTCTCTCTCTGTCAGGTGTGAGTTGTCTTTGTCAGTAATTTACAAATTAAGCGTGAAACTTGCAAATGCGGATGTATATTCACACGTTGATCATCTCGCAAACCAAAGGTTGTGACCGTTGAGTTACTAAGCACAGGCTAATTATGGGGGTGATTCACGTCCTGCCGTATGCAGAAATTGTTCTTCTCGCCTTTACGTTTGTAAAAAGGTCCTGGGAATTCTCTATTAAGCTAATAGAGGTATGTCCTGTAATATTTGATGTTGTGTACTATAGTAGCTTTCTGTCTCCCTCTCTCTCTCTGTAAGGTGTGAGTTGTCTTTGTCAGTAATTTACAAATTAAGCGTGAAACTTGCAAATGCGAATGTATATTCACACGTTGATCATCTCGCAAACCAAAGGTTATGACCATTGAGTTACTAAGCACAGGCTAATTATGGGGGTGATTCGCTTCCTGCCGTATGCAGAAATTGTTCTTCCCGCCTTTACGTTTGTAAAAAGGTCCTGGGACTTCTCTATAAAGCTAATAGAGGTATGTTCTGTAATATTTGATGTTGTGTACTATAGTAGCTTTCTGTCTCCCTCTCTCTCTCTGTCAGGTGTGAGTTGTCTTTGTCAGTAATTTACAAATTAAGCGTGAAACTTGCAAATGCGAATGTATATTCACACGTTGATCATCTCGCAAACCAAAGGTTATGACCGTTGAGGTACTAAGCACAGGCTAATTATGGGGGTGAGTCGCGTCCTGCCGTATGCAGAAATTGTTCTTCTCGCCTTTACGTTTGTAAAAAGGTCCTGGGACTTCTCTATTAAGCTAATAGAGGTATGTTCTGTAATATTTGATGTTGTGTACTATAGTAGCTTTCTGTCTCCCTCTCTCTCTCTGTCAGGTGTGAGTTGTCTTTGTCAGTAATTTACAAATTAAGCGTGAAACTTGCAAATGCGAATGTATATTCACACGTTGATCATCTCGCAAACCAAAGGTTATGACCGTTGAGTTACTAAGCACAGGCTAATTATGGGGGTGATTCGCGTCCTGCCGTTTGCAGAAATTGTTCTTCTCGCCTTTACGTTTGTAAAAAGGTCCTGGGACTTCTCTATTAAGCTAATAGAGGTATGTTCTGTAATATTTGATGTTGTGTACTATAGTAGCTTTCTGTCTCCCTCTCTCTGTCAGGTGTGAGTTGTCTTTGTCAGTAATTTACAAATTAAGCGTGAAACTTGCAAATGCGAATGTATATTCACACGTTGATCATCTCGCAAACCAAAGGTTATGACCGTTGAGTTACTGAGCACAGGCTAAGTATGGGGGTGATACGCATCCTGCTGTATGCAGAAATTGTTCTTCTCGCCTTTACGTTTGTAAAAAGGTCCTGGGACTTCTCTATTAAGCTAATAGAGGTATGTTCTGTAATATTTGATGTTGTGTACTATAGTAGCTTTCTGTCTCCCTCTCTCTCTCTGTCAGGTGTGAGTTGTCTTTGTCAGTAATTTACAAATTAAGCGTGAAACTCGCGATTGCGAATGTATATTCACACGTTGATCATCTCGCAAACCAAAGGTTATGACCGTTGAGTTACTAAGCACAGGCTAATTATGGGGGTGATTTGCATCCTGCCGTATGCAGAAATTGTTCTTCTCGCCTTTACGTTTGTAAAAAGGTCCTGGGACTTCTCTATTAAGCTAATAGAGGTATGTTCTGTAATATTTGATGTTGTGTACTATAGTAGCTTTCTGTCTCCCTCTCTCTCTCTGTCAGGTGTGAGTTGTCTTTGTCAGTAATTTACAAACTAAGCGTGAAACTTGCAAATGCGAATGTATATTCACAAGTTGAACATCTCGCAAACCAAAGGTTATGACCGTTGAGTTACTAAGCACAGGCTAATTATGGGGGTGATTCGCATCCTGCCGTATGCAGAAATTGTTCTTCTCGTATTTACGTTTGTAAAAAGGTACTGGGACTTCTCTATTAAGCTACTAGAGGTATGTTCTGTAATATTTGATGTTGTGTACTATAGTAGCTTTCTGTCTCCCTCTCTCTCTCTGTCAGGTGTGAGTTGTCTTTGTCAGTAATTTACAAATTAAGCGTGAAACTTGCAAATGCGAATGTATATTCACACGTTGATCATCTCGCAAACCAAAGGTTATGACCGTTGAGTTACTAAGCACAGGCTAATTATGGGGGTGATTCGTGTCCTGCCGTATGCAGAAATTGTTCTTCTCGCATTTACGTTTGTAAAAAGGTCCTGGGACTTCTCTATTAAGCTAATAGCGGTATGTTCTGTAATATTTGATGTTGTGTACTATAGTAGCTTCCTGTCTCCCTCTCTCTCTCTGTCAGGTGTGAGTTGTCTTTGTCAGTAATTTACAAATTAAGCGTGAAACTTGCAAATGCGAATGAATATTCACACGTTGATCATCTCGCAAATCAAAGGTTATGACCCTTGAGTTACTGAGCACAGGCTAATTAGGGGGGTGATTCGCGTCCTGCCGTATGCAGAAATTGTTCTTCTCGCCTTTACGTTTGTAAAAAGGTCCTGGGACTTCTCTATTAAGCTAATAGAGGTATGTTCTGTAATATTTGATGTTGTGTACTATAGTAGCTTTCTGTCTCCCTCTCTCTCTCTCTGTCAGGTGTGAGTTGTCTTTGTCAGTAATTTACAAATGAAGCGTGAAACTTGCAAATGCGAATGTATATTCACACGTTGATCATCTCGCAAACCAAAGATTATGACCGTTGAGTTACTGAACACAGGCTAAGTATGGGGTGATTCGCGTCCTGCCGTATGCAGAAATTGTTCTTCTCGCCTTTACGTTTGTAAAAAGCTCCTGGGACTTCTCTATTAAGCTAATAGAGGTATGTTCTGCAATATTTGATGTTGTGTACTATAGTAGCTTTCTGTCTCCCTCTCTCTCTCTGTCAGGTGTGAGTTGTCTTTGTCAGTAATTTACAAATTAAGCGTGAAACCTGCAAATCCGAATGTATATTCACACGTTGATCATCTCGCAAACCAAAGGTTATGACCGTTGAAGTACTAGGCACAGGCTAATTATGGGGGTGATTCGCGTCCTGCCGTATGCAGAAATTGTTCTTCTCGCCTTTACGTTTGTAAAAAGGTCCTGGGACTTCTCTATTAAGCTAATAGAGGTATGTTCTGTAATATTTGATGTTGTGTACTATAGTAGCTTTCTGTCTCCCTCTCTCTCTCTGTCAGGTGTGAGTTGTCTTTGTCAGTAATTTACAAATTAAGCGTGAAACTTGCAAATGCGAATGTATATTCACACGTTGATCATCTCGCAAACCAAAGGTTATGACCGTTGAGTTACTGAGCACAGGCTAATTATGGGGGTGATTCGCGTCCTGCCGTATGCAGAAATTGTTCTTCTCGCCTTTACGTTTGTAAAAAGGTCCTGGGACTTCTCTATTAAGCTAATAGAGGTATGTTCTGTAATATTTGATGTTGTGTACTATAGTAGCTTTCTGTCTCCCTCTCTCTCTCTGTCAGGTGTGAGTTGTCTTTGTCAGTAATTTACAAATTAAGCGTGAAACTTGCAAATGCGAATGTATATTCACACGTTGATCATCTAGCAAATCAAAGGTTATCACCGTTGAGTTATTAAGCACAGGCTAATTATGGGAATGATTCACGTCCTGCCGTATGCAGAAATTGTTCTTCTCGCCTTTACGTTTGTAAAATGGTCCTGGGACTTCTCTACTAAGCTAATAGAGGTGTGTTCTGTAATATTTGATGTTGTGTACTATAGTAGCTTTCTGTCTCCCTCTCTCTCTCTGTCAGGTGTAAGTTGTCTTTGTCAATAATTTACAAATTAAGCGTGAAACTTGCAAATGCGAATGTATATTCACACGTTGATCATCTAGCAAATCAAAGGTTATCACCGTTGAGTTACTAAGCACAGGCTAATTATTGGAGTGATTCACGTCCTGCCGTATGCAGAAATTGTTCTTCTCGCCTTTACGTTTGTAAAAAGGTCCTGGGACTTCTCTATTAAGCTAATAGAGGTATGTTCTGTAATATTTGATGTTGTGTACTATAGTAGCTTTCTGTCTCCCTCTCTCTCTCTCTGTCAGGTGTGAGTTGTCTTTGTCAGTAATTTACAAATTAAGCGTGAAACTTGCAAATGCGAATGAATATTCACACGTTGATCATCTCGCAAATCAAAGGTTATGACCCTTGAGTTACTGAGCACAGGCTAATTAGGGGGGTGATTCGCGTCCTGCCGTATGCAGAAATTGTTCTTCTCGCCTTTACGTTTGTAAAAAGGTCCTGGGACTTCTCTATTAAGCTAATAGAGGTATGTTCTGTAATATTTGATGTTGTGTACTATAGTAGCTTTCTGTCTCCCTCTCTCTCTCTCTGTCAGGTGTGAGTTGTCTTTGTCAGTAATTTACAAATGAAGCGTGAAACTTGCAAATGCGAATGTATATTCACACGTTGATCATCTCGCAAACCAAAGATTATGACCGTTGAGTTACTGAACACAGGCTAAGTATGGGGTGATTCGCGTCCTGCCGTATGCAGAAATTGTTCTTCTCGCCTTTACGTTTGTAAAAAGCTCCTGGGACTTCTCTATTAAGCTAATAGAGGTATGTTCTGCAATATTTGATGTTGTGTACTATAGTAGCTTTCTGTCTCCCTCTCTCTCTCTGTCAGGTGTGAGTTGTCTTTGTCAGTAATTTACAAATTAAGCGTGAAACCTGCAAATCCGAATGTATATTCACACGTTGATCATCTCGCAAACCAAAGGTTATGACCGTTGAAGTACTAGGCACAGGCTAATTATGGGGGTGATTCGCGTCCTGCCGTATGCAGAAATTGTTCTTCTCGCCTTTACGTTTGTAAAAAGGTCCTGGGACTTCTCTATTAAGCTAATAGAGGTATGTTCTGTAATATTTGATGTTGTGTACTATAGTAGCTTTCTGTCTCCCTCTCTCTCTCTGTCAGGTGTGAGTTGTCTTTGTCAGTAATTTACAAATTAAGCGTGAAACTTGCAAATGCGAATGTATATTCACACGTTGATCATCTCGCAAACCAAAGGTTATGACCGTTGAGTTACTGAGCACAGGCTAATTATGGGGGTGATTCGCGTCCTGCCGTATGCAGAAATTGTTCTTCTCGCCTTTACGTTTGTAAAAAGGTCCTGGGACTTCTCTATTAAGCTAATAGAGGTATGTTCTGTAATATTTGATGTTGTGTACTATAGTAGCTTTCTGTCTCCCTCTCTCTCTCTGTCAGGTGTGAGTTGTCTTTGTCAGTAATTTACAAATTAAGCGTGAAACTTGCAAATGCGAATGTATATTCACACGTTGATCATCTAGCAAATCAAAGGTTATCACCGTTGAGTTATTAAGCACAGGCTAATTATGGGAATGATTCACGTCCTGCCGTATGCAGAAATTGTTCTTCTCGCCTTTACGTTTGTAAAATGGTCCTGGGACTTCTCTACTAAGCTAATAGAGGTGTGTTCTGTAATATTTGATGTTGTGTACTATAGTAGCTTTCTGTCTCCCTCTCTCTCTCTGTCAGGTGTAAGTTGTCTTTGTCAATAATTTACAAATTAAGCGTGAAACTTGCAAATGCGAATGTATATTCACACGTTGATCATCTAGCAAATCAAAGGTTATCACCGTTGAGTTACTAAGCACAGGCTAATTATTGGAGTGATTCACGTCCTGCCGTATGCAGAAATTGTTCTTCTCGCCTTTACGTTTGTAAAAAGGTCCTGGGACTTCTCTATTAAGCTAATAGAGGTATGTTCTGTAATATTTGATGTTGTGTACTATAGTAGCTTTCTGTCTCCCTCTCTCTCTCTCTGTCAGGTGTGAGTTGTCTTTGTCAGTAATTTACAAATTAAGCGTGAAACTTGCAAATGCGAATGTATATTCACACGTTGATCATCTCGCAAACCAAAGGTTATGACCGTTGAGTTACTGAGCACAGGCTAAGTATGGGGGTGATTCGCATCCTGCCGTATGCAGAAATTGTTCTTCTCGCCTTTACGTTTGTAAAAAGGTCCTGGGACTTCTCTATTAAGCTAATAGAGGTATGTTCTGTAATATTTGATGTTGTGTACTATAGTAGCTTTCTGTCTCCCTCTCTCTCTCTGTCAGGTGTGAGTTGTCTTTGTCAGTAATTTACAAATTAAGCGTGAAACTTGCAAATGCGAATGTATATTCACACGTTGATCATCTAGCAAATCAAAGGTTATCACCGTTGAGTTACTAAGCACAGGCTAATTATGGGAGTGATTCACGTCCTGCCGTATGCAGAAATTGTTCTTCTCGCCTTTACGTTTGTAAAAAGGTCCTGGGACTTCTCTATTAAGCTAATAGAGGTATGTTCTGTAATATTTGATGTTGTGTACTATAGTAGCTTTCTGTCTCCCTCTCTCTCTCTGTCAGGTGTGAGTTGTCTTTGTCAGTAATTTACAAATTAAGCGTGAAACCTTCAAATGCGAATGTATATTCACACGTTGATCATCTCGCAAACGAAAGGTTATGAGCGTTGAGGTACTAAGCACAGGCTAATTATGGGGGTGATTCGCGTCCTGCCGTATGCAGAAATTGTTCTACTCGCCTTTACGTTTGTAAAAAGGTCCTGGGACTTCTCTATTAAGCTAATAGATGTATGTTCTGTAATATTTGATGTTGTGTACTATAGTAGCTTTCTGTCTCCCTCTCTCTCTCTGTCAGGTGTGAGTTGTCTTTGTCAGTAATTTACAAATTAAGCGTGAAACTTGCAAATGCGAATGTATATTCACACGTTGATCATCTCGCAAACCAAAGTTTATGACCGTTGCGTTACTAAGCACAGGCTAATTATGGGGGTGATTCGCGTCCTGCCGTATGCAGAAATTGTTCTTCTCGCCTTTACGTTTGTAAAAAGGTCCTGGGACTTCTCTATTAAGCTAATAGAGGTATGTTCTGTAATATTTGATGTTGTGTACTATAGTAGCTCTCTGTCTCCCTCTCTCTCTCTGTCAGGTGTGAGTTGTCTTTGTCAGTAATTTACAAATTAAGCGTGAAACTTGCAAATGCGAATGTTTATTCACACGTTGATCATCTCGCAAACCAAAGGTTATGACCGTTGAGTTACTGAGCACAGGCTAAGTATGGGGGTGATTCGCGTCCTGCCGTATGCAGAAATTGTTCTTCTCGCCTTTACGTTTGTAAAAAGGTCCTGGGACTTCTCTATTAAGCTAATAGAGGTATGTTCTGTAATATTTGATGTTGTGTACTATAGTAGCTTTCTGTCTCCCTCTCTCTCTCTGTCAGGTGTGAGTTGTCTTTGTCAGTAATTTACAAATTAAGCGTGAAACTTGCAAATGCGAATGTATATTCCCACGTTGATCATCTCGCAAACCAAAGGTTATGACCGTTGAGTTACTGAGCACAGGCTAATTATGGGGGTGATTCGCGTCCTGCCGTATGCAGAAATTGTTCTTCTCGCCTTTACGTTTGGAAAAAGGTCCTGGGACTTCTCTATTAAGCTAATAGAGGTATGTTCTGTAATATTTGATGTTATGTACTATAGTAGCTTTCTGTCTCCCTCTCTCTCTCTGTCAGGTGTGAGTTGTCTTTGTCAGTAATTTACAAATTAAGCGTGAAACTTGCAAATGCGAATGTATATTCACACGTTGATCATCTCGCAAACCAAAGGTTATGACCATTGAGTTACTAAGCACAGGCTAATTATGTGGGAGATTCGCGTCCTGCCGCATATAGAAATTGATCTTCTTGCCTTTACGTTTGTAAAAAGGTCCTGGGACTTCTCTATTAAGCTAATAGAGGTATGTTCAGTAATATTTGATGTTGTGTACTATAGTAGCTTTCTGTCTCCCTCTCTCTCTCTGTCAGGTGTGAGTTGTCTTTGTCAGTAATTTACCAATTAAGCGTGAAACTTGCAAATGCGAATGTATATTCACACGTTGATCATCTCGCAAACCAAAGGTTATGACCGTTGAGGTACTAAGCACAGGCTAATTATGGGGGTGATTCGCGTCCTGCCGTATGCAGAAATTGTTCTTCTCGCCTCTACGTTTGTAAAAAGGTTCTGGGACTTCTCTATTAAGCTAATAGAGGTATGTTCTGTAATATTTGATGTTGTGTACTATAGTAGCTTTCTGTCTCCCTCTCTCTCTCTGTCAGGTGTGAGTTGTCTTTGTCAGTAATTCACAAATTAAGCGTGAAACTTGCAAATGCGAATGTATATTCACACGTTGATCATCTCGCAAACCAAAGGTTATGACCGTTGAGTTACTAAGCACAGGCTAATTATGGGGGTGATTCGCGTCCTGCCGTATGCAGAAATTGTTCTTCTCGCCTTTACGTTTGTAAAAAGGTCCTGGGACTTCTCTATTAAGCTAATAGAGGTATGTTCTGTAATATTTGATGTTGTGTACTATTGTAGCTTTCTGTCTCCCTCTCTCTCTCTGTCAGGTGTGAGTTGTCTTTGTCAGTAATTCACAAATTAAGCGTGAAACTTGCAAATGCGAATGTATATTCACACGTTGATCATCTCGCAAACCAAAGGTTATGACCGTTGAGTTACTAAGCACAGGCTAATTATGGGGGTGATTCGCATCCTGCCGTATGCAGAAATTGTTCTTCTCGCCTTTACGTTTGTAAAAATGTCCTGGGACTTCTCTATTAAGCTAATAGAGGTATGTTCTGTAATATTTGATGTTGTGTACTATAGTAGCTTTCTGTCTCCCTCTCTCTCTCTATGTCAGGTGTGAGTTGTCTTTGTCAGTAATTTACAAATTAAGCGTGAAACTTGCAAATGCGAATGTATATTCACACGTTGATCATCTCGCAAACCAAAGGTTATGACCGTTGAGTTACTGAGCACAGGCAAAGTATGGGGGTGATTCGCGTCCTGCCGTATGCAGAAATTGTTCTTCTCGCCTTTACGTTTGTAAAAAGGTCCTGGGACTTCTCTATTAAGCTAATAGAGGTATGTTCTGTAATATTTGATGTTGTGTACTATAGTAGCTTTCTGTCTCCCTCTCTCTCTCTGTCAGGTGTGAGTTGTCTTTGACAGTAATTTACAAATTAAGCGTGAAACTTGCAAATGCGAATGTATATTCACACGTTGATCATCTCGCAAACCAAAGGTTATGACCGTTGAGTTACTAAGCACAGGCTAATTATGGGGGTGATTCACGTCCTGCCGCATGCAGAAATTGTTCTTCTCGCCTTTACGTTTGTAAAAAGGTCCTGGGACTTCTCTATTAAGCTAATAGAGGTATGTTCTGTAATATTTGATGTTGTGTACTATAGTAGCTTTCTGTCTCCCTCTCTCTCTCTGTCAGGTGTGAGTTGTCTTTGTCAGTAATTTACAAATTAAGCGTGAAACTTGCGATTGCGAATGTATATTCACACGTTGATCATCTCCCAAACCAAAGGTTATGACCGTTGTGGTACTAAGCACAGGCTAATTATGGGGGTGATTCGCGTCCTGCCGTATGCAGAAATTGTTCTTCTCGTCTTTACGTTTGTAAAAAGGTTCTGGGACTTCTCTATTAAGCTAATAGAGGTATGTTCTGTAATATTTGATGTTGTGTACTATAGTAGCTTTCTGTCTCCCTCTCTCTCTCTGTCAGGTGTGAGTTGTCTTTGTCAGTAATTTACAAATTAAGCGTGAAACTTGCAAATGCGAATGTATATTCACACGTTGATCATCTCGCAAACCAAAGGTTATGACCGTTGAGTTACTAAGCACAGGCTAATTATGGGGGTGATTCGCGTCCTGCCGTATGCAGAAATTGTTCTTCTCGCCTTTACGTTTGATAAAAGGTCCTGGGACTTCTCTATTAAGCTAATAGAGGTATGTTCTGTAATATTTGATGTTGTGTACTATGGTAGCTTTCTGTCTCCCTCTCTCTCTCTCTGTCAGGCGTGAAATTTGCAAATGCGAATGTATATTCACACGTTGATCATCTCGCAAACCAAAGGTTATGACCGTTGAGTTACTGAGCACAGGCTAAGTATGGGGGTGATTTGCATCCTGCCGTATGCAGAAATTGTTCTTCTCGCCTTTACGTTTGTAAAAAGGTCCTGGGACTTCTCTATTAAGCTAATAGAGGTATGTTCTGTAATATTTGATGTTGTGTACTATAGTAGCTTTCTGTCTCCCTCTCTCTCTCTGTCAGGTGTGAGTTGTCTTTGTCAGTAATTTACAAATTAAGCGTGAAACTTGCAAATGCGAATGTATATTCACACGTTGATCATCTCGCAAACCAAAGGTTATGACCGTTGAGTTACTGAGCACAGGCTAAGTAAGGGGGTGATTTGCATCCTGCCGTATGCAGAAATTGTTCTTCTCGCCTTTACGTTTGTAAAAAGGTCCTGGGACTTCTCTATTAAGCTAATAGAGGTATGTTCTGTAATATTTGATGTTGTGTACTATAGTAGCTTTCTGTCTCCCTCTCTCTCTCTGTCAGGTGTGAGTTGTCTTTGTCAGTGATTTACAAATTAAGCGTGAAACTTGCAAATGCGAATGTATATTCCCACGTTGATCATCTCGCAAACCAAAGGTTATGACCATTGAGTTACTAAGCACAGGCTAATTATGGGGGTGATTCGCGTCCTGACGTATGCAGAAATTGTTCTTCTCGCCTTTACGTTTGTAAAAAGGTCCTGGGACTTCTCTATTAAGCTAATAGAGGCATGTTCTGTAATATTTGATGTTGTGTACTATAGTAGCTTTCTGTCTCCCTCTCTCTCTCTGTCAGGTGTGAGTTGTCTTTGTCAGTAATTTACAAATTAAGCGTGAAACTTGCAAATGCGAATGTATATTCACACGTTGATCATCTCGCAAACCAAAGGTTATGACCGTTGAGTTACTGACCACAGGCTAATTATGGGGGTGATTCGCGTCCTGCCGTATGCAGAAATTGTTCTTCTCGCCTTTACGTTTGTAAAAAGGTCCTGGGACTTCTCTATTAAGCTAATAGAGGTATGTTCTGTAATATTTGATGTTGTGTACTATAGTAGCTTTCTGTCTCCCTCTCTCTCTCTGTCAGGTGTGAGTTGTCTTTGTCAGTAATTTACAAATTAAGCGTGAAACTTGCAATGCGAATGTATATTCACACGTTGATCATCTCGCAAACCAAAGGTTATGACCGTTGAGTTACTAAGCACAGGCTATTTATGGGGGTGATTCGCGTCCTGCCGTATGCAGAAATTGTTCTTCTCGCATTTACGTTCGTAAAAAGGTCCTGGGACATCTCTATTAAGCTAATAGAGGTATGTTCTGTAATATTTGATGTTGTGTACTATAGTAGCTTTCTGTCTCCCTCTCTCTCTCTGTCAGGTGTGAGTTGTCTTTGTCAGTAATTTACAAATTAAGCGTGAAACTTGCAAATGCGAATGTATATTCACACGTTGATCATCTCGCAAACCAAAGGTTATGACCGTTGAGTTAGTAAGCACAGGCTAATTATGGGGGTGATTCGCGTCCTGCCGTATGCAGAAATTGTTCTTCTCGCCTTTACGTTTGTAAAAAGGTCCTGGGACTTCTCTATTAAGCTAATAGAGGTATGTTCTGTAATATTTGATGTTGTGTACTATAGTAGCTTTCTGTCTCCCTCTCTCTCTCTATGTCAGGTGTGAGTTGTCTTTGTCAGTAATTTACAAATTTAGCGTGAAACTTGCAAATGCGAATGTATATTCACACGTTGATCATCTCGCAAACCAAAGGTTATGACCGTTGAGTTACTGAGCACAGGCAAAGTATGGGGGTGATTCGCGTCCTGCCGTATGCAGAAATTGTTCTTCTCGCCTTTACGTTTGTAAAAAGGTCCTGGGACTTCTCTATTAAGCTAATAGAGGTAAGTTCTGTAATATTTGATGTTGTGTACTATAGTAGCTTTCTGTCTCCCTCTCTCTCTCTGTCAGGTGTGAGTTGTCTTTGACAGTAATTTACAAATTAAGCGTGAAACTTGCAAATGCGAATGTATATTCACACGTTGATCATCTCGCAAACCAAAGGTTATGACCGTTGAGTTACTAAGCACAGGCTAATTATGGGGGTGATTCACGTCCTGCCGCATGCAGAAATTGTTCTTCTCGCCTTTACGTTTGTAAAAAGGTCCTGGGACTTCTCTATTAAGCTAATAGAGGTATGTTCTGTAATATTTGATGTTGTGTACTATAGTAGCTTTCTGTCTCCCTCTCTCTCTCTGTCAGGTGTGAGTTGTCTTTGTCAGTAATTTACAAATTAAGCGTGAAACTTGCGATTGCGAATGTATATTCACACGTTGATCATCTCCCAAACCAAAGGTTATGACCGTTGTGGTACTAAGCACAGGCTAATTATGGGGGTGATTCGCGTCCTGCCGTATGTAGAAATTGTTCTTCTCGTCTTTACGTTTGTAAAAAGGTTCTGGGACTTCTCTATTAAGCTAATAGAGGTATGTTCTGTAATATTTGATGTTGTGTACTATAGTAGCTTTCTGTCTCCCTCTCTCTCTCTGTCAGGTGTGAGTTGTCTTTGTCAGTAATTTACAAATTAAGCGTGAAACTTGCAAATGCGAATGTATATTCACACGTTGATCATCTCGCAAACCAAAGGTTATGACCGTTGAGTTACTAAGCACAGGCTAATTATGGGGGTGATTCGCGTCCTGCCGTATGCAGAAATTGTTCTTCTCGCCTTTACGTTTGATAAAAGGTCCTGGGACTTCTCTATTAAGCTAATAGAGGCATGTTCTGTAATATTTGATGTTGTGTACTATGGTAGCTTTCTGTCTCCCTCTCTCTCTCTCTGTCAGGCGTGAAATTTGCAAATGCGAATGTATATTCACACGTTGATCATCTCGCAAACCAAAGGTTATGACCGTTGAGTTACTGAGCACAGGCTAAGTATGGGGGTGATTTGCATCCTGCCGTATGCAGAAATTGTTCTTCTCGCCTTTACGTTTGTAAAAAGGTCCTGGGACTTCTCTATTAAGCTAATAGAGGTATGTTCTGTAATATTTGATGTTGTGTACTATAGTAGCTTTCTGTCTCCCTCTCTCTCTCTGTCAGGTGTGAGTTGTCTTTGTCAGTAATTTACAAATTAAGCGTGAAACTTGCAAATGCGAATGTATATTCACACGTTGATCATCTCGCAAACCAAAGGTTATGACCGTTGAGTTAGTAAGCACAGGCTAATTATGGGGGTGATTCGCGTCCTGCCGTATGCAGAAATTGTTCTTCTCGCCTTTACGTTTGTAAAAAGGTCCTGGGACTTCTCTATTAAGCTAATAGAGGTATGTTCTGTAATATTTGATGTTACGTACTATAGTAGCTTTCTGTCTCCCTCTCTCTCTCTGTCAGGTGTGAGTTGTCTTTGTCAGTAATTTACAAATTAAGCGTGAAACTTGCAAATGCGAATGTATATTCACACGTTGATCATCTCGCAAACCAAAGGTTATGACCATTGAGTTACTAAGCACAGGCTAATTATGTGGGTGATTCGCGTCCTGCCGCATATAGAAATTGATCTTCTTGCCTTTACGTTTGTAAAAAGGTCCTGGGACTTCTCTATTAAGCTAATAGAGGTATGTTCAGTAATATTTGATGTTGTGTACTATAGTAGCTTTCTGTCTCCCTCTCTCTCTCTGTCAGGTGTGAGTTGTCTTTGTCAGTAATTTACCAATTAAGCGTGAAACTTGCAAATGCGAATGTATATTCACACGTTGATCATCTCGCAAACCAAAGGTTATGACCGTTGAGGTACTAAGCACAGGCTAATTATGGGGGTGATTCGCGTCCTGCCGTATGCAGAAATTGTTCTTCTCGCCTCTACGTTTGTAAAAAGGTTCTGGGACTTCTCTATTAAGCTAATAGAGGTATGTTCTGTAATATTTGATGTTGTGTACTATAGTAGCTTTCTGTCTCCCTCTCTCTCTCTGTCAGGTGTGAGTTGTCTTTGTCAGTAATTCACAAATTAAGCGTGAAACTTGCAAATGCGAATGTATATTCACACGTTGATCATCTCGCAAACCAAAGGTTATGACCGTTGAGTTACTAAGCACAGGCTAATTATGGGGGTGATTCGCGTCCTGCCGTATGCAGAAATTGTTCTTCTCGCCTTTACGTTTGTAAAAAGGTCCTGGGACTTCTCTATTAAGCTAATAGAGGTATGTTCTGTAATATTTGATGTTGTGTACTATAGTAGCTTTCTGTCTCCCTCTCTCTCTCTGTCAGGTGTGAGTTGTCTTTGTCAGTAATTCACAAATTAAGCGTGAAACTTGCAAATGCGAATGTAAATTCACACGTTGATCATCTCGCAAACCAAAGGTTATGACCGTTGAGTTACTAAGCACAGGCTAATTATGGGGGTGATTCGCATCCTGCCGTATGCAGAAATTGTTCTTCTCGCCTTTACGTTTGTAAAAAGGTCCTGGGACTTCTCTATTAAGCTAATAGAGGTATGTTCTGTAATATTTGATGTTGTGTACTATAGTAGCTTTCTGTCTCCCTCTCTCTCTCTATGTCAGATGTGAGTTGTCTTTGTCAGTAATTTACAAATTAAGCGTGAAACTTGCAAATGCGAATGTATATTCACACGTTGATCATCTCGCAAACCAAAGGTTATGACCGTTGAGTTACTGAGCACAGGCAAAGTATGGGGGTGATTCGCGTCCTGCCGTATGCAGAAATTGTTCTTCTCGCCTTTACGTTTGTAAAAAGGTCCTGGGACTTCTCTATTAAGCTAATAGAGGTATGTTCTGTAATATTTGATGTTGTGTACTATAGTAGCTTTCTGTCTCCCTCTCTCTCTCTGTCAGGTGTGAGTTGTCTTTGACAGTAATTTACAAATTAAGCGTGAAACTTGCAAATGCGAATGTATATTCACACGTTGATCATCTCGCAAACCAAAGGTTATGACCGTTGAGTTACTAAGCACAGGCTAATTATGGGGGTGATTCACGTCCTGCCGCATGCAGAAATTGTTCTTCTCGCCTTTACGTTTGTAAAAAGGTCCTGGGACTTCTCTATTAAGCTAATAGAGGTATGTTCTGTAATATTTGATGTTGTGTACTATAGTAGCTTTCTGTCTCCCTCTCTCTCTCTGTCAGGTGTGAGTTGTCTTTGTCAGTAATTTACAAATTAAGCGTGAAACTTGCGATTGCGAATGTATATTCACACGTTGATCATCTCCCAAACCAAAGGTTATGACCGTTGTGGTACTAAGCACAGGCTAATTATGGGGGTGATTCGCGTCCTGCCGTATGCAGAAATTGTTCTTCTCGTCTTTACGTTTGTAAAAAGGTTCTGGGACTTCTCTATTAAGCTAATAGAGGTATGTTCTGTAATATTTGATGTTGTGTACTATAGTAGCTTTCTGTCTCCCTCTCTCTCTCTGTCAGGTGTGAGTTGTCTTTGTCAGTAATTTACAAATTAAGCGTGAAACTTGCAAATGCGAATGTATATTCACACGTTGATCATCTCGCAAACCAAAGGTTATGACCGTTGAGTTACTAAGCACAGGCTAATTATGGGGGTGATTCGCGTCCTGCCGCATGCAGAAATTGTTCTTCTCGCCTTTACGTTTGATAAAAGGTCCTGGGACTTCTCTATTAAGCTAATAGAGGTATGTTCTGTAATATTTGATGTTGTGTACTATGGTAGCTTTCTGTCTCCCTCTCTCTCTCTCTGTCAGGTGTGAGTTGTCTTTGTCAGTAATTTACAAATTAAGCGTGAAATTTGCAAATGCGAATGTATATTCACACGTTGATCATCTCGCAAACCAAAGGTTATGACCGTTGAGTTACTGAGCACAGGCTAAGTATGGGGGTGATTTGCATCCTGCCGTATGCAGAAATTGTTCTTCTCGCCTTTACGTTTGTAAAAAGGTCCTGGGACTTCTCTATTAAGCTAATAGAGGTATGTTCTGTAATATTTGATGTTGTGTACTATAGTAGCTTTCTGTCTCCCTCTCTCTCTCTGTCAGGTGTGAGTTGTCTTTGTCAGTAATTTACAAATTAAGCGTGAAACTTGCAAATGCGAATGAATATTCACACGTTGATCATCTCGCAAACCAAAGGTTATGACCGTTGAGTTACTGACCACAGGCTAATTATGGGGGTGATTCGCGTCCTGCCGTTTGCAGAAATTGTTCTTCTCGCCTTTACGTTTGTAAAAAGGTCCTGGGACTTCTCTATTAAGCTAATAGAGGTATGTTCTGTAATATTTGATGTTGTGTACTATAGTAGCTTTCTGTCTCCCTCTCTCTCTCTGTCAGGTGTGAGTTGTCTTTGTCAGTAATTTACAAATTAAGCATGAAACTTGCAAATGCGAATGTATATTCCCACGTTGATCATCTCGCAAACCAAAGGTTATGACCATTGAGTTACTAAGCACAGGCTAATTATGGGGTGATTCGCGTCCTGACGTATGCAGAAATTGTTCTTCTCGCCTTTACGTTTGTAAAAAGGTCCTGGGACTTCTCTATTAAGCTAATAGAGGCATGTTCTGTAATATTTGATGTTGTGTACTATAGTAGCTTTCTGTCTCCCTCTCTCTCTCTGTCAGGTGTGAGTTGTCTTTGTCAGTAATTTACAAATTAAGCGTGAAACTTGCAAATGCGAATGTATATTCACACGTTGATCATCTCGCAAACCAAAGGTTATGACCGTTGAGTTACTGACCACAGGCTAATTATGGGGGTGATTCGCGTCCTGCCGTATGCAGAAATTGTTCTTCTCGCCTTTACGTTTGGAAAAAGGTCCTGGGACTTCTCTATTAAGCTAATAGAGGTATGTTCTGTAATATTTGATGTTGTGTACTATAGTAGCTTTCTGTCTCCCTCTCTCTCTCTGTCAGGTGTGAGTTGTCTTTGTCAGTAATTTACAAATGAAGCGTGAAACTTGCAATGCGAATGTATATTCACACGTTGATCATCTCGCAAACCAAAGGTTATGACCGTTGAGTTACTAAGCACAGGCTAATTATGGGGGTGATTCGCGTCCTGCCGTATGCAGAAATTGTTCTTCTCGCATTTACGTTCGTAAAAAGGTCCTGGGACATCTCTATTAAGCTAATAGAGGTATGTTCTGTAATATTTGATGTTGTGTACTATAGTAGCTTTCTGTCTCCCTCTCTCTCTCTGTCAGGTGTGAGTTGTCTTTGTCAGTAATTTACAAATTAAGCGTGAAACTTGCAAATGCGAATGTATATTCACACGTTGATCATCTCGCAAACCAAAAGTTATGACCGTTGAGTTACTAAGCACAGGCTAATTATGGGGGTGATTCGCGTCCTGCCGTATGCAGAAATTGTTCTTCTCGCCTTTACGTTTGTAAAAAGGTCCTGGGACTTCTCTATTAAGCTAATAGAGGTATGTTCTGTAATATTTGATGTTGTGTACTATAGTAGCTTTCTGTCTCCCTCTCTCTCTCTCTGTCAGGTGTGAGTTGTCTTTGTCAGTAATTTACAAATGAAGCGTGAAACTTGCAAATGCGAATGTATATTCACACGTTGATCATCTCGCAAACCAAAGGTTATGACCGTTGAGTTACTGAGCACAGGCTAAGTATGGGGGTGATTCGCATCCTGCCGTATGCAGAAATTGTTCTTCTCGCCTTTACGTTTGTAAAAAGGTCCTGGGACTTCTCTATTAAGCTAATAGAGGTATGTTCTGTAATATTTGATGTTGTGTACTATAGTAGCTTTCTGTCTCCCTCTCTCTCTCTGTCAGGTGTGAGTTGTCTTTGTCAGTAATTTACAAATTAAGCGTGAAACTTGCAAATGCGAATGTATATTCACACGTTGATCATCTAGCAAATCAAAGGTTATCACCGTTGAGTTACTAAGCACAGGCTAATTATGGGAGTGATTCACGTCCTGCCGTATGCAGAAATTGTTCTTCTCGCCTTTACGTTTGTAAAAAGGTCCTGGGACTTCTCTATTAAGCTAATAGAGGTATGTTCTGTAATATTTGATGTTGTGTACTATAGTAGCTTTCTGTCTCCCTCTCTCTCTCTGTCAGGTGTGAGTTGTCTTTGTCAGTAATTTACAAATTAAGCGTGAAACCTTCAAATGCGAATGTATATTCACACGTTGATCATCTCGCAAACGAAAGGTTATGAGCGTTGAGGTACTAAGCACAGGCTAATTATGGGGGTGATTCGCGTCCTGCCGTATGCAGAAATTGTTCTACTCGCCTTTACGTTTGTAAAAAGGTCCTGGGACTTCTCTATTAAGCTAATAGATGTATGTTCTGTAATATTTGATGTTGTGTACTATAGTAGCTTTCTGTCTCCCTCTCTCTCTCTGTCAGGTGTGAGTTGTCTTTGTCAGTAATTTACAAATTAAGCGTGAAACTTGCAAATGCGAATGGATATTCACACGTTGATCATCTCGCAAACCAAAGATTATGACCGTTGCGTTACTAAGCACAGGCTAATTATGGGGGTGATTCGCGTCCTGCCGTATGCAGAAATTGTTCTTCTCGCCTTTACGTTTGTAAAAAGGTCCTGGGACTTCTCTATTAAGCTAATAGAGGTATGTTCTGTAATATTTGATGTTGTGTACTATAGTAGCTCTCTGTCTCCCTCTCTCTCTCTGTCAGGTGTGAGTTGTCTTTGTCAGTAATTTACAAATTAAGCGTGAAACTTGCAAATGCGAATGTTTATTCACACGTTGATCATCTCGCAAACCAAAGGTTATGACCGTTGAGTTACTGAGCACAGGCTAAGTATGGGTGTGATTCGCGTCCTGCCGTATGCAGAAATTGTTCTTCTCGCCTTTACGTTTGTAAAAAGGTCCTGGGACTTCTCTATTAAGCTAATAGAGGTATGTTCTGTAATATTTGATGTTGTGTACTATAGTAGCTTTCTGTCTCCCTCTCTCTCTCTGTCAGGTGTGAGTTGTCTTTGTCAGTAATTTACAAATTATGCGTGAAACTTGCAAATGCGAATGTATATTCCCACGTTGATCATCTCGCAAACCAAAGGTTATGACCATTGAGTTACTAAGCACAGGCTAATTATGGAGGTGATTCGCGTCCTGACGTATGCAGAAATTGTTCTTCTCGCCTTTACGTTTGTAAAAAGGTCCTGGGACTTCTCTATTAAGCTAATAGAGGTATGTTCTGTAATATTTGATGTTGTGTACTATAGTAGCTTTCTGTCTCCCTCTCTCTCTCTGTCAGGTGTGAGTTGTCTTTGTCAGTAATTTACAAATTAAGCGAGAAACTTGCAAATGCGAATGTATATTCACACGTTGATCATCTCGCAAACCAAAGGTTATGACCGTTGAGTTACTGAGCACAGGCTAATTATGGGGGTGATTCGCGTCCTGCCGTATGCAGAAATTGTTCATCTCGCCTTTACGTTTGGAAAAAGGTCCTGGGACTTCTCTATTAAGCTAATAGAGGTATCTTCTGTAATATTTGATGTTATGTACTATAGTAGCTTTCTGTCTCCCTCTCTCTCTCTGTCAGGTGTGAGTTGTCTTTGTCAGTAATTTACAAATTAAGCGTGAAACTTGCAAATGCGAATGTATATTCACACGTTGATCATCTCGCAAACCAAAGGTTATGACCATTGAGTTACTAAGCACAGGCTAATTATGTGGGTGATTCGCGTCCTGCCGCATATAGAAATGGATCTTCTTACCTTTACGTTTGTAAAAAGGTCCTGGGACTTCTCTATTAAGCTAATAGAGGTATGTTCAGTAATATTTGATGTTGTGTACTATAGTAGCTTTCTGTCTCCCTCTCTCTCTCTGTCAGGTGTGAGTTGTCTTTGTCAGTAATTTACCAATTAAGCGTGAAACTTGCAAATGCGAATGTATATTCACACGTTGATCATCTCGCAAACCAAAGGTTATGACCGTTGAGTTACTGAGCACAGGCTAAGTATGGGGGTGATTCGCATCCTGCTGTATGCAGAAATTTTTCTTCTCGCCTTTACGTTTGTAAAAAGGTCCTGGGACTTCTCTATTAAGCTAATAGAGGTATGTTCTGTAATATTTGATGTTGTGTACTATAGTAGCTTTCTGTCTCCCTCTCTCTCTCTGTCAGGTGTGAGTTGTCTTTGTCAGTAATTTACAAATTAAGCGTGAAACTTGCAAATGCGAATGTATATTCACACGTTGATCATCTAGCATATCAAAGGTTATCACCGTTGAGTTACTGAGCACAGGCTAATTATGGGAGTGATTCACGTCCTGCCGTATGCAGAAATTGATCTTCTCGCCTTTACGTTTGATAAAAGGTCCTGGGACTTCTCTATTAAGCTAATAGAGGTATGTTCTGTAATAATTGATGTTGTGTACTATAGTTGCTTTCTGTCTCCCTCTCTCTCTCTGTCAGGTGTGAGTTGTCTTTGTCAGTAATTTACAAATTAAGCGTGAAACTTGCAAATGCGAATGTATATTCACACGTTGATCATCTCGCAAACCAAAGGTTATGACCGTTGAGTTACTGACCACAGGCTAATTATAGGGGTGATTCGCGTCCTGCCGTTTGCAGAAATTGTTCTTCTCGCCTTTACGTTTGTAAAAAGGTCCTGGGACTTCTCTATTAAGCTAATAGAGGTATGTTCTGTAATATTTGATGTTGTGTACTATAGTAGCTTTCTGTCTCCCTCTCTCTCTCTGTCAGGTGTGAGTTGTCTTTGTCAGTAATTTACAAATTAAGCGTGAAACTTGCAAATGCGAATGTATATTCCCACGTTGATCATCTCGCAAACCAAAGGTTATGACCATTGAGTTACTAAGCACAGGCTAATTATGGGGGTGATTCGCGTCCTGACGTATGCAGAAATTGTTCTTCTCGCCTTTACGTTTGTAAAAAGGTCCTGGGACTTCTCTATTAAGCTAATAGAGGCATGTTCTGTAATATTTGATGTTGTGTACTATAGTAGCTTTCTGTCTCCCTCTCTCTCTCTGTCAGGTGTGAGTTGTCTTTGTCAGTAATTTACAAATTAAGCGTGAAACTTGCAAATGCGAATGTATATTCACACGTTGATCATCTCGCAAACCAAAGGTTATGACCGTTGAGTTACTGACCACAGGCTAATTATGGGGGTGATTCGCGTCCTGCCGTATGCAGAAATTGTTCTTCTCGCCTTTACGTTTGGAAAAAGGTCCTGGGACTTCTCTATTAAGCTAATAGAGGTATGTTCTGTAATATTTGATGTTGTGTACTATAGTAGCTTTCTGTCTCCCTCTCTCTCTCTGTCAGGTGTGAGTTGTCTTTGTCAGTAATTTACAAATTAAGCGTGAAACTTGCAATGCGAATGTATATTCACACGTTGATCATCTCGCAAACCAAAGGTTATGACCGTGGAGTTACTAAGCACAGGCTAATTATGGGGGTGATTCGCGTCCTGCCGTATGCAGAAATTGTTCTTCTCGCATTTACGTTCGTAAAAAGGTCCTGGGACATCTCTATTAAGCTAATAGAGGTATGTTCTGTAATATTTGATGTTGTGTACTATAGTAGCTTTCTGTCTCCCTCTCTCTCTCTGTCAGGTGTGAGTTGTCTTTGTCAGTAATTTACAAATTAAGCGTGAAACTTGCAAATGCGAATGTATATTCACACGTTGATCATCTAGCAAATCAAAGGTTATCACCGTTGAGTTACTAAGCACAGGCTAATTATGGGAGTGATTCACGTCCTGCCGTATGCAGAAATTGTTCTTCTCGCCTTTACGTTTGTAAAAAGGTCCTGGGACTTCTCTATTAAGCTAATAGAGGTATGTTCTGTAATATTTGATGTTGTGTACTATAGTAGCTTTCTGTCTCCCTCTCTCTCTCTGTCAGGTGTGAGTTGTCTTTGTCAGTAATTTACAAATTAAGCGTGAAACCTTCAAATGCGAATGTATATTCACACGTTGATCATCTCGCAAACGAAAGGTTATGAGCGTTGAGGTACTAAGCACAGGCTAATTATGGGGGTGATTCGCGTCCTGCCGTATGCAGAAATTGTTCTACTCGCCTTTACGTTTGTAAAAAGGTCCTGGGACTTCTCTATTAAGCTAATAGATGTATGTTCTGTAATATTTGATGTTGTGTACTATAGTAGCTTTCTGTCTCCCTCTCTCTCTCTGTCAGGTGTGAGTTGTCTTTGTCAGTAATTTACAAATTAAGCGTGAAACTTGCAAATGCGAATGTTTATTCACACGTTGATCATCTCGCAAACCAAAGGTTATGACCGTTGAGTTACTGAGCACAGGCTAAGTATGGGGGTGATTCGCGTCCTGCCGTGTGCAGAAATTGTTCTTCTCGCCTTTACGTTTGTAAAAAGGTCCTGGGACTTCTCTATTAAGCTAATAGAGGTATGTTCTGTAATATTTGATGTTGTGTACTATAGTAGCTTTCTGTCTCCCTCTCTCTCTCTGTCAGGTGTGAGTTGTCTTTGTCAGTAATTTACAAATTATGCGTGAAACTTGCAAATGCGAATGTATATTCCCACGTTGATCATCTCGCAAACCAAAGGTTATGACCATTGAGTTACTAAGCACAGGCTAATTATGGGGGTGATTCGCGTCCTGACGTATGCAGAAATTGTTCTTCTCGCCTTTACGTTTGTAAAAAGGTCCTGGGACTTCTCTATTAAGCTAATAGAGGTATGTTCTGTAATATTTGATGTTGTGTACTATAGTAGCTTTCTGTCTCCCTCTCTCTCTCTGTCAGGTGTGAGTTGTCTTTGTCAGTAATTTACAAATTAAGCGAGAAACTTGCAAATGCGAATGTATATTCACACGTTGATCATCTCGCAAACCAAAGGTTATGACCGTTGAGTTACTGAGCACAGGCTAATTATAGGGGTGATTCGCGTCCTGCCGTATGCAGAAATTGTTCTTCTCGCCTTTACGTTTGGAAAAAGGTCCTGGGACTTCTCTATTAAGCTAATAGAGGTATGTTCTGTAATATTTGATGTTATGTACTATAGTAGCTTTCTGTCTCCCTCTCTCTCTCTGTCAGGTGTGAGTTGTCTTTGTCAGTAATTTACAAATTAAGCGTGAAACTTGCAAATGCGAATGTATATTCACACGTTGATCATCTCGCAAACCAAAGGTTATGACCATTGAGTTACTAAGCACAGGCTAATTATGTGGGTGATTCGCGTCCTGCCGCATATAGAAATGGATCTTCTTGCCTTTACGTTTGTAAAAAGGTCCTGGGACTTCTCTATTAAGCTAATAGAGGTATGTTCAGTAATATTTGATGTTGTGTACTATAGTAGCTTTCTGTCTCCCTCTCTCTCTCTGTCAGGTGTGAGTTGTCTTTGTCAGTAATTTACCAATTAAGCGTGAAACTTGCAAATGCGAATGTATATTCACACGTTGATCATCTCGCAAACCAAAGGTTATGACCGTTGAGTTACTGAGCACAGGCTAAGTATGGGGGTGATTCGCATCCTGCTATATGCAGAAATTGTTCTTCTCGCCTTTACGTTTGTAAAAAGGTCCTGGGACTTCTCTATTAAGCTAATAGAGGTATGTTCTGTAATATTTGATGTTGTGTACTATAGTAGCTTTCTGTCTCCCTCTCTCTCTCTCTGTCAGGTGTGAGTTGCCTTTGTCAGTAATTTACAAATTGAGCGTGAAACTTGCAAATGCGAATGTATATTCACACGTTGATCATCTAGCAAATCAAAGGTTATCACCGTTGAGTTACTAAGCACAGGCTAATTATGGGAGTGATTCACGTCCTGCCGTATGCAGAAATTGTTCTTCTCGCCTTTACGTTTGTAAAAAGGTCCTGGGACTTCTCTATTAAGCTAATAGAGGTATGTTCTGTAATATTTGATGTTGTGTACTATAGTAGCTTTCTGTCTCCCTCTCTCTCTCTGTCAGGTGTGAGTTGTCTTTGTCAGTAATTTACAAATTAAGCGTGAAACCTTCAAATGCGAATGTATATTCACACGTTGATCATCTCGCAAACGAAAGGTTATGAGCGTTGAGGTACTAAGCACAGGCTAATTATGGGGGTGATTCGCGTCCTGCCGTATGCAGAAATTGTTCTACTCGCCTTTACGTTTGTAAAAAGGTCCTGGGACTTCTCTATTAAGCTAATAGATGTATGTTCTGTAATATTTGATGTTGTGTACTATAGTAGCTTTCTGTCTCCCTCTCTCTCTCTGTCAGGTGTGAGTTGTCTTTGTCAGTAATTTACAAATTAAGCGTGAAACTTGCAAATGCGAATGTATATTCACCCGTTGATCATCTCGCAAACCAAAGATTATGACCGTTGCGTTACTAAGCACAGGCTAATTATGGGGGTGATTCGCGTCCTGCCGTATGCAGAAATTGTTCTTCTCGCCTTTACGTTTGTAAAAATGTCCTGGGACTTCTCTATTAAGCTAATAGAGGTATGTTCTGTAATATTTGATGTTGTGTACTATAGTAGCTCTCTGTCTCCCTCTCTCTCTCTGTCAGGTGTGAGTTGTCTTTGTCAGTAATTTACAAATTAAGCGTGAAACTTGCAAATGCGAATGTATATTCACACGTTGATCATCTCGCAAACCAAAGGTTATGACCGTTGAGTTACTGAGCACAGGCTAAGTATGGGGGTGATTCGCGTCCTGCCGTATGCAGAAATTGTTCTTCTCGCCTTTACGTTTGTAAAAAGGTCCTGGGACTTCTCTATTAAGCTAATAGAGGTATGTTCTGTAATATTTGATGTTGTGTACTATAGTAGCTTTCTGTCTCCCTCTCTCTCTCTGTCAGGTGTGAGTTGTCTTTGTTAGTAATTTACAAATTAAGCGTGAAACTTGCAAATGCGAATGTATATTCCCACGTTGATCATCTCGCAAACCAAAGGTTATGACCATTGAGTTACTAAGCACAGGCTATTTATGGGGGTGATTCGCGTCCTGACGTATGCAGAAATTGTTCTTCTCGCCTTTACGTTTGTAAAAAGGTCCTGGGACTTCTCTATTTAGCTAATAGAGGTATGTTCTGTAATATTTGATGTTGTGTACTATAGTAGCTTTCTGTCTCCCTCTCTCTCTCTGTCAGGTGTGAGTTGTCTTTGTCAGTAATTTACAAATTAAGCGAGAAACTTGCAAATGCGAATGTATATTCACACGTTGATCATCTCGCAAACCAAAGGTTATCACCGTTGAGTTACTGAGCACAGGCTAATTATGGGGGTGATTCGCGTCCTGCCGTATGCAGAAATTGTTCTTCTCGCCTTTACGTTTGTAAAAAGGTCCTGGGACTTCTCTATTAAGCTAATAGAGGTATGTTCTGTAATATTTGATGTTGTGTACTATAGTAGCTTTCTGTCTCCCTCTCTCTCTCTATGTCAGGTGTGAGTTGTCTTTGTCAGTAATTTACAAATTAAGCGTGAAACTTGCAAATGCGAATGTATATTCACACGTTGATCATCTCGCAAACCAAAGGTTATGACCGTTGAGTTACTGAGCACAGGCTAAGTATGGGGGTGATTCGCGTCCTGCCGTATGCAGAAATTGTTCTTCTCGCCTTTACGTTTGTAAAAAGGTCCTGGGACTTCTCTATTAAGCTAATAGAGGTATGTTCTGTAATATTTGATGTTGTGTACTATAGTAGCTTTCTGTCTCCCTCTCTCTCTCTGTCAGGTGTGAGTTGTCTTTGACAGCAATTTACAAATTAAGCGTGAAACTTGCAAATGCGAATGTATATTCACACGTTGATCATCTCGCAAACCAAAGGTTATGACCGATGAGTTACTAAGCACAGGCTAATTATGGGGGTGATTCACGTCCTGCCGCATGCAGAAATTGTTCTTCTCGCCTTTACGTTTGTAAAAAGGTCCTGGGACTTCTCTATTAAGCTAATAGAGGTATGTTCTGTAATATTTGATGTTGTGTACTATAGTAGCTTTCTGTCTCCCTCTCTCTCTCTGTCAGGTGTGAGTTGTCTTTGTCAGTAATTTACAAATTAAGCGTGAAACTTGCGATTGCGAATGTATATTCACACGTTGATCATCTCCCAAACCAAAGGTTATGACCGTTGTGGTACTAAGCACAGGCTAATTATGGGGGTGATTCGCGTCCTGCCGTATGCAGAAATTGTTCTTCTCGTCTTTACGTTTGTAAAAAGGTTCTGGGACTTCTCTATTAAGCTAATAGAGGTATGTTCTGTAATATTTGATGTTGTGTACTATAGTAGCTTTCTGTCTCCCTCTCTCTCTCTGTCAGGTGTGAGTTGTCTTTGTCAGTAATTTACAAATTAAGCGAGAAACTTGCAAATGCGAATGTATATTCACACGTTGATCATCTCGCAAACCAAAGGTTATGACCGTTGAGTTACTAAGCACAGGCTAATTATGGGGGTGATTCGCGTCCTGCCGTATGCAGAAATTGTTCTTCTCGTCTTTACGTTTGATGAAAGGTCCTGGGACTTCTCTATTAAGCTAATAGAGGTATGTTCTGTAATATTTGATGTTGTGTACTATGGTAGCTTTCTGTCTCCCTCTCTCTCTCTCTGTCAGGTGTGAGTTGTCTTTGTCAGTAATTTACAAATTAAGCGTGAAATTTGCAAATGCGAATGTATATTCACACGTTGATCATCTCGCAAACCAAAGGTTATGACCGTTGAGTTACTGAGCACAGGCTAAGTATGGGGGTGATTTGCATCCTGCCGTATGCAGAAATTGTTCTTCTCGCCTTTACGTTTGTAAAAAGGTCCTGGGACTTCTCTATTAAGCTAATAGAGGTATGTTCTGTAATATTTGATGTTGTGTACTATAGTAGCTTTCTGTCTCCCTCTCTCTCTCTGTCAGGTGTGAGTTGTCTTTGTCAGTAATTTACAAATTAAGCGTGAAACTTGCAAATGCGAATGTATATTCACACGTTGATCATCTCGCAAACCAAAGGTTATGACCGTTGAGTTACTGACCACAGGCTAATTATGGGGGTGATTCGCGTCCTGCCGTTTGCAGAAATTGTTCTTCTCGCCTTTACGTTTGTAAAAAGGTCCTGGGACTTCTCTATTAAGCTAATAGAGGTATGTTCTGTAATATTTGATGTTGTGTACTATAGTAGCTTTCTGTCTCCCTCTCTCTCTCTGTCAGGTGTGAGTTGTCTTTGTCAGTAATTTACAAATTAAGCGTGAAACTTGCAAATGCGAATGTATATTCCCACGTTGATCATCTCGCAAACCAAAGGTTATGACCATTGAGTTACTAAGCACAGGCTAATTATGGGGGTGATTCGCGTCCTGACGTATGCAGAAATTGTTCTTCTCGCCTTTACGTTTGTAAAAAGGTCCTGGGACTTCTCTATTAAGCTAATAGAGGCATGTTCTGTAATATTTGATGTTGTGTACTATAGTAGCTTTCTGTCTCCCTCTCTCTCTCTGTCAGGTGTGAGTTGTCTTTGTCAGTAATTTACAAATTAAGCGTGAAACTTGCAAATGCGAATGTATATTCACACGTTGATCATCTCGCAAACCAAAGGTTATGACCGTTGAGTTACTGACCACAGGCTAATTATGGGGGTGATTCGCGTCCTGCCGTATGCAGAAATTGTTCTTCTCGCCTTTACGTTTGGAAAAAGGTCCTGGGACTTCTCTATTAAGCTAATAGAGGTATGTTCTGTAATATTTGATGTTGTGTACTATAGTAGCTTTCTGTCTCCCTCTCTCTCTCTGTCAGGTGTGAGTTGTCTTTGTCAGTAATTTACAAATTAAGCGTGAAACTTGCAATGCGAATGTATATTCACACGTTGATCATCTCGCAAACCAAAGGTTATGACCGTTGAGTTACTAAGCACAGGCTAATTATGGGGGTGATTCGCGTCCTGCCGTATGCAGAAATTGTTCTTCTCGCATTTACGTTCGTAAAAAGGTCCTGGGACATCTCTATTAAGCTAATAGAGGTATGTTCTGTAATATTTGATGTTGTGTACTATAGTAGCTTTCTGTCTCCCTCTCTCTCTCTGTCAGGTGTGAGTTGTCTTTGTCAGTAATTTACAAATTAAGCGTGAAACTTGCAAATGCGAATGTATATTCACACGTTGATCATCTCGCAAACCAAAGGTTATGACCGTTGAGTTACTAAGCACAGGCTAATTATGGGGGTGATTCGCGTCCTGCCGTATGCAGAAATTGTTCTTCTCGCCTTTACGTTTGTAAAAAGGTCCTGGGACTTCTCTGTTAAGCTAATAGAGGTATGTTCTGTAATATTTCATGTTGTGTACTATAGTAGCTTTCTGTCTCCCTCTCTCTCTCTCTGTCAGGTGTGAGTTGTCTTTGTCAGTAATTTACAAATGAAGCGTGAAACTTGCAAATGCGAATGTATATTCACACGTTGATCATCTCGCAAACCAAAGGTTATGACCGTTGAGTTACTGAGCACAGGCTAAGTATGGGGGTGATTCGCATCCTGCCGTATGCAGAAATTGTTCTTCTCGCCTTTACGTTTGTAAAAAGGTCCTGGGACTTCTCTATTAAGCTAATAGAGGTATGTTCTGTAATATTTGATGTTGTGTACTATAGTAGCTTTCTGTCTCCCTCTCTCTCTCTGTCAGGTGTGAGTTGTCTTTGTCAGTAATTTACAAATTAAGCGTGAAACTTGCAAATGCGAATGTATATTCACACGTTGATCATCTAGCAAATCAAAGGTTATCACCGTTGAGTTACTAAGCACAGGCTAATTATGGGAGTGATTCACGTCCTGCCGTATGCAGAAATTGTTCTTCTCGCCTTTACGTTTGTAAAAAGGTCCTGGGACTTCTCTATTAAGCTAATAGAGGTATGTTCTGTAATATTTGATGTTGTGTACTATAGTAGCTTTCTGTCTCCCTCTCTCTCTCTGTCAGGTGTGAGTTGTCTTTGTCAGTAATTTACAAATTAAGCGTGAAACCTTCAAATGCGAATGTATATTCACACGTTGATCATCTCGCAAACGAAAGGTTATGAGCGTTGAGGTACTAAGCACAGGCTAATTATGGGGGTGATTCGCGTCCTGCCGTATGCAGAAATTGTTCTACTCGCCTTTACGTTTGTAAAAAGGTCCTGGGACTTCTCTATTAAGCTAATAGATGTATGTTCTGTAATATTTGATGTTGTGTACTATAGTAGCTTTCTGTCTCCCTCTCTCTCTCTGTCAGGTGTGAGTTGTCTTTGTCAGTAATTTACAAATTAAGCGTGAAACTTGCAAATGCGAATGTATATTCACCCGTTGATCATCTCGCAAACCAAAGATTATGACCGTTGCGTTACTAAGCACAGGCTAATTATGGGGGTGATTCGCGTCCTGCCGTATGCAGAAATTGTTCTTCTCGCCTTTACGTTTGTAAAAATGTCCTGGGACTTCTCTATTAAGCTAATAGAGGTATGTTCTGTAATATTTGATGTTGTGTACTATAGTAGCTCTCTGTCTCCCTCTCTCTCTCTGTCAGGTGTGAGTTGTCTTTGTCAGTAATTTACAAATTAAGCGTGAAACTTGCAAATGCGAATGTATATTCACACGTTGATCATCTCGCAAACCAAAGGTTATGACCGTTGAGTTACTGAGCACAGGCTAAGTATGGGGGTGATTCGCGTCCTGCCGTATGCAGAAATTGTTCTTCTCGCCTTTACGTTTGGAAAAAGGTCCTGGGACTTCTCTATTAAGCTAATAGAGGTATGTTCTGTAATATTTGATGTTGTGTACTATAGTAGCTTTCTGTCTCCCTCTCTCTCTCTGTCAGGTGTGAGTTGTCTTTGTCAGTAATTTACAAATTAAGCGTGAAACTTGCAAATGCGAATGTATATTCCCACGTTGATCATCTCGCAAACCAAAGGTTATGACCATTGAGTTACTAAGCACAGGCTAATTATGGGGGTGATTCGCGTCCTGACGTATGCAGAAATTGTTCTTCTCGCCTTTACGTTTGTAAAAAGGTCCTGGGACTTCTCTATTTAGCTAATAGAGGTATGTTCTGTAATATTTGATGTTGTGTACTATAGTAGATTTCTGTCTCCCTCTCTCTCTCTGTCAGGTGTGAGTTGTCTTTGTCAGTAATTTACAAATTAAGCGAGAAACTTGCAAATGCGAATGTATATTCACACGTTGATCATCTCGCAAACCAAAGGTTATCACCGTTGAGTTACTGAGCACAGGCTAATTATGGGGGTGATTCGCGTCCTGCCGTATGCAGAAATTGTTCTTCTCGCCTTTACGTTTGTAAAAAGGTCCTGGGACTTCTCTATTAAGCTAATAGAGGTATGTTCTGTAATATTTGATGTTGTGTACTATAGTAGCTTTCTGTCTCCCTCTCTCTCTCTATGTCAGGTGTGAGTTGTCTTTGTCAGTAATTTACAAATTAAGCGTGAAACTTGCAAATGCGAATGTATATTCACACGTTGATCATCTCGCAAACCAAAGGTTATGACCGTTGAGTTACTGAGCACAGGCTAAGTATGGGGGTGATTCGCGTCCTGCCGTATGCAGAAATTGTTCTTCTCGCCTTTACGTTTGTAAAAAGGTCCTGGGACTTCTCTATTAAGCTAATAGAGGTATGTTCTGTAATATTTGATGTTGTGTACTATAGTAGCTTTCTGTCTCCCTCTCTCTCTCTGTCAGGTGTGAGTTGTCTTTGACAGTAATTTACAAATTAAGCGTGAAACTTGCAAATGCGAATGTATATTCACACGTTGATCATCTCGCAAACCAAAGGTTATGACCGATGAGTTACTAAGCACAGGCTAATTATGGGGGTGATTCACGTCCTGCCGCATGCAGAAATTGTTCTTCTCGCCTTTACGTTTGTAAAAAGGTCCTGGGACTTCTCTATTAAGCTAATAGAGGTATGTTCTGTAATATTTGATGTTGTGTACTATAGTAGCTTTCTGTCTCCCTCTCTCTCTCTGTCAGGTGTGAGTTGTCTTTGTCAGTAATTTACAAATTAAGCGTGAAACTTGCGATTGCGAATGTATATTCACACGTTGATCATCTCCCAAACCAAAGGTTATGACCGTTGTGGTACTAAGCACAGGCTAATTATGGGGGTGATTCGCGTCCTGCCGTATGCAGAAATTGTTCTTCTCGTCTTTACGTTTGTAAAAAGGTTCTGGGACTTCTCTATTAAGCTAATAGAGGTATGTTCTGTAATATTTGATGTTGTGTACTATAGTAGCTTTCTGTCTCCCTCTCTCTCTCTGTCAGGTGTGAGTTGTCTTTGTCAGTAATTTACAAATTAAGCGAGAAACTTGCAAATGCGAATGTATATTCACACGTTGATCATCTCGCAAACCAAAGGTTATGACCGTTGAGTTACTAAGCACAGGCTAATTATGGGGGTGATTCGCGTCCTGCCGTATGCAGAAATTGTTCTTCTCGTCTTTACGTTTGATGAAAGGTCCTGGGACTTCTCTATTAAGCTAATAGAGGTATGTTCTGTAATATTTGATGTTGTGTACTATGGTAGCTTTCTGTCTCCCTCTCTCTCTCTCTGTCAGGTGTGAGTTGTCTTTGTCAGTAATTTACAAATTAAGCGTGAAATTTGCAAATGCGAATGTATATTCACACGTTGATCATCTCGCAAACCAAAGGTTATGACCGTTGAGTTACTGAGCACAGGCTAAGTATGGGGGTGATTTGCATCCTGCCGTATGCAGAAATTGTTCTTCTCGCCTTTACGTTTGTAAAAAGGTCCTGGGACTTCTCTATTAAGCTAATAGAGGTATGTTCTGTAATATTTGATGTTGTGTACTATAGTAGCTTTCTGTCTCCCTCTCTCTCTCTGTCAGGTGTGAGTTGTCTTTGTCAGTAATTTACAAATTAAGCGTGAAACTTGCAAATGCGAATGTATATTCACACGTTGATCATCTCGCAAACCAAAGGTTATGACCGTTGAGTTACTGACCACAGGCTAATTATGGGGGTGATTCGCGTCCTGCCGTTTGCAGAAATTGTTCTTCTCGCCTTTACGTTTGTAAAAAGGTCCTGGGACTTCTCTATTAAGCTAATAGAGGTATGTTCTGTAATATTTGATGTTGTGTACTATAGTAGCTTTCTGTCTCCCTCTCTCTCTCTGTCAGGTGTGAGTTGTCTTTGTCAGTAATTTACAAATTAAGCGTGAAACTTGCAAATGCGAATGTATATTCCCACGTTGATCATCTCGCAAACCAAAGGTTATGACCATTGAGTTACTAAGCACAGGCTAATTATGGGGGTGATTCGCGTCCTGACGTATGCAGAAATTGTTCTTCTCGCCTTTACGTTTGTAAAAAGGTCCTGGGACTTCTCTATTAAGCTAATAGAGGCATGTTCTGTAATATTTGATGTTGTGTACTATAGTAGCTTTCTGTCTCCCTCTCTCTCTCTGTCAGGTGTGAGTTGTCTTTGTCAGTAATTTACAAATTAAGCGTGAAACTTGCAAATGCGAATGTATATTCACACGTTGATCATCTCGCAAACCAAAGGTTATGACCGTTGAGTTACTGACCACAGGCTAATTATGGGGGTGATTCGCGTCCTGCCGTATGCAGAAATTGTTCTTCTCGCCTTTACGTTTGGAAAAAGGTCCTGGGACTTCTCTATTAAGCTAATAGAGGTATGTTCTGTAATATTTGATGTTGTGTACTATAGTAGCTTTCTGTCTCCCTCTCTCTCTCTGTCAGGTGTGAGTTGTCTTTGTCAATAATTTACAAATTAAGCGTGAAACTTGCAATGCGAATGTATATTCACACGTTGATCATCTCGCAAACCAAAGGTTATGACCGTTGAGTTACTAAGCACAGGCTAATTATGGGGGTGATTCGCGTCCTGCCGTATGCAGAAATTGTTCTTCTCGCATTTACGTTCGTAAAAAGGTCCTGGGACATCTCTATTAAGCTAATAGAGGTATGTTCTGTAATATTTGATGTTGTGTACTATAGTAGCTTTCTGTCTCCCTCTCTCTCTCTGTCAGGTGTGAGTTGTCTTTGTCAGTAATTTACAAATTAAGCGTGAAACTTGCAAATGCGAATGTATATTCACACGTTGATCATCTCGCAAACCAAAGGTTATGACCGTTGAGTTACTAAGCACAGGCTAATTATGGGGGTGATTCGCGTCCTGCCGTATGCAGAAATTGTTCTTCTCGCCTTTACGTTTGTAAAAAGGTCCTGGGACTTCTCTGTTAAGCTAATAGAGGTATGTTCTGTAATATTTCATGTTGTGTACTATAGTAGCTTTCTGTCTCCCTCTCTCTCTCTCTGTCAGGTGTGAGTTGTCTTTGTCAGTAATTTACAAATGAAGCGTGAAACTTGCAAATGCGAATGTATATTCACACGTTGATCATCTCGCAAACCAAAGGTTATGACCGTTGAGTTACTGAGCACAGGCTAAGTATGGGGGTGATTCGCATCCTGCCGTTTGCAGAAATTGTTCTTCTCGCCTTTACGTTTGTAAAAAGGTCCTGGGACTTCTCTATTAAGCTAATAGAGGTATGTTCTGTAATATTTGATGTTGTGTACTATAGTAGCTTTCTGTCTCCCTCTCTCTCTCTGTCAGGTGTGAGTTGTCTTTGTCAGTAATTTACAAATTAAGCGTGAAACTTGCAAATGCGAATGTATATTCACACGTTGATCATCTAGCAAATCAAAGGTTATCACCGTTGAGTTACTAAGCACAGGCTAATTATGGGAGTGATTCACGTCCTGCCGTATGCAGAAATTGTTCTTCTCGCCTTTACGTTTGTAAAAAGGTCCTGGGACTTCTCTATTAAGCTAATAGAGGTATGTTCTGTAATATTTGATGTTGTGTACTATAGTAGCTTTCTGTCTCCCTCTCTCTCTCTGTCAGGTGTGAGTTGTCTTTGTCAGTAATTTACAAATTAAGCGTGAAACCTTCAAATGCGAATGTATATTCACACGTTGATCATCTCGCAAACCAAAGGTTATGAGCGTTGAGGTACTAAGCACAGGCTAATTATGGGGGTGATTCGCGTCCTGCCGTATGCAGAAATTGTTCTACTCGCCTTTACGTTTGTAAAAAGGTCCTGGGACTTCTCTATTAAGCTAATAGATGTATGTTCTGTAATATTTGATGTTGTGTACTATAGTAGCTTTCTGTCTCCCTCTCTCTCTCTGTCAGGTGTGAGTTGTCTTTGTCAGTAATTTACAAATTAAGCTTGAAACTTGCAAATGCGAATGGATATTCACACGTTGATCATTTCGCAAACCAAAGATTATGACCGTTGCGTTACTAAGCACAGGCTAATTATGGGGGTGATTCGCGTCCTGCCGTATGCAGAAATTGTTCTTCTCGCCTTTACGTTTGTAAAAAGGTCCTGGGACTTCTCTATTAAGCTAATAGAGGTATGTTCTGAAATATTTGATGTTGTGTAGTATAGTAGCTCTCTGTCTCCCTCTCTCTCTCTGTCAGGTGTGAGTTGTCTTTGTCAGTAATTTACAAGTTAAGCGTGAAACTTGCAAATGCGAATGTTTATTCACACGTTGATCATCTCGCAAAGCAAAGGTTATGACCGTTGAGTTACTGAGCACAGGCTAAGTATGGGGGTGATTCGCGTCCTGCCGTATGCAGAAATTGTTCTTCTCGCCTTTACGTTTGTAAAAAGGTCCTGGGACTTCTCTATTAAGCTAATAGAGGTATGTTCTGTAATATTTGATGTTGTGTACTATAGTAGCTTTCTGTCTCCCTCTCTCTCTCTGTCAGGTGTGAGTTGTCTTTGTCAGTAATTTACAAATTATGCGTGAAACTTGCAAATGCGAATGTATATTCCCACGTTGATCATCTCGCAAACCAAAGGTTATGACCACTGAGTTACTAAGCACAGGCTAATTATGGGGGTGATTCGCGTCCTGACGTATGCAGAAATTGTTCTTCTCGCCTTTACGTTTGTAATAAGGTCCTGGGACTTCTCTATTAAGCTAATAGAGGTATGTTCTGTAATATTTGATGTTGTGTACTATAGTAGCTTTCTGTCTCCCTCTCTCTCTCTGTCAGGTGTGAGTTGTCTTTGTCAGTAATTTACAAATTAAGCGAGAAACTTGCAAATGCGAATGTATATTCACATGTTGATCATCTCGCAAACCAAAGGTTATGACCGTTGAGTTACTGAGCACAGGCTAATTATGGGGGTGATTCGCGTCCTGCCGTATGCAGAAATTGTTCTTCTCGCCTTTACGTTTGGAAAAAGGTCCTGGGACTTCTCTATTAAGCTAATAGAGGTATGTTCTGTAATATTTGATGTTATGTACAATAGTAGCTTTCTGTCTCCCTCTCTCTCTCTGTCAGGTGTGAGTTGTCTTTGTCAGTAATTTACAAATTAAGCGTGAAACTTGCAAATGCGAATGTATATTCACACGTTGATCATCTCGCAAACCAAAGGTTATGACCATTGAGTTACTAAGCACAGGCTAATTATGTGGGTGATTCGCGTCCTGCCGCATATAGAAATGGATCTTCTTGCCTTTACGTTTGTAAAAAGGTCCTGGGACTTCTCTATTAAGCTAATAGAGGTATGTTCAGTAATATTTGATGTTGTGTACTATAGTAGCTTTCTGTCTCCCTCTCTCTCTCTGTCAGGTGTGAGTTGTCTTTGTCAGTAATTTACCAATTAAGCGTGAAACTTGCAAATGCGAATGTATATTAACACGTTGATCATCTCGCAAACCAAAGGTTATGACCGTTGAGTTACTGAGCACAGGCTAAGTATGGGGGTGATTCGCATCCTGCTGTATGCAGAAATTGTTCTTCTCGCCTTTACGTTTGTAAAAAGGTCCTGGGACTTCTCTATTAAGCTAATAGAGGTATGTTCTGTCATATTTGATGTTGTGTACTATAGTAGCTTTCTGTCTCCCTCTCTCTCTCTGTCAGGTGTGAGTTGTCTTTGTCAGTAATTTACAAATTAAGCGTGAAACTTGCAAATGCGAATGTATATTCACACGTTGATCATCTAGCAAATCAAAGGTTATCACCGTTGAGTTACTAAGCACAGGCTAATTATGGGAGTGATTCACGTCCTGCCGTATGCAGAAATTGTTCTTCTCGCCTTTACGTTTGTAAAAAGGTCCTGGGACTTCTCTATTAAGCTAATAGAGGTATGTTCTGTAATATTTGATGTTGTGTACTATAGTAGCTTTCTGTCTCCCTCTCTCTCTCGGTCAGGTGTGAGTTGTCTTTGTCAGTAATTTACAAATTAAGCGTGAAACCTTCAAATGCGAATGTATATTCACACGTTGATCATCTCGCAAACGAAAGGTTATGAGCGTTGAGGTACTAAGCACAGGCTAATTATGGGGGTGATTCGCGTCCTGCCGTATGCAGAAATTGTTCTACTCGCCTTTACGTTTGTAAAAAGGTCCTGGGACTTCTCTATTAAGCTAATAGATGTATGTTCTGTAATATTTGATGTTGTGTACTATTGTAGCTTTCTGTCTCCCTCTCTCTCTCTGTCAGGTGTGAGTTGTCTTTGTCAGTAATTTACAAATTAAGCGTGAAACTTGCAAATGCGAATGTATATTCACACGTTGATCATCTCGCAAACCAAAGATTATGACCGTTGCGTTACTAAGCACAGGCTAATTATGGGGGTGATTCGCGTCCTGCCGTATGCAGAAATTGTTCTTCTCGCCTTTACGTTTGTAAAAAGGTCCTGGGACTTCTCTATTAAGCTAATAGAGGTATGTTCTGTAATATTTGATGTTGTGTACTATAGTAGCTCTCTGTCTCCCTCTCTCTCTCTGTCAGGTGTGAGTTGTCTTTGTCAGTAATTTACAAATTAAGCGTGAAACTTGCAAATGCGAATGTATATTCACACGTTGATCATCTCGCAAACCAAAGGTTATGACCGTTGAGTTACTGAGCACAGGCTAAGTATGGGGGTGATTCGCGTCCTGCCGTATGCAGAAATTGTTCTTCTCGCCTTTACGTTTGTAAAAAGGTCCTGGGACTTCTCTATTAAGCTAATAGAGGTATGTTCTGTAATATTTGATGTTGTGTACTATAGTAGCTTTCTGTCTCCCTCTCTCTCTCTGTCAGGTGTGAGTTGTCTTTGTCAGTAATTCACAAATTAAGCGTGAAACTTGCAAATGTGAATGTATATTCCCACGTTGATCATCTCGCAAACCAAAGGTTATGACCATTGAGTTACTAAGCACAGGCTAATTATGGGGGTGATTCGCGTCCTGCCGTATGCAGAAATTGTTCTTCTCGCCTTTACGTTTGTAAAAAGGTCCTGGGACTTCTCTATTTAGCTAATAGAGGTATGTTCTGTAATATTTGATGTTGTGTACTATAGTAGCTTTCTGTCTCCCTCTCTCTCTCTGTCAGGTGTGAGTTGTCTTTGTCAGTAATTTACAAATTAAGCGAGAAACTTGCAAATGCGAATGTATATTCACACGTTGATCATCTCGCAAACCAAAGGTTATGACCGTTGAGTTACTGAGCACAGGCTAATTATGGGAGTGATTCGCGTCCTGCCGTATGCAGAAATTGTTCTACTCGCCTTTACGTTTGTAAAAAGGTCCTGGGACTTCTCTATTAAGCTAATAGATGTATGTTCTGTAATATTTGATGTTGTGTACTATAGTAGCTTTCTGTCTCCCTCTCTCTCTCTGTCAGGTGTGAGTTGTCTTTGTCAGTAATTTACAAATTAAGCGTGAAACTTGCAAATGCGAATGTATATTCACACGTTGATCATCTCGCAAACCAAAGATTATGACCGTTGCGTTACTAAGCACAGGCTAATTATGGGGGTGATTCGCGTCCTGCCGTATGCAGAAATTGTTCTTCTCGCCTTTACGTTTGTAAAAAGGTCCTGGGACTTCTCTATTAAGCTAATAGAGGTATGTTCTGTAATATTTGATGTTGTGTACTATAGTAGCTCTCTGTCTCCCTCTCTCTCTCTGTCAGGTGTGAGTTGTCTTTGTCAGTAATTTACAAATTAAGCGTGAAACTTGCAAATGCGAATGTATATTCACACGTTGATCATCTCGCAAACCAAAGGTTATGACCGTTGAGTTACTGAGCACAGGCTAAGTATGGGGGTGATTCGCGTCCTGCCGTATGCAGAAATTGTTCTTCTCGCCTTTACGTTTGTAAAAAGGTCCTGGGACTTCTCTATTAAGCTAATAGAGGTATGTTCTGTAATATTTGATGTTGTGTACTATAGTAGCTTTCTGTCTCCCTCTCTCTCTCTGTCAGGTGTGAGTTGTCTTTGTCAGTAATTTACAAATTAAGCGTGAAACTTGCAAATGCGAATGTATATTCACACGTTGATCATCTCGCAAACCAAAGGTTATGACCGTTGAGTTACTGAGCACAGGCTAAGTATGGGGGTGATTCGCGTCCTGCCGTATGCAGAAATTGTTCTTCTCGCCTTTACGTTTGTAAAAAGGTCCTGGGACTTCTCTATTAAGCTAATAGAGGTATGTTCTGTAATATTTGATGTTGTGTACTATAGTAGCTTTCTGTCTCCCTCTCTCTCTCTGTCAGGTGTGAGTTGTCTTTGACAGTAATTTACAAATTAAGCGTGAAACTTGCAAATGCGAATGTATATTCACACGTTGATCATCTCGCAAACCAAAGGTTATGACCGTTGAGTTACTAAGCACAGGCTAATTATGGGGGTGATTCACGTCCTGCCGCATGCAGAAATTGTTCTTCTCGCCTTTACGTTTGTAAAAAGGTCCTGGGACTTCTCTATTAAGCTAATAGAGGTATGTTCTGTAATATTTGATGTTGTGTACTATAGTAGCTTTCTGTCTCCCTCTCTCTCTCTGTCAGGTGTGAGTTGTCTTTGTCAGTAATTTACAAATTAAGCGTGAAACTTGCGATTGCGAATGTATATTCACACGTTGATCATCTCCCAAACCAAAGGTTATGACCGTTGTGGTACTAAGCACAGGCTAATTATGGGGGTGATTCGCGTCCTGCCGTATGCAGAAATTGTTCTTCTCGTCTTTACGTTTGTAAAAAGGTTCTGGGACTTCTCTATTAAGCTAATAGAGGTATGTTCTGTAATATTTGATGTTGTGTACTATAGTAGCTTTCTGTCTCCCTCTCTCTCTCTGTCAGGTGTGAGTTGTCTTTGTCAGTAATTTACAAATTAAGCGTGAAACTTGCAAATGCGAATGTATATTCACACGTTGATCATCTCGCAAACCAAAGGTTATGACCATTGAGTTACTAAGCACAGGCTAATTATGTGGGTGATTCGCGTCCTGCCGCATATAGAAATTGATCGTCTTGCCTTTACGTTTGTAAAAAGGTCCTGGGACTTCTCTATTAAGCTAATAGAGGTATGTTCTGTAATATTTGATGTTGTGTACTATAGTAGCTTTCTGTCTCCCTCTCTCTCTCTGTCAGGTGTGAGTTGTCTTTGTCAGTAATTTACAAATTAAGCGTGAAATTTGCAAATGCGAATGTATATTCACACGTTGATCATCTCGCAAACCAAAGGTTATGACCGTTGAGTTACTGAGCACAGGCTAAGTATGGGGGTGATTTGCATCCTGCCGTATGCAGAAATTGTTCTTCTCGCCTTTACGTTTGTAAAAAGGTCCTGGGACTTCTCTATTAAGCTAATAGAGGTATGTTCTGTAATATTTGATGTTGTGTACTATAGTAGCTTTCTGTCTCCCTCTCTCTCTCTTTCAGGTGTGAGTTGTCTTTGTCAGTAATTTACAAATTAAGCGTGAAACTTGCAAATGCGAATGTATATTCACACGTTGATCATCTCGCAAACCAAAGGTTATGACCGTTGAGTTACTGACCACAGGCTAATTATGGGGGTGATTCGCGTCCTGCCGTTTGCAGAAATTGTTCTTCTCGCCTTTACGTTTGTAAAAAGGTCCTGGGACTTCTCTATTAAGCTAATAGAGGTATGTTCTGTAATATTTGATGTTGTGTACTATAGTAGCTTTCTGTCTCCCTCTCTCTCTCTGTCAGGTGTGTGTTGTCTTTGTCAGTAATTTACAAATTAAGCGTGAAACTTGCAAATGCGAATGTATATTCCCACGTTGATCATCTCGCAAACCAAAGGTTATGACCATTGAGTTACTAAGCACAGGCTAATTATGGGGGTGATTCGCGTCCTGACGTATGCAGAAATTGTTCTTCTCGCCTTTACGTTTGTAAAAAGGTCCTGGGACTTCTCTATTAAGCTAATAGAGGCATGTTCTGTAATATTTGATGTTGTGTACTATAGTAGCTTTCTGTCTCCCTCTCTCTCTCTGTCAGGTGTGAGTTGTCTTTGTCAGTAATTTACAAATTAAGCGTGAAACTTGCAAATGCGAATGTATATTCACACGTTGATCATCTCGCAAACCAAAGGTTATGACCGTTGAGTTACTGACCACAGGCTAATTATGGGGGTGATTCGCGTCCTGCCGTATGCAGAAATTGTTCTTCTCGCCTTTACGTTTGGAAAAAGGTCCTGGGACTTCTCTATTAAGCTAATAGAGGTATGTTCTGTAATATTTGATGTTGTGTACTATAGTAGCTTTCTGTCTCCCTCTCTCTCTCTGTCAGGTGTGAGTTGTCTTTGTCAGTAATTTACAAATTAAGCGTGAAACTTGCAATGCGAATGTATATTCACACGTTGATCATCTCGCAAACCAAAGATTATGACCGTTGCGTTACTAAGCACAGGCTAATTATGGGGGTGATTCGCGTCCTGCCGTATGCAGAAATTGTTCTTCTCGCCTTTACGTTTGTAAAAAGGTCCTGGGACTTCTCTATTAAGCTAATAGAGGTATGTTCTGTAATATTTGATGTTGTGTACTATAGTAGCTCTCTGTCTCCCTCTCTCTCTCTGTCAGGTGTGAGTTGTCTTTGTCAGTAATTTACAAATTAAGCGTGAAACTTGCAAATGCGAATGTATATTCACACGTTGATCATCTCGCAAACCAAAGGTTATGACCGTTGAGTTACTGAGCACAGGCTAAGTATGGGGGTGATTCGCGTCCTGCCGTATGCAGAAATTGTTCTTCTCGCCTTTACGTTTGTAAAAAGGTCCTGGGACTTCTCTATTAAGCTAATAGAGGTATGTTCTGTAATATTTGATGTTGTGTACTATAGTAGCTTTCTGTCTCCCTCTCTCTCTCTGTCAGGTGTGAGTTGTCTTTGTCAGTAATTTACAAATTAAGCGTGAAACTTGCAAATGCGAATGTATATTCACACGTTGATCATCTCGCAAACCAAAGGTTATGACCGTTGAGTTACTGAGCACAGGCTAAGTATGGGGGTGATTCGCGTCCTGCCGTATGCAGAAATTGTTCTTCTCGCCTTTACGTTTGTAAAAAGGTCCTGGGACTTCTCTATTAAGCTAATAGAGGTATGTTCTGTAATATTTGATGTTGTGTACTATAGTAGCTTTCTGTCTCCCTCTCTCTCTCTGTCAGGTGTGAGTTGTCTTTGACAGTAATTTACAAATTAAGCGTGAAACTTGCAAATGCGAATGTATATTCACACGTTGATCATCTCGCAAACCAAAGGTTATGACCGTTGAGTTACTAAGCACAGGCTAATTATGGGGGTGATTCACGTCCTGCCGCATGCAGAAATTGTTCTTCTCGCCTTTACGTTTGTAAAAAGGTCCTGGGACTTCTCTATTAAGCTAATAGAGGTATGTTCTGTAATATTTGATGTTGTGTACTATAGTAGCTTTCTGTCTCCCTCTCTCTCTCTGTCAGGTGTGAGTTGTCTTTGTCAGTAATTTACAAATTAAGCGTGAAACTTGCGATTGCGAATGTATATTCACACGTTGATCATCTCCCAAACCAAAGGTTATGACCGTTGTGGTACTAAGCACAGGCTAATTATGGGGGTGATTCGCGTCCTGCCGTATGCAGAAATTGTTCTTCTCGTCTTTACGTTTGTAAAAAGGTTCTGGGACTTCTCTATTAAGCTAATAGAGGTATGTTCTGTAATATTTGATGTTGTGTACTATAGTAGCTTTCTGTCTCCCTCTCTCTCTCTGTCAGGTGTGAGTTGTCTTTGTCAGTAATTTACAAATTAAGCGTGAAACTTGCAAATGCGAATGTATATTCACACGTTGATCATCTCGCAAACCAAAGGTTATGACCATTGAGTTACTAAGCACAGGCTAATTATGTGGGTGATTCGCGTCCTGCCGCATATAGAAATTGATCGTCTTGCCTTTACGTTTGTAAAAAGGTCCTGGGACTTCTCTATTAAGCTAATAGAGGTATGTTCTGTAATATTTGATGTTGTGTACTATAGTAGCTTTCTGTCTCCCTCTCTCTCTCTGTCAGGTGTGAGTTGTCTTTGTCAGTAATTTACAAATTAAGCGTGAAATTTGCAAATGCGAATGTATATTCACACGTTGATCATCTCGCAAACCAAAGGTTATGACCGTTGAGTTACTGAGCACAGGCTAAGTATGGGGGTGATTTGCATCCTGCCGTATGCAGAAATTGTTCTTCTCGCCTTTACGTTTGTAAAAAGGTCCTGGGACTTCTCTATTAAGCTAATAGAGGTATGTTCTGTAATATTTGATGTTGTGTACTATAGTAGCTTTCTGTCTCCCTCTCTCTCTCTTTCAGGTGTGAGTTGTCTTTGTCAGTAATTTACAAATTAAGCGTGAAACTTGCAAATGCGAATGTATATTCACACGTTGATCATCTCGCAAACCAAAGGTTATGACCGTTGAGTTACTGACCACAGGCTAATTATGGGGGTGATTCGCGTCCTGCCGTTTGCAGAAATTGTTCTTCTCGCCTTTACGTTTGTAAAAAGGTCCTGGGACTTCTCTATTAAGCTAATAGAGGTATGTTCTGTAATATTTGATGTTGTGTACTATAGTAGCTTTCTGTCTCCCTCTCTCTCTCTGTCAGGTGTGTGTTGTCTTTGTCAGTAATTTACAAATTAAGCGTGAAACTTGCAAATGCGAATGTATATTCCCACGTTGATCATCTCGCAAACCAAAGGTTATGACCATTGAGTTACTAAGCACAGGCTAATTATGGGGGTGATTCGCGTCCTGACGTATGCAGAAATTGTTCTTCTCGCCTTTACGTTTGTAAAAAGGTCCTGGGACTTCTCTATTAAGCTAATAGAGGCATGTTCTGTAATATTTGATGTTGTGTACTATAGTAGCTTTCTGTCTCCCTCTCTCTCTCTGTCAGGTGTGAGTTGTCTTTGTCAGTAATTTACAAATTAAGCGTGAAACTTGCAAATGCGAATGTATATTCACACGTTGATCATCTCGCAAACCAAAGGTTATGACCGTTGAGTTACTGACCACAGGCTAATTATGGGGGTGATTCGCGTCCTGCCGTATGCAGAAATTGTTCTTCTCGCCTTTACGTTTGGAAAAAGGTCCTGGGACTTCTCTATTAAGCTAATAGAGGTATGTTCTGTAATATTTGATGTTGTGTACTATAGTAGCTTTCTGTCTCCCTCTCTCTCTCTGTCAGGTGTGAGTTGTCTTTGTCAGTAATTTACAAATTAAGCGTGAAACTTGCAATGCGAATGTATATTCACACGTTGATCATCTCGCAAACCAAAGGTTATGACCGTTGAGTTACTAAGCACAGGCTAATTATGGGGGTGATTCGCGTCCTGCCGTATGCAGAAATTGTTCTTCTCGCATTTACGTTCGTAAAAAGGTCCTGGGACATCTCTATTAAGCTAATAGAGGTATGTTCTGTAATATTTGATGTTGTGTACTATAGTAGCTTTCTGTCTCCCTCTCTCTCTCTGTCAGGTGTGAGTTGTCTTTGTCAGTAATTTACAAATTAAGCGTGAAACTTGCAAATGCGAATGTATATTCACACGTTGATCATCTCGCAAACCAAAGGTTATGACCGTTGAGTTACTAAGCACAGGCTAATTATGGGGGTGATTCGCGTCCTGCCGTATGCAGAAATTGTTCTTCTCGCCTTTACGTTTGTAAAAAGGTCCTGGGACTTCTCTATTAAGCTAATAGAGGTATGTTCTGTAATATTTGATGTTGTGTACTATAGTAGCTTTCTGTCTCCCTCTCTCTCTCTCTGTCAGGTGTGAGTTGTCTTTGTCAGTAATTTACAAATGAAGCGTGAAACTTGCAAATGCGAATGTATATTCACACGTTGATCATCTCGCAAACCAAAGGTTATGACCGTTGAGTTACTGAACACAGGCTAAGTATGGGGTGATTCGCGTCCTGCCGTATGCAGAAATTGTTCTTCTCGCCTTTACGTTTGTAAAAAGCTCCTGGGACTTCTTTATTAAGCTAATAGAGGTATGTTCTGCAATATTTGATGTTGTGTACTATAGTAGCTTTCTGTCTCCCTCTCTCTCTCTGTCTGGTGTGAGTTGTCTTTGTCAGTAATTTACAAATTAAGCGTGAAACCTGCAAATCCGAATGTATATTCACACGTTGATCATCTCGCAAACCAAAGGTTATGACCGTTGAAGTACTAGGCACAGGCTAATTATGGGGTTGATTCGCGTCCTGCCGTATGCAGAAATTGTTCTTCTCGCCTTTACGTTTGTAAAAAGGTCCTGGGACTTCTCTATTAAGCTAATAGAGGTATGTTCTGTAATATTTGATGTTGTGTACTATAGTAGCTTTCTGTCTCCCTCTCTCTCTCTGTCAGGTGTGAGTTGTCTTTGTCAGTAATTTACAAATTAAGCGTGAAACTTGCAAATGCGAATGTATATTCACACGTTGATCATCTCGCAAACCAAAGGTTATGACCGTTGAGTTACTGAGCACAGGCTAATTATGGGGGTGATTCGCGTCCTGCCGTATGCAGAAATTGTTCTTCTCGCCTTTACGTTTGTAAAAAGGTCCTGGGACTTCTCTATTAAGCTAATAGAGGTATGTTCTGTAATATTTGATGTTGTGTACTATAGTAGCTTTCTGTCTCCCTCTCTCTCTCTGTCAGGTGTGAGTTGTCTTTGTCAGTAATTTACAAATTAAGCGTGAAACTTGCAAATGCGAATGTATATTCACACGTTGATCATCTAGCAAATCAAAGGTTATCACCGTTGAGTTATTAAGCACAGGCTAATTATGGGAATGATTCACGTCCTGCCGTATGCAGAAATTGTTCTTCTCGCCTTTACGTTTGTAAAATGGTCCTGGGACTTCTCTATTAAGCTAATAGAGGTGTGTTCTGTAATATTTGATGTTGTGTACTATAGTAGCATTCTGTCTCCCTCTCTCTCTCTGTCTGGTGTAAGTTGTCTTTGTCAATAATTTACAAATTAAGCGTGAAACTTGCAAATGCGAATGTATATTCACACGTTGATCATCTAGCAAATCAAAGGTTATCACCGTTGAGTTACTAAGCACAGGCTAATTATTGGAGTGATTCACGTCCTGCCGTATGCAGAAATTGTTCTTCTCGCCTTTACGTTTGTAAAAAGGTCCTGGGACTTCTCTATTAAGCTAATAGAGGTATGTTCTGTAATATTTGATGTTGTGTACTATAGTAGCTTTCTGTCTCCCTCTCTCTCTCTCTGTCAGGTGTGAGTTGTCTTTGTCAGTAATTTACAAATTAAGCGTGAAACTTGCAAATGCGAATGTATATTCACACGTTGATCATCTCGCAAACCAAAGGTTATGACCGTTGAGTTACTGAGCACAGGCTAAGTATGGGGGTGATTCGCATCCTGCCGTATGCAGAAATTGTTCTTCTCGCCTTTACGTTTGTAAAAAGGTCCTGGGACTTCTCTATTAAGCTAATAGAGGTATGTTCTGTAATATTTGATGTTGTGTACTATAGTAGCTTTCTGTCTCCCTCTCTCTCTCTGTCAGGTGTGAGTTGTCTTTGTCAGTAATTTACAAATTAAGCGTGAAACTTGCAAATGCGAATGTATATTCACACGTTGATCATCTAGCAAATCAAAGGTTATCACCGTTGAGTTACTAAGCACAGGCTAATTATGGGAGTGATTCACGTCCTGCCGTATGCAGAAATTGTTCTTCTCGCCTTTACGTTTGTAAAAAGGTCCTGGGACTTCTCTATTAAGCTAATAGAGGTATGTTCTGTAATATTTGATGTTGTGTACTATAGTAGCTTTCTGTCTCCCTCTCTCTCTCTGTCAGGTGTGAGTTGTCTTTGTCAGTAATTTACAAATTAAGCGTGAAACCTTCAAATGCGAATGTATATTCACACGTTGATCATCTCGCAAACGAAAGGTTATAAGCGTTGAGGTACTAAGCACAGGCTAATTATGGGGGTGATTCGCGTCCTGCCGTATGCAGAAATTGTTCTACTCGCCTTTACGTTTGTAAAAAGGTCCTGGGACTTCTCTATTAAGCTAATAGATGTATGTTCTGTAATATTTGATGTTGTGTACTATAGTAGCTTTCTGTCTCCCTCTCTCTCTCTGTCAGGTGTGAGTTGTCTTTGTCAGTAATTTACAAATTAAGCGTGAAACTTGCAAATGCGAATGGATATTCACACGTTGATCATCTCGCAAACCAAAGATTATGACCGTTGCGTTACTAAGCACAGGCTAATTATGGGGGTGATTCGCGTCCTGCCGTATGCAGAAATTGTTCTTCTCGCCTTTACGTTTGTAAAAAGGTCCTGGGACTTCTCTATTAAGCTAATAGAGGTATGTTCTGTAATATTTGATGTTGTGTACTATAGTAGCTCTCTGTCTCCCTCTCTCTCTCTGTCAGGTGTGAGTTGTCTTTGTCAGTAATTTACAAATTAAGCGTGAAACTTGCAAATGCGAATGTTTATTCACACGTTGATCATCTCGCAAACCAAAGGTTATGACCGTTGAGTTACTGAGCACAGGCTAAGTATGGGGGTGATTCGCGTCCTGCCGTATGCAGAAATTGTTCTTCTCGCCTTTACGTTTGTAAAAAGGTCCTGGGACTTCTCTATTACGCTAATAGAGGTATGTTCTGTAATATTTGATGTTGTGTACTATAGTAGCTTTCTGTCTCCCTCTCTCTCTCTGTCAGGTGTGAGTTGTCTTTGTCAGTAATTTACAAATTAAGCGTGAAACTTGCAAGTGCGAATGTATATTCCCACGTTGATCATCTCGCAAACCAAAGGTTATGACCATTGAGTTACTAAGCACAGGCTAATTATGGGGGTGATTCGCGTCCTGACGTATGCAGAAATTGTTCTTCTCGCCTTTACGTTTGTAAAAAGGTCCTGGGACTTCTCTATTAAGCTAATAGAGGTATGTTCTGTAATATTTGATGTTGTGTACTATAGTAGCTTTCTGTCTCCCTCTCTCTCTCTGTCAGGTGTGAGTTGTCTTTGTCAGTAATTTACAAATTAAGCGAGAAACTTGCAAATGCGAATGTATATTCACACGTTGATCATCTCGCAAACCAAAGGTTATGACCGTTGAGTTACTGAGCACAGGCTAATTATGGGGGTGATTCGCGTCCTGCCGTATGCAGAAATTGTTCTTCTCGCCTTTACGTTTGGAAAAAGGTCCTGGGACTTCTCTATTAAGCTAATAGAGGTATGTTCTGTAATATTTGATGTTATGTACTATAGTAGCTTTCTGTCTCCCTCATTCTCTCTATTAGGTGTGAGTTGTCTTTGTCAGTAATTTACAAATTAAGCGTGAAACTTGCAAATGCGAATGTATATTCACACGTTGATCATCTCGCAAACCAAAGGTTATGACCATTGAGTTACTAAGCACAGGCTAATTATGTGGGTGATTCGCGTCCTGCCGCATATAGAAATGGATCTTCTTGCCTTTACGTTTGTAAAAAGGTCCTGGGACTTCTCTATTAAGCTAATAGAGGTATGTTCAGTAATATTTGATGTTGTGTACTATAGTAGCTTTCTGTCTCCCTCTCTCTCTCTGTCAGGTGTGAGTTGTCTTTGTCAGTAATTTACCAATTAAGCGTGAAACTTGCAAATGCGAATGTATATTCACACGTTGATCATCTCGCAAACCAAAGGTTATGACCGTTGAGTTACTGAGCACAGGCTAAGTATGGGGGTGATTCGCATCCTGCTGTATGCAGAAATTGTTCTTCTCGCCTTTACGTTTGTAAAAAGGTCCTGGGACTTCTCTATTAAGCTAATAGAGGTATGTTCTGTAATATTTGATGTTGTGTACTATAGTAGCTTTCTGTCTCCCTCTCTCTCTCTGTCAGGTGTGAGTTGTCTTTGTCAGTAATTTACAAATTAAGCGTGAAACTTGCAAATGCGAATGTATATTCACACGTTGATCATCTAGCAAATCAAAGGTTATCACCGTTGAGTTACTAAGCACAGGCTAATTATGGGAGTGATTCACGTCCTGCCGTATGCAGAAATTGTTCTTCTCGCCTTTACGTTTGTAAAAAGGTCCTGGGACTTCTCTATTAAGCTAATAGAGGTATGTTCTGTAATATTTGATGTTGTGTACTATAGTAGCTTTCTGTCTCCCTCTCTCTCTCTGTCAGGTGTGAGTTGTCTTTGTCAGTAATTTACAAATTAAGCGTGAAACCTTCAAATGCGAATGTATATTCACACGTTGATCATCTCGCAAACGAAAGGTTATGAGCGTTGAGGTACAAAGCACAGGCTAATTATGGGGGTGATTCGCGTCCTGCCGTATGCAGAAATTGTTCTACTCGCCTTTACGTTTGTAAAAAGGTCCTGGGACTTCTCTATTAAGCTAATAGATGTATGTTCTGTAATATTTGATGTTGTGTACTATAGTAGCTTTCTGTCTCCCTCTCTCTCTCTGTCAGGTGTGAGTTGTCTTTGTCAGTAATTTACAAATTAAGCGTGAAACTTGCAAATGCGAATGTATATTCACACGTTGATCATCTCGCAAACCAAAGATTATGACCGTTTCGTTACTAAGCACAGGCTAATTATGGGGGTGATTCGCGTCCTGCCGTATGCAGAAATTGTTCTTCTCGCCTTTACGTTTGTAAAAAGGTCCTGGGACTTCTCTATTAAGCTAATAGAGGTATGTTCTGTAATATTTGATGTTGTGTACTATAGTAGCTCTCTGTCTCCCTCTCTCTCTCTGTCAGGTGTGAGTTGTCTTTGTCAGTAATTTACAAATTAAGCGTGAAACTTGCAAATGCGAATGTATATTCACACGTTGATCATCTCGCAAACCAAAGGTTATGACCGTTGAGTTACTGAGCACAGGCTAAATATGGGGGTGATTCGCGTCCTGCCGTATGCAGAAATTGTTCTTCTCGCCTTTACGTTTGTAAAAAGGTCCTGGGACTTCTCTATTAAGCTAATAGAGGTATGTTCTGTAATATTTGATGTTGTGTACTATAGTAGCTTTCTGTCTCCCTCTCTCTCTCTGTCAGGTGTGAGTTGTCTTTGTCAGTAATTTACAAATTAAGCGTGAAACTTGCAAATGCGAATGTATATTCCCACGTTGATCATCTCGCAAACCAAAGGTTATGACCATTGAGTTACTAAGCACAGGCTAATTATGGGGGTGATTCGCGTCCTGACGTATGCAGAAATTGTTCTTCTCGCCTTTACGTTTGTAAAAAGGTCCTGGGACTTCTCTATTTAGCTAATAGAGGTATGTTCTGTAATATTTGATGTTGTGTACTATAGTAGCTTTCTGTCTCCCTCTCTCTCTCTGTCAGGTGTGAGTTGTCTTTGTCAGTAATTTACAAATTAAGCGAGAAACTTGCAAATGCGAATGTGTATTCACACGTTGATCATCTCGCAAACCAAAGGTTATGACCGCTGAGTTACTGAGCACAGGCTAATTATGGGGGTGATTCGCGTCCTGCCGTATGCAGAAATTGTTCTTCTCGCCTTTACGTTTGGAAAAAGGTCCTGGGACTTCTCTATTAAGCTAATAGAGGTATGTTCTGTAATATTTGATGTTACGTACTATAGTAGCTTTCTGTCTCCCTCTCTCTCTCTGTCAGGTGTGAGTTGTCTTTGTCAGTAATTTACAAATTAAGCGTGAAACTTGCAAATGCGAATGTATATTCACACGTTGATCATCTCGCAAACCAAAGGTTATGACCATTGAGTTACTAAGCACAGGCTAATTATGTGGGTGATTCGCGTCCTGCCGCATATAGAAATTGATCGTCTTGCCTTTACGTTTGTAAAAAGGTCCTGGGACTTCTCTATTAAGCTAATAGGGGTATGTTCTGTAATATTTGATGTTGTGTACTATAGTAGCTTTCTGTCTCCCTCTCTCTCTCTGTCAGGTGTGAGTTGTCTTTGTCAGTAATTTACCAATTAAGCGTGAAACTTGCAAATGCGAATGTATATTCACACGTTGATCATCTCGCAAACCAAAGGTTATGACCGTTGAGGTACTAAGCACAGGCTAATTATGGGGGTGATTCGCGTCCTGCCGTATGCAGAAATTGTTCTTCTCGCCTCTACGTTTGTAAAAAGGTTCTGGGACTTCTCTATTAAGCTAATAGAGGTATGTTCTGTAATATTTGATGTTGTGTACTATAGTAGCTTTCTGTCTCCCTCTCTCTCTCTGTCAGGTGTGAGTTGTCTTTGTCAGTAATTCACAAATTAAGCGTGAAACTTGCAAATGCGAATGTATATTCACACGTTGATCATCTCGCAAACCAAAGGTTATGACCGTTGAGTTACTAAGCACAGGCTAATTATGGGGGTGATTCGCGTCCTGCCGTATGCAGAAATTGTTCTTCTCGCCTTTACGTTTGTAAAAAGGTCCTGGGACTTCTCTATTAAGCTAATAGAGGTTTGTTCTGTAATATTTGATGTTGTGTACTATAGTAGCTTTCTGTCTCCCTCTCTCTCTCTGTCAGGTGTGAGTTGTCTTTGTCAGTAATTCACAAATTAAGCGTGAAACTTGCAAATGCGAATGTATATTCACACGTTGATCATCTCGCAAACCAAAGTTTATGACCGTTGAGTTACTAAGCACAGGCTAATTATGGGGGTGATTCGCATCCTGCCGTATGCAGAAATTGTTCTTCTCGCCTTTACGTTTGTAAAAAGGTCCTGGGACTTCTCTATTAAGCTAATAGAGGTATGTTCTGTAATATTTGATGTTGTGTACTATAGTAGCTTTCTGTCTCCCTCTCTCTCTCTATGTCAGGTGTGAGTTGTCTTTGTCAGTAATTTACAAATTAAGCGTGAAACTTGCAAATGCGAATGTATATTCACACGTTGATCATCTCGCAAACCAAAGGTTATGACCGTTGAGTTACTGAGCACAAGCTAAGTATGGGGGTGATTCGCGTCCTGCCGTATGCAGAAATTGTTCTTCTCGCCTTTACGTTTGTAAAAAGGTCCTGGGACTTCTCTATTAAGCTAATAGAGGTATGTTCTGTAATATTTGATGTTGTGTACTATAGTAGCTTTCTGTCTCCCTCTCTCTCTCTGTCAGGTGTGAGTTGTCTTTGACAGTAATTTACAAATTAAGCGTGAAACTTGCAAATGCGAATGTATATTCACACGTTGATCATCTCGCAAACCAAAGGTTATGACCGTTGAGTTACTAAGCACAGGCTAATTATGGGGGTGATTCACGTCCTGCCGCATGGAGAAATTGTTCTTCTCGCCTTTACGTTTGTAAAAAGGTCCTGGGACTTCTCTATTAAGCTAATAGAGGTATGTTCTGTAATATTTGATGTTGTGTACTATAGTAGCTTTCTGTCTCCCTCTCTCTCTCTGTCATGTGTAAGTTGTCTTTGTCAGTAATTTACAAATTAAGCGTGAAACTTGCGATTGCGAATGTATATTCACACGTTGATCATCTCCCAAACCAAAGGTTATGACCGTTGTGGTACTAAGCACAGGCTAATTATGGGGGTGATTCGCGTCCTGCCGTATGCAGAAATTGTTCTTCTCGTCTTTACGTTTGTAAAAAGGTTCTGGGACTTCTCTATTAAGCTAATAGAGGTATGTTCTGTAATATTTGATGTTGTGTACTATAGTAGCTTTCTGTCTCCCTCTCTCTCTCTGTCAGGAGTGAGTTGTCTTTGTCAGTAATTTACAAATTCAGCGTGAAACTTGCAAATGCGAATGTATATTCACACGTTGATCATCTCGCAAACCAAAGGTTATGACCGTTGAGTTACTAAGCACAGGCTAATTATGGGGGTGATTCGCATCCTGCCGTATGCAGAAATTGTTCTTCTCGCCTTTACGTTTGATAAAAGGTCCTGGGACTTCTCTATTAAGCTAATAGAGGTATGTTCTGTAATATTTGATGTTGTGTACTATGGTAGCTTTCTGTCTCCCTCTCTCTCTCTCTGTCAGGTGTGAGTTGTCTTTGTCAGTAATTTACAAATTAAGCGTGAAATTTGCAAATGCGAATGTATATTCACACGTTGATCATCTCGCAAACCAAAGGTTATGACCGTTGTGTTACTGAGCACAGGCTAAGTATGGGGGTGATTTGCATCCTGCCGTATGCAGAAATTGTTCTTCTCGCCTTTACGTTTGTAAAAAGGTCCTGGGACTTCTCTATTAAGCTAATAGAGGTATGTTCTGTAATATTTGATGTTGTGTACTATAGTAGCTTTCTGTCTCCCTCTCTCTCTCTGTCAGGTGTGAGTTGTCTTTGTCAGTAATTTACAAATTAAGCGTGAAACTTGCAAATGCGAATGTATATTCACACGTTGATCATCTCGCAAACCAAAGGTTATGACCGTTGAGTTACTGACCACAGGCTAATTATGGGGGTGATTCGCGTCCTGCCGTTTGCAGAAATTGTTCTTCTCGCCTTTACGTTTGTAAAAAGGTCCTGGGACTTCTCTATTAAGCTAATAGAGGTATGTTCTGTAATATTTGATGTTGTGTACTATAGTAGCTTTCTGTCTCCCTCTCTCTCTCTGTCAGGTGTGAGTTGTCTTTGTCAGTAATTTACAAATTAAGCGTGAAACTTGCAAATGCGAATGTATATTCCCACGTTGATCATCTCGCAAACCAAAGGTTATGACCATTGAGTTACTAAGCACAGGCTAATTATGGGGGTGATTCGCGTCCTGACGTATGCAGAAATTGTTCTTCTCGCCTTTACGTTTGTAAAAAGGTCCTGGGACTTCTCTATTAAGCTAATAGAGGCATGTTCTGTAATATTTGATGTTGTGTACTATAGTAGCTTTCTGTCTCCCTCTCTCTCTCTGTCAGGTGTGAGTTGTCTTTGTCAGTAATTTACAAATTAAGCGTGAAACTTGCAAATGCGAATGTATATTCACACGTTGATCATCTCGCAAACCAAAGGTTATGACCGTTGAGTTACTGACCACAGGCTAATTATGGGGGTGATTCGCGTCCTGCCGTATGCAGAAATTGTTCTTCTCGCCTTTACGTTTGGAAAAAGGTCCTGGGACTTCTCTATTAAGCTAATAGAGGTATGTTCTGTAATATTTGATGTTGTGTACTATAGTAGCTTTCTGTCTCCCTCTCTCTCTCTGTCAGGTGTGAGTTGTCTTTGTCAGTAATTTACAAATTAAGCGTGAAACTTGCAAATGCGAATGTATATTCACACGTTGATCATCTCGCAAACCAAAGGTTATGACCGTTGAGTTACTAAGCACAGGCTAATTATGGGGGTGATTCGCGTCCTGCCGTATGCAGAAATTGTTCTTCTCGCCTTTACGTTTGTAAAAAGGTCCTGGGACTTCTCTATTAAGCTAATAGAGGTATGTTCTGTAATATTTGATGTTGTGTACTATAGTAGCTTTCTGTCTCCCTCTCTCTCTCTGTCAGGTGTGAGTTGTCTTTGACAGTAATTTACAAATTAAGCGTGAAACTTGCAAATGCGAATGTATATTCACACGTTGATCATCACGCAAACCAAAGGTTATGACCGTTGAGTTACTAAGCACAGGCTAATTATGGGGGTGATTCACGTCCTGCCGCATGCAGAAATTGTTCTTCTCGCCTTTACGTTTGTAAAAAGGTCCTGGGACTTCTCTATTAAGCTAATAGAGGTATGTTCTGTAATATTTGATGTTGTGTACTATAGTAGCTTTCTGTCTCCCTCTCTCTCTCTGTCAGGTGTGAGTTGTCTTTGTCAGTAATTTACAAATTAAGCGTGAAACTTGCAAATGCGAATGTATATTCACACGTTGATCATCTCCCAAACCAAAGGTTATGACCGTTGTGGTACTAAGCACAGGCTAATTATGGGGGTGATTCGCGTCCTGCCGTATGCAGAAATTGTTCTTCTCGCCTTTACGTTTGTAAAAAGGTTCTGGGACTTCTCTATTAAGCTAATAGAGGTATGTTCTGTAATATTTGATGTTGTGTACTATAGTAGCTTTCTGTCTCCCTCTCTCTCTCTGTCAGGTGTGAGTTGTCTTTGTCAGTAATTTACAAATTAAGCGTGAAACTTGCAAATGCGAATGTATATTCACACGTTGATTATCTCGCAAACCAAAGGTTATGACCGTTGAGTTACTAAGCACAGGCTAATTATGGGGGTGATTCGCGTCCTGCCGTATGCAGAAATTGTTCTTCTCGCCTTTACGTTTGATAAAAGGTCCTGGGACTTCTCTATTAAGCTAATAGAGGTATGTTCTGTAATATTTGATGTTGTGTACTATGGTAGCTTTCTGTCTCCCTCTCTCTCTCTCTGTCAGGTGTGAGTTGTCTTTGTCAGTAATTTACAAATTAAGCGTGAAATTTGCAAATGCGAATGTATATTCACACGTTGATCATCTCCCAAACCAAAGGTTATGACCGTTGAGTTACTGAGCACAGGCTAAGTATGGGGGTGATTTGCATCCTGCCGTATGCAGAAATTGTTCTTCTCGCCTTTACGTTTGATAAAAGGTCCTGGGACTTCTCTATTAAGCTAATAGAGGTATGTTCTGTAATATTTGATGTTGTGTACTATGGTAGCTTTCTGTCTCCCTCTCTCTCTCTCTGTCAGGTGTGAGTTGTCTTTGTCAGTAATTTACAAATTAAGCGTGAAATTTGCAAATGCGAATGTATATTCACACGTTGATCATCTCCCAAACCAAAGGTTATGACCGTTGAGTTACTGAGCACAGGCTAAGTATGGGGGTGATTTGCATCCTGCCGTATGCAGAAATTGTTCTTCTCGCCTATACGTTTGTAAAAAGGTCCTGGGACTTCTCTATTAAGCTAATAGAGGTATGTTCTGTAATATTTGATGTTGTGTACTATAGTAGCTTTCTGTCTCCCTCTCTCTCTCTGTCAGGTGTGAGTTGTCTTTGTCAGTAATTTACAAATTAAGCGTGAAACTTGCAAATGCGAATGTATATTCTCACGTTGATCATCTCGCAAACCAAAGGTTATGACCGTTGAGTTACTGACCACAGGCTAATTATGGGGGTGATTCGCGTCCTGCCGTATGCAGAAATTGTTCTTCTCGCCTTTACGTTTGTAAAGAGGTCCTGGGACTTCTCTATTAAGCTAATAGAGGTATGTTCTGTAATATTTGATGTTGTGTACTATAGTAGCTTTCTGTCTCCCTCTCTCTCTCTGTCAGGTGTGAGTTGTCTTTGTCAGTAATTTACAAATTAAGCGTGAAACTTGCAAATGCGAATGTATATTCCCACGTTGATCATCTCGCAAACCAAAGGTTATGACCATTGAGTTACTAAGCACAGGCTAATTATGGGGGTGATTCGCGTCCTGCCGTATGCAGAAATTGTTCTTCTCGCCTTTACGTTTGTAAAAAGGTCCTGGGACTTCTCTATTAAGCTAATAGAGGTATGTTCTGTAATATTTGATGTTGTGTACTATAGTAGCTTTCTGTCTCCCTCTCTCTCTCTGTCAGGTGTGAGTTGTCTTTGTCAGTAATTTACAAATTAAGCGTGAAACTTGCAAATGCGAATGTATATTCACACGTTGATCATCTCGCAAACCAAAGGTTATGACCGTTGAGTTACTGACCACAGGCTAATTATGGGGGTGATTCGCGTCCTGCCGTATGCAGAAATTGTTCTTCTCGCCTTTACGTTTGTAAAAAGGTCCTGGGACTTCTCTATTAAGCTAATAGAGGTATGTTCTGTAATATTTGATGTTGTGTACTATAGTAGCTTTCTGTCTCCCTCTCTCTCTCTGTCAGGTGTGAGTTGTCTTTGTCAGTAATTTACAAATTAAGCGTGAAACTTGCAATGCGAATGTATATTCACACGTTGATCATCTCACAAACCAAAGGTTATGACCGTTGAGTTACTAAGCACAGGCTAATTATGGGGGTGATTCGCGTCCTGCCGTATGCAGAAATTGTTCTTCTCGCCATTACGTTCGTAAAAAGGTCCTGGGACTTCTCTATTAAGCTAATAGAGGTATGTTCTGTAATATTTGATGTTGTGTACTATAGTAGCTTTCTGTCACCCTCTCTCTCTCTGTCAGGTGTGAGTTGTCTTTGTCAGTAATTTACAAATTAAGCGTGAAACTTGCAAGTGCGAATGTATATTCACACGTTGATCATCTCGCAAACCAAAGGTTATGACCGTTGAGTTACTAATCACAGGCTAATTATGGGGGTGATTCGCGTCCTGCCGTATGCAGAAATTGTTCTTCTCGCATTTACGTTTGTAAAAAGGTCCTGGGACTTCTCTATTAAGCTAATAGAGGTATGTTCTGTTATATTTGATGTTGTGTACTATAGTAGCTTTCTGTCTCCCTCTCTCTCTCTGTCAGGTGTGAGTTGTCTTTGTCAGTAATTTACAAATTAAGCGTGAAACTTGCAAATGCGAATGTATATTCACACGTTGATCATCTCGCAAACCAAAGGTTATGACCGTTGAGTTACTAAGCACAGGCTAATTATGGGGGTGATTCGCGTCCTGCCGTATGCAGAAATTGTTCTTCTCGCCTTTACGTTTGATAAAAGGTCCTGGACTTCTCTATTAAGCTAATAGAGGTATGTTCTGTAATATTTGATGTTGTGTACTATGGTAGCTTTCTGTCTCCCTCTCTCTCTCTCTGTCAGGTGTGAGTTGTCTTTGTCAGTAATTTACAAATTAAGCGTGAAATTTGCAAATGCGAATGTATATTCACACGTTGATCATCTCCCAAACCAAAGGTTATGACCGTTGAGTTACTGAGCACAGGCTAAGTATGGGGCTGATTTGCATCCTGCCGTATGCAGAAATTGTTCTTCTCGCCTTTACGTTTGTAAAAAGGTCCTGGGACTTCTCTATTAAGCTAATAGAGGTATGTTCTGTAATATTTGATGTTGTGTACTATAGTAGCTTTCTGTCTCCCTCTCTCTCTCTGTCAGGTGTGAGTTGTCTTTGTCAGTAATTTACAAATAAAGCATGAAACTTGCAAATGCGAATGTATATTCTCACGTTGATCATCTCGCAAACCAAAGGTTATGACCGTTGAGTTACTGACCACAGGCTAATTATGGGGGAGATTCGCGTCCTGCCGTATGCAGAAATTGTTCTTCTCGCCTTTACGTTTGTAAAGAGGTCCTGGGACTTCTCTATTAAACTAATAGAGGTATGTTCTGTAATATTTGATGTTGTGTACTATAGTAGCTTTCTGTCTCCCTCTCTCTCTCTGTCAGGTGTGAGTTGTCTTTGTCAGTAATTTACAAATTAAGCGTGAAACTTGCAAATGCGAATGTATATTCACACGTTGATCATCTCGCAAACCAAAGGTTATGACCGTTGAGTTACTAAGCACAGGCTAATTATGGGGGTTATTCGCGTCCTGCCGTATGCAGAAATTGTTCTTCTCGCCTTTACGTTCGTAAAAAGGTCCTGGGACTTCTCTATTAAGCTAATAGAGGTATGTTCTGTAATATTTGATGTTGTGTACTATAGTAGCTTTCTGTCTCCCTCTCTCTCTCTGTCAGGTGTGAGTTGTCTTTGTCAGTAATTTACAAATTAAGTGTGAAACTTGCAAATGCGAATGTATATTCACACGTTGATCATCTCGCAAACCAAAGGTTATGACCGTTGAGTTACTAAGCACAGGCTAATTATGGGGGTGATTCGCGTCCTGCCGTATGCAGAAATTGTTCTTCTCGCCTTTACGTTTGTAAAAAGGTCCTGGGACTTCTCTATTAAGCTGATAGAGGTATGTTCTGTAATATTTGATGTTGTGTACTATAGTAGCTTTCTGTCTCCCTCTCTCTCTCTGTCAGGTGTGAGTTGTCTTTGTCAGTAATTTACAAATTAAGCGTGAAACTTGCAAATGCGAATGTATATTCACACGTTGATCATCTCCCAAACCAAAGGTTATGACCGTTGTGGTACTAAGCACAGGCTAATTATGAGGGTGATTCGCGTCCTGCCGTATGCAGAAATTGTTCTTCTCGCCTTTACGTTTGTAAAAAGGTTCTGGGACTTCTCTATTAAGCTAATAGAGGTATGTTCTGTAATATTTGATGTTGTGTACTATAGTAGCTTTCTGTCTCCATCTCTCTCTCTGTCAGGTGTGAGTTGTCTTTGTCAGTAATTTACAAATTAAGCGTGAAACTTGCAAATGCGAATGTATATTCACACGTTGATCATCTCGCAAACCAAAGGTTATGACCGTTGAGTTACTAAGCACAGGCTAATTATGGGGGTGATTCGCGTCCTGCCGTATGCAGAAATTGTTCTTCTCGCCTTTACGTTTGTAAAAAGGTCCTGGGACTTCTCTATGAAGCTAATAGAGGTATGTTCTGTAATATTTGATGTTGTGTACTATAGTAGCTTTCTGTCTCCCTCTCTCCCTCTCTCTGTCAGGTGTGAGTAGTCTTTGTCAGTAATTTACAAATTAAGCGTGAAACTTGCAAATGCGAATGTATATTCACACGTTGATCATCTCGCAAACCAAAGGTTATGACCGTTGAGTTACTGAGCACAGGCTAAGTATGGGGGTGATTTGCATCCTGCCGTATGCAGAAATTGTTCTTCTCGCCTTTACGTTTGTAAAAAGGTCCTGGGACTTCTCTATTAAGCTAATAGAGGTATGTTCTGTAATATTTGATGTTGTGTACTATAGTAGCTTTCTGTCTCCCTCTCTCTCTCTGTCAGGTGTGAGTTGTCTTTGTCAGTAATTTACAAATTAAGCGTGAAACTTGCAAATGCGAATGTATATTCACACGTTGATCATCTCGCAAACCAAAGGTTGTGACCGTTGAGTTACTAAGCACAGGCTAATTATGGGGGTGATTCGCGTCCTGCCGTTTGCAGAAATTGTTCTTCTCGCCTTTACGTTCGTAAAAAGGTCCTGGGACTTCTCTATTAAGCTAATAGAGGTATGTTCTGTAATATTTGATGTTGTGTACTATAGTAGCTTTCTGTCTCCCTCTCTCTCTCTGTCAGGTGTGAGTTGTCTTTGTCAGTAATTTACAAATTAAGCGTGAAACTTGCAAATGCGAATGTATATTCACACGTTGATCATCTCGCAAACCAAAGGTTATGACCGTTGAGTTACTAAGCACAGGCTAATTATGGGGGTGATTCGCGTCCTGCCGTATGCAGAAATTGTTCTTCTCGCCTTTACGTTTGTAAAAAGGTCCTGGGACTTCTCTATTAAGCTAATAGAGGTATGTTCTGTAATATTTGATGTTGTGTACTATAGTAGCTTTCTGTCTCCCTCTCTCTCTCTGTCAGGTGTGAGTTGTCTTTGACAGTAATTTACAAATTAAGCGTGAAACTTGCAAATCCGAATGTATATTCACACGTTGATCATCTCGCAAACCAAAGGTTATGACCGTTGAGTTACTAAGCACAGGCTAATTATGGGGGTGATTCACGTCCTGCCGCATGCAGAAATTGTTCTTCTCGCCTTTACGTTTGTAAAAATGTCCTGGGACTTCTCTATTAAGCTAATAGAGGTATGTTCTGTAATATTTGATGTTGTGTACTATAGTAGCTTTCTGTCTCCCTCTCTCTCTCTGTCAGGTGTGAGTTGTCTTTGTCAGTAATTTACAAATTAAGCGTGAAACTTGCAAATGCGAATGTATATTCACACGTTGATCATCTCGCAAACCAAAGGTTATGACCGTTGAGTTACTGAGCACAGGCTAAGTATGGGGATGATTAACATCCTGCCGTATGCAGAAATTGTTCTTCTCGCCTTTACGTTTGTAAAAAGGTCCTGGGAGTTCTCTATTAAGCTAATAGAGGTATGTTCTGTAATATTTGATGTTGTGTACTATAGTAGCTTTCTGTCTCCCTCTCTCTCTCTGTCAGGTGTGAGTTGTCTTTGTCAGTAATTTACAAATTAAGCGTGAAACTTGCAAATGCGAATGTATATTCACACGTTGATCATCTAGCAAATCAAAGGTTATCACCGTTGAGTTACTAAGCAGAGGCTAATTATGGGAGTGATTCACGTCGTGCCGTATGCAGAAATTGTTCTTCTCGCCTTTACGTTTGTAAAAAGGTCCTGGGACTTCTCTATTAAGCTAATAGAGGTATGTTCTGAAATATTTGATGTTGTGTACTATAGTAGCTTTCTGTCTCCCTCTCTCTCTCTGTCAGGTGTGAGTTGTCTTTGTCAGTAATTTACAAATTAAGCGTGAAACCTGCAAATGCGAATGTATATTCACACGTTGATCATCTCGCAAACCAAAGGTTATGACCGTTGAGGTACTAAGCACAGGCTAATTATGGGGGTGATTCGCGTCCTGCCGTATGCAGAAATTGTTGTTCTCGCCTTTACGTTTGTAAAAAGGTCCTGGGACTTCTCTATTAAGCTAATAGAGGTATGTTCTGTAATATTTGATGTTGTGTACTATAGTAGCTTTCTGTCTCCCTCTCTCTCTCTGTCAGGTGTGAGTTGTCTTTGTCAGTAATTTACAAATTAAGCGTGAAGCTTGCAAATGCGAATGTATATTCACACGTTGATCATCTAGCAAATCAAAGGTTATCACCGTTGAGTTACTAAGCAGAGGCTAATTATGGGAGTGATTCACGTCCTGCCAGATACAGAAATTGTTCTTCTCGCCTTTACGTTTGTAAAAAGGTCCTGGGACTTCTCTATTAAGCTAATAGAGGTATGTTCTGAAATATTTGATGTTGTGAACTATAGTAGCTTTCTGTCTCCCTCTCTCTCTCTGTCAGGTGTGAGTTGTCTTTGTCAGTAATTTACAAATTAAGGGTGAAACCTGCAAATGCGAATGTATATTCACACATTGATCATCTCGCAAACCAAAGGTTATGACCGTTGAGGTACTAAGCACAGGCTAATTATGGGGGTGATTCGCGTCCTGACGTATGCAGAAATTGTTCTTCTCGCCTTTACGTTTGTAAAAAGGTCCTGGGACTTCTCTATTAAGCTAATAGAGGTATGTTCTGTAATATTTGATGTTGTGTACTATAGTAGCTTTCTGTCTCCCTCTCTCTCTCTGTCAGGTGTGAGTTGTCTTTGTCAGTAATTTACAAATTACGCGTGAAACTTGCAAATGCGAATGTATATTCACACGTTGATCAACTCGCAAACCAAAGGTTATGACCGTTGCGTTACTAAGCACAGGCTAATTATGGGGGTGATTCGCGTCCTGCCGTATGCAGAAATTGTTCTTCTCGCCTTTACGTTTGTAAAAAGGTCCTGGGACTTCTCTATTAAGCTAATAGAGGTATGTTCTGTAATATTTGATGTTGTGTACTATAGTTGCTTTCTGTCTCCCTCTCTCTCTCTGTCAGGTGGGAGTTGTCTTTGTCAGTAATTTACAAATTAAGTGTGAAACTTGCAAATGCGAATGTATATTCACACGTTGATCATCTCGCAAACCAAAGGTTATGACCGTTGAGTTACTGAGCACAGGCTAAGTATGGGGGTGATTCGCGTCCTGCCGTATGCAGAAATTGTTCTTCTCGCCTTTACGTCTGTAAAAAGGTCCTGGGACTTCTCTATTAAGCTAATAGAGGTATGTTCTGTAATATTTGATGTTGTGTACTATAGTAGCTTTCTGTCTCCCTCTCTCTCTCTGTCAGGTGTGAGTTGTCTTTGTCAGTAATTTACAAATTAAGCGTGAAACTTGCAAATGCGAATGTATATTCACACGTTGATCATCTCGCAAACCAAAGGTTATGACCATTGAGTTACTAAGCACAGGCTAATTATGGGGGTGATTCGCGTCCTGACGTATGCAGAAATTGTTCTTCTCGCCTTTACGTTTGTAAAAACGTCCTGGGACTTCTCTATTAAGCTAATAGAGGTATGTTCTGTAATATTTGATGTTGTGTACTATAGTAGCTTTCTGTCTCCCTCTCTCTCTCTGTCAGGTGTGAGTTGTCTTTGTCAGTAATTTACAAATTAAACGTGAAACTTGCAAATGCGAATGTATATTCACACGTTGATCATCTCGCAAACCAAAGGTTATGACCGTTGAGTTACTGAGCACAGGCTAATTATGGGGGTGATTCACGTCCTGCCGTATACAGAAATTGTTCTTCTCGCCTTTACGTTTGTAAAAATTTCCTGGGACTTCTCTATTAAGCTAATAGAGGTATGTTCTGTAATATTTGATGTTGTGTACTATAGTAGCTTTCAGTCTCCCTCTCTCTCTCTGTGAGGTGTGAGTTGTCTTTGTCAGTAATTTACAAATGAAGCGTGAAACTTGCAAATGCGAATGTATATTCACACGTTGATCATCTCGCAAACCAAAGGTTATGACCGTTGAGTTACTAAGCACAGGCTAATTATGGGGGTGATTCGCATCCTGCCGTTTGCAGAAATTGTTCTTCTCGCCTTTACGTTTGTAAAAAGGTCCTGGGACTTCTCTATTAAGCTAATAGAGGTATGTTCTGTAATATTTGATGTTGTGTACTATAGTAGCTTTCTGTCTCCCTCTCTCTCTCTGTCAGGTGTGAGTTGTCTTTGTCAGTAATTTACAAATTACGCGTGAAACTTGCAAATGCGAATGTATATTCACACGTTGATCATCTCGCAAACCAAAGTTTATGACCGTTGAGTTACTAAGCACAGGCTAATTATGGGGGTGATTCGTGTCCTGCCGTTTGCAGAAATTGTTCTTCTCGCCTTTACGTTTGTAAAAAGGTCCTGGGACTTCTCTATTAAGCTAATAGAGGTATGTTCTGTAATATTTGATGTTGTGTACTATAGTAGCTTTCTGTCTCCCTCTCTCTCTCTCTGTCAGGTGTGAGTTGTCTTTGTCAGTAATTTACAAATTAAGCGTGAGACTTGCAAATGCGAATGTATATTCACACGTTGATCATCTCGCAAACCAATGGTTATGACCGTTGAGTTACTAAGCACAGGCTAATTATGGGGGTGATTCGCATCCTGCCGTTTGCAGAAATTGTTCTTCTCGCCTTTACGTTTGTAAAAAGGTCCTGGGACTTCTCTATTAAGCTAATAGAGGTATGTTCTGTAATATTTGATGTTGTGTACTATAGTAGCTTTCTGTCTCCCTCTCTCTCTCTGTCAGGTGTGAGTTGTCTTTGTCAGTAATTTACAAATTAAGCGTGAAACTTGCAAATGCGAATGTATATTCACACGTTGATCATCTTGCAAACCAAAGGTTATGACCGTTGAGTTACTGAGCACAGGCTAATTATGGGGGTGATTCGCGTCCTGTCGTATGAGGAAATTGTTCTTCTCGCCTTTACGTTTGTAAAAAGGTCCTGGGACTTCTCTATTAAGCTAATAGAGGTATGTTCTGTAATATTTGATGTTGTGTACTATAGTAGCTTTCAGTCTCCCTCTCTCTCTCTGTGAGGTGTGAGTTGTTTTTGTCAGTAATTTACAAATGAAGCGTGAAACTTGCAAATGCGAATGTATATTCACACGTTGATCATCTCGCAAACCAAAGGTTATTACCGTTGAGTTACTAAGCACAGGCTAATTATGGGGGTGATTCGCGTCCTGCCGTTTGCAGAAATTGTTCTTCTCGCCTTTACGTTTGTAAAAAGGTCCTGGGACTTCTCTATTAAGCTAATAGAGGTATGTTCTGTAATATTTGATGTTGTGTACTATAGTAGCTTTCCGTCTCCCTCTCTCTCTCTGTCAGGTGTGAGTTGTCTTTGTCAGTAATTTACAAATTAAGCGTGAAACTTGCAAATGCGAATGTATATTCACATGTTGATCATCTCGCAAACCAAAGGTTATGACCGTTGAGTTACTAAGCACAGGCTAATTATGGGGGTGATTCGCGTCCTGCCGCATGCAGAAATTGTTCTTCTCGCATTTACGTTTGTAAAAAGGTCCTGGGACTTCTCTATTAAGCTAATAGAGGTATGTTCTGTAATATTTGATGTTGTGTACTATAGTAGCTTTCTGTCTCCCTCTCTCTCTCTGTCAGGTGTGAGTTGTCTTTGTCAGTAATTTAAAAATTAAGCGTGAAACTTGCAAATGCGAATGTATATTCACACATTGATCATCTCGCAAACCAAAGGTTATGACCGTTGAGTTACTAAGCACAGGCTAATTATGGGGGTGATTCGCGTCCTGCCGTATGCAGAAATTGTTCTTCTCGCCTTTACGTTTGTAAAAAGGTCCTGGGACTTCTCTATTAAGCTAATAGAGGTATGTTCTGTAATATTTGATGTTGTGTACTATAGTTGCTTTCTGTCTCCCTCTCTCTCTCTCTGTCAGGTGTGAGTTGTCTTTGGCAGTAATTTACAAATTAAGCGTGAAACTTGCAAATGCGAATGTATATTCACACGTTGATCTTCTCGCAAACCAAAGGTTATGACCGTTGAGTTACTGAGCACAGGCTAAGTATGGGGGTGATTCGCATCCTGCCGTATGCAGAAATTGTTCTACTCGCCTTTACGTTTGTAAAAAGGTCCTGGGACTTCTCTATTAAGCTAATAGAGGTATGTTCTGTAATATTTGATGTTGTGTACTATAGTAGCTTTCTGTCTCCCTCTCTCTCTCTGTCAGGTGTGCGTTGTCTTTGTCAGTAATTTACAAATTAAGCGTGAAACTTGCAAATGCGAATGTATATTCACACGTTGATGATCTAGCAAATCAAAAGTTATCACCGTTGAGTTACTAAGCACAGGCTAATTATGGGAGTGATTCACGTCCTGCCGTATGCAGAAATTGTTCTTCTCGCCTTTACGTTTGTAAAAAGGTCCTGGGACTTCTCTATTAAGCTAATAGAGGTATGTTCTGTAATATTTGATGTTGTGTACTATAGTAGCTTTCTGTCTCCCTCTCTCTCTCTGTCAGGTGTGAGTTGTCTTTGTCAGTAATTTACAAATTAAGTGTGAAACTTGCAAATGCGAATGTATATTCACACGTTGATCATCTCGCAAACCAAAGGTTATGACCGTTGCGTTACTAAGCACAGGCTAATTATGGGGGTGATTCGCGTCCTGCCGTATGCAGAAATTGTTCTTCTCGCCTTTACGTTTGTAAAAAGGTCCTGGGACTTCTCTATTAAGCTAATAGAGGTATGTTCTGTAATATTTGATATTGTGTACTGTAGTAGCTTTCTGTCTCCCTCTCTCTCTCTGTCAGGTGTGAGTTGTCTTTGTCTGTAATTTACAAATTAAGCGTGAAACTTGCAAATGCGAATGTACATTCACACGTTGATCATCTCACAAACCAAAGGTTATGACCGTTGAGTTACTAAGCACAGGCTAATTATGGGGGTGATTCGCGTCCTGCCGTATGCAGAAATTGCTCTTCTCGCCTTTACGTTTGTAAAAAGGTCCTGGAACTTCTCTATTAAGCAAAAAGAGGTGTGTTCTGTAATATTTGATGTTGTGTATTATAGTAGCTTTCTGTCTCCCTCTCTCTCTCTGTCAGGTGTGAGTTGTCTTTGTCAGTAATTTACAAATTAAGCGTGAAACTTGCAAATGCGAATGTATATTCACACGTTGATCATCTCGCAAACCAAAGGTTATGACCGTTGAGTTACTAAGCACAGGCTAATTATGGGGGTGATTCGCGTCCTGCCGTATGCAGAAATTGTTCTTCTCGCCTTTACGTTTGTAAAAAGGTCCTGGGACATCTCTATGAAGCTAATAGAGGTATGTTCTGTAATATTTGATGTTGTGTACTATAGTAGCTTTCTGTCTCCCTCTCTCTCTCTCTGTCAGGTGTGAGTTGTCTTTGTCAGTAATTTACAAATTAAGCGTGAAACTTGCAAATGCGAATGTGTATTCACACGTTGATCATCTCGCAAACCAAAGGTTATGACCGTTGAGTTACTGAGCACAGGCTAAGTATGGGGGTGATTCGCATCCTGCCGTATGCAGAAATTGTTCTTCTCGCCTTTACGTTTGTAAAAAGGTCCTGGGACTTCTCTATTAAGCTAATAGAGGTTTGTTCTGTAATATTTGATGTTGTGTACTATAGTAGCTTTCTGTCTCCCTCTCTCTCTCTGTCAGGTGTGAGTTGTCTTTGTCAGTAATTTACAAATTAAGCGTGAAACTTGCAAATGCGAATGTATATTCACACGTTGATCATCTCGCAAACCAAAGGTTATGACCGTTGAGGTACTAAGCACAGGCTAATTATGGGGGTGATTCGCGTCCTGCCGTATGCAGAAATTGTTCTTCTCGCCTTTACGTTTGTAAAAAGGTCCTGGGACTTCTCTATTAAGCTAATAGAGGTATGTTCTGTAATATTTGATGTTGTGTACTATAGTAGCTTTCTGTCTCCCTCTCTCTCTCTGTCAGGTGTGAGTTGTCTTTGTCAGTAATTTACAAATTACGTGTGAAACTTGCAAATGCGAATGTATATTCACACGTTGATCATCTCGCAAACCAAAGGTTATGACCGTTGCGTTACTAAGCACAGGCTAATTATGGGGGTGATTCGCGTCCTGCCGTATGCAGAAATTGTTCTTCTCGCCTTTACGTTTGTAAAAAGGTCCTGGGACTTCTCTATTAAGCTAATAGAGGTATGTTCTGTAATATTTGATGTTGTGTACTATAGTTGCTTTCTGTCTCCCTCTCTCTCTCTCTGTCAGGTGTGAGTTGTCTTTGGCAGTAATTTACAAATTAAGCGTGAAACTTGCAAATGCGAATGTATATTCACACGTTGATCTTCTCGCAAACCAAAGGTTATGACCGTTGGGTTACTGAGCACAGGCTAAGTATGGGGGTGATTCGCATCCTGCCGTATGCAGAAATTGTTCTACTCGCCTTTACGTTTGTAAAAAGGTCCTGGGACTTCTCTATTAAGCTAATAGAGGTATGTTCTGTAATATTTGATGTTGTGTACTATAGTAGCTTTCTGTCTCCCTCTCTCTCTCTGTCAGGTGTGCGTTGTCTTTGTCAGTAATTTACAAATTAAGCGTGAAACTTGCAAATGCGAATGTATATTCACACGTTGATGATCTAGCAAATCAAAAGTTATCACCGTTGAGTTACTAAGCACAGGCTAATTATGGGAGTGATTCACGTCCTGCCGTATGCAGAAATTGTTCTTCTCGCCTTTACGTTTGTAAAAAGGTCCTGGGACTTCTCTATTAAGCTAATAGAGGTATGTTCTGTAATATTTGATGTTGTGTACTATAGTAGCTTTCTGTCTCCCTCTCTCTCTCTGTCAGGTGTGAGTTGTCTTTGTCAGTAATTTACAAATTAAGTGTGAAACTTGCAAATGCGAATGTATATTCACACGTTGATCATCTCGCAAACCAAAGGTTATGACCGTTGCGTTACTAAGCACAGGCTAATTATGGGGGTGATTCGCGTCCTGCCGTATGCAGAAATTGTTCTTCTCGCCTTTACGTTTGTAAAAAGGTCCTGGGACTTCTCTATTAAGCTAATAGAGGTATGTTCTGTAATATTTGATATTGTGTACTGTAGTAGCTTTCTGTCTCCCTCTCTCTCTCTGTCAGGTGTGAGTTGTCTTTGTCTGTAATTTACAAATTAAGCGTGAAACTTGCAAATGCGAATGTACATTCACACGTTGATCATCTCACAAACCAAAGGTTATGACCGTTGAGTTACTAAGCACAGGCTAATTATGGGGGTGATTCGCGTCCTGCCGTATGCAGAAATTGCTCTTCTCGCCTTTACGTTTGTAAAAAGGTCCTGGAACTTCTCTATTAAGCAAAAAGAGGTGTGTTCTGTAATATTTGATGTTGTGTATTATAGTAGCTTTCTGTCTCCCTCTCTCTCTCTGTCAGGTGTGAGTTGTCTTTGTCAGTAATTTACAAATTAAGCGTGAAACTTGCAAATGCGAATGTATATTCACACGTTGATCATCTCGCAAACCAAAGGTTATGACCGTTGAGTTACTAAGCACAGGCTAATTATGGGGGTGATTCGCGTCCTGCCATATGCAGAAATTGTTCTTCTCGCCTTTACGTTTGTAAAAAGGTCCTGGGACTTCTCTATGAAGCTAATAGAGGTATGTTCTGTAATATTTGATGTTGTGTACTATAGTAGCTTTCTGTCTCCCTCTCTCTCTCTCTGTCAGGTGTGAGTTGTCTTTGTCAGTAATTTACAAATTAAGCGTGAAACTTGCAAATGCGAATGTGTATTCACACGTTGATCATCTCGCAAACCAAAGGTTATGACCGTTGAGTTACTGAGCACAGGCTAAGTATGGGGGTGATTCGCATCCTGCCGTATGCAGAAATTGTTCTTCTCGCCTTTACGTTTGTAAAAAGGTCCTGGGACTTCTCTATTAAGCTAATAGAGGTTTGTTCTGTAATATTTGATGTTGTGTACTATAGTAGCTTTCTGTCTCCCTCTCTCTCTCTGTCAGGTGTGAGTTGTCTTTGTCAGTAATTTACAAATTAAGCGTGAAACTTGCAAATGCGAATGTATATTCACACGTTGATCATCTCGCAAACCAAAGGTTATGACCGTTGAGGTACTAAGCACAGGCTAATTATGGGGGTGATTCGCGTCCTGCCGTATGCAGAAATTGTTCTTCTCGCCTTTACGTTTGTAAAAAGGTCCTGGGACTTCTCTATTAAGCTAATAGAGGTATGTTCTGTAATATTTGATGTTGTGTACTATAGTAGCTTTCTGTCTCCCTCTCTCTCTCTGTCAGGTGTGAGTTGTCTTTGTCAGTAATTTACAAATTACGTGTGAAACTTGCAAATGCGAATGTATATTCACACGTTGATCATCTCGCAAACCAAAGGTTATGACCGTTGCGTTACTAAGCACAGGCTAATTATGGGGGTGATTCGCGTCCTGACGTATGCAGAAATTGTTCTTCTCGCCTTTACGTTTGTAAAAAGGTCCTGGGACTTCTCTATTAAGCTGATAGAGGTATGTTCTGTAATATTTGATGTTGTGTACTATAGAAGCTTTCTGTCTCCCTCTCTCTCTCTGTCAGGTGTGAGTTGTCTTTGTCAGTAATTTACAAATTAAGTGTGAAACTTGCAAATGCGAATGTATATTCACACGTTGATCATCTCGCAAACCAAAGGTTATGACCGTTGAGTTACTGAGCACAGGCTAAGTATGGGGGTGATTCGTGTCCTGCCGTATGCAGAAATTGTTCTTCTCGCCTTTACGTTTGTGAAAAGGTCCTGGGACTTCTCTATTACGCTAATAGAGGTATGTTCTGTAATATTTGATGTTGTGTACTATAGTAGCTTTCTGTCTCCCTCTCTCTCTCTGTCAGGTGTGAGTTGTCTTTGTCAGTAATTTACAAATTAAGCGTGAAACTTGCAAATGCGAATGTATATTCACACGTTGATCATCTCGCAAACCAAAGGTTATGACCGTTGAGTTACTAAGCACAGGCTAATTATGGGGGTGATTCGCATCCTGCCGTATGCAGAAATTGTTCTTCTCGCCTTTTCGTTTGTAAAAAGGTCCTGGGATTTCTCTATTAAGCTGATAGAGGTATGTTCTGTAATATTTGATGTTGTGTACTATAGTAGCTTTCTGTCTCCCTCTCTCTCTCTGTCAGGTGTGAGTTGTCTTTGTCAGTAATTTACAAATTAAGCGTGAAACTTGCAAATGCGAATGTATATTCACACGTTGATCATCTCGCAAACCAAAGGTTATGACCGTTGAGTTACTGAGCACAGGCTAATTATGGGGGTGATTCGCGTCCTGCCGTATGCAGAAATTGTTCTTCTCGCCTTTACGTTTGTAAAGAGGTCCTGGGACTTCTCTATTAAGCTAATAGAGGTATGTTCTGTAATATTTGATGTTGTGTACTATAGTAGCTTTCAGTCTCCCTCTCTCTCTCTGTGAGGTGTGAGTTGTCTTTGTCAGTAATTTACAAATGAAGCGTGAAACTTGCAAATGCGAATGTATATTCACACATTGATCATCTCGCAAACCAAAGGTTACGACCGTTGAGTTACTAAGCACAGGCTAATTATGGGGGTGATTCGCATCCTGCCGTTTGCAGAAATTGTTCTTCTCGCCTTTACGTTTGTAAAAAGGTCCTGGGACTTCTCTATTAAGCTAATAGAGGTATGTTCTCTAATATTTGATGTTGTGTACTATAGTAGCTTTCTGTCTCCCTCTCTCTCTCTGTCAGGTGTGAGTTGTCTTTGTCAGTAATTTACAAATTAAGCGTGAAACTTGCAAATGCGAATGTATATTCACACGTTGATCATCTCGCAAACCAAAGGTTATGACCGTTGAGTTACTAAGCACAGGCTAATTATGGGGGTGATTCGCGTCCTGCCGTTTGCAGAAATTGTTCTTCTCGCCTTTACGTTTGTAAAAAGGTCCTGGGACTTCTCTATTAAGCTAATAGAGGTATGTTCTGTAATATTTGATGTTGTGTACTATAGTAGCTTTCTGTCTCCCTCTCTCTGTCAGGTGTGAGTCGTCTTTGTCAGTAATTTACAAATTAAGCGTGAAACTGGCAAATGCGAATGTATATTCACACATTGATCATCTCGCAAACCAAAGGTTATGACAGTTGAGTTACTAAGCACAGGCTAATTATGGGGGTGATTAGCATCCTGCCGTATGCAGAAATTGTTCTTCTCGCATTTACGTTTGTAAAAAGGTCCTGGGACTTCTCTATTAAACTAATAGAGGTATGTTCTGTAATATTTGATGTTGTGTACTATAGTAGCTTTCTGTCTCCCTCTCTCTCTCTGTCAGGTGTGAGTTGTCTTTGTCAGTAATTTACAAATTAAGCGTGATACTTGCAAATGCGAATGTATATTCACACGTTGATCATCTCGCAAACCAAAGGTTATGACCGTTGAGGTACTAAGCACAGGCTAATTATGGGGGTGATTCGCGTCCTGCCGTATGCAGAAATTGTTCTTCTCGCCTTTACGTTTGTAAAAAGGTTCTGGGACTTCTCTATTAAGCTAATAGAGGTATGTTCTGTAATATTTGATGTTGTGTACTACAGTAGCTTTCTGTCTCCCTCTCTCTCTCTGTCAGGTGTGAGTTGTCTTTGTCAGTAATTTACAAATTAAGCGTGAAACTTGCAAATGCGAATGTATATTCACACGTTGATCATCTCGCAAATCAAAGGTTATGACCGTTGAGTTACTAAGCACAGGCTAATTATGGGGGTGATTCGCGTCCAGCCGTATGCAGAAATTGTTCTTCTCGCCTTTACGTTTGTAAAAAGGTCCTGGGACTTCTCTATTAAGCTAATAGAGGTATGTTCTGTAATATTTGATTTTGTGTACTATAGTAGCTTTCTGTCTCCCTCTCTCTCTCTCTGTCAGGTGTGAGTTTTCTTTGGCAGTAATTTACAAATTAAGCGTGAAACTTGCAAATGCGAATGTATATTCACACGTTGATCTTCTCGCAAACCAAAGGTTATGACCGTTGAGTTACTGAGCACAGGCTAAGTATGGGGGTGATTCGCATCCTGCCGTATGCAGAAATTGTTCTTCTCGCCTTTACGTTTGTAAAAAGGTTCTGGGACTTCTCTATTAAGCTACTAGAGGAATGTTCTGTAATATTTGATGTTGTGTACTATAGTAGCTTTCTGTCTCCCTCTCTCTCTCTGTCAGGCGTGAGTTGTCTTTGTCAGTAATTTACAAATTAAGCGGTAAACTTGCAAATGCGAATGTATATTCACACGTTGATCATCTAGCAAATCAAAAGTTATCACCGTTGAGTTACTAAGCACAGGCTAATTATGGGAGTGATTCGCATCCTGCCGTATGCAGAAATTGTTCTTCTCGCCTTTACGTTTGTAAAAAGGTTCTGGGACTTCTCTATTAAGCTAATAGAGGAATGTTCTGTAATATTTGATGTTGTGTACTATAGTAGCTTTCTGTCTCCCTCTCTCTCTCTGTCATGTGTAAGTTGTCTTTGTCAGTAATTTACAAATTAAGCGTGAAACTTGCAAATGCGAATGTATATTCACACGTCGATCATCTAGCAAATCAAAGGTTATCACCGTTGAGTTACTAAGCACAGGCTAATTATGGGAGTGATTCACGTCCTGCCGTATGCAGAAATTGTTCTTCTCGCCTTTACGTTTGTAAAAATGTCCTGGGACATCTCTATTAAGCTAATAGAGGTATGTTCTGTAATATTTGATGTTGTGTACTATAGTAGCTTTCTGTCTCCCTCTCTCTCTCTGTCAGGTGTGAGTAGTCTTTTTCAGTAATTTACAAATTAAGCGTGAAACTTGCAAATGCGAATGTATATTCACACGTTGCTCATCTCACAAACCAAAGGTTATGACCGTTGAGTTACTAAGCACAGGCTAATTATGGGGGTGATTCGCGTCCTGCCGTATGATGAAATTGCTCTTTTCGCCTTTACGTTTGTAAAAAGGTCCTGGAACTTCTCTATTAAGCTAATAGAGGTATGTTCTGTAATATTTCATGTTGTGTACTATAGTAGCTTTCTGTCTCCCTCTCTCTCTCTGTCAGGTGTGAGTTGTCTTTGTCAGTAATTTACAAATTAAGCGTGAAACTTGCAAATGCGAATGTATATTCACACGTTGATCATCTCGCAAACCAAAGGTTATGACCGTTGAGTTACTAAGCACAGGCTAATTATGGGGGTGATTCGCGTCCTGCCGTATGCAGAAATTGCTCTTTTCGCCTTTACGTTTGTAAAAAGGTCCTGGAACTTCTCTATTAAGCTAATAGAGGTATGTTCTGTAATATTTCATGTTGTGTACTATAGTAGCTTTCTGTCTCCCTCTCTCTCTCTGTCAGGTGTGAGTTGTCTTTGTCAGTAATTTACAAATTAAGCGTGAAACTTGCAAATGCGAATGTATATTCACACGTTGATCATCTCGCAAATCAAAGGTTATGACCGTTGAGTTACTAAGCACAGGCTAATTATGGGGGTGATTCGCGTCCAGCCGTATGCAGAAATTGTTCTTCTCGCCTTTACGTTTGTAAAAAGGTCCTGGGACTTCTCTATTAAGCTAATAGAGGTATGTTCTGTAATATTTGATTTTGTGTACTATAGTAGCTTTCTGTCTCCCTCTCTCTCTCTGTCAGGTGTGAGTTTTCTTTGGCAGTAATTTACAAATTAAGCGTGAAACTTGCAAATGCGAATGTATATTCACACGTTGATCTTCTCGCAAACCAAAGGTTATGACCGTTGAGTTACTGAGCACAGGCTAAGTATGGGGGTGATTCGCATCCTGCCGTATGCAGAAATTGTTCTTCTCGCCTTTACGTTTGTAAAAAGGTTCTGGGACTTCTCTATTAAGCTACTAGAGGAATGTTCTGTAATATTTGATGTTGTGTACTATAGTAGCTTTCTGTCTCCCTCTCTCTCTCTGTCAGGCGTGAGTTGTCTTTGTCAGTAATTTACAAATTAAGCGGTAAACTTGCAAATGCGAATGTATATTCACACGTTGATCATCTAGCAAATCAAAAGTTATCACCGTTGAGTTACTAAGCACAGGCTAATTATGGGAGTGATTCGCATCCTGCCGTATGCAGAAATTGTTCTTCTCGCCTTTACGTTTGTAAAAAGGTTCTGGGACTTCTCTATTAAGCTAATAGAGGAATGTTCTGTAATATTTGATGTTGTGTACTATAGTAGCTTTCTGTCTCCCTCTCTCTCTCTGTCATGTGTAAGTTGTCTTTGTCAGTAATTTACAAATTAAGCGTGAAACTTGCAAATGCGAATGTATATTCACACGTTGATCATCTAGCAAATCAAAGGTTATCACCGTTGAGTTACTAAGCACAGGCTAATTATGGGAGTGATTCACGTCCTGCCGTATGCAGAAATTGTTCTTCTCGCCTTTACGTTTGTAAAAATGTCCTGGGACATCTCTATTAAGCTAATAGAGGTATGTTCTGTAATATTTGATGTTGTGTACTATAGTAGCTTTCTGTCTCCCTCTCTCTCTCTGTCAGGTGTGAGTAGTCTTTGTCAGTAATTTACAAATTAAGCGTGAAACTTGCAAATGCGAATGTATATTCACACGTTGCTCATCTCACAAACCAAAGGTTATGACCGTTGAGTTACTAAGCACAGGCTAATTATGGGGGTGATTCGCGTCCTGCCGTATGATGAAATTGCTCTTTTCGCCTTTACGTTTGTAAAAAGGTCCTGGAACTTCTCTATTAAGCTAATAGAGGTATGTTCTGTAATATTTCATGTTGTGTACTATAGTAGCTTTCTGTCTCCCTCTCTCTCTCTGTCAGGTGTGAGTTGTCTTTGTCAGTAATTTACAAATTAAGCGTGAAACTTGCAAATGCGAATGTATATTCACACGTTGATCATCTCGCAAACCAAAGGTTATGACCGTTGAGTTACTAAGCACAGGCTAATTATGGGGGTGATTCGCGTCCTGCCGTATGCAGAAATTGCTCTTTTCGCCTTTACGTTTGTAAAAAGGTCCTGGAACTTCTCTATTAAGCTAATAGAGGTATGTTCTGTAATATTTCATGTTGTGTACTATAGTAGCTTTCTGTCTCCCTCTCTCTCTCTGTCAGGTGTGAGTTGTCTTTGTCAGTAATTTACAAATTAAGCGTGAAACTTGCAAATGCGAATGTATATTCACACGTTGATCATCTCGCAAACCAAAGGTTATGACCGTTGAGTTACTAAGCACAGGCTAATTATGGGGGTGATTCGCGTCCTGCCGTATGCAGAAATTGTTCTTCTCGCCTTTACGTTTGTAAAAAGGTCCTGGGACTTCTCTATTAAGCTAATAGAGGTATGTTCTGTAATATTTGATGTTGTGTACTATAGTAGCTTTCTGTCTCCCTCTCTCTCTCTGTCAGGTGTGAGTTGTCTTTGTCAGTAATTTACAAAATAAGCGTGAAACTTGCAAATGCGAATGTATATTCACACGTTGATCATCTCGCAAACCAAAGGTTATGACCGTTGAGTTACTAAGCACAGGCTAATTATGGGGGTGATTCGCATCCTGCCGTATGCAGAAATTGTTCTTCTCGCCTTTACGTTTGTAAAAAGGTCCTGGGACTTCTCTATTAAGCTAATAGAGGTATGTTCTGTAATATTTGATTTTGTGTACTATAGTAGCTTTCTGTCTCCCTCTCTCTCTCTCTGTCAGGTGTGAGTTGTCTTTGGCAGTAATTTACAAATTAAGCGTGAAACTTGCAAATGCGAATATATATTCACACGTTGATCTTCTCGCAAACCAAAGGTTATGACCGTTGAGTTACTGAGCACAGGCTAAGTATGGGGGTGATTCGCATCCTGCCGTATCCAGAAATTGTTCTTCTCGCCTTTACGTTTGTAAAAAGGTCCTGGGACTTCTCTATTAAGCTAATAGAGGTATGTTCTGTAATATTTGATGTTGTGTACTATAGTAGCTTTCTGTCTCCCTCTCTCTCTCTGTCAGGTGTGAGTTGTCTTTGTCAGTAATTTACAAATTAAGCGTGAAACTTGCAAATGCGAATGTATATTCACACTTTGATCATCTAGCAAATCAAAGGTTATCACCGTTGAGTTACTAAGCACAGGCTAATTATGGGAGTGATTCACGTCCTGCCGTATGCAGAAATTGTTCTTCTCGCCTTTACGTTTGTAAAAAGGTCCTGGGACTTCTCTATTAAGCTAATAGAGGTATGTTCTGTAATATTTGATGTTGTGTACTATAGTAGCTTTCTGTCTCCCTCTCTCTCTCTGTCAGGTGTGAGTTGTCTTTGTCAGTAATTTACAAATTAAGCGTGAAACCTACAAATGCGAATGTATATTCACACGTTGATCATCTCGCAAACCAAAGGTTATGACCGTTGAGGTACTAAGCACAGGCTAATTATGGGGGTGATTCGCGTCCTGCCGTATGCAGAAATTGTTCTTCTCGCCTTTACGTTTGTAAAAAGGTCCTAGGACTTCTCTATTAAGCTAATAGATGTATGTTCTGTAATATTTGATGTTGTGTACTATAGTAGCTTTCTGTCTCCCTCCCTCTCTCTGTCAGGTGTGAGTTGTCTTTGTCAGTAATTTACAAATTACGCGTGAAACTTGCAAATGCGAATGTATATTCACACGTTGATCATCTCGCAAACCAAAGGTTATGACCGTTGCGTTACTAAGCACAGGCTAATTATGGGGGTGATTCGCGTCCTGCCATATGCAGTAATTGTTCTTCTCGCCTTTACGTTTGTAAAAAGGTCCTGGGACTTCTCTATTAAGCTAATAGAGGTATGTTCTGTAATATTTGATGTTGTGTACTATAGTAGCTTTCTGTCTCCCTCTCTCTCTCTGTCAGGTGTGAGTTGTCTTTGTCAGTAATTTACAAATTAAGCGTGAAACTTGCAAATGCGAATGTATATTCACACGTTGATCATCTCGCAAACCAAAGGTTATGACCGTTGAGTTACTGAGCACAGGCTAAGTATGGGGGTGATTCGCGTCCTGCCGTAAGCAGAAATTGTTCTTCTCGCCATTACGTTTGTAAAAAGATCCTGGGACTTCTCTATTAAGCTAATAGAGGTATGTTCTGTAATATTTGATGTTGTGTACTATAGTAGCTTTCTGTCTCCCTCTCTCTCTCTGTCAGGTGTAAGTTGTCTTTGTCAGTAATTTACAAATTAAGCGTGAAATTTGCAAATGCGAATGTATATTCACACGTTGATCATCTAGCAAATCAAAGGTTATCACCGTTGAATTACTAAGCACAGGCTAATTATGGGAGTGATTCACGTCCTGCCGTATGCAGAAATTGTTCTTCTCGCCTTTACGTTTGTAAAAATGTCCTGGGACTTCACTATTAAGCTAATAGAGGTATGTTCTGTAATATTTGATGTTGTGTACTATAGTAGCTTTCTGTCTCCCTCTCTCTCTCTGTCAGGTGTGAGTTGTCTTTGTCAGTAATTTACAAATTAAGCGTGAAACTTGCAAATGCGAATGTATATTCACACGTTGATCATCTCGCAAACCAAAGGTTATGACCGTTGAGTTACTAAGCACAGGCTAATTATGGGGGTGATTCGCGTCCTGCCATATGCAGAAATGTCTCTTCTCGCCTTTACGTTTGTAAAAAGGTCCTGGAACTTCTCTATTAAGCTAATAGAGGTATGTTCTGTAATATTTGATGTTGTGTACTATAGTAGCTTTCTGTCTCCCTCTCTCTCTCTGTCAGGTGTGAGTTGTCTTTGTCAGTAATTTACAAATTAGGCGTGAAACTTGCAAATGCTAATGTATATTCACACGTTGATCATCTCGCAAACCAAACGTTATGACCGTTGAGTTACTAAGCACAGGCTAATTATGGGGGTGATTCGCGTCCTGCCGTATGCAGAAATTGTTCTTCTCGCCTTTACGTTTGTAAAAAGGTCCTGGGACTTCTCTATTAAGCTAATAGAGGTATGTTCTGTAATATTTGATGTTGTGTACTATAGTAGCTTTCTGTCTCCCTCTCTCTCTCTGTCAGGTGTGGGTTGTCTTTGTCAGTAATTTACAAATTAAGCGTGAAACTTGCAAATGCGAATGTATATTCACACGTTGATCATCTCGCAAACCAAAGGTTATGACCGTTGAGTTACTAAGCACAGGCTAATTATGGGGGTGATCGCATCCTGCCGTATGCAGAAATTGTTCTTCTCGCCTTGACGTTTGTAAAAAGGTCCTGGGACTTCTCTATTAAGCTAATAGAGATATGTTCTGTAATATTTGATGTTGTGTACTATAGTAGTTTTCTGTCTCCATCTCTCTCTCTGTCAGGTGTAAGTTGTCTTTGTCAGTAATTTACAAATTAAGCGTGAAACTTGCAAATGCGAATGTATATTCACACGTTGATCATCCCGCAAACCAAAGGTTATGACCGTTGAGTTACTAAGCACAGGCTAATTATGGGGGTGATTCGCGTCCTGCCGTATGCAGAAATTGTTCCTCTCGCCTTTACGTTTGTAAAAAGGTCCTGGGACTTCTCTATTAAGCTAATAGAGGTATGTTCTGTAATATTTTTTGTTGTGTACTATAGTAGCTTTCTGTCTCCCTCTCTCTCTCTGTCAGGTGTGAGTTGTCTTTGTCAGTAATTTACAAATTAAGCGTGAAACTTGCAAATGCGAATGTATATTCACACGTTGATCATCTCGCAAACCAAAGGTTATGACCGTTGAGTTACTGAGCACAGGCTAATTATGGGGGTGATTCGCGTCCTGCCGTATGCAGAAATTGTTCTTCTCGCCTTTACGTTTGTAAAAAAGTCCTGGGACTTCTCTATTAAGCTAATAGAGGTATGTTGTGTAATATTTGATCTTGTGTACTATAGTAGCTTTCTGTCTCCCTCTCTCTCTCTGTCAGGTGTGAGTTGTCTTTGTCAGTAATTTACAAATTAAGCGTGAAACTAGCAAATGCGAATGTATATTCACACGTTGATCATCTCGCAAACCAAAGGTTATGACCGTTGAGTTACTGAGCACAGGCTAATTATGGGGGTGATTCGCGTCCTGCCGTATGCAGATATTGTTCTTCTCGCCTTTACGTTTGTAAAAAGGTCCTGGGACTTCTCTATTAAGCTAATAGAGGTATGTTCTGTAATATTTGATGTTGCATACTATAGTAGCTTTCTGTCTCCCTCTCTCTCTCTGTCAGGTGTGAGTTGTCTTTGTCAGTAATTTACAAATTAAGCGTGAAACTTGCAAATGCGAATGTATATTCACACATTGATCATCTCGCAAACCAAAGGTTATGACTGTTGAGTTACTAAGCACAGGCTAATTATGGGGGTGATTCGCGTCCTGCCGTATGCAGAAATTGTTCTTCTCGCCTTTACGTTTGTAAAAAGGTCCTGGGACTTCTCTATTAAGCTAATAGAGGTATGTTCTGTAATATTTGATGTTGTGTACTATAGTAGCTTTCTGTCTCCCTCTCTCTCTCTGTCAGGTGTGAGTTGTCTTTGTCAGTAATTTACAAATTAAGCGTGAAACTTGCAAATGCGAATGTATATTCACACGTTGACCATCTCGCAAACCAAAGGTTATGACCTTTGAGTTACTAAGCACAGGCTAATTATGGGGGTGATTCGCGTCCTGCTGTATGCAGAAATTGTTCTTCTCGCCTTTACGTTTGTAAAAAGGTCCTGGGACTTCTCTATTAAGCTAATAGAGGTATGTTCTGTAATATTTGATGTTGTGTACTATAGTAGCTTTCTGTCTCCCTCTTTCTCTCTGTCAGGTGTGAGTTGTCTTTGTCAGTAATTTACAAATTAAGCGTGAAACTTGCAAATGCGAATGTATATTCACACGTTGATCATCTCGCAAACCAAAGGTTATGACCGTTGAGTTACTGAGCACAGGCTAATTATGGGGGTGATTCGCGTCCTGCCGTATGCAGAAATTGTTCTTCTCGCCTTTACGTTTGTAAAAAGGTCCTGGGACTTCACTATTAAGCTAATAGAGGTATGTTCTGTAATATTTGATGTTGTGTACTATAGTAGCTTTCTGTCTCCCTCTCTCTCTCTGTCAGGTGTGAGTTGTCTTTGTCAGTAATTTACAAATTAAGCGTGAAACTTGCAAATGCGAATGTATATTCACACGTTGATCATCTCGCAAACCAAAGGTTATGACCGTTGAGTTACTAAGCACAGGCTAATTATGGGGGTGATTCGCGTCCTGCCGTATGCAGAAATTGTTCTTCTCGCCTTTACGTTTGTAAAAAGGTCCTGGGACTTCTCTATTAAGCTAATAGAGGTATGTTCTGTAATATTTGATGTTGTGTACTATAGTAGCTTTCTGTCTCCCTCTCTCTCTCTGTCAGGTGTGAGTTGTCTTTGTCAGTAATTTACAAATTAAGCGTGAAACTTGCAAATGCGAATGTATATTCACACGTTGATCATCTCGCAAACCAAAGGTTATGACCGTTGAGTTACTAAGCACAGGCTAATTATGGGGGTGATTCGCGTCCTGCCGTATGCAGAAATTGTTCTTCTCGCCTTTACGTTTGTAAAAACGTCCTGGGACTTCTCTATTAAGCTAATAGAGGTATGTTCTGTAATATTTGATGTTGTGTACTATAGTAGCTTTCTGTCTCCCTCTCTCTCTCTGTCAGGTGTGAGTTGTCTTTGTCAGTAATTTACAAATTAAGCGTGAAACTTGCAAATGCGAATGTATATTCACACATTGATCATCTCGCAAACCAAAGGTTATGACTGTTGAGTTACTAAGCACTGGCTAATTATGGGGGTGATTCGCGTCCTGCCGTATGCAGAAATTGTTCTTCTCGCCTTTACGTTTGTAAAAAGGTCCTGGGACTTCTCTATTAAGCTAATAGAGGTATGTTCTGTAATATTTGATGTTGTGTACTATAGTAGCTTTCTGTCTCCCTCTCTCTCTCTGTCAGGTGTGAGTTGTCTTTGTCAGTAATTTACAAATTAAGCGTGAAACTTGCAAATGCGAATGTATATTCACACGTTGATCATCTCGCAAACCAAAGGTTATGACCGTTGAGTTACTAAGCACAGGCTAATTATGGGGGTGATTCGCGTCCTGCCATAAGCAGAAATTGTTCTTCTCGCCTTTACGTTTGTAAAAAGGTCCTGGGACTTCTCTATTAAGCTAATAGAGGTATGTTCTGTAATATTTGATGTTGTGTACTATAGTAGCTTTCTGTCTCCCTCTCTCTCTCTGTCAGGTGTGAGTTGTCTTTGTCAGTAATTTACAAATTAAGCGTAAAACTTGCAAATGCGAATGTATATTCACACGTTGATCATCTCGCAAACCAAAGGTTATGACCGTTGAGTTACTAAGCACAGGCTAAGTATGGGGGTGATTCGCATCCTGCCGTATGGAGAAATTGTTCTTCTCGCCTTTACGTTTGTAAAAAGGTCCTGGGACTTCTCTATTAAGCTAATAGAGGTATGTTCTGTAATATTTGATGTTGTGTACTATAGTAGCTTTCTGTCTCCCTCTCTCTCTCTCTGTCAGGTGTGAGTTGTCTTTGTCAGTAATTTACAAATTAAGCGTGAAACTTGCAAATGCAAATGTATATTCACACGTTGCTCATCTCGCAAACCAAAGGTTATGACCGTTGAGTTACTAAGCACAGGCTAATTATGGGGGTGATTCGCGTCCTGCCGTATGCAGAAATTGTTCTTCTCGCCTTTACGTTTGTAAAAAGGTCCTGGGACTTCTCTATTAAGCTAATAGAGGTATGTTCTGTAATATTTGATGTTGTGTACTATAGTAGCTTTCTGTCTCCCTCTCTCTCTCTGTCAGGTGTGAGTTGTCTTTGTCAGTAATTTACAAATGAAGCGTGAAACTTGCAAATGCGAATGTATAATCACACGTTGATCATCTCGCAAACCAAAGGTTATGACCGTTGAGTTACTAAGCACAGGCTAATTATGGGGGTGATTCGCGTCCTGCCGTATGCAGAAATTGTTCTTCTCGCCTTTACGTTTGTAAAAACGTCCTGGGACTTCTCTATTAAGCTAATAGAGGTATGTTCTGTAATATTTGATGTTGTGTACTATAGTAGCTTTCTGTCTCCCTCTCTCTCTCTGTCAGGTGTGAGTTGTCTTTGTCAGTAATTTACAAATTAAGCGTGAAACTTGCAAATGCGAATGTATATTCACACGTTGATCATCTCGCAAACCAAAGGTTATGACCGTTGAGTTACTAAGCACAGGCTAATTATGGGGGTGATTCGCGTCCTGCCATAAGCAGAAATTGTTCTTCTCGCCTTTACGTTTGTAAAAAGGTCCTGGGACTTCTCTATTAAGCTAATAGAGGTATGTTCTGTAATATTTGATGTTGTGTACTATAGTAGATTTCTGTCTCCCTCTCTCTCTCTGTCAGGTGTGAGTTGTCTTTGTCAGTAATTTACAAATTAAGCGTAAAACTTGCAAATGCGAATGTATATTCACACGTTGATCATCTCGCAAACCAAAGGTTATGACCGTTGAGTTACTAAGCACAGGCTAAGTATGGGGGTGATTCGCGTCCTGCCGTATGCAGAAATTGTTCTTCTCGCCTTTACGTTTGTAAAAATGTTCTGGGTCTTCTCTATAAAGCTAATAGAGGTATGTTCTGTAATATTTGATGTTGTGTACTATAGTAGCTTTCTGTCTCCCTCTCTCTCTCTGTCAGGTGTGAGTTATCTTTGTCAGTAATTTACAAATTAAGCGTGAAACTTGCAAATGCGAATGTATATTCACACGTTGATCATCTCGCAAACTAAAGGTTATGACCGTTGAGTTACTAAGCACAGGCTAATTATGGGGGTGATTCGCGTCCTGCCGTATGCAGAAATTGTTCTTCTCGCCTTTACGTTTGTAAAAAGGTCCTGGGACTTCTCTATTAAGCTAATAGAGGTATGTTCTGTAATATTTGATGTTGTGTACTATAGTAGCTTTCTGTCTCCCTCTCTCTCTCTGTCAGGTATGAGTTGTCTTTGTCAGTAATTTACAAATTAAGCGTGAAACTTGCAAATGCGAATGTATATTCACACGTTGATCATCTCGCAAACCAAAGGCTATGACCGTTGAGGTACTAAGCACAGGCTAATTATGGGGGTGATTCGCGTCCTGCCGTATGCAGAAATTGTTCTTCTCGCCTTTACGTTTGTAAAAAGGTCCTGGGACTTCTCTATTAAGCTAATAGAGGTATGTTCTGTAATATTTGATGTTGTGTACTATAGTAGCTTTCTGTCTCCCTCTCTCTCTCTGTCAGGTGTGAGTTGTCTTCGTCAGTAATTTACAAATTAAGCGTGAAACTTGCAAATGCGAATGTATATTCACACACTGATCTTCTCGCAAACCAAAGGTTATGACTGTTGAGTTACTAAGCACAGGCTAATTATGGGGGTGATTCGCGTCCTGCCGTATGCAGAAATTTTTCTTCTCGCCTTTACGTTTGAAAAAAGGTCCTGGGACTTCTCTATTATGCTAATAGAGGTATGTTCTGTAATATTTGATGTTGTGTACTATAGTAGCTTTCTGTCTCCCTCTCTCTCTCTGTCAGGTGTGAGTTGTCTTTGTCAGTAATTTACAAATTAAGCGTGAAACTTGCAAATGCGAATGTGTATTCACACGTTGACCATCTCGCAAACCAAAGGTTATGACCGTTGAGTTACTAAGCACGGGCTATTTATGGGGGTGATTCGCGTCCTGCCGTATGCAGAAATTGTTCTCCTCGCCTTTACGTTTGTAAAAAGGTCCTGGGACTTCTCTATTAAGCTAATAGAGGTATGTTCTGTAATATTTGATGTTGTGTACTATAGTAGCTTTCTGTCTCCCTCTCTCTCTCTGTCAGGTGTGAGTTGTCTTTGTCAGTAATTTACAAATGAAGCGTGAAACTTGCAAATGCGAATGTATATTCACACGTTGATCATCTCGCAAACCAAAGGTTATGACCGTTGAGTTACTGAGCACAGGCTAATTATGGGGGTGATTCGCGTCCTGCCGTATGCAGAAATCGTTCTTCTCGCCTTTACGTTTGTAAAAAGGTCCTGGGACTTCTCTATTAAGCTAATAGAGGTATGTTCTGTAATATTTGATGTTGTGTACTATAGTAGCTTTCTGTCTCCCTCTCTCTCTCTGTCAGGTGTGAGTTGTCTTTGTCAGTAATTTACAAATTAAGCGTGAAACCTGCAAATGCGAATGTATATTCACACCTTGATCATCTCGCAAACCAAAGGTTATGACCGTTGAGTTACTAAGCACAGGCTAAATATGGGGGTGATTCGTGTCCTGCCGTATGCAGAAATTGTTCTTCTCGCCTTTACGTTTGTAAAAAGGTCCTGGGACTTCTCTATTAAGCTAATAGAGGTATGTTCTGTAATATTTGATGTTGTGTACTATAGTAGCTTTCTGTCTCCCTCTCTCTCTCTGTCAGGTGTGAGTTGTCTTTGACAGTAATTTACAAATTAAGCGTGAAACTTGCAAATGCCAATGTATTTTCACACGTTGATCATCTCGCAAACCAAAGGTTATGACCGTTGAGTTACTAAGCACAGGCTAATTATGGGGGTGATTCGCGTCCTGCCGTATACAGAAATTGTTCTTCTCGCCTTTACGTTTGTAAAAAGGTCCTGGGACTTCTCTATTAAGCTAATAGAGGTATGTTCTGTAATATTTGATGTTGTGTACTATAGTAGCTTTCTGTCTCCCTCTCTCTCTCTGTCAGGAGTGAGTTGTCTTTGTCAGTAATTTACAAATTAAGCGTGAAACTTGCAAATGCGAATGTATATTCACACGTTGATCATTTCGCAAACCAAAGGCTATGACCGTTGAGGTACTAAGCACAGGCTAATTATGGGGGTGATTCGCGTCCTGCCGTATGCAGAAATTGTTCTTCTCGCCTTTACGTTTGTAAAAAGGTCCTGGGACGTCTCTATTAAGCTAATAGAGGTATGTTCTGTAATATTTGATGTTGTGTACTATAGTAGCTTTCTGTCTCCCTCTCTCTCTCTGTCAGGTGTGAGTTGTCTTTGTCAGTAATTTACAAATTAAGCGTGAAACTTGCAAATGCAAATGTATATTCACACGTTGCTCATCTCGCAAACCAAAGGTTATGACCGTTGAGTTACTAAGCACAGGCTAATTATGGGGGTGATTCGCGTCCTGCCGTATGCAGAAATTGTTCTTCTCGCCTTTACGTTTGTAAAAAGGTCCTGGGACTTCTCTATTAAGCTAATAGAGGTATGTTCTGTAATATTTGATGTTGTGTACTATAGTAGCTTTCTGTCTCCCTCTCTCTCTCTGTCAGGTGTGAGTTGTCTTTGTCAGTAATTTACAAATGAAGCGTGAAACTTGCAAATGCGAATGTATAATCACACGTTGATCATCTCGCAAACCAAAGGTTATGACCGTTGAGTTACTAAGCACAGGCTAATTATGGGGGTGATTCGCGTCCTGCCGTATGCAGAAATTGTTCTTCTCGCCTTTACGTTTGTAAAAACGTCCTGGGACTTCTCTATTAAGCTAATAGAGGTATGTTCTGTAATATTTGATGTTGTGTACTATAGTAGCTTTCTGTCTCCCTCTCTCTCTCTGTCAGGTGTGAGTTGTCTTTGTCAGTAATTTACAAATTAAGCGTGAAACTTGCAAATGCGAATGTATATTCACACGTTGATCATCTCGCAAACCAAAGGTTATGACCGTTGAGTTACTAAGCACAGGCTAATTATGGGGGTGATTCGCGTCCTGCCATAAGCAGAAATTGTTCTTCTCGCCTTTACGTTTGTAAAAAGGTCCTGGGACTTCTCTATTAAGCTAATAGAGGTATGTTCTGTAATATTTGATGTTGTGTACTATAGTAGATTTCTGTCTCCCTCTCTCTCTCTGTCAGGTGTGAGTTGTCTTTGTCAGTAATTTACAAATTAAGCGTAAAACTTGCAAATGCGAATGTATATTCACACGTTGATCATCTCGCAAACCAAAGGTTATGACCGTTGAGTTACTAAGCACAGGCTAAGTATGGGGGTGATTCGCGTCCTGCCGTATGCAGAAATTGTTCTTCCCGCCTTTACGTTTGTAAAAATGTTCTGGGTCTTCTCTATAAAGCTAATAGAGGTATGTTCTGTAATATTTGATGTTGTGTACTATAGTAGCTTTCTGTCTCCCTCTCTCTCTCTGTCAGGTGTGAGTTATCTTTGTCAGTAATTTACAAATTAAGCGTGAAACTTGCAAATGCGAATGTATATTCACACGTTGATCATCTCGCAAACTAAAGGTTATGACCGTTGAGTTACTAAGCACAGGCTAATTATGGGGGTGATTCGCGTCCTGCCGTATGCAGAAATTGTTCTTCTCGCCTTTACGTTTGTAAAAAGGTCCTGGGACTTCTCTATTAAGCTAATAGAGGTATGTTCTGTAATATTTGATGTTGTGTACTATAGTAGCTTTCTGTCTCCCTCTCTCTCTCTGTCAGGTATGAGTTGTCTTTGTCAGTAATTTACAAATTAAGCGTGAAACTTGCAAATGCGAATGTATATTCACACGTTGATCATCTCGCAAACCAAAGGCTATGACCGTTGAGGTACTAAGCACAGGCTAATTATGGGGGTGATTCGCGTCCTGCCGTATGCAGAAATTGTTCTTCTCGCCTTTACGTTTGTAAAAAGGTCCTGGGACTTCTCTATTAAGCTAATAGAGGTATGTTCTGTAATATTTGATGTTGTGTACTATAGTAGCTTTCTGTCTCCCTCTCTCTCTCTGTCAGGTGTGAGTTGTCTTCGTCAGTAATTTACAAATTAAGCGTGAAACTTGCAAATGCGAATGTATATTCACACACTGATCTTCTCGCAAACCAAAGGTTATGACTGTTGAGTTACTAAGCACAGGCTAATTATGGGGGTGATTCGCGTCCTGCCGTATGCAGAAATTTTTCTTCTCGCCTTTACGTTTGAAAAAAGGTCCTGGGACTTCTCTATTATGCTAATAGAGGTATGTTCTGTAATATTTGATGTTGTGTACTATAGTAGCTTTCTGTCTCCCTCTCTCTCTCTGTCAGGTGTGAGTTGTCTTTGTCAGTAATTTACAAATTAAGCGTGAAACTTGCAAATGCGAATGTGTATTCACACGTTGACCATCTCGCAAACCAAAGGTTATGACCGTTGAGTTACTAAGCACGGGCTATTTATGGGGGTGATTCGCGTCCTGCCGTATGCAGAAATTGTTCTCCTCGCCTTTACGTTTGTAAAAAGGTCCTGGGACTTCTCTATTAAGCTAATAGAGGTATGTTCTGTAATATTTGATGTTGTGTACTATAGTAGCTTTCTGTCTCCCTCTCTCTCTCTGTCAGGTGTGAGTTGTCTTTGTCAGTAATTTACAAATGAAGCGTGAAACTTGCAAATGCGAATGTATATTCACACGTTGATCATCTCGCAAACCAAAGGTTATGACCGTTGAGTTACTGAGCACAGGCTAATTATGGGGGTGATTCGCGTCCTGCCGTATGCAGAAATCGTTCTTCTCGCCTTTACGTTTGTAAAAAGGTCCTGGGACTTCTCTATTAAGCTAATAGAGGTATGTTCTGTAATATTTGATGTTGTGTACTATAGTAGCTTTCTGTCTCCCTCTCTCTCTCTGTCAGGTGTGAGTTGTCTTTGTCAGTAATTTACAAATTAAGCGTGAAACCTGCAAATGCGAATGTATATTCACACCTTGATCATCTCGCAAACCAAAGGTTATGACCGTTGAGTTACTAAGCACAGGCTAAATATGGGGGTGATTCGTGTCCTGCCGTATGCAGAAATTGTTCTTCTCGCCTTTACGTTTGTAAAAAGGTCCTGGGACTTCTCTATTAAGCTAATAGAGGTATGTTCTGTAATATTTGATGTTGTGTACTATAGTAGCTTTCTGTCTCCCTCTCTCTCTCTGTCAGGTGTGAGTTGTCTTTGACAGTAATTTACAAATTAAGCGTGAAACTTGCAAATGCCAATGTATTTTCACACGTTGATCATCTCGCAAACCAAAGGTTATGACCGTTGAGTTACTAAGCACAGGCTAATTATGGGGGTGATTCGCGTCCTGCCGTATACAGAAATTGTTCTTCTCGCCTTTACGTTTGTAAAAAGGTCCTGGGACTTCTCTATTAAGCTAATAGAGGTATGTTCTGTAATATTTGATGTTGTGTACTATAGTAGCTTTCTGTCTCCCTCTCTCTCTCTGTCAGGAGTGAGTTGTCTTTGTCAGTAATTTACAAATTAAGCGTGAAACTTGCAAATGCGAATGTATATTCACACGTTGATCATTTCGCAAACCAAAGGCTATGACCGTTGAGGTACTAAGCACAGGCTAATTATGGGGGTGATTCGCGTCCTGCCGTATGCAGAAATTGTTCTTCTCGCCTTTACGTTTGTAAAAAGGTCCTGGGACGTCTCTATTAAGCTAATAGAGGTATGTTCTGTAATATTTGATGTTGTGTACTATAGTAGCTTTCTGTCTCCCTCTCTCTCTCTGTCAGGTGTGAGTTGTCTTTGTCAGTAATTTACAAATGAAGCGTGAAACTTGCAAATGCGAATGTATATTCACACATTGATCATCTCGCAAACCAAAGGTTATGACTGTTGAGTTACTAAGCACAGGCTAATTATGGGGGTGATTCGCGTCCTGCCGTATGCAGAAATTGTTCTTCTCGCCTTTACGTTTGTAAAAAGGTCCTGGGACTTCTCTATTAAGCTAATAGAGGTATGTTCTGTAATATTTGATGTTGTGTACTATAGTAGCTTTCTGTCTCCCTCTCTCTCTCTGTCAGGTGTGAGTTGTCTTTGTCAGTAATTTACAAATTAAGCGTGAAACTTGCAAATGCGAATGTATATTCACACATTGACCATCTCCCAAACCAAAGGTTATGACCGTTGAGTTACTAAGCTCAGGCTAATTATGGGGGTGATTCGCATCCTGCCGTATGCAGAAATTGTTCTTCTCGCCTTTACGTTTGTAAAGAGGTCCTTGGACTTCTCTATTAAGCTAATAGAGGTATGTTCTGTAATATTTGATGTTGTGTACTATAGTAGCTTTCTGTCTCCCTCTCTCTCTCTGTCAGGTGTGAGTTGTCTTTGTCAGTAATTTACAAATTAAGCGTGAAACTTGCAAATGCGAATGTATATTCACACGTTGATCATCTCGCAAACCAAAGGTTATGACCGTTGAGTTACTAAGCACAGGCTAATTATGGGGGTGTTTCGCGTCCTGCCGTATGCAGAAATTGTTCTTCTCGCCTTTACGTTTGTATAAAGGTCCTGGGACTTCTCTATTAAGCTAATAGAGGTATGTTCTGTAATATTTGATGTTGTGTACTATAGTAGCTTTCTGTCTCCCTCTCTCTCTCTGTCAGGTGTGAGTTGTCTTTGTCAGTAATTTACAAATTAAGCGTGAAACTTGCAAATGCGAATGTATATTCACACGTTGATCATCTCGCAAACCAAAGGTTATGACCGTTGAGTTACTAAGCACAGGTTAATTATGGGGGTGGTTCGCGTCCTGCCGTAAGCAGAAATTGTTCTTCTCGCCATTACGTTTGTAAAAAGGTCCTGGGACTTCTCTATTAAGCTAATAGAGGTATGTTCTGTAATATTTGATGTTGTGTACTATAGTAGCTTTCTGTCTCCCTCTCTCTCTCTGTCAGGTGTGAGTTGTCTTTGTCAGTAATTTACAAATTAAGCGTAAAACTTGCAAATGCGAATGTATATTCACACGTTGATCATCTCGCAAACCAAAGGTTATGACCGTTGAGTTACTAAGCACAGGCTAAGTATGGGGGTGATTCGCGTCCTGCCGTATGCAGAAATTGTTCTTCCCGCCTTTACGTTTGTAAAAATGTTCTGGGTCTTCTCTATAAAGCTAATAGAGGTATGTTCTGTAATATTTGATGTTGTGTACTATAGTAGCTTTCTGTCTCCCTCTCTCTCTCTGTCAGGTGTGAGTTATCTTTGTCAGTAATTTACAAATTAAGCGTGAAACTTGCAAATGCGAATGTATATTCACACGTTGATCATCTCGCAAACTAAAGGTTATGACCGTTGAGTTACTAAGCACAGGCTAATTATGGGGGTGATTCGCGTCCTGCCGTATGCAGAAATTGTTCTTCTCGCCTTTACGTTTGTAAAAAGGTCCTGGGACTTCTCTATTAAGCTAATAGAGGTATGTTCTGTAATATTTGATGTTGTGTACTATAGTAGCTTTCTGTCTCCCTCTCTCTCTCTCTGTCAGGTGTGAGTTTTCTTTGTCAGTAATTTACAAATTAAGCGTGAAACTTGCAAATGCGAATGTATATTCACACGTTGATCATCTCGCAAACCAAAGGCTATGACCGTTGAGGTACTAAGCACAGGCTAATTATGGGGGTGATTCGCGTCCTGCCGTATGCAGAAATTGTTCTTCTCGCCTTTACGTTTGTAAAAAGGTCCTGGGACTTCTCTATTAAGCTAATAGAGGTATGTTCTGTAATATTTGATGTTGTGTACTATAGTAGCTTTCTGTCTCCCTCTCTCTCTCTGTCAGGTGTGAGTTGTCTTCGTCAGTAATTTACAAATTAAGCGTGAAACTTGCAAATGCGAATGTATATTCACACACTGATCTTCTCGCAAACCAAAGGTTATGATTGTTGAGTTACTAAGCACAGGCTAATTATGGGGGTGATTCGCGTCCTGCCGTATGCAGAAATTGTTCTTCTCGCCTTTACGTTTGAAAAAAGGTCCTGGGACTTCTCTATTATGCTAATAGAGGTATGTTCTGTAATATTTGATGTTGTGTACTATAGTAGCTTTCTGTCTCCCTCTCTCTCTCTGTCAGGTGTGAGTTGTCTTTGTCAGTAATTTACAAATTAAGCGTGAAACTTGCAAATGCGAATGTATATTCACACGTTGACCATCTCGCAAACCAAAGGTTATGACCGTTGAGTTACTAAGCACGGGCTATTTATGGGGGTGATTCGCGTCCTGCCGTATGCAGAAATTGTTCTCCTCGCCTTTACGTTTGTAAAAAGGTCCTGGGACTTCTCTATTAAGCTAATAGAGGTATGTTCTGTAATATTTGATGTTGTGTACTATAGTAGCTTTCTGTCTCCCTCTCTCTCTCTGTCAGGTGTGAGTTGTCTTTGTCAGTAATTTACAAATGAAGCGTGAAACTTGCAAATGCGAATGTATATTCACACGTTGATCATCTCGCAAACCAAAGGTTATGACCGTTGAGTTACTGAGCACAGGCTAATTATGGGGGTGATTCGCGTCCTGCCGTATGCAGAAATCGTTCTTCTCGCCTTTACGTTTGTAAAAAGGTCCTGGGACTTCTCTATTAAGCTAATAGATGTATGTTCTGTAATATTTGATGTTGTGTACTATAGTAGCTTTCTGTCTCCCTCTCTCTCTCTGTCAGGTGTGAGTTGTCTTTGTCAGTAATTTACAAATTAAGCGTGAAACCTGCAAATGCGAATGTATATTCACACCTTGATCATCTCGCAAACCAAAGGTTATGACCATTGAGTTACTAAGCACAGGCTAAATATGGGGGTGATTCGTGTCCTGCCGTATGCAGAAATTGTTCTTCTCGCCTTTACGTTTGTAAAAAGGTCCTGGGACTTCTCTATTAAGCTAATAGAGGTATGTTCTGTAATATTTGATGTTGTGTACTATAGTAGCTTTCTGTCTCCCTCTCTCTCTCTGTCAGGTGTGAGTTGTCTTTGACAGTAATTTACAAATTAAGCGTGAAACTTGCAAATGCCAATGTATTTTCACACGTTGATCATCTCGCAAACCAAAGGTTATGACCGTTGAGTTACTGAGCACAGGCTAATTATGGGGGTGATTCGCGTCCTGCCGTATGCAGAAATCGTTCTTCTCGCCTTTACGTTTGTAAAAAGGTCCTGGGACTTCTCTATTAAGCTAATAGAGGTATGTTCTGTAATATTTGATGTTGTGTACTATAGTAGCTTTCTGTCTCCCTCTCTCTCTCTGTCAGGTGTGAGTTGTCTTTGTCAGTAATTTACAAATTAAGCGTGAAACCTGCAAATGCGAATGTATATTCACACCTTGATCATCTCGCAAACCAAAGGTTATGACCGTTGAGTTACTAAGCACAGGCTAAATATGGGGGTGATTCGTGTCCTGCCGTATGCAGAAATTGTTCTTCTCGCCTTTACGTTTGTAAAAAGGTCCTGGGACTTCTCTATTAAGCTAATAGAGGTATGTTCTGTAATATTTGATGTTGTGTACTATAGTAGCTTTCTGTCTCCCTCTCTCTCTCTGTCAGGTGTGAGTTGTCTTTGACAGTAATTTACAAATTAAGCGTGAAACTTGCAAATGCCAATGTATTTTCACACGTTGATCATCTCGCAAACCAAAGGTTATGACCGTTGAGTTACTAAGCACAGGCTAATTATGGGGGTGATTCGCGTCCTGCCGTATACAGAAATTGTTCTTCTCGCCTTTACGTTTGTAAAAAGGTCCTGGGACTTCTCTATTAAGCTAATAGAGGTATGTTCTGTAATATTTGATGTTGTGTACTATAGTAGCTTTCTGTCTCCCTCTCTCTCTCTGTCAGGAGTGAGTTGTCTTTGTCAGTAATTTACAAATTAAGCGTGAAACTTGCAAATGCGAATGTATATTCACACGTTGATCATTTCGCAAACCAAAGGCTATGACCGTTGAGGTACTAAGCACAGGCTAATTATGGGGGTGATTCGCGTCCTGCCGTATGCAGAAATTGTTCTTCTCGCCTTTACGTTTGTAAAAAGGTCCTGGGACGTCTCTATTAAGCTAATAGAGGTATGTTCTGTAATATTTGATGTTGTGTACTATAGTAGCTTTCTGTCTCCCTCTCTCTCTCTGTCAGGTGTGAGTTGTCTTTGTCAGTAATTTACAAATGAAGCGTGAAACTTGCAAATGCGAATGTATATTCACACATTGATCATCTCGCAAACCAAAGGTTATGACTGTTGAGTTACTAAGCACAGGCTAATTATGGGGGTGATTCGCGTCCTGCCGTATGCAGAAATTGTTCTTCTCGCCTTTACGTTTGTAAAAAGGTCCTGGGACTTCTCTATTAAGCTAATAGAGGTATGTTCTGTAATATTTGATGTTGTGTACTATAGTAGCTTTCTGTCTCCCTCTCTCTCTCTGTCAGGTGTGAGTTGTCTTTGTCAGTAATTTACAAATTAAGCGTGAAACTTGCAAATGCGAATGTATATTCACACATTGACCATCTCCCAAACCAAAGGTTATGACCGTTGAGTTACTAAGCTCAGGCTAATTATGGGGGTGATTCGCATCCTGCCGTATGCAGAAATTGTTCTTCTCGCCTTTACGTTTGTAAAGAGGTCCTTGGACTTCTCTATTAAGCTAATAGAGGTATGTTCTGTAATATTTGATGTTGTGTACTATAGTAGCTTTCTGTCTCCCTCTCTCTCTCTGTCAGGTGTGAGTTGTCTTTGTCAGTAATTTACAAATTAAGCGTGAAACTTGCAAATGCGAATGTATATTCACACGTTGATCATCTCGCAAACCAAAGGTTATGACCGTTGAGTTACTAAGCACAGGCTAATTATGGGGGTGTTTCGCGTCCTGCCGTATGCAGAAATTGTTCTTCTCGCCTTTACGTTTGTATAAAGGTCCTGGGACTTCTCTATTAAGCTAATAGAGGTATGTTCTGTAATATTTGATGTTGTGTACTATAGTAGCTTTCTGTCTCCCTCTCTCTCTCTGTCAGGTGTGAGTTGTCTTTGTCAGTAATTTACAAATTAAGCGTGAAACTTGCAAATGCGAATGTATATTCACACGTTGATCATCTCGCAAACCAAAGGTTATGACCGTTGAGTTACTAAGCACAGGTTAATTATGGGGGTGGTTCGCGTCCTGCCGTAAGCAGAAATTGTTCTTCTCGCCATTACGTTTGTAAAAAGGTCCTGGGACTTCTCTATTAAGCTAATAGAGGTATGTTCTGTAATATTTGATGTTGTGTACTATAGTAGCTTTCTGTCTCCCTCTCTCTCTCTGTCAGGTGTGAGTTGTCTTTGTCAGTAATTTACAAATTAAGCGTAAAACTTGCAAATGCGAATGTATATTCACACGTTGATCATCTCGCAAACCAAAGGTTATGACCGTTGAGTTACTAAGCACAGGCTAAGTATGGGGGTGATTCGCGTCCTGCCGTATGCAGAAATTGTTCTTCCCGCCTTTACGTTTGTAAAAATGTTCTGGGTCTTCTCTATAAAGCTAATAGAGGTATGTTCTGTAATATTTGATGTTGTGTACTATAGTAGCTTTCTGTCTCCCTCTCTCTCTCTGTCAGGTGTGAGTTATCTTTGTCAGTAATTTACAAATTAAGCGTGAAACTTGCAAATGCGAATGTATATTCACACGTTGATCATCTCGCAAACTAAAGGTTATGACCGTTGAGTTACTAAGCACAGGCTAATTATGGGGGTGATTCGCGTCCTGCCGTATGCAGAAATTGTTCTTCTCGCCTTTACGTTTGTAAAAAGGTCCTGGGACTTCTCTATTAAGCTAATAGAGGTATGTTCTGTAATATTTGATGTTGTGTACTATAGTAGCTTTCTGTCTCCCTCTCTCTCTCTCTGTCAGGTGTGAGTTTTCTTTGTCAGTAATTTACAAATTAAGCGTGAAACTTGCAAATGCGAATGTATATTCACACGTTGATCATCTCGCAAACCAAAGGCTATGACCGTTGAGGTACTAAGCACAGGCTAATTATGGGGGTGATTCGCGTCCTGCCGTATGCAGAAATTGTTCTTCTCGCCTTTACGTTTGTAAAAAGGTCCTGGGACTTCTCTATTAAGCTAATAGAGGTATGTTCTGTAATATTTGATGTTGTGTACTATAGTAGCTTTCTGTCTCCCTCTCTCTCTCTGTCAGGTGTGAGTTGTCTTCGTCAGTAATTTACAAATTAAGCGTGAAACTTGCAAATGCGAATGTATATTCACACACTGATCTTCTCGCAAACCAAAGGTTATGATTGTTGAGTTACTAAGCACAGGCTAATTATGGGGGTGATTCGCGTCCTGCCGTATGCAGAAATTGTTCTTCTCGCCTTTACGTTTGAAAAAAGGTCCTGGGACTTCTCTATTATGCTAATAGAGGTATGTTCTGTAATATTTGATGTTGTGTACTATAGTAGCTTTCTGTCTCCCTCTCTCTCTCTGTCAGGTGTGAGTTGTCTTTGTCAGTAATTTACAAATTAAGCGTGAAACTTGCAAATGCGAATGTATATTCACACGTTGACCATCTCGCAAACCAAAGGTTATGACCGTTGAGTTACTAAGCACGGGCTATTTATGGGGGTGATTCGCGTCCTGCCGTATGCAGAAATTGTTCTCCTCGCCTTTACGTTTGTAAAAAGGTCCTGGGACTTCTCTATTAAGCTAATAGAGGTATGTTCTGTAATATTTGATGTTGTGTACTATAGTAGCTTTCTGTCTCCCTCTCTCTCTCTGTCAGGTGTGAGTTGTCTTTGTCAGTAATTTACAAATGAAGCGTGAAACTTGCAAATGCGAATGTATATTCACACGTTGATCATCTCGCAAACCAAAGGTTATGACCGTTGAGTTACTGAGCACAGGCTAATTATGGGGGTGATTCGCGTCCTGCCGTATGCAGAAATCGTTCTTCTCGCCTTTACGTTTGTAAAAAGGTCCTGGGACTTCTCTATTAAGCTAATAGATGTATGTTCTGTAATATTTGATGTTGTGTACTATAGTAGCTTTCTGTCTCCCTCTCTCTCTCTGTCAGGTGTGAGTTGTCTTTGTCAGTAATTTACAAATTAAGCGTGAAACCTGCAAATGCGAATGTATATTCACACCTTGATCATCTCGCAAACCAAAGGTTATGACCATTGAGTTACTAAGCACAGGCTAAATATGGGGGTGATTCGTGTCCTGCCGTATGCAGAAATTGTTCTTCTCGCCTTTACGTTTGTAAAAAGGTCCTGGGACTTCTCTATTAAGCTAATAGAGGTATGTTCTGTAATATTTGATGTTGTGTACTATAGTAGCTTTCTGTCTCCCTCTCTCTCTCTGTCAGGTGTGAGTTGTCTTTGACAGTAATTTACAAATTAAGCGTGAAACTTGCAAATGCCAATGTATTTTCACACGTTGATCATCTCGCTAACCAAAGGTTACGACCGTTGAGTTACTAAGCACAGGCTAATTATGGGGGTGATTCGCGTCCTGCCGTATACAGAAATTGTTCTTCTCGCCTTTACGGTTGTAAAAAGGTCCTGGGACTTCTCTATTAAGCTAATAGAGGTATGTTCTGTAATATTTGATGTTGTGTACTATAGTAGCTTTCTGTCTCCCTCTCTCTCTCTGTCAGGAGTGAGTTGTCTTTGTCAGTAATTTACAAATTAAGCGTGAAACTTGCAAATGCGAATGTATATTCACACGTTGATCATCTCGCAAACCAAAGGCTATGACCGTTGAGGTACTAAGCACAGGCTAATTATGGGGGTGATTCGCGTCCTGCCGTATGCAGAAATTGTTCTTCTCGCCTTTACGTTTGTAAAAAGGTCCTGGGACGTCTCTATTAAGCTAATAGAGGTATGTTCTGTAATATTTGATGTTGTGTACTATAGTAGCTTTCTGTCTCCCTCTCTCTCTCTGTCAGGTGTGAGTTGTCTTTGTCAGTAATTTACAAATGAAGCGTGAAACTTGCAAATGCGAATGTATATTCACACATTGATCATCTCGCAAACCAAAGGTTATGACTGTTGAGTTACTAAGCACAGGCTAATTATGGGGGTGATTCGCGTCCTGCCGTATGCAGAAATTGTTCTTCTCGCCTTTACGTTTGTAAAAAGGTCCTGGGACTTCTCTATTAAGCTAATAGAGGTATGTTCTGTAATATTTGATGTTGTGTACTATAGTAGCTTTCTGTCTCCCTCTCTCTCTCTGTCAGGTGTGAGTTGTCTTTGTCAGTAATTTACAAATTAAGCGTGAAACTTGCAAATGCGAATGTATATTCACACGTTGACCATCTCGCAAACCAAAGGTTATGACCGTTGAGTTACTAAGCACAGGCTAATTATGGGGGTGATTCGCATCCTGCCGTATGCAGAAATTGTTCTTCTCGCCTTTACGTTTGTAAAAAGGTCCTTGGACTTCTCTATTAAGCTAATAGAGGTATGTTCTGTAATATTTGATGTTGTGTACTATAGTAGCTTTCTGTCTCCCTCTCTCTCTCTGTCAGGTGTGAGTTGTCTTTGTCAGTAATTTACAAATTAAGCGTGAAACTTGCAAATGCGAATGTATATTCACACGTTGATCATCTCGCAAACCAAAGGTTATGACCGTTGAGTTACTAAGCACAGGCTAATTATGGGGGTGTTTCGCGTCCTGCCGTATGCAGAAATTGTTCTTCTCGCCTTAACGTTTGTAAAAAGGTCCTGGGACTTCTCTATTAAGCTAATAGAGGTATGTTCTGTAATATTTGATGTTGTGTACTATAGTAGCTTTCTGTCTCCCTCTCTCTCTCTGTCAGGTGTGAGTTGTCTTTGTCAGTAATTTACAAATTAAGCGTGAAACTTGCAAATGCGAATGTATATTCACACGTTGATCATCTCGCAAACCAAAGGTTATGACCGTTGAGTTACTAAGCACAGGCTAATTATGGGGGTGGTTCGCGTCCTGCCGTAAGCAGAAATTGTTCTTCTCGCCATTACGTTTGTAAAAAGGTCCTGGGACTTCTCTATTAAGCTAATAGAGGTATGTTCTGTAATATTTGATGTTGTGTACTATAGTAGCTTTCTGTCTCCCTCTCTTTCTCTGTCAGGTGTGAGTTGTCTTTGTCAGTAATTTACAAATTAAGCGTAAAACTTGCAAATGCGAGTGTATATACACACGTTGATCATCTCGCAAACCAAAGGTTATGACCGTTGAGTTACTAAGCACAGGCTAATTATGGGGGTGATTCGCGTCCTGCCGTATGCAGAAATTGTTCTTCCCGCCTTTACGTTTGTAAAAAGGTTCTGGGACTTCTCTATAAAGCTAATAGAGGTATGTTCTGTAATATTTGATGTTGTGTACTATAGTAGCTTTCTGTCTCCCTCTCTCTCTCTGTCAGGTGTGAGTTATCTTTGTCAGTAATTTACAAATTAAGCGTGAAACTTGCAAATGCGAATGTATATTCACACGTTGATCATCTCGCAAACCAAAGGTTATGACCGTTGAGTTACTAAGCACAGGCTAATTATGGGGGTGATTCGCGGCCTGCCGTATGCAGAAATTGTTCTTCTCGCCTTTACGTTTGTAAAAAGGTCCTGGGACTTCTCTATTAAGCTAATAGAGGTATGTTCTGTAATATTTGATGTTGTGTACTATAGTAGCTTTCTGTCTCCCTCTCTCTCTCTGTCAGGTGTGAGTTGTCTTTGTCAGTAATTTACAAATTAAGCGTGAAACTTGCAAATGCGAATGTATATTCACACGTTCATCATCTCGCAAACCGAAGGCTATGACCGTTGAGGTACTAAGCACAGGCTAATTATGGGGGTGATTCGCTTCCAGCCGTATGCAGAAATTGTTCTTCTCGCCTTTACGTTTGTAAAAAGGTCCTGGGACTTCTCTATTAAGCTAATAGAGGTATGTTCTGTAATATTTGATGTTGTGTACTATGGTAGCTCTCTGTCTCCCTCTCTCTCTCTGTCAGGTGTGAGTTGTCTTTGTCAGTAATTTACAAATTAAGCGTGAAACTTGCAAATGCGAATGTATATTCACACATTGATCTTCTAGCAAACCAAAGGTTATGACTGTTGAGTTACTAAGCACAGGCTAATTATGGGGGTGATTCGCGTCCTGCCGTATACAGAAATTGTTCTTCTCGCCTTTACGTTTGAAAAGAGGTCCTGGGACTTCTCTATTAAGCTAATAGAGGTATGTTCTGTAATATTTGATGTTGTGTACTATAGTAGCTTTCTGTCTCCCTCTCTCTCTCTGTCTGGTGTGAGTTGTCTTTGTCAGTAATTTACAAATTAAGCGTGAAACTTGCAAATGCGAATGTATATTCACACGTTGACCATCTCGCAAACCAAAGGTTATGACCCTTGAGTTACTAAGCACGGGCTATTTATGGGGGTGATTCGCGTCCTGCCGTATGCAGATATTGTTCTTCTCGCCTTTACGTTTGTAAAAAGGTCCTGGGACTTCTCTATTAAGCTAATAGAGGTATGTTCTGTAATATTTGATGTTGTGTACTATAGTAGCTTTCTGTCTCCCTCTCTCTCTCTCTGTCAGGTGTGAGTTGTCTTTGTCAGTAATTTACAAATTAAGCGTGAAACTTGCAAATGCGAATGTATATTCACACGTTGATCATCTCGCAAACCAAAGGTTATGACCCTTGAGTTACTGAGCACAGGCTAATTATGGGGGTGATTCGCGTCCTGCCGTATGCAGAAATCGTTCTTCTCGCCTTTACGTTTGTAAAAAGGTCCTGGGACTTCTCTATTAAGCTAATAGAGGTATGTTCTGTAATATTTGATGTTGTGTACTATAGTAGCTTTCTGTCTCCCTCTCTCTCTCTGTCAGGTTTGAGTTGTCTTTATCAGTAATTTACAAATTAAGCATGAAACCTGCAAATGCGAATGTATATTCACACCTTGATCATCTCGCAAACCAAAGGTTATGACCGTTGAGTTACTAAGCACAGGCTAAGTATGGGGGTGATTTGTGTCCTGCCGTATGCAGAAATTGTCTTTCTCGCCTTTACGTTTGTAAAAAGGTCCTGGGACTTCTCTATTAAGCTAATAGAGGTATGTTCTGTAATATTTGATGTTGTGTACTATAGTAGCTTTCTGTCTCCCTCTCTCTCTCTGTCAGGTGTGAGTTGTCTTTGTCAGTAATTTACAAATTAAGCGTGAAACTTGCAAATGCGAATGTATATTCACACATTGACCATCTCGCAAACCAAAGGTTATGACCGTTGAGTTACTAAGCACAAACTAATTATGGGGGTGATTCGCGTCCTGCCGTATGCAGAAATTGTTCTTCTCGCCTTTACGTTTGTAAAAAGGTCCTTGGACTTCTCTATTAAGCTAATAGAGGTATGTTCTGTAGTATTTGATGTTGTGTACTATAGTAGCTTTCTGTCTCCCTCTCTCTCTCTGTCAGGTGTGAGTTGTCTTTGTCAGTAATTTACAAATTAAGCGTGAAACTTGCAAATGCGAATGTATATTCACACGTTGATCATCTCGCAAACCAAAGGTTATGACCGTTGAGTTACTGAGCACAGGCTAATAATGGGGGTGATTCGCGTCCTGCCGTATGCAGAAATTGTTCTTCTCGCCTTTACGTTTGTAAAAAGGTCCTGGGACTTCTCTATTAAGCTAATAGAGGTATGTTCTGTAATATTTGATGTTGTGTACTATAGTAGCTTTCTGTCTCCCTCTCTCTCTCTGTCAGGTGTGAGTTGTCTTTGTCAGTAATTTACAAATTAAGCGTGAAACTTGCAAATGCGAATGTATATTCACACATTGATCATCTCGCAAACCAAAGGTTATGACCGTTGAGTTACTAAGCACAGGCTAATTAAGGGGGTGATTCGCGTCCTGCCGTATGCAGAAATTGTTATTCTCGCCTTTACGTTTGTAAAAAGGTCCTGGGACTTCTCTATTAAGCTAATAGAGGTATGTTCTGTAATATTTGATGTTGTGTACTATAGCACCTTTCTGTCTCCCTCTCTCTCTCTGTCAGGTGTGAGTTGTCTTTGTCAGTAATTTGCAAATGTAGCGTGAAACTTGCAAATGCGAATGTATATTCACACATTGATCATCTCGCAAACCAAAGGTTATGACTGTTGAGTTACTAAGCACAGGCTAATTATGGGGGTGATTCGCGTCCTACCGTATGAAGATATTGTTCTTCTCGCCTGTACGTTTGTAAATAGGTCCTGGGACTTCTCTATTAAGCTAATAGAGGTATGTTCTGTAATATTTGATGTTGTGTACTATAGTAGCTTTCTGTCTCCCTCTCTCTCTCTCTGTCAGGTGTGAGTTGTCTTTGTCAGTAATTTACAAATTAAGCGTGAAACTTGCAAATGCGAATGTATATTCACACATTGATCATCTCGCAAACCAAAGGTTATGACTGTTGAGTTACTAAGCACAGGCTAATTATGGGGGTGATTCGCGTCCTGCCGTATGCAGAAATTGTTCTTCTCGCCTTTACGGTTGTAAAAAGGTCCTGGGACTTCTCTATTAAGCTAATAGAGGTATGTTCTGTAATATTTGATGTTGTGTACTATAGTAGCTTTCTGTCTCCCTCTCTCTCTCTGTCAGGTGTGAGTTGTCTTTGTCAGTAATTTACAAATTAAGCGTGAAACTTGCAAATGCGAATGTATATTCACACGTAGATCATCTCGCAAACCAAAGGTTATGACCGTTGAGTTACTAAGCACAGGCTAATTATGGGGGTGATTCGCGTCCTGCCGTATGCAGAAATTTGCTTCCCGCCTTTACGTTTGTAAAAAGGTTCTGGGACTTCACTATAAAGCTAATAGAGGTATGTTCTGTAATATTTGATGTTGTGTACTATAGTAGCTTTCTGTCTCCCTCTCTCTCTCTGTCAGGTGTGAGTTGTCTTTGTCAGTAATTTACAAATTAAGCGTGAATCTTGCAAATGCGAATGTATATTCACACGTTGATCATCTCGCAAACCAAAGGTTATGACCGTTGAGTTACTAAGCACAGGCTAATTATGGGGGTGATTCGCGTCCTGCCGTATGCAGAAATTGTTCTTCTCGCCTTTACGTTTGTAAAAAGGTCCTGGGACTTCTCTATTAAGCTAATAGATGTATGTTCTGTAATATTTGATGTTGTGTACTATAGTAGCTTTCTGTCTCCCTCTCTCTCTCTGTCAGGTGTGAGTTGTCTTTGTCAGTAATTTACAAATTAAGCGTGAAACTTGCAAATGCGAATGTATATTCACACGTTGAGCATCTCGCAAACCAAAGGCTATGACCGTTGAGGTACTAAGCACAGGCTAATTATGGGGGTGATTCGCGTCCTGCCGTATGCAGAAATTGTTCTTCTCGCCTTTACGTTTGTAAAAAGGTCCTGGGACTTCTCTATTAAGCTAATAGAGGTATGTTCTGTAATATTTGATGTTCTGTACTAGAGTAGCTTTCTGTCTCCCTCTCTCTCTGTCAGGTGTGAGTTGTCTTTGTCAGTAATTTACAAATTAAGCGTGAAACTTGCAAATGCGAATGTATATTCACACGTTGATCATCTCGCAAACCAAAGGTTATGGCCGTTGAGTTACTAAGCACAGGCTAATTATGGGTGTGATTCGCGTCCTGCCGTATGCAGAAATTGTTCTTCTCGCCTTTACGTTTGTAAAAAGGTCCTGGAACTTTTCTATTAAGCTAATAGAGGTATGTTCTGTAATATTTGATGTTGTGTACTATAGTAGCTTTCTGTCTTCCTCTCTCTCTCAGTCAGGTGTGAGTTGTCTTTGTCAGTAATTTACAAATTAAGCGCGAAACTTGAAAATGCGAATGTATATTCACACGTTGATCATCTCGCAAACCAAAGGTTATGACCGTTGAGTTACTAAGCACAGGCTAATTATGGGGGTGATTCGCGTCCTGCCGTATGCAGAAATTCTTCTTCTCGCCTTTACGTTTGTAAAAAGGTCCTGGGACTTCTCTATTAAGCTAATAGAGGTATGTTCTGTAATATTTGATGTTGTGTACTATAGTAGCTTTCTGTCTCCCTCTCTCTCTCTGTCAGGTGTGAGTTGTCTTTGTCAGTAATTTACAAATTAAGCGTGAAACTTGCAAATGCGAATGTATATTCACACGTTGATCATCTCGCAAACCAAAGGTTATGACCGTTGAGTTACTAAGCACAGGCTAATTATGGGGTTGATTCGCGTCCTGCCGTATGCAGAAATTGTTCTTCCCGCCTTTACGTTTGTAAAAGGGTTCTGGTACTTCTCTATAAAGCTAATAGAGGTATGTTCTGTAATATTTGATGTTGAGTACTATAGTAGCTTTCTGTCTCCCTCTCTCTTTCTGTCAGGTGTGAGTTGTCTTTGTCAGTAATTTACAAATTAAGCGTGAAACTTGCAAATGCGAATGTATATTCACACGTTGATCATCTCGCAAACCAAAGGTTATGACCGTTGAGTTACTAAGCACAGGCTAATTATGGGGGTGATTCACGTCCTGCCATATGCAGAAATTGTTCTTCTCGCCTTTACGTTTGTAAAAAGGTCCTGGGACTTCTCTATTAAGCTAATAGAGGTATGTTCTGTAATATTTGATGTTGTGTACTAAAGTAGCTTTCTGTCTCCCTCTCTCTCTCTGTCAGGTGTGAGTTGTCTTTGTCAGTAATTTACAAATTAAGCGTGAAACTTGCAAATGCGAATGTATATTCACACGTTGATCATCTCGCAAACCAAAGGCTATGACCGTTGAGGTACTAAGCACAGGCTAATTATGGGGGTGATTCGCATCCTGCGGTGTGCAGGAATTGTTCTTCTCGCCTCTACGTTTGTAAATAGGTCCTGGGACTTCTCTATTAAGCTAATAGAGGTATGTTCTGTAATATTTGATGTTGTATACTATAGTAGCTTTCTGTCTCCCTCTCTCTCTCTGTCAGGTGTGAGTTGTCTTTGTCAGTAATTTACAAATTAAGCGTGAAACTTGCAAATGCGAATGTATATTCACACATTGACCATCTCGCAAACCAAAGGTTATGACCGTTGAGTTACTAAGCACAGGCTAATTATGGGGGTGATTCGCGTCCTGCCGTATGCAAAATTGTTCTTCTCGCCTTTACGTTTGTAAAAAGGTCCTGGGACTTCTCTATTAAGCTAATAGAGGTATGTTCTGTAATATTTGATGTTGTGTACTATAGTAGCTTTCTGTCTCCCTCTCTCTCTCTGTCAGGTGTGAGTTGTCTTTGTCAGTAATTTACAAATTAAGCGTGAAACTTGCAAATGCGAATGTATATTCACACGTTGATAATCTCGCAAACCAAAGGATATGACCGTTGAGTTACTGAGCACAGGCTAATTATGGGGGTGATTCGCGTCCTGCCGTATGCAGAAATTGTTCTTCTCGCCTTTACGTTTCTAAATAGGTCCTGGGACTTCTCTATTAAGCTAATAGAGGTATGTTCTGTAATATTTGATGTTGTGTACTATAGTAGCTTTCTGTCTCCCTCTCTCTCTCTGTCAGGTGTGAGTTGTCTTTGTCAGTAATTTACAAATTAAGCGTGAAACTTGCAAATGCGAATGTATATTCACACGTCGATCATCTCGCAAACCAAAGGTTCTGACCGTTGAGTTACTAAGCACAGGCTAATTATGGGGGTGATTCGCGTCCTGCTGTATGCAAAATTGTTTTTTCTCGGCTTTACGTTTGTAAAAAGGTCCTGGGACTTCTCTATTAAGCTAATAGAGGTATGTTCTGTAATATTTGATGTTGTGTACTATAGTAGCTTTCTGTCTCCCTCTCTCTCTCTGTCAGGTGTGAGTTGTCTTTGTCAGGTAATTTACAAATTAAGCGTGAAACTAGCAAATGCGAATGTATATTCACACATTCATCATCTCGCAAACCAAAGTTTATGACTGTTGAGTTACTAAGCACAGGCTAATTATGGGGGTGATTCGTGTCCTGCCGTATGCAGAAATTGTTCTTCTCGCCTTTACGTTTGTAAAAAGGTCCTGGGACTTCCCTATTAGGCTAATAGAGGTATGTTCTGTAATATTTGATGTTGTGTACTATAGTAGCTTTCTGTCTCCCTCTCTCTCTCTGTCAGGTGTGAGTTGTCTTTGTCAGTAATTTACAAATTAAGCGTGGAATTTGCAAAAGCGAATGTATATTCACACGTTGATCATTTCGCAAACCAAAGGTTATGACCGTTGAGTTACTAAGCACAGGCTAATTATGGGGGTGATTCGCGTCCTGCCGTATGCAGAAATTGTTCTCCTCGCCTTTACGTTTGTAAAAAGGTCCTGGGACTTCTCTATTAAACTAATAGGGGTATGTTCTGTTATATTTGATGTTGTGTACTATGGTAGCTTTCTGTCTCCCTCTCTCTCTCTGTCAGGTGTGAGTTGTCTTTGTCAGTAATTTACAAATTAAGCGTGAAACTTGCAAATGCGAATGTATATTCACACGTTGATCATTTCGCAAACCAAAGGCTATGACCGTTGAGGTACTAAGCACAGGCTAATTATGGGGGTGATTCGCGTCCTGCCGTATGCAGAAATTGTTCTTCTCGCCTTTACGTTTGTAAAAAGGTCCTGGGACGTCTCTATTAAGCTAATAGAGGTATGTTCTGTAATATTTGATGTTGTGTACTATAGTAGCTTTCTGTCTCCCTCTCTCTCTCTGTCAGGTGTGAGTTGTCTTTGTCAGTAATTTACAAATGAAGCGTGAAACTTGCAAATGCGAATGTATATTCACACATTGATCATCTCGCAAACCAAAGGTTATGACTGTTGAGTTACTAAGCACAGGCTAATTATGGGGGTGATTCGCGTCCTGCCGTATGCAGAAATTGTTCTTCTCGCCTTTACGTTTGTAAAAAGGTCCTGGGACTTCTCTATTAAGCTAATAGAGGTATGTTCTGTAATATTTGATGTTGTGTACTATAGTAGCTTTCTGTCTCCCTCTCTCTCTCTGTCAGGTGTGAGTTGTCTTTGTCAGTAATTTACAAATTAAGCGTGAAACTTGCAAATGCGAATGTATATTCACACATTGACCATCTCCCAAACCAAAGGTTATGACCGTTGAGTTACTAAGCACAGGCTAATTATGGGGGTGATTCGCATCCTGCCGTATGCAGAAATTGTTCTTCTCGCCTTTACGTTTGTAAAAAGGTCCTTGGACTTCTCTATTAAGCTAATAGAGGTATGTTCTGTAATATTTGATGTTGTGTACTATAGTAGCTTTCTGTCTCCCTCTCTCTCTCTGTCAGGTGTGAGTTGTCTTTGTCAGTAATTTACAAATTAAGCGTGAAACTTGCAAATGCGAATGTATATTCACACGTTGATCATCTCGCAAACAAAAGGTTATGACCGTTGAGTTACTAAGCACAGGCTAATTATGGGGGTGTTTCGCGTCCTGCCGTATGCAGAAATTGTTCTTCTCGCCTTTACGTTTGTATAAAGGTCCTGGGACTTCTCTATTAAGCTAATAGAGGTATGTTCTGTAATATTTGATGTTGTGTACTATAGTAGCTTTCTGTCTCCCTCTCTCTCTCTGTCAGGTGTGAGTTGTCTTTGTCAGTAATTTACAAATTAAGCGTGAAACTTGCAAATGCGAATGTATATTCACACGTTGATCATCTCGCAAACCAAAGGTTATGACCGTTGAGTTACTAAGCACAGGCTAATTATGGGGGTGGTTCGCGTCCTGCCGTAAGCAGAAATTGTTCTTCTCGCCATTACGTTTGTAAAAAGGTCCTGGGACTTCTCTATTAAGCTAATAGAGGTATGTTCTGTAATATTTGATGTTGTGTACTATAGTAGCTTTCTGTCTCCCTCTCTCTCTCTGTCAGGTGTGAGTTGTCTTTGTCAGTAATTTACAAATTAAGCGTAAAACTTGCAAATGCGAATGTATATTCACACGTTGATCATCTCGCAAACTAAAGGTTATGACCGTTGAGTTACTAAGCACAGGCTAATTATGGGGGTGATTCGCGTCCTGCCGTATGCAGAAATTGTTCTTCCCGCCTTTACGTTTGTAAAAATGTTCTGGGTCTTCTCTATAAAGCTAATAGAGGTATGTTCTGTAATATTTGATGTTGTGTACTATAGTAGCTTTCTGTCTCCCTCTCTCTCTCTCTGTCAGGTGTGAGTTGTCTTTGTCAGTAATTTACAAATTAAGCGTGAAACTTGCAAATGCGAATGTATATTCACACGTTGATCATCTCGCAAACCAAAGGCTATGACCGTTGAGGTACTAAGCACAGGCTAATTATGGGGGTGATTCGCGTCCTGCCGTATGCAGAAATTGTTCTTCTCGCCTTTACGTTTGTAAAAAGGTCCTGGGACTTCTCTATTAAGCTAATAGAGGTATGTTCTGTAATATTTGATGTTGTGTACTATAGTAGCTTTCTGTCTCCCTCTCTCTCTCTGTCAGGTGTGAGTTGTCTTCGTCAGTAATTTACAAATTAAGCGTGAAACTTGCAAATGCGAATGTATATTCACACGTTGATCATCTCGCAAACCAAAGGTTATGACCGTTGAGTTACTAAGCACAGGCTAAGTATGGGGGTGATTCGCGTCCTACCGTATGCAGAAATTGTTCTTCCCGCCTTTACGTTTGTAAAAACGTTCTGGGTCTTCTCTATAAAGCTAATAGAGGTATGTTCTGTAATATTTGATGTTGTGTACTATAGTAGCTTTCTGTCTCCCTCTCTCTCTCTGTCAGGTGTGAGTTATCTTTGTCAGTAATTTACAAATTAAGCGTGAAACTTGCAAATGCGAATGTATATTCACACGTTGATCATCTCGCAAACTAAAGGTTATGACCGTTGAGTTACTAAGCACAGGCTAATTATGGGGGTGATTCGCGTCCTGCCGTATGCAGAAATTGTTCTTCTCGCCTTTACGTTTGTAAAAAGGTCCTGGGACTTCTCTATTAAGCTAATAGAGGTATGTTCTGTAATATTTGATGTTGTGTACTATAGTAGCTTTCTGTCTCCCTCTCTCTCTCTCTGTCAGGTGTGAGTTGTCTTTGTCAGTAATTTACAAATTAAGCGTGAAACTTGCAAATGCGAATGTATATTCACACGTTGATCATCTCGCAAACCAAAGGCTATGACCGTTGAGGTACTAAGCACAGGCTAATTATGGGGGTGATTCGCGTCCTGCCGTATGCAGAAATTGTTCTTCTCGCCTTTACGTTTGTAAAAAGGTCCTGGGACTTCTCTATTAAGCTAATAGAGGTATGTTCTGTAATATTTGATGTTGTGTACTATAGTAGCTTTCTGTCTCCCTCTCTCTTTCTGTCAGGTGTGAGTTGTCTTCGTCAGTAATTTACAAATTAAGCGTGAAACTTGCAAATGCGAATGTATATTCACACACTGATCTTCTCGCAAACCAAAGGTTATGACTGTTGAGTTACTAAGCACAGGCTAATTATGGGGGTGATTCGCGTCCTGCCGTATGCAGAAATTGTTCTTCTCGCCCTTACGTTTGAAAAAAGGTCCTGGGACTTCTCTATTATGCTAATAGAGGTATGTTCTGTAATATTTGATGTTGTGTACTATAGTAGCTTTCTGTCTCCCTCTCTCTCTCTGTCAGGTGTGAGTTGTCTTTGTCAGTAATTTACAAATTAAGCGTGAAACTTGCAAATGCGAATGTATATTCACACGTTGACCATCTCGCAAACCAAAGGTTATGACCGTTGAGTTACTAAGCACGGGCTATTTATGGGGGTGATTCGCGTCCTGCCGTATGCAGAAATTGTTCTCCTCGCCTTTACGTTTGTAAAAAGGTCCTGGGACTTCTCTATTAAGCTAATAGAGGTATGTTCTGTAATATTTGATGTTGTGTACTATAGTAGCTTTCTGTCTCCCTCTCTCTCTCTGTCAGGTGTGAGTTGTCTTTGTCAGTAATTTACAAATGAAGCGTGAAACTTGCAAATGCGAATGTATATTCACACGTTGATCATCTCGCAAACCAAAGGTTATGACCGTTGAGTTACTGAGCACAGGCTAATTATGGGGGTGATTCGCGTCCTGCCGTATGCAGAAATCGTTCTTCACGCCTTTACGTTTGTAAAAAGGTCCTGGGACTTCTCTATTAAGCTAATAGAGGTATGTTCTGTAATATTTGATGTTGTGTACTATAGTAGCTTTCTGTCTCCCTCTCTCTCTCTGTCAGGTGTGAGTTGTCTTTGTCAGTAATTTACAAATTAAGCGTGAAACCTGCAAATGCGAATGTATATTCACACCTTGATCATCTCGCAAACCAAAGGTTATGACCATTGAGTTACTAAGCACAGGCTAAATATGGGGGTGATTCGTGTCCTGCCGTATGCAGAAATTGTTCTTCTCGCCTTTACGTTTGTAAAAAGGTCCTGGGACTTCTCTATTAAGCTAATAGAGGTATGTTCTGTAATATTTGATGTTGTGTACTATAGTAGCTTTCTGTCTCCCTCTCTCTCTCTGTCAGGTGTGAGTTGTCTTTGACAGTAATTTACAAATTAAGCGTGAAACTTGCAAATGCCAATGTATTTTCACACGTTGATCATCTCGCTAACCAAAGGTTACGACCGTTGAGTTACTAAGCACAGGCTAATTATGGGGGTGATTCGCGTCCTGCCGTATACAGAAATTGTTCTTCTCGCCTTTACGTTTGTAAAAAGGTCCTGGGACTTCTCTATTAAGCTAATAGAGGTATGTTCTGTAATATTTGATGTTGTGTACTATAGTAGCTTTCTGTCTCCCTCTCTCTCTCTGTCAGGAGTGAGTTGTCTTTATCAGTAATTTACAAATTAAGCGTGAAACTTGCAAATGCGAATGTATATTCACACGTTGATCATCTCGCAAACCAAAGTCTATGACCGTTGAGGTACTAAGCACAGGCTAATTATGGGGGTGATTCGCGTCCTGCCGTATGCAGAAATTGTTCTTCTCGCCTTTACGTTTGTAAAAAGGTCCTGGGACGTCTCTATTAAGCTAATAGAGGTATGTTCTGTAATATTTGATGTTGTGTACTATAGTAGCTTTCTGTCTCCCTCTCTCTCTCTGTCAGGTGTGAGTTGTCTTTGTCAGTAATTTACAAATGAAGCGTGAAACTTGCAAATGCGAATGTATATTCACACATTGATCATCTCGCAAACCAAAGGTTATGACTGTTGAGTTACTAAGCACAGGCTAATTATGGGGGTGATTCGCGTCCTGCCGTATGCAGAAATTGTTCTTCTCGCCTTTACGTTTGTAAAAAGGTCCTGGGACTTCTCTATTAAGCTAATAGAGGTATGTTCTGTAATATTTGATGTTGTGTACTATAGTAGCTTTCTGTCTCCCTCTCTCTCTCTGTCAGGTGTGAGTTGTCTTTGTCAGTAATTTACAAATTAAGCGTGAAACTTGCAAATGCGAATGTATATTCACACATTGACCATCTCGCAAACCAAAGGTTATGACCGTTGAGTTACTAAGCACAGGCTAATTATGGGGGTGATTCGCATCCTGCCGTATGCAGAAATTGTTCTTCTCGCCTTTACGTTTGTAAAAAGGTCCTTGGACTTCTCTATTAAGCTAATAGAGGTATGTTCTGTAATATTTGATGTTGTGTACTATAGTAGCTTTCTGTCTCCCTCTCTCTCTCTGTCAGGTGTGAGATGTCTTTGTCAGTAATTTACAAATTAAGCGTGAAACTTGCAAATGCGAATGTATATTCACACGTTGATCATCTCGCAAACCAAAGGTTATGACCGTTGAGTTACTAAGCACAGGCTAATTATGGGGGTGTTTCGCGTCCTGCCATATGCAGAAATTGTTCTTCTCGCCTTTACGTTTGTAAAAAGGTCCTGGGACTTCTCTATTAAGCTAATAGAGGTATGTTCTGTAATATTTGATGTTGTGTACTATAGTAGCTTTCTGTCTCCCTCTCTCTCTCTGTCAGGAGTGAGTTGTCTTTATCAGTAATTTACAAATTAAGCGTGAAACTTGCAAATGCGAATGTATATTCACACGTTGATCATCTCGCAAACCAAAGTCTATGACCGTTGAGGTACTAAGCACAGGCTAATTATGGGGGTGATTCGCGTCCTGCCGTATGCAGAAATTGTTCTTCTCGCCTTTACGTTTGTAAAAAGGTCCTGGGACGTCTCTATTAAGCTAATAGAGGTATGTTCTGTAATATTTGATGTTGTGTACTATAGTAGCTTTCTGTCTCCCTCTCTCTCTCTGTCAGGTGTGAGTTGTCTTTGTCAGTAATTTACAAATGAAGCGTGAAACTTGCAAATGCGAATGTATATTCACACATTGATCATCTCGCAAACCAAAGGTTATGACTGTTGAGTTACTAAGCACAGGCTAATTATGGGGGTGATTCGCGTCCTGCCGTATGCAGAAATTGTTCTTCTCGCCTTTACGTTTGTAAAAAGGTCCTGGGACTTCTCTATTAAGCTAATAGAGGTATGTTCTGTAATATTTGATGTTGTGTACTATAGTAGCTTTCTGTCTCCCTCTCTCTCTCTGTCAGGTGTGAGTTGTCTTTGTCAGTAATTTACAAATTAAGCGTGAAACTTGCAAATGCGAATGTATATTCACACATTGACCATCTCGCAAACCAAAGGTTATGACCGTTGAGTTACTAAGCACAGGCTAATTATGGGGGTGATTCGCATCCTGCCGTATGCAGAAATTGTTCTTCTCGCCTTTACGTTTGTAAAAAGGTCCTTGGACTTCTCTATTAAGCTAATAGAGGTATGTTCTGTAATATTTGATGTTGTGTACTATAGTAGCTTTCTGTCTCCCTCTCTCTCTCTGTCAGGTGTGAGATGTCTTTGTCAGTAATTTACAAATTAAGCGTGAAACTTGCAAATGCGAATGTATATTCACACGTTGATCATCTCGCAAACCAAAGGTTATGACCGTTGAGTTACTAAGCACAGGCTAATTATGGGGGTGTTTCGCGTCCTGCCATATGCAGAAATTGTTCTTCTCGCCTTTACGTTTGTAAAAAGGTCCTGGGACTTCTCTATTAAGCTAATAGAGGTATGTTCTGTAATATTTGATGTTGTGTACTATAGTAGCTTTCTGTCTCCCTCTCTCTCTCTGTCAGGTGTGAGTTGTCTTTGTCAGTAATTTACAAATTAAGCGTGAAACTTGCAAATGCGAATGTATATTCACACGTAGATCATCTCGCAAACCAAAGGTTATGACCGTTGAGTTACTAAGCACAGGCTAATTATGGGGGTGGTTCGCGTCCTGCCGTAAGCAGAAATTGTTCTTCTCGCCATTACGTTTGTAAAAAGGTCCTGGGACTTCTCTATTAAGCTAATAGAGGTATGTTCTGTAATATTTGATGTTGTGTACTATAGCAGCTTTCTGTCTCCCTCTCTCTCTCTGTCAGGTGTGAGTTGTCTTTGTCAGTAATTTACAAATTAAGCGTAAAACTTGCAAATGCGAGTGTATATACACACGTTGATCCTCTCGCAAACCAAAGGTTATGACCGTTGAGTTACTAAGCACAGGCTAATTATGGGGGTGATTCGCGTCCTGCCGTATGCAGAAATTGTTCTTCCCGCCTTTACGTTTGTAAAAAGGTTCTGGGACTTCTCTATAAAGCTAATAGAGGTATGTTCTGTAATATTTGATGTTGTGTACCATAGTAGCTTTCTGTCTCCCTCTCTCTCTCTGTCAGGTGTGAGTTATCTTTGTCAGTAATTTACAAATTAAGCGTGAAACTTGCAAATGCGAATGTATATTCACACGTTGATCATCTCGCAAACCAAAGGTTATGACCGTTGAGTTACTAAGCACAGGCTAATTATGGGGGTGATTCGCGGCCTGCCGTATGCAGAAATTGTTCTTCTCGCCTTTACGTTTGTAAAAAGGTCCTGGGACTTCTCTATTAAGCTAATAGAGGTATGTTCTGTAATATTTGATGTTGTGTACTATAGTAGCTTTCTGTCTCCCTCTCTCTCTCTGTCAGGTGTGAGTTGTCTTTGTCAGTAATTTACAAATTAAGCGTGAAACTTGCAAATGCGAATGTATATTCACACGTTCATCATCTCGCAAACCGAAGGCTATGACCGTTGAGGTACTAAGCACAGGCTAATTATGGGGGTGATTCGCTTCCAGCCGTATGCAGAAATTGTTCTTCTCGCCTTTACGTTTGTAAAAAGGTCCTGGGACTTCTCTATTAAGCTAATAGAGGTATGTTCTGTAATATTTGATGTTGTGTACTATGGTAGCTTTCTGTCTCCCTCTCTCTCTCTGTCAGGTGTGAGTTGTCTTTGTCAGTAATTTACAAATTAAGCGTGAAACTTGCAAATGCGAATGTATATTCACACATTGATCTTCTAGCAAACCAAAGGTTATGACTGTTGAGTTACTAAGCACAGGCTAATTATGGGGGTGATTCGCGTCCTGCCGTATGCAGAAATTGTTCTTCTCGCCTTTACGTTTGAAAAGAGGTCCTGGGACTTCTCTATTAAGCTAATAGAGGTATGTTCTGTAATATTTGATGTTGTGTACTATAGTAGCTTTCTGTCTCCCTCTCTCTCTCTGTCTGGTGTGAGTTGTCTTTGTCAGTAATTTACAAATTAAGCGTGAAACTTGCAAATGCGAATGTATATTCACACGTTGACCATCTCGCAAACCAAAGGTTATGACCCTTGAGTTACTAAGCACGGGCTATTTATGGGGGTGATTCGCGTCCTGCCGTATGCAGATATTGTTCTTCTCGCCTTTACGTTTGTAAAAAGGTCCTGGGACTTCTCTATTAAGCTAATAGAGGTATGTTCTGTAATATTTGATGTTGTGTACTATAGTAGCTTTCTGTCTCCCTCTCTCTCTCTCTGTCAGGTGTGAGTTGTCTTTGTCAGTAATTTACAAATTAAGCGTGAAACTTGCAAATGCGAATGTATATTCACACGTTGACCATCTCGCAAACCAAAGGTTATGACCCTTGAGTTACTGAGCACAGGCTAATTATGGGGGTGATTCGCGTCCTGCCGTATGCAGAAATCGTTCTTCTCGCCTTTACGTTTGTAAAAAGGTCCTGGGACTTCTCTATTAAGCTAATAGAGGTATGTTCTGTAATATTTGATGTTGTGTACTATAGTAGCTTTCTGCCTCCCTCTCTCTCTCTGTCAGGTTTGAGTTGTCTTTGTCAGTAATTTACAAATTAAGCATGAAACCTGCAAATGCGAATGTATATTCACACCTTGATCATCTCGCAAACCAAAGGTTATGACCGTTGAGTTACTAAGCACAGGCTAAGTATGGGGGTGATTCGTGTCCTGCCGTATGCAGAAATTGTCTTTCTCGCCTTTACGTTTGTAAAAAGGTCCTGGGACTTCTCTATTAAGCTAATAGAGGTATGTTCTGTAATATTTGATGTTGTGTACTATAGTAGCTTTCTGTCTCCCTCTCTCTCTCTGTCAGGTGTGAGTTGTCTTTGTCAGTAATTTACAAATTAAGCGTGAAACTTGCAAATGCGAATGTATATTCACACATTGACCATCTCGCAAACCAAAGGTTATGACCGTTGAGTTACTGAGCACAGGCTAATTATGGGGGTGATTCGCGTCCTGCCGTATGCAGAAATTGTTCTTCTCGCCTTTACGTTTGTAAAAAGGTCCTTGGACTTCTCTATTAAGCTAATAGAGGTATGTTCTGTAGTATTTGATGTTGTGTACTATAGTAGCTTTCTGTCTCCCTCTCTCTCTCTGTCAGGTGTGAGTTGTCTTTGTCAGTAATTTACAAATTAAGCGTGAAACTTGCAAATGCGAATGTATATTCACACGTTGATCATCTCGCAAACCAAAGGTTATGACCGTTGAGTTACTGAGCACAGGCTAATAATGGGGGTGATTCGCGTCCTGCCGTATGCAGAAATAGTTCTTCTCGCCTTTACGTTTGTAAAAAGGTCCTGGGACTTCTCTATTAAGCTAATAGAGGTATGTTCTGTAATATTTGATGTTGTGTACTATAGTAGCTTTCTGTCTCCCTCTCTCTCTCTGTCAGGTGTGAGTTGTCTTTGTCAGTAATTTACAAATTAAGCGTGAAACTTGCAAATGCGAATGTATATTCACACATTGATCATCTCGCAAACCAAAGGTTATGACCGTTGAGTTACTAAGCACAGGCTAATTAAGGGGGTGATTCGCGTCCTGCCGTATGCAGAAATTGTTATTCTCGCCTTTACGTTTGTAAAAAGGTCCTGGGACTTCTCTATTAAGCTAATAGAGGTATGTTCTGTAATATTTGATGTTGTGTACTATAGCACCTTTCTGTCTCCCTCTCTCTCTCTGTCAGGTGTGAGTTGTCTTTGTCAGTAATTTGCAAATGTAGCGTGAAACTTGCAAATGCGAATGTATATTCACACATTGATCATCTCGCAAACCAAAGGTTATGACTGTTGAGTTACTAAGCACAGGCTAATTATGGGGGTGATTCGCGTCCTACCGTATGAAGATATTGTTCTTCTCGCCTGTACGTTTGTAAATAGGTCCTGGGACTTCTCTATTAAGCTAATAGAGGTATGTTCTGTAATATTTGATGTTGTGTACTATAGTAGCTTTCTGTCTCCCTCTCTCTCTCTCTGTCAGGTGTGAGTTGTCTTTGTCAGTAATTTACAAATTAAGCGTGAAACTTGCAAATGCGAATGTATATTCACACATTGATCATCTCGCAAACCAAAGGTTATGACTGTTGAGTTACTAAGCACAGGCTAATTATGGGGGTGATTCGCGTCCTGCCGTATGCAGAAATTGTTCTTCTCGCCTTTACGGTTGTAAAAAGGTCCTGGGACTTCTCTATTAAGCTAATAGAGGTATGTTCTGTAATATTTGATGTTGTGTACTATAGTAGCTTTCTGTCTCCCTCTCTCTCTCTGTCAGGTGTGAGTTGTCTTTGTCAGTAATTTACAAATTAAGCGTGAAACTTGCAAATGCGAATGTATATTCACACGTAGATCATCTCGCAAACCAAAGGTTATGACCGTTGAGTTACTAAGCACAGGCTAATTATGGGGGTGATTCGCGTCCTGCCGTATGCAGAAATTTGCTTCCCGCCTTTACGTTTGTAAAAAGGTTCTGGGACTTCACTATAAAGCTAATAGAGGTATGTTCTGTAATATTTGATGTTGTGTACTATAGTAGCTTTCTGTCTCCCTCTCTCTCTCTGTCAGGTGTGAGTTGTCTTTGTCAGTAATTTACAAATTAAGCGTGAAACTTGCAAATGCGAATGTATATTCACACGTTGATCATCTCGCAAACCAAAGGTTATGACCGTTGAGTTACTAAGCACAGGCTAATTATGGGGGTGATTCGCGTCCTGCCGTATGCAGAAATTGTTCTTCTCGCCTTTACGTTTGTAAAAAGGTCCTGGGACTTCTCTATTAAGCTAATAGATGTATGTTCTGTAATATTTGATGTTGTGTACTATAGTAGCTTTCTGTCTCCCTCTCTCTCTCTGTCAGGTGTGAGTTGTCTTTGTCAGTAATTTACAAATTAAGCGTGAAACTTGCAAATGCGAATGTATATTCACACGTTGATCATCTCGCAAACCAAAGGCTATGACCGTTGAGGTACTAAGCACAGGCTAATTATGGGGGTGATTCGCGTCCTGCCGTATGCAGAAATTGTTCTTCTCGCCTTTACGTTTGTAAAAAGGTCCTGGGACTTCTCTATTAAGCTAATAGAGGTAGGTTCTGTAATATTTGATGTTGTGTACTAGAGTAGCTTTCTGTCTCCCTCTCTCTCTGTCAGGTGTGAGTTGTCTTTGTCAGTAATTTACAAATTAAGCGTGAAACTTGCAAATGCGAATGTATATTCACACGTTGATCATCTCGCAAACCAAAGGTTATGGCCGTTGAGTTACTAAGCACAGGCTAATTATGGGGGTGATTCGCGTCCTGCCGTATGCAGAAATTGTTCTTCTCGCCTTTACGTTTGTAAAAAGGTCCTGGAACTTTTCTATTAAGCTAATAGAGGTATGTTCTGTAATATTTGATGTTGTGTACTATAGTAGCTTTCTGTCTTCCTCTCTCTCTCAGTCAGGTGTGAGTTGTCTTTGTCAGTAATTTACAAATTAAGCGCGAAACTTGCAAATGCGAATGTATATTCACACGTTGATCATCTCGCAAACCAAAGGTTATGACCGTTGAGTTACTAAGCACAGGCTAATTATGGGGGTGATTCGCGTCCTGCCGTATGCAGAAATTCTTCTTCTCGCCTTTACGTTTGTAAAAAGGTCCTGGGACTTCTCTATTAAGCTAATAGAGGTATGTTCTGTAATATTTGATGTTGTGTACTATAGTAGCTTTCTGTCTCCCTCTCTCTCTCTGTCAGGTGTGAGTTGTCTTTGTCAGTAATTTACAAATTAAGCGTGAAACTTGCAAATGCGAATGTATATTCACACGTTGATCATCTCGCAAACCAAAGGTTATGACCGTTGAGTTACTAAGCACAGGCTAATTATGGGGTTGATTCGCGTCCTGCCGTATGCAGAAATTGTTCTTCCCGCCTTTACGTTTGTAAAAGGGTTCTGGTACTTCTCTATAAAGCTAATAGAGGTATGTTCTGTAATATTTGATGTTGAGTACTATAGTAGCTTTCTGTCTCCCTCTCTCTTTCTGTCAGGTGTGAGTTGTCTTTGTCAGTAATTTACAAATTAAGCGTGAAACTTGCAAATGCGAATGTATATTCACACGTTGATCATCTCGCAAACCAAAGGTTATGACCGTTGAGTTACTAAGCACAGGCTAATTATGGGGGTGATTCGCGTCCTGCCATATGCAGAAATTGTTCTTCTCGCCTTTACGTTTGTAAAAAGCTCCTGGGACTTCTCTATTAAGCTAATAGAGGTATGTTCTGTAATATTTGATGTTGTGTACTAAAGTAGCTTTCTGTCTCCCTCTCTCTCTCTGTCAGGTGTGAGTTGTCTTTGTCAGTAATTTACAAATTAAGCGTGAAACTTGCAAATGCGAATGTATATTCACACGTTGATCATCTCGCAAACCAAAGGCTATGACCGTTGAGGTACTAAGCACAGGCTAATTATGGGGGTGATTCGCGTCCTGCCGTATGCAGAAATTTGCTTCCCGCCTTTACGTTTGTAAAAAGGTTCTGGGACTTCACTATAAAGCTAATAGAGGTATGTTCTGTAATATTTGATGTTGTGTACTATAGTAGCTTTCTGTCTCCCTCTCTCTCTCTGTCAGGTGTGAGTTGTCTTTGTCAGTAATTTACAAATTAAGCGTGAAACTTGCAAATGCGAATGTATATTCACACGTTGATCATCTCGCAAACCAAAGGCTATGACCGTTGAGGTACTAAGCACAGGCTAATTATGGGGGTGATTCGCGTCCTGCCGTATGCAGAAATTGTTCTTCTCGCCTTTACGTTTGTAAAAAGGTCCTGGGACTTCTCTATTAAGCTAATAGAGGTAGGTTCTGTAATATTTGATGTTGTGTACTAGAGTAGCTTTCTGTCTCCCTCTCTCTCTGTCAGGTGTGAGTTGTCTTTGTCAGTAATTTACAAATTAAGCGTGAAACTTGCAAATGCGAATGTATATTCACACGTTGATCATCTCGCAAACCAAAGGTTATGGCCGTTGAGTTACTAAGCACAGGCTAATTATGGGGGTGATTCGCGTCCTGCCGTATGCAGAAATTGTTCTTCTCGCCTTTACGTTTGTAAAAAGGTCCTGGAACTTTTCTATTAAGCTAATAGAGGTATGTTCTGTAATATTTGATGTTGCGTACTATAGTAGCTTTCTGTCTTCCTCTCTCTCTCAGTCAGGTGTGAGTTGTCTTTGTCAGTAATTTACAAATTAAGCGCGAAACTTGCAAATGCGAATGTATATTCACACGTTGATCATCTCGCAAACCAAAGGTTATGACCGTTGAGTTACTAAGCACAGGCTAATTATGGGGGTGATTCGCGTCCTGCCGTATGCATAAATTCTTCTTCTCGCCTTTACGTTTGTAAAAAGGTCCTGGGACTTCTCTATTAAGCTAATAGAGGTATGTTCTGTAATATTTGATGTTGTGTACTATAGTAGCTATCTGTCTCCCTCTCTCTCTCTGTCAGGTGTGAGTTGTCTTTGTCAGTAATTTACAAATTAAGCGTGAAACTTGCAAATGCGAATGTATATTCACACGTTGATCATCTCGCAAACCAAAGGTTATGACCGTTGAGTTACTAAGCACAGGCTAATTATGGGGTTGATTCGCGTCCTGCCGTATGCAGAAATTGTTCTTCCCGCCTTTACGTTTGTAAAAGGGTTCTGGTACTTCTCTATAAAGCTAATAGAGGTATGTTCTGTAATATTTGATGTTGAGTACTATAGTAGCTGTCTGTCTCCCTCTCTCTTTCTGTCAGGTGTGAGTTGTCTTTGTCAGTAATTTACAAATTAAGCGTGAAACTTGCAAATGCGAATGTATATTCTCACGTTGATCATCTCGCAAACCAAAGGTTATGACCGTTGAGTTACTAAGCACAGGCTAATTATGGGGGTGATTCGCGTCCTGCCATATGCAGAAATTGTTCTTCTCGCCTTTACGTTTGTAAAAAGCTCCTGGGACTTCTCTATTAAGCTAATAGAGGTATGTTCTGTAATATTTGATGTTGTGTACTAAAGTAGCTTTCTGTCTCCCTCTCTCTCTCTGTCAGGTGTGAGTTGTCTTTGTCAGTAATTTACAAATTAAGCGTGAAACTTGCAAATGCGAATGTATATTCACACGTTGATCATCTCGCAAACCAAAGGCTATGACCGTTGAGGTACTAAGCACAGGCTAATTATGGGGGTGATTCGCGTCCTGCCGTATGCAGAAATTGTTCTTCTCGCCTCTACGTTTGTAAATAGGCCCTGGGACTTCTCTATTAAGCTAATAGAGGTATGTTCTGTAATATTTGATGTTGTGTACTATAGTAGCTTTCTGTCTCCCTCTCTTTCTCTGTCAGGTGTGAGTTGTCTTTGTCAGTAATTTACAAATAAAGCGTGAAACTTGCAAATGCGAATGTATATTCACACATTGACCATCTCGCAAACCAAAGGTTATGACCGTTGAGTTACTAAGCACAGGCTAATTATGGGGGTGATTCGCGTCCTGCCGTATGCAAAATTGTTCTTCTCGCCTTTACGTTTGTAAAAAGGTCCTGGGACTTCTCTATTAAGCTAATAGAGGTATGTTCTGTAATATTTGATGTTGTGTACTATAGTAGCTTTCTGTCTCCCTCTCTCTCTCTGTCAGGTGTGAGTTGTCTTTGTCAGTAATTTACAAATTAAGCGTGAAACTTGCAAATGCGAATGTATATTCACACGTTGATAATCTCGCAAACCAAAGGATATGACCGTTGAGTTACTGAGCACAGGCTAATTATGGGGGTGATTCGCGTCCTGCCGTATGCAGAAATTGTTCTTCTCGCCTTTACGTTTCTAAATAGGTCCTGGGACTTCTCTATTAAGCTAATAGAGGTATGTTCTGTAATATTTGATGTTGTGTACTATAGTAGCTTTCTGTCTCCCTCTCTCTCTCTGTCAGGTGTGAGTTGTCTTTGTCAGTAATTTACAAATTAAGCGTGAAACTTGCAAATGCGAATGTATATTCACACGTTGATCATCTCGCAAACCAAAGGTTCTGACCGTTGAGTTACTAAGCACAGGCTAATTATGGGGGTGATTCGCGTCCTGCTGTATGCAAAATTGTTTTTTCTCGGCTTTACGTTTGTAAAAAGGTCCTGGGACTTCTCTATTAAGCTAATAGAGGTATGTTCTGTAATATTTGATGTTGTGTACTATAGTAGCTTTCTGTCTCCCTCTCTCTCTCTGTCAGGTGTGAGTTGTCTTTGTCAGGTAATTTACAAATTAAGCGTGAAACTAGCAAATGCGAATGTATATTCACACATTCATCATCTCGCAAACCAAAGTTTATGACTGTTGAGTTACTAAGCACAGGCTAATTATGGGGGTGATTCGTGTCCTGCCGTATGCAGAAATTGTTCTTCTCGCCTTTACGTTTGTAAAAAGGTCCTGGGACTTCCCTATTAGGCTAATAGAGGTAAGTTCTGTAATATTTGATGTTGTGTACTATAGTAGCTTTCTGTCTCCCTCTCTCTCTCTGTCAGGTGTGAGTTGTCTTTGTCAGTAATTTACAAATTAAGCGTGGAATTTGCAAATGCGAATGTATATTCACACGTTGATCATTTCGCAAACCAAAGGTTATGACCGTTGAGTTACTAAGCACAGGCTAATTATGGGGGTGATTCGCGTCCTGCCGTATGCAGAAATTGTTCTCCTCGCCTTTACGTTTGTAAAAAGGTCCTGGGACTTCTCTATTAAACTAATAGGGGTATGTTCTGTTATATTTGATGTTGTGTACTATGGTAGCTTTCTGTCTCCCTCTCTCTCTCTGTCAGGTGTGAGTTGTCTTTGTCAGTAATTTACAAATTAAGCGTGAAACTTGCAAATGCGAATATATATTCACACATTGATCACCTCGCAAACCAAAAGTTATGACTGTTGAGTTACTAAGCACAGGCTAATTATGGGGGTGATTCGCGTCCTGCCGTATGCAGAAATTGTTCTTCTCGCCTTTACGTTTGTAAAAAGGTTCTGGGACTTCTCTATTAAGCTAATAGAGGTATGTTCTGTAATATTTGATGTTGTGTACTATAGTAGCTTTCTGTCTCCCTCTCTCTCTCTGTCAGGTGTGAGTTGTCTTTGTCAGTAATTTACAAATTAAGCGTGAAACTTGCAAATGCGAATGTATATTCACACGTTGATCATCTCGCAAACCAAAGGTTATGACCGTTGAGTTACTAAGCACAGGCTAATAATGGGGGTGATTCGCGTCCTGCTGTATGCAGAAATTGTTCTTCTCGCCTTTACGTTTGTAAAAAGGTCCTGGGACTTCTCTATTAAGCTAATAGAGGTATGTTCTGTAATATTTGATGTTGTGTACTATAGTAGCTCTCTGGCTCCCTCTCTCTCTCTGTCAGGTGTGAGTTGTCTTTGTCAGTAATTTACAAATTAAGCGTGAAACTTGCAAATGCGAATGTATATTCACACGTTGATCATCTCGCAAACCAAAGGTTATGACCGTGGAGTTACTAAGCACAGGCTAATTATGGGGGTGATTCGCGTCCTGCCGTATGCAGAAATTGTTCTTCTCGCCTTTACGTTTGTAAAAAGGTCCTGGGACTTCTGTATTAAGCTATTTGAGGTATGTTCTGTAATATTTGATGTTGTGTACTATAGTAGCTTTCTGTCTCCCTCTCTCTCTCTGTCAGGTGTGAGTTGTCTTTGTCAGTAATTTACAAATTAAGCATGAAACTTGCAAATGCGAATGTATATTCACACATTGACCATCTCGCAAACCAAAGGTTATGACCGTTGAGTTACTAAGCACAGGCTAATTATGGGGGTGATTCGCGTCCTGCCGTATGCAGAAATTCTTCTTCTCGCCTTTACGTTTGTAAAAAGGTCCTGGGACTTCTCTATTAAGCTAATAGATGTATGTTCTGTAATATTTGATGTTGTGTACTATAGTAGCTTTCTGTCTCCCTCTCTCTCTCTCTGTCAGGTGTGAGATGTCTTTGTCAGTAATTTACAAATTAAGCGTGAAACTTGCAAATGCGAATGTATATTCACACGTTGATCATCTCGCAAACCAAAGGTTATGACCGTTGAGTTACTAAGCACAGGCTAATTATGGGGGTGATTCGCGTCCTGCCGTATGCAGAAATTGTTCTTCTCGCCTTTACGTTTGTAAATAGGTCCTGGGAGTTCTCTATTAAGCTAATAGAGGTATGTTCTGTAATATTTGATGTTGTGTACTATAGTAGCTTTCTGTCTCCCTCTCTCTCTCTGTCAGGTGTGAGTTGTCTTTGTCAGTAATTTACAAATTAAGCGTGAAACTTGCAAATGCGAATGTATATTCACACATTGATCATCTCGCAAACCAAAGTTTATGACTGTTGAGTTACTAAGCACAGGCTAATTATGGGGGTGATTCGCGTCCTGCCGTATGCAGAAATTGTTCTTCTCGCCTTTACGTTTGTAAAAAGGTCCTGGGACTTCTCTATTAAGCTAATAGAGGTATGTTCTGTAATATTTGATGTTGTGTACTATAGTAGCTTTCTGTCTCCCTCTCTCTCTCTATCAGGTGTGAGTTGTCTTTGTCAGTAATTTACAAATTAAGCGTGGAACTTGCAAATGCGAATGTATATTCACACGTTGATCATTTCGCAAAGCAAAGGTTATGACCGTTGAGTTACTAAGCACAGGCTAATTATGGGGGTGATTCGCGTCCTGCCGTATGCAGAAATTGTTCTTCTCGCCTTTGCGTTTGTAAAAAGGTCCTGGGACTTCTCTATTAAGCTAATAGAGGTATGTTCTGTAATATTTGACTTTGGGTACTATAGTAGCTTTCTGTCTCCCTCTCTCTCTCTGTCAGGTGTGAGTTGTCTTTGTCAGTAATTTACAAATTAAGCGTGAAACTTGCAAATGCGAATGTATATTCACACGTTGATCATCTCGCAAACCAAAGGTTATGACCGTTGAGTTAGTGAGCACAGGCTAATTATGGGGGTGATTCGCGTCCTGCCGTATGCAGAAATTGTTCTTCTCGCCTTTACGTTTTTAAAAAGGTCCTGGGACATCTCTATTAAGCTAATAGAGGTATGTTCTGTAATATTTGATGTTGTGTACTATAGTAGCTTTCTGTCTCCTTCTCTCTCTCTGTCAGGTGTGAGTTGTCTTTCTCAGTAATTTACAAATTAAGCGTGAAACTTGCAAATGCAAATGTATATTCACACGTTGATCATCTCGCAAACCAAAGGTTATGACCGTTGAGTTACTAAGCACTGGCTAATTATGGGGGTGATTCGCGTCCTGCCGTATGCAGAAATTGTTCTTCTCGCCTTTACGTTTGTAAAAAGGTCCTGGGACTTCTCTATTAAGCTAATAGAGGTATGTTCTGTAATATTTGATGTTGTGTACTATAGTAGCTTTCTGTCTCCCTCTCTCTCTCTGTCAGGTGTGAGTTGTCTTTATCAGGTAATTTACAAATTAAGCATGAAACTGGCAAATGCGAATGTATATTCACACATTCATCATCTCGCAAACCAAAGTTTATGACTGTTGAGTTACTAAGCACAGGCTAATTATGGGGGTGATTCGTGTCCTGCCGTATGCAGAAATTGTTCTTCTCGCCTTTACGTTTGTAAAAAGGTCCTGGGACTTCCCTATTAAGCTAATAGAGGTATGTTCTGTAATATTTGATGTTGTGTACTATAGTAGCTTTCTGTCTCCCTCTCTCTCGCTATCAAGTGTGAGTAGTCTTTGTCAGTAATTTACAAATTAAGCGTGGAATTTGCAAATGCGAATGTATATTCACACGTTGATCATTTCGCAAACCAAAGGTTATGACCGTTGAGTTACTAAGCACAGGCTAATTATGGGGGTGATTCGCGTCCTGCCGTATGCAGAAATTGTTCTTCTCGCCTTTACGTTTGTAAAAAGGTCCTGGGACTTCTCTATTAAACTAATAGGGGTATGTTCTGTTATATTTGATGTTGTGTACTATAGTAGCTTTCTGTCTCCCTCTCTCTCTCTGTCAGGTGTGAGTTGTCTTTGTCAGTAATTTACAAATTAAGCGTGAAACTTGCAAATGCGAATATATATTCACACATTGATCACCTCGCAAACCAAAGGTTATGAGTGTTGAGTTACTAAGCACAGGCTAATTATGGGGGTGATTCGCGTCCTGCCGTATGCAGAAATTGTTCTTCTCGCCTTTACGTTTGTAAAAAGGTCCTGGGACTTCTCTATTAAGCTAATAGAGGTATGTTCTGTAATATTTGATGTTGTGTACTATAGTAGCTTTCTGTCTCCCTCTCTCTCTCTCTGTCAGGTGTGAGTTGTCTTTGTCAGTAATTTACAAATTAAGCGTGAAACTTGCAAATGCGAATGTATATTCACACGTTGATCATCTCGCAAACCAAAGGTTATGACCGTTGAGTTACTAAGCACAGGCTAATAATGGGGGTGATTCGCGTCCTGCTGTATGCAGAAATTGTTCTTCTCGCCTTTACGTTTGTAAAAAGGTCCTGGGACTTCTCTATTAAGCTAATAGAGGTATGTTCTGTAATATTTGATGTTGTGTACTATAGTTGCTTTCTGTCTCCCTCTCTCTCTCTGTCAGGTGTGAGTTGTCTTTGTCAGTAATTTACAAATTAAGCGTGAAACTTGCAAATGCGAATGTATATTCACACGTTGATCATCTCGCAAACCAAAGGTTATGACCGTTGAGTTACTAAGCACAGGCTAATTATGGGGGTGATTCGCATCCTGCCGTATGCAGAAATTGTTCTTCTCGCCTTTACGTTTGTAAAAAGGTCCTGGGACTTCTGTATTAAGCTATTAGAGGTATGTTCTGTAATATTTGATGTTGTGTACTATAGTAGCTTTCTGTCTCCCTCTCTCTCTCTGTCAGGTGTGAGTTGTCTTTGTCAGTAATTTACAAATTAAGCATGAAACTTGCAAATGCGAATGTATATTCACACGTTGATAATCTCGCAAACCAAAGGTGATGACCGTTGAGTTACTAAGCACAGGCTAATTATGGGGGTGATTCGCGTCCTGCCGTATGCAGAAATTGTTCTTCTCGCCTTTACGTTTGTAAAAAGGTCCTGGGACTTCTCTATTAAGCTAATAGATGTATGTTCTGTAATATTTGATGTTGTGTACTATAGTAGCTTTCTGTCTCCCTCTCTCTCTCTCTGTCAGGTGTGAGTTGTCTTTGTCAGTAATTTACAAATTAAGCGTGAAACTTGCAAATGCGAATGTATATTCACACGTTGATCATCTCGCAAACGAAAGGTTATGACCGTTGAGTTACTAAGCACAGGCTAATTATGGGGGTGATTCGCGTCCTGCCGTATGCAGAAATTGTTCTTCTCGCCTTTACGTTTGTAAAAAGGTCCTGGGAGTTCTCTATTAAGCTAATAGAGGTATGTTCTGTAATATTTGATGTTGTGTACTATAGTAGCTTTCGTTCTCCCTCTCTCTCTCTGTCAGGTGTGAGTTGTCTTTGTCAGTAATTTACAAATAAAGCGTGAAACTTGCAAATGCGAATGTTCATTCACACGTTGATCATCTCGCAAACCAAAGGTTATGACCGTTGAGTTAGTGAGCACAGGCTAATTATGTTGGTGATTCGCGTCCTGCCGTATGCAGAAATTGTTCTTCTCGCCTTTACGTTTTTAAAAAGGTCCTGGGACATCTCTATTAAGCTAATAGAGGTATGTTCTGTAATATTTGATGTTGTGTACTATAGTAGCTTTCTGTCTCCTTCTCTCTCTCTGTCAGGTGTGAGTTGTCTTTGTCAGTAATTTACAAATTAAGCGTGAAACTTGCAAATGCAAATGTATATTCACACGTTGATCATCTCGCAAACCAAAGGTTATGACCGATGAGTTACTAAGCACAGGCTAATTATGGGGGTGATTCGCGTCCTGCCGTATGCAGAAATTGTTCTTCTCGCCTTTACGTTTGTAAAAAGGTCCTGGGACTTCTCTATTAAGCTAATATAGGTATGTTCTGTAATATTTGATGTTGTGTACTATAGTAGCTTTCTGTCTCCCTCTCTCTCTCTGTCAGGTGTGAGTTGTCTTTGTCAGTAATTTACAAATTAAGCGTGAAACTTGTAAATGCGAATGTATATTCACACGTTGATCATCTCGCAAACCAAAGGTTATGACCGTTGAGTTACTAAGCACAGGCTAATTATGGGGGTGATTCGCGTCCTGCCGTATGCAGAAATTGTTCTTCCCGCCTTTACGTTTGTAAAAAGGTTCTGGGACTTCTCTATAAAGCTAATAGAGGTATGTTCTGTAATATTTGATGTTGTGTACTATAGTAGCTTTCTGTCTCCCTCTCTCTCTCTGTCAGGTGTGAGTTGTCTTTGTCAGTAATTTACAAATTAAGCGTGAAACTTGCAAATGCGAATGTATATTCACACGTTGATCATCTCTCAAACCAAAGGTTATGCCGTTGAGTTACTAAGCACAGGCTAATTATGGGGGTGATTCGCGTCCTGCCGTATGCAGAAATTGTTCTTCTCGCCTTTACGTTTGTAAAAAGGTCCTGGGACTTCTCTATTAAGCTAATAGAGGTATGTTCTGTAATATTTCATGTTGTGTACTATAGTAGCTTTCTGTCTCCCTCTCTCTCTCTGTCAGGTGTGAGTTGTCTTTGTCAGTAATTTACAAATTAAGCGTGAAACTTGCAAATGCGAATGTACATTCACACGTTGATAATCTCGCAAACCAAAGGTTATGACCGTTGAGTTACTGAGCACAGGCTAATTATGGGGGTGATTCGCGTCCTGCCGTATGCAGAAATTGTTCTTCTCGCCTTTACGTTTGTAAAAAGGTCCTGGGACTTCTCTATTAAGATAATAGAGGTATGTTCTGTAATATTTGATGTTATGTACTATAGTAGCTTTCTGTCTCCCTCTCTCTCTCTGTCAGGTGTGAATTGTCTTTGTCAGTAGTTTACAAATTAAGCGTTAAACTTGCAAATACGAATGTATATTCACACGTTGATCATCTCGCAAACCAAAGTTTATGACCGTTGAGTTACGAAGCACAGGCTAATTATGGGGGTGATTCGCGTCCTGCCGTATGCAGAAATTGTTCTTCTCGCCTTTACGTTTGTAAAAAGGTCCTGGGACTTCTCTATTAAGCTAATAGAGGTATGTTCTGTAATATTTGATGTTGTGTACTATAGTAGCTTTCTGTCTCCCTCTCTCTCTCTGTAAGGTGTGAGTTGTCTTTATCAGTATTTTACAAATTAAGCGTGAAACCTGCAAATGCGAATGTATATTCACACGTTGATCATCTCGCAAACCAAAGGTTATGACCGTTGAGTTACTGAGCACAGGCTAATTATGGGGGTGATTCGCGTCCTGCCGTATGCAGAAATTGTTCTTCTCACCTTTACGTTTGTAAAAAGGTCCTGGGACTTCTCTATTAAGCTAATAGAGGTATGTTCTGTAATATTTGATGTTGTGTACTATAGTAGCTTTCTGTCTCCCTCTCTCTCTCTGTCAGGTGTGAGTTGTCTTTGTCAGTAATTTACAAATTAAGCGTGAAACTTGCAAATGCGAATGTATATTCACACGTTGAACATCTAGCAAATCAAAGGTTATCACCGTTGAGTTACTAAGCACAGGCTAATTATGGGAGTGATTCACGTCCTGCCGTATGCAGAAATTGTTCTTCTCGCCTTTACGTTTGTAAAAAGGTCCTGCGACTTCTCTATTAAGCTAATAGAGGTATGTTCTGTAATATTTGATGTTGTGTACAATAGTAGCTTTCTGTCTCCCTCTCTCTCTCTGTCAGGTGTGAGTTGTCTTTGTCAGTAATTTACAAATTAAGCGTGAAACTTGCAAATGCAAATATATATTCACACGTTGATCATCTAGCAAACCAAAGGCTATGACCGTTGAGGTACTAAGCACAGGCTAATTATGGGGGTGATTCGCGTCCTGCCGTATGCAGAAATCGTTCTTCTCGCCTTTACGTTTGTAAAAAGGTCCTGGGACTTCTCTATAAAGCTAATAGAGGTATGTTCTGTAATATTTGATGTTGTGTACTATAGTAGCTTTCTGTCTCCCTCTCTCTCTCTGTCAGGTGTGAATTGTCTTTGTCAGTAATTTACAAATTAAGCGTGAAACTTGCAAATGCGAATGTATATTCACACGTTGATCATCTCGCAAACCAAAAGTTATGACCGTTGAGTTACTAATCACAGGCTAATTATGGGGGTGATTCGCGTCCTGCCGTATGCAGAAATTGTTCTTGTCCCATTACGTTTGTAAAAATGTCCTGGGACTTCTCCATTAAGCTAATAGAGGTATGTTCTGTAATATTTGATGTTGTGTACTATAGTAGCTCTCTGTCTCCCTCTCTCTCTCTGTCAGGTGTGAGTTGTCTTTGTCAGTAATTTACAAATTAAGCGTGAAACTTGCAATTGCGAATGTATATTCACACGTTGATCATCTCGCAAATCAAAGGTTATGACCGTTGAGTTACTGAGCACAGGCTAATTATGGGGGTGATTCGCGTCCTGCCGTATGCAGAAATTGTTATCCTCGCCTTTACGTTTGTAAAAAGGTCCTGTGACTTCTCTATTAAGCTAATAGAGGTATGTTCTGTAATATTTGATGTTGTGTACTATAGTAGCTTTCTGTCTCCCTCTCTCTCTCTGTCAGGTGTGAGTTGTCTTTGTCAGTAATTTACAAATTAAGCGTGAAACTTGCAAATGCGAATGTATATTCACACGTTGATCATCTAGCAAATCAAAGGTTATCACCGTTGAGTTACTAAGCACAGGCTAATTATGGGAGTGATTCACGTCCTGCCGTATGCCGAAATTGTTCTTCTCGCCTTTACGTTTGTAAAAAGGTCCTGGGACTTCTCTATTAAGCTAATAGAGGTATGTTCTGTAATATTTGATGTTGTGTACTATAGTAGCTTTCTGTCTCCCTCTCTCTCTCTGTCAGGTGTGAGTTGTCTTTGTCAGTAATTTACAAATTAAGCGTGAAACTTGCAAATGCGAATATATATTCACACATTGATCATCTTGCAAACCAAAGGTTATGACTGTTGAGTTACTAAGCACAGGCTAATTATGGGGGTGATTCGCGTCCTGCCGTATGCAGAAATTGTTCTTCTCGCCTTTACGTTTGTAAAAAGGTTCTGGGACTTCTCTATTAAGCTAATAGAGGTATGTTCTGTAATATTTGATGTTGTGTACTATAGTAGCTTTCTGTCTCCCTCTCTTCTCTGTCAGGTGTGAGTTGTCTTTGACAGTAATTTACAAATTAAGCGTGAAACTTGCAAATGCGAATGTATATTCACACGTTGATCATCTCGCAAACCAAAGGTTATGACCGTTGAGTTACTAAGCACAGGCTAATTATGGGGGTGATTCGCGTCCTGCCGTATGCAGAAATTGTTCTTCTCGCCTTTACGTTTGTAAAAAGGTCCTGGGACTTCTCTATTAAGCTAATAGAGGTATGTTCTGTAATATTTCATGTTGTGTACTATAGTAGCTTTCTGTCTCCCTCTCTCTCTCTGTCAGGTGTGAGTTGTCTTTGTCAGTAATTTACAAATTAAGCGTGAAACTTGCAAATGCGAATGTACATTCACACGTTGATAATCTCGCAAACCAAAGGTTATGACCGTTGAGTTACTGAGCACAGGCTAATTATGGGGGTGATTCGCGTCCTGCCGTATGCAGAAATTGTTCTTCTCGCCTTTACGTTTGTAAAAAGGTCCTGGGACTTCTCTATTAAGCTAATAGATGTATGTTCTGTAATATTTGATGTTGTGTACTATAGTAGCTTTCTGTCTCCCTCTCTCTCTCTGTCAGGTGTGAGTTGTCTTTGTCAGTAATTTACAAATTAAGCGTGAAACTTGCAAATGCGAATGTATATTCACACGTTGATCATCTCGCAAACCAAAGGTTATGACCGTTGAGTTACTAAGCACAGGCTAATTATGGGGGTGATTCGCGTCCTGCCGTATGCAAAATTCTTCTTCTTGCCTTTACGTTTGTAAAAAGGTCCTGGGACTTCTCTATTAAGCTAATAGAGGTATGTTCTGTAATATTTGATGTTGTGTACTATAGTAGCTTTCTGTCTCCCTCTCTCTCTCTGTCAGGTGTGAGTTGTCTTTGTCAGTAATTTACAAATTAAGCGTGAAACTTGCAAATGCGAATGTATATTCACACATTGATCATCTCGCAAACCAAAGTTTATGACTGTTGAGTTACTAAGCACAGGCTAATTATGGGGGTGATTCGCGTCCTGCCGTATGCAGAAATTGTTCTTCTCGCCTTTACGTTTGTAAAAAGGTCCTGGGACTTCTCTATTAAGCTAATAGAGGTATGTTCTGTAATATTTGATGTTGTGTACTATAGTAGCTTTCTGTCTCCCTCTCTCTCTCTATCAGGTGTGAGTTATCTTTGTCAGTAATTTACAAATTAAGCGTGAAACTTGCAAATGCGAATATATATTCACACGTTGATCATCTCGCAAACCAAAGGTTATGACTATTGTGTTACTAAGCACAGGCTAATTATGGGTGTGATTCGCGTCCTGCCGTACGCAGAAATTGTTCTTCTCGCCTTTACGTTTGTAAAAAGGTCCTGGGACGTCTCTATTAAGCTAATAGTGGTATGTTCTGTAATATTTGATGTTGTGTACTATAGTAGCTTTCTGTCTCCCTCTCTCTCTCTGTCAGGTGTGAGTTGTCTTTGTCAGTAATTTACAAATTAAGCGTGAAACTTGCAAATGCGAATGTATATTCACACGTTGATCATCTCGCAAACCAAAGGTTATGACCGTTGAGTTACTAAGCACAGGCTAATTATGGGGGTGATTCGCGTCCTGCCGTATGCAGAAATTGTTCTTCTCGCCTTTACGTTTGTAAAAAGGTCCTGGGACTTCTCTATTAAGCTAATAGAGGTATGTTCTGTAATATTTGATGTTGTGTACTATAGTAGCTTTCTGTCTCCCTCTCTCTCTCTGTCAGGTGTGAGTTGTCTTTGTCAGTAATTTACAAATTAAGCGTGAAACTTGCAAATGCGAATGTACATTCACACGTTGATAATCTCGCAAACCAAAGGTTATGACCGTTGAGTTACTGAGCACAGGCTAATTATGGGGGTGATTCGCGTCCTGCCGTATGCAGAAATTGTTCTTCTCGCCTTTACGTTTGTAAAAAGGTCCTGGGACTTCTCTATTAAGCTAATAGATGTATGTTCTGTAATATTTGATGTTGTGTACTATAGTAGCTTTCTGTCTCCCTCTCTCTCTCTGTCAGGTGTGAGTTGTCTTTGTCAGTGATTTACAAATTAAGCGTGAAACTTGCAAATGCGAATGTATATTCACACGTTGATCATCTCGCAAACCAAAGGTTATGACTCTTGAGTTACTAAGCACAGGCTAATTATGGGGGTGATTCGCGTCCTGCCGTATGCAAAATTGTTCTTCTTGCCTTTACGTTTGTAAAAAGGTCCTGGGACTTCTCTATTAAGCTAATAGAGGTATGTTCTGTAATATTTGATGTTGTGTACTATAGTAGCTTTCTGTCTCCCTCTCTCTCTCTGTCAGGTGTGAGTTGTCTTTGTCAGTAATTTACAAATTAAGCGTGAAACTTGCAAATGCGAATGTATACTCACACATTGATCATCTCGCAAACCAAAGTTTATGACTGTTGAGTTACTAAGCACAGGCTAATTATGGGGGTGATTCGCGTCCTGTCGTATGCAGAAATTGTTCTTCTCGCCTTTACGTTTGTAAAAAGGTCCTGGGACTTCTCTATTAAGCTAATAGAGGTATGTTCTGTAATATTTGATGTTGTGTACTATAGTAGCTTTCTGTCTCCCTCTCTCTCTCTATCAGGTGTGAGTTGTCTTTGTCAGTAATTTACAAATTAAGCGTGAAACTTGCAAATGCGAATATATATTCACACATTGATCATCTTGCAAACCAAAGGTTATGACTGTTGAGTTACTAAGCACAGGCTAATTATGGGGGTGATTCGCGTCCTGCCGTATGCAGAAATTGTTCTTCTCGCCTTTACGTTTGTAAAAAGGTTCTGGGACTTCTCTATTAAGCTAATAGAGGTATGTTCTGTAATATTTGATGTTGTGTACTATAGTAGCTTTCTGTCTCCCTCTCTTCTCTGTCAGGTGTGAGTTGTCTTTGACAGTAATTTACAAATTAAGCGTGAAACTTGCAAATGCGAATGTATATTCACACGTTGATAATCTCGCAAACCAAAGGTTATGACCGTTGAGTTACTGAGCACAGGCTAATTATGGGGGTGATTCGCGTCCTGCCGTATGCAAAATTCTTCTTCTTGCCTTTACGTTTGTAAAAAGGTCCTGGGACTTCTCTATTAAGCTAATAGAGGTATGTTCTGTAATATTTGATGTTGTGTACTATAGTAGCTTTCTGTCTCCCTCTCTCTCTCTGTCAGGTGTGAGTTGTCTTTGTCAGTAATTTACAAATTAAGCGTGAAACTTGCAAATGCGAATGTATATTCACACATTGATCATCTCGCAAACCAAAGTTTATGACTGTTGAGTTACTAAGCACAGGCTAATTATGGGGGTGATTCGCGTCCTGCCGTATGCAGAAATTGTTCTTCTCGCCTTTACGTTTGTAAAAAGGTCCTGGGACTTCTCTATTAAGCTAATAGAGGTATGTTCTGTAATATTTGATGTTGTGTACTATAGTAGCTTTCTGTCTCCCTCTCTCTCTCTATCAGGTGTGAGTTATCTTTGTCAGTAATTTACAAATTAAGCGTGAAACTTGCAAATGCGAATATATATTCACACATTGATCATCTCGCAAACCAAAGGTTATGACTATTGTGTTACTAAGCACAGGCTAATTATGGGTGTGATTCGCGTCCTGCCGTATGCAGAAATTGTTCTTCTCGCCTTTACGTTTGTAAAAAGGTCCTGGGACGTCTCTATTAAGCTAATAGTGGTATGTTCTGTAATATTTGATGTTGTGTACTATAGTAGCTTTCTGTCTCCCTCTCTCTCTCTGTCAGGTGTGAGTTGTCTTTGTCAGTAATTTACAAATTAAGCGTGAAACTTGCAAATGCGAATGTATATTCACACGTTGATCATCTCGCAAACCAAAGGTTATGACCGTTGAGTTACTAAGCACAGGCTAATTATGGGGGTGATTCGCGTCCTGCCGTATGCAGAAATTGTTCTTCTCGCCTTTACGTTTGTAAAAAGGTCCTGGGACTTCTCTATTAAGCTAATAGAGGTATGTTCTGTAATATTTGATGTTGTGTACTATAGTAGCTTTCTGTCTCCCTCTCTCTCTCTGTCAGGTGTGAGTTGTCTTTGTCAGTAATTTACAAATTAAGCGTGAAACTTGCAAATGCGAATGTACATTCACACGTTGATAATCTCGCAAACCAAAGGTTATGACCGTTGAGTTACTGAGCACAGGCTAATTATGGGGGTGATTCGCGTCCTGCCGTATGCAGAAATTGTTCTTCTCGCCTTTACGTTTGTAAAAAGGTCCTGGGACTTCTCTATTAAGCTAATAGATGTATGTTCTGTAATATTTGATGTTGTGTACTATAGAAGCTTTCTGTCTCTCTCTCTCTCTCTGTCAGGTGTGAGTTGTCTTTGTCAGTGATTTACAAATTAAGCGTGAAACTTGCAAATGCGAATGTATATTCACACGTTGATCATCTCGCAAACCAAAGGTTATGACTCTTGAGTTACTAAGCACAGGCTAATTATGGGGGTGATTCGCGTCCTGCCGTATGCAAAATTGTTCTTCTTGCCTTTACGTTTGTAAAAAGGTCCTGGGACTTCTCTATTAAGCTAATAGAGGTATGTTCTGTAATATTTGATGTTGTGTACTATAGTAGCTTTCTGTCTCCCTCTCTCTCTCTGTCAGGTGTGAGTTGTCTTTGTCAGTAATTTACAAATTAAGCGTGAAACTTGCAAATGCGAATGTATACTCACACATTGATCATCTCGCAAACCAAAGTTTATGACTGTTGAGTTACTAAGCACAGGCTAATTATGGGGGTGATTCGCGTCCTGTCGTATGCAGAAATTGTTCTTCTCGCCTTTACGTTTGTAAAAAGGTCCTGGGACTTCTCTATTAAGCTAATAGAGGTATGTTCTGTAATATTTGATGTTGTGTACTATAGTAGCTTTCTGTCTCCCTCTCTCTCTCTATCAGGTGTGAGTTGTCTTTGTCAGTAATTTACAAATTAAGCGTGAAACTTGCAAATGCGAATATATATTCACACATTGATCATCTCGCAAACCAAAGGTTATGACTATTGTGTTACTAAGCACAGGCTAATTATGGGGGTGATTCGCGTCCTGCCGTATGCAGAAATTGTTCTTCTCGCCTTTACGTTTGTAAAAAGGTCCTGGGACGTCTCTATTAAGCTAATAGTGGTATGTTCTGTAATATTTGATGTTGTGTACTATAGTAGCTTTCTGTCTCCCTCTCTCTCTCTGTCAGGTGTGAGTTGTCTTTGTCAGTAATTTACAAATTAAGCGTGAAACTTGCAAATGCGAATGTATATTCACACGTTTATCATCTCGCAAACCAAAGGTTGTGACCATTGAGTTACTAAGCACAGGCTAATTATGGGGGTGATTCGCGTCCTGCTGTATGCAGAAATTGTTCTTCTCGCCCTTACGTTTGTAAAAAGGTCCTGGGACTTCTCTATTAAGCTAATAGAGGTATGTTCTGTAATATTTGATGTTGTGTACTATAGTAGCTTTCTGTCTCCCTCTCTCTCTCTGTCAGGTGTGAGTTGTCTTTGTCAGTAATTTACAAATTAAGCATGAAACTTGCAAATGCGAATGTATATTCACACGTTGATCATCTCGCAAACCAAAGGTTATGACCGTTGAGTTACTAAGCACAGGCTAATTATGGGGGTGATTCGCGTCCTGCCGTATGCAGAAATTGTTCTTCTCGCCTTTACGTTTGTAAAAAGGTCCTGGGACTTCTCTATTAAGCTAATAGAGGTATGTTATGTAATATTTGATGTTGTGTACTATAGTAGCTTTCTGTCTCCCTCTCTCTCTCTGTCAGGTGTGAGTTGTCTTTGTCAGTAATTTACAAATTAAGCGTGAATTTTGCAAATGCGAATATATATTCACACGTTGATCATCTCGCAAACCAAAAGTTATGACCGTTGAGTTACTAATCACAGGCTAATTATGGGGGTGATTCGCGTCCTGCCGTATGCAGAAATTGTTCTTGTCGCCATTACGTTTGTAAAAATGTCCTGGGACTTCTCTATTAAGCTAATAGAGGTATGTTCTGTAATATTTGATGTTGTGTACTATAGTAGCTCTCTGTCTCCCTCTCTCTCTCTGTCAGGTGTGAGTTGTCTTTGTCAGTAATTTACAAATTAAGCGTGAAACTTGCAAATGCGAATATATATTCACACATTGATCATCTTGCAAACCAAAGGTTATGACTGTTGAGTTACTAAGCACAGGCTAATTATGGGGGTGATTCGCGTCCTGCCGTATGCAGAAATTGTTCTTCTCGCCTTTACGTTTGTAAAAAGGTTCTGGGACTTCTCTATTAAGCTGATAGAGGTATGTTCTGTAATATTTGATGTTGTGTACTATAGTAGCTTTCTGTCTCCCTCTCTCTCTCTGTCAGGTGTGAGTTGTCTTTGTCAGTAATTTACAAATTAAGCGTGAAACTTGCAAATGCGAATGTATATTCACACGTTGATCATCTCGCAAACCAAAGGTTATGACCGTTGGGTTACTAAGCACAGGCTAATTATGGGGGGATTCGCGTCCTGCCGTATGCAGAAATTGTTCTTCTCGCCTTTACGTTTGTAAAAAGGTCCTGGGACTTCTCTATTAAGCTAATAGAGGTATAGTGTGCTCCCTGCCGCCGTTGGATAAGCAGCTGCAGCAGCAAGTCGTATACTCCTAGCTCACTCATTTGTTACATAGTTTAATTCTTAATTTATTTGCGTGTTTTTGGTACTTGCATTGTTAAATTCATAAATTTCGGGCGTATTATAGTATTTGAGAGTTGTAGCATCGCGTTTTAGTACCTGAATAGTGTAAATTCGCGTAGTCGTCTGTCTTATGTTTTTGTTTTGAACGGCCAGTGTCGGTTGGTCACAGTCAGTGTGCTCCCTGCCGCCGTTGGATAAGCAGCTGCAGCAGCAAGTCGTATACTCCTAGCTCACTCATTTGTTACATAGTTTAATTCTTAATTTATTTGCGTGTTTTTGGTACTTGCATTGTTAAATTCATAAATTTCGGGCGTATTATAGTATTTGAGAGTTGTAGCATCACGTTTTAGTACCTGAATAGTGTAAATTCGCGTAGTCTCCTTCCGCCGCCGAGCAGTGTGTCAGCAGTGCACAAGTTACTGCATTTACTAGGCAATCTCGTATTTTAATAACCGTTTAAATTTTGTGTCGATTTGTTTGCGCTCTGTGTTGATTAGTTCAGACGTTCTTTGCACAAGTTTTTAGCATGGATAGGGACTGCAACTGCTGTGTTCGGATGCAGGCTGAGTTGGCATCCCTTCGCTCCCAGCTTCAGGCAGTGTTGGCTGCGGTCACACAGCTTGAGGCTGTTGCCAATGGGCATCACTGTGGGGGTCCGGATGGGAGTTTGTCGGGGACGGCCAGCTCGTCCCACGCATCCCCCGATCGGGCTACGACTGTGGTTGCCCGGGATACTGCCCGCATTGAGGCTGATCCCTCACCTGTGGTAGAGTGGGAGGTCGTCTCAAGGTGTGGCAGGGGGCGAAAGACATTCCGGAGGGCTGAACGGAAGGCCTCTCCAGTTTGTCTGACGAACCGGTTTCAGGCTCTGTCTCTGGCTGATACTCAGGCTGATACTGATCTTCGGCCTGACATGGCTGCCTGTCCTGTTCCAGAGGTTGCCCCTCAATCTGCAAGATCCGGGCGGTCGCAGAGGGTGGGCTTACTGGTAGTTGGGAGCTCCAACGTCAGGCGCGTAATGGGGCCCCTTAGGGATATGGCAGCAAGGGAGGGGAAGAAGACCAATGTGCACTCCGTGTGCATACCGGGGGGAGTCATTCCAGATGTGGAAAGGGTCCTTCCGGATGCCATGAAGGGTACAGGGTGCACCCATCTGCAGGTGGTCGCTCATGTCGGCACCAATGATGTGTGTCGCTATGGATCGGAGGAAATCCTCTCTGGCTTCCGGCGGCTATCTGATTTGGTGAAGACTGCCAGTCTCGCTAGCGGGATGAAAGCAGAGCTCACCATCTGCAGCATCGTCGACAGGACTGACTGCGGACCTTTGGTACAGAGCCGAGTGGAGGGTCTGAATCAGAGGCTGAGACGGTTCTGCGACCTTGTGGGCTGCAGATTCCTCGACTTGCGCCATAGGGTGGTGGGGTTTCGGGTTCCGCTGGATAGGTCAGGAGTCCACTACACGCAACAAGCGGCTACACGGGTAGCAGGGGTTGTGTGGCGTGGGCTGGGCGGTTTTTTAGGTTAGATGGCCTCGGGCAAGTACAGAAAGGGCAACAGCCTCAACGGGTGCTGGGCAAAGTCAGAACATGCGGGGACCAAGCAGCAATCGGTATTGTAGTTGTAAACTGTCGAAGCTGCGTTGGTAAAGTACCGGAACTTTAAGCGCTGATAGAAAGCACTGAAGCTGAAATCGTTATAGGTACAGAAAGCTGGCTGAAGCCAGAGATAAATTCTGCCGAAATTTTTACAAAGGTACAGAAAGTGTTTAGAAAGGATAGATTGCATGCAACCGGTGGTGGAGTGTTCGTCGCTGTTAGTAGTAGTTTATCCTGTAGTGAAGTAGAAGTGGATAGTTCCTGTGAATTATTATGGGTGGAGGTTACACTCAACAACCGAGCTAGGTTAATAATTGGCTCCTTTTACCGACCCCCCGACTCAGCAGCATTAGTGGCAGAACAACTGAGAGAAAATTTGGAATACATTTCACATAAATTTTCTCAGCATGTTATAGTCTTAGGTGGAGATTTCAATTTACCAGATATAGAATGGGACACTCAGATGTTTAGGACGGGTGGTAGGGACAGAGCATCGAGTGACATTATACTGAGTGCACTATCCGAAAATTACCTCGAGCAATTAAACAGAGAACCGACTCGTGGAGATAACATCTTGGACCTACTGGTAACAAACAGACCCGAACTTTTCGACTCTGTAAGTGCAGAACAGGGAATCAGTGATCATAAGGCCGTTGCAGCATCCCTGAATTTGGAAGTTAATAGGAATATAAAAAAAAGGGCGGAAGGTTTATCTGTTTAGCAAGGCAGATTTCAGACTACCTAACAGATCAGAACGAAAATTTCTGTTCCGACACTGACAATGTTGAGTGTTTATGGAAGAAGTTCAAGGCAATCGTAAAATGCGTTTTAGACAGGTACGTGCCGAGTAAAATTGTGAGGGACGGGAAAAACCCACCGTGGTACAACAACAAAGTTAGGAAACTACTGCGAAAGCAAAGAGAGCTTCACTGCAAGTTTAAACACAGCCAAAACCTCTCAGACAAACAGAAGCTAAACGATGTCAAAGTTAGCGTAAGGAGGGCTATGCGTGAAGCGTTCGGTGAATTCGAAAGTAAAATTCTATGTACCGACTTGACAGAAAATCCTAGGAAGTTCTGGTCTTACGTTAAATCAGTAAGTGGATCGAAACAGCATATCCAGACACTCCTGGATGATGATGGCATTGAAACAGAGGATGACAAGCATAAAGCTGAAATACTAAACACCTTTTTCCAAAGCTGTTTCACAGAGGAAGACCGCACTGCAGTTCCTTCTCTAAATCCTCGCACAAACGAAAAAATGGCTGACATCGAAATAAATGTCCAAGGAATAGAAAAGCAACTGGAATCACTCAACAGAGGAAAGTCCACTGGACCTGACGGGATACCAATTCGATTCTACACAGAGTACGCGAAAGAACTTGCCCCCCTTCTAACAGCCGTGTACCGCAAGTCTCTAGAGGAACGGAAGGTTCCAAATGATTGGAAAAGAGCACAGGTAGTCCCAGTCTTCAAGAAGGGTCGTCGAGCAGATGCGCAAAACTATAGACCTATATCTCTGACGTCGATCTGTTGTAGAATTTTAGAACATGTTTTTTGCTCGAATATCATGTCGTTTTTGGAAACTCAGAATCTACTATGTAGGAATCAACATGGATTCCGGAAACAGCGATCGTGTGAGACCCAACTCGCTTTATTTGTTCATGAGACCCAGAAAATATTAGATACAGGCTCCCAGGTAGATGCTATTTTTCTTGACTTCCGGAAGGCGTTCGATACAGTTCCGCACTGTCGCCTGATAAACAAAGTAAGAGCCTACGGAATATCAGACCAGCTGTGTGGCTGGATTGAAGAGTTTTTAGCAAACAGAACGCAGCATGTTGTTATCAACGGAGAGACGTCTACAGACGTTAAAGTAACCTCTGGTGTGCCACAGGGGAGTGTTATGGGACCATTGCTTTTCACAATATATATAAATGACCTAGTAGATAGTGTCGGAAGTTCCATGCGGCTTTTCGCGGATGATGCTGTAGTATACAGAGAAGTTGCAGCATTAGAAAATTGTAGCGAAATGCAGGAAGATCTGCAGCGGATAGGCACTTGGTGCAGGGAGTGGCAACTGACCCTTAACATAGACAAATGTAATGTATTGCGAATACATAGAAAGAAGGATCCTTTATTGTATGATTATATGATAGCGGAACAAACACTGGTAGCAGTTACTTCTGTAAAATATCTGGGAGTATGCGAGCGGAACGATTTGAAGTGGAATGATCATATAAAATTAATTGTTGGTAAGGCGGGTACCAGGTTGAGATTCATTGGGAGAGTCCTTAGAAAATGTAGTCCATCAACAAAGGAGGTGGCTTACAAAACACTCGTTCGACCTATACTTGAGTATTGCTCATCAGTGTGGGATCCGTACCAGATCGGGTTGACGGAGGAGATAGAGAAGATTCAAAGAAGAGCGGCGCGTTTCGTCACAGGGTTATTTGGTAACCGTGATAGCGTTACGGAGATGTTTAACAAACTCAAGTGGCGGACTCTGCAAGAGAGGCGCTCTGCTTCGCGGTGTAGCTTGCTCGCCAGGTTTCGAGAGGGTGCGTTTCTGGATGAGGTATCGAATATATTGCTTCCCCCTACTTATACCTCCCGAGGAGATCACGAATGTAAAATTTGAGAGATTAGAGCGCGCACAGAGGCTTTCAGACAGTCGTTCTTCCCGCGAACCATACGCGACTGGAACAGGAAAGGGAGGTAATGACAGTGGCACGTAAAGTGCCCTCCGCCACACACCGTTGGGTGGCTTGCGGAGTATAAATGTAGATGTAGATGTAGATGTTCTGTAATATTTCATGTTGTGTACTATAGTAGCTTTCTGTCTCCCTCTCTCTCTCTGTCAGGTGTGAGTTGTCTTTGTCAGTAATTTACAAATTAAGCGTGAAACTTGCAAATGCGAATGTACATTCACACGTTGATAATCTCGCAAACCAAAGGTTATGACCGTTGAGTTACTGAGCACAGGCTAATTATGGGGGTGATTCGCGTCCTGCCGTATGCAGAAATTGTTCTTCTCGCCTTTACGTTTGTAAAAAGGTCCTGGGACTTCTCTATTAAGCTAATAGATGTATGTTCTGTAATATTTGATGTTGTGTACTATAGTAGCTTTCTGTCTCCCTCTCTCTCTCTGTCAGGTGTGAGTTGTCTTTGTCAGTAATTTACAAATTAAGCGTGAAACTTGCAAATGCGAATGTATATTCACACGTTGATCATCTCGCAAACCAAAGGTTATGACCGTTGAGTTACTAAGCACAGGCTAATTATGGGGGTGATTCGCGTCCTGCCGTATGCAAAATTGTTCTTCTCGCCTTTACGTTTGTAAAAATGTCCTGGGACTTCTCTATTAAGCTAATAGAGGTATGTTCTGTAATATTTGATGTTGTGTACTATAGTAGCTTTCTGTCTCCCTCTCTCTCTCTGTCAGGTGTGAGTTGTCTTTGTCAGTAATTTACAAATTAAGCGTGAAACTTGCAAATGCGAATGTATATTCACACATTGATCATCTCGCAAACCAAAGTTTATGACTGTTGAGTTACTAAGCACAGGCTAATTATGGGGGTGATTCGCGTCCTGCCGTATGCAGAAATTGTTCTTCTCGCCTTTACGTTTGTAAAAAGGTCCTGGGACTTCTCTATTAAGCTAATAGAGGTATGTTCTGTAATATTTGATGTTGTGTACTATAGTAGCTTTCTGTCTCCCTCTCTCTCTCTATCAGGTGTGAGTTGTCTTTGTCAGTAATTTACAAATTAAGCGTGAAACTTGCAAATGCGAATATATATTCACACATTGATCATCTCGCAAACCAAAGGTTATGACTATTGTGTTACTAAGCACAGGCTAATTATGGGGGTGATTCGCGTCCTGCCGTATGCAGAAATTGTTCTTCTCGCCTTTACGTTTGTAAAAAGGTCCTGGGACGTCTCTATTAAGCTAATAGTGGTATGTTCTGTAATATTTGATGTTGTGTACTATAGTAGCTTTCTGTCTCCCTCTCTCTCTCTGTCAGGTGTGAGTTGTCTTTGTCAGTAATTTGCAAATAAAGCGTGAAACTTGCAAATGCGAATGTATATTCACACGTTTATCATCTCGCAAACCAAAGGTTGTGACCATTGAGTTACTAAGCACAGGCTAATTATGGGGGTGATTCGCGTCCTGCTGTATGCAGAAATTGTTCTTCTCGCCTTTACGTTTGTAAAAAGGTCCTGGGACTTCTCTATTAAGCTAATAGAGGTATGTTCTGTAATATTTGATGTTGTGTACTATAGTAGCTTTCTGTCTCCCTCTCTCTCTCTGTCAGGTGTGAGTTGTCTTTGTCAGTAATTTACAAATTAAGCATGAAACTTGCAAATGCGAATGTATATTCACACGTTGATCATCTCGCAAACCAAAGGTTATGACCGTTGAGTTACTGAGCACAGGCTAATTATGGGGGTGATTTGCGTCCTGCCGTATGCAGAAATTGTTCTTCTCGCCTTTACGTTTGTAAAAAGGTCCTGGGACTTCTCTATTAAGCCAATAGAGGTATGTTCTGTAATATTTGATGTTGTGTACTATAGTAGCTTTCTGTCTCCCTCTCTCTATCTGTCAGGTGTGAGTTGTCTTTGTCAGTAATTTACAAATTAAGCGTGAAACTTGCAAATGCGAATGTATATTCACACGTTGATCATCTAGCAAATCAAAGGTTATGACCGTTGAGTTACTAAGCACAGGCTAATTATGGGAGTGATTCACGTCCTGCCGTATGCAGAAATTGTTCTTCTCGCCTTTACGTTTGTAAAAAGGTCCTGGGACTTCTCTATTAAGCTAATAGAGGTATGTTCTGTAATATTTGATGTTGTGTACTATAGTAGCTTTCTGTCTCCCTCTCTCTCTCTGTCAGGTGTGAGTTGTCTTTGTCAGTAATTTACAAATTAAGCGTGAAACTTGCAAATGCGAATATATATTCACACATTGATCATCTTGCAAACCAAAGGTTATGACTGTTGAGTTACTAAGCACAGGCTAATTATGGGGGTGATTCGCGTCCTGCCGTATGCAGAAATTGTTCTTCTCGCCTTTACGTTTGTAAAAAGGTTTTGGGACTTCTCTATTAAGCTAATAGAGGTATGTTCTGTAATATTTGATGTTGTGTACTATAGTAGCTTTCTGTCTCCCTCTCTCTCTCTGTCAGGTGTGAGTTGTCTTTGTCAGTAATTTACAAATTAAGCGTGAAACTTGCAAATGCGAATGTATATTCACACGTTGATCATCTCTCAAACCAAAGGTTATGACCGTTGAGTTACTAAGCACAGGCTAATTATGGGGGTGATTCGCGTCCTGCCGTATGTAGAAATAGTTCTTCTCGCCTTTACGTTTGTAAAAAGGTCCTGGGACTTCTCTATTAAGCTAATAGAGGTATGTTCTGTAATATTTGATGTTGTGTACTATAGTAGCTTTCTGTCTCCCTCTCTCTCTCTGTCAGGTGTGAGTTGTCTTTGTCAGTAATTTGCAAATAAAGCGTGAAACTTGCAAATGCGAATGTATATTCACACGTTTATCCTCTCGCAAACCAAAGGTTGTGACCATTGAGTTACTAAGCACAGGCTAATTATGGGGGTGATTCGCGTCCTGCTGTATGCAGAAATTGTTCTTCTCGCCTTTACGTTTGTAAAAAGGTCCTGGGACTTCTCTATTAAGCTAATAGAGGTATGTTCTGTAATATTTGATGTTGTGTACTATAGTAGCTTTCTGTCTCACTCTCTCTCTCTGTCAGGTGTGAGTTGTCTTTGTCAGTAATTTACAAATTAAGCATGAAACTTGCAAATGCGAATGTATATTCACACGTTGATCATCTCGCAAACCAAAGGTTATGACCGTTGAGTTACTGAGCACAGGCTAATTATGGGGGTGATTCGCGTCCTGCCGTATGCAGAAATTGTTCTTCTCGCCTTTACGTTTGTAAAAAGGTCCTGGGACTTCTCTATTAAGCTAATGGAGGTATGTTATGTAATATTTGATGTTGTGTACTATAGTAGCTTTCTGTCTCCCTCTCTCTCTCTGTCAGGTGTGAGTTGTCTTTGTCAGTAATTTACAAATTAAGCGTGAAACTTGCAAATGCGAATGTATATTCACACGTTGATCATCTAGCAAATCAAAGGTTATGACCGTTGAGTTACTAAGCACAGGCTAATTATGGGAGTGATTCACGTCCTGCCGTATGCAGAAATTGTTCTTCTCGCCTTTACGTTTGTAAAAAGGTCCTGGGACTTCTCTATTAAGCTAATAGAGGTATGTTCTGTAATATTTGATGTTGTGTACTATAGTAGCTTTCTGTCTCCCTCTCTCTCTCTGTCAGGTGTGAGTTGTCTTTGTCAGTAATTTACAAATTAAGCGTGAAACTTGCAAATGCGAATGTATATTCACACGTTGATCATCTCGCAAACCAAAGGTTATGACCGTTGAGTTACTAAGCACAGGCTAATAATGGGGGTGATTCGCGTCCTGCTGTATGCAGAAATTGTTCTTCTCGCCTTTACGTTTGTAAAAAGGTCCTGGGACTTCTCTATTAAGCTAATAGAGGTATGTTCTGTAATATTTGATGTTGTGTACTATAGTAGCTTTCTGTCTCCCTCTCTCTCTCTGTCAGGTGTGAGTTGTCTTTGTCAGTAATTTACAAATTAAGCGTGAAACTTGCAAATGCGAATGTATATTCACACGTTGATCATCTCGCAAACCAAAGGTTATGACCGTTGAGTTACTAAGCACAGGCTAATTATGGGGGTGATTCGCGTCCTGCCGTATGCAGAAATTGTTCTTCTCGCCTTTACGTTTGTAAAAAGGTCCTGGGACTTCTCTATTAAGCTAATAGAGGTATGTTCTGTAATATTTGATGTTGTGTACTATAGTAGCTTTCTGTCTCCCTCTCTCTCTCTGTCAGGTGTGAGTTGTCTTTGTCAGTAATTTACAAATTAAGCGTGAAACTTGCAAATGCGAATGTATATTCACACGTTGATCATCTCGCAAACCAAAGGTTATGACCGTTGAGTTACTAAGCACAGGCTAATTATGGGGGTGATTCGCGTCCTGCCTTATGCAGAAATAGTTCTTCTCGCCTTTACGTTTGTAAAAAGGTCCTGGGACTTCTCTATTAAGCTAATAGAGGTATGTTCTGTTATATTTGATGTTGTGTACTATAGTAGCTTTCTGTCTCCCTCTCTCTCTCTGTCAGGTGTGAGTTGTCTTTGTCAGTAATTTACAAATTAAGCGTGAATTTTGCAAATGCGAATATATATTCACACATTGATCATCTCGCAAACGAAAGGTTATGACTGTTGAGTTACTAAGCACAGGCTAATTATGGGGGTGATTCGCGTCCTGCCGTATGCAGAAATTGTTCTTCTCGCCTTTACGTTTGTAAAAAGGTCCTGGGACGTCTCTATTAAGCTAATAGTGGTATGTTATGTAATATTTGATGTTGTGTACTATAGTAGCTTTCTGTCTCCCTCTCTCTCTCTGTCAGGTGTGAGTTGTCTTTGTCAGTAATTTGCAAATAAAGCGTGAAACTTGCAAATGCGAATGTATATTCACACGTTTATCATCTCGCAAACCAAAGGTTGTGACCATTGAGTTACTAAGCACAGGCTAATTATGGGGGTGATTCGCGTCCTGCCGTATGCAGAAATTGTTCTTCTCGCCTTTACGTTTGTAAAAAGGTCCTGGGACTTCTCTATTAAGCTAATAGAGGTATGTTATGTAATATTTGATGTTGTGTACTATAGTAGCTTTCTGTCTCCCTCTCTCTCTCTGTCAGGTGTGAGTTGTCTTTGTCAGTAATTTACAAATTAAGCGTGAAACTTGCAAATGCGAATGTATATTCATACGTTGATCATCTAGCAAATCAAAGGTTATCACCGTTGAGTTACTAAGCACAGGCTAATTATGGGAGTGATTCACGTCCTGCCGTATGCAGAAATTGTTCTTCTCGCCTTTACGTTTGTAAAAAGGTCCTGGGACTTCTCTATTAAGCTAATAGGGGTATGTTATGTAATATTTGATGTTGTGTACTATAGTAGCTTTCTGTCTCCCTCTCTCTCTCTGTCAGGTGTGAGTTGTCTTTGTCAGTAATTTACAAATTAAGCGTGAAACTTGCAAATGCGAATATAAATTCACACATTGGTCATCTTGCAAACCAAAGGTTATGACTGTTGAGTTACTAAGCACAGGCTAATTATGGGGGTGATTCGCGTCCTGCCGTATGCAGAAATTGTTCTTCTCGCCTTTACGTTTGTAAAAAGGTTCTGGGACTTCTCTATTAAGCTAATAGAGGTATGTTCTGTAATATTTGATGTTGTGTACTATAGTAGCTTTCTGTCTCCCTCTCTCTCTCTGTCAGGTGTGAGTTGTCTTTGTCAGTAATTTACAAATTAAGCGTGAAACTTGCAAATGCGAATGTATATTCACACGTTGATCATCTCGCAAACCAAAGGTTATGACCGTTGAGTTACTAAGCACAGGCTAATAATGGGGGTGATTCGCGTCCTGCTGTATGCAGAAATTGTTCTTCTCGCCTTTACGTTTGTAAAAAGGTCCTGGGACTTCTCTATTAAGCTAATAGAGGTATGTTCTGTAATATTTGATGTTGTGTACTATAGTAGCTTTCTGTCTCCCTCTCTCTCTCTGTCAGGTGTGAGTTGTCTTTGTCAGTAATTTACAAATTAAGCGTGAAACTTGTAAATGCGAATGTATATTCACACGTTGACCATCTCGCAAACCAAAGGTTTTGACCGTTGAGTTACTAAGCACAGGCTAATTATGGGGGTGATTCGCGTCCTGCCGTATGCAGAAATTGTTCTTCCCGCCTTTACGTTTGTAAAACGGTTCTGGGACTTCTCTATAAAGCTAATAGAGGTATGTTCTGTAATATTTGATGTTGTGTACTATAGTAGCTTTCTGTCTCCCTCTCTCTCTCTGTCAGGTGTGAGTTGTCTTTGTCAGTAATTTACAAATTAAGCGTGAAACTTGCAAATGCGAATGTATATTCACACGTTGATAATCTCGCAAACAAAAGGCTATGACAGTTGGGGTACTAAGCACAGGCTAATTATGGGGGTGATTCGCGTCCTGCCGTATGCAGAAATTGTTCTTCTCGCCTTTACGTTTGTAAAAAGGTCCTGGGACTTCTCTATTAAGCTAATAGAGGTATGTTCTGTAATATTTGATGTTGTGTACTATAGTAGCTTTCTGTCTCCCTCTCTCTCTCTGTCAGGTGTGAATTGTCTTTGTCAGTAATTTACAAATTAAGCGTGAAACTTGCAAATGCGAATGTATATTCACACGTTGATCATCTCGCAAACCAAAGGTTATGACCGTTGAGTTACTAAGCACAGGCTAATTATGGGGGTGATTCGCGTCCTGCCTTATGCAGAAATAGTTCTTCTCGCCTTTACGTTTGTAAAAAGGTCCTGGGACTTGTCTATTAAGCTAATAGAGGTATGTTCTGTTATATTTGATGTTGTGTACTATAGTAGCTTTCTGTCTCCCTCTCTCTCTCTGTCAGGTGTGAGTTGTCTTTGTCAGTAATTTACAAATTAAGCGTGAATTTTGCAAATGCGAATATATATTCACACATTGATCATCTCGCAAACGAAAGGTTATGACTGTTGAGTTACTAAGCACAGGCTAATTATGGGGGTGATTCGCGTCCTGCCGTATGCAGAAATTGTTCTTCTCGCCTTTACGTTTGTAAAAAGGTCCTGGGACGTCTCTATTAAGCTAATAGTGGTATGTTCTGTAATATTTGATGTTGTGTACTATAGTAGCTTTCTGTCTCCCTCTCTCTCTCTGTCAGGTGTGAGTTGTCTTTGTCAGTAATTTGCAAATAAAGCGTGAAACTTGCAAATGCGAATGTATATTCACACGTTTATCATCTCGCAAACCAAAGGTTGTGACCATTGAGTTACTAAGCACAGGCTAATTATGGGGGTGATTCGCGTCCTGCCGTATGCAGAAATTGTTCTTCTCGCCTTTACGTTTGTAAAAAGGTCCTGGGACTTCTCTATTAAGCTAATAGAGGTATGTTATGTAATATTTGATGTTGTGTACTATAGTAGCTTTCTGTCTCCCTCTCTCTCTCTGTCAGGTGTGAGTTGTCTTTGTCAGTAATTTACAAATTAAGCGTGAAACTTGCAAATGCGAATGTATATTCATACGTTGATCATCTAGCAAATCAAAGGTTATCACCGTTGAGTTACTAAGCACAGGCTAATTATGGGAGTGATTCACGTCCTGCCGTATGCAGAAATTGTTCTTCTCGCCTTTACGTTTGTAAAAAGGTCCTGGGACTTCTCTATTAAGCTAATAGAGGTATGTTATGTAATATTTGATGTTGTGTACTATAGTAGCTTTCTGTCTCCCTCTCTCTCTCTGTCAGGTGTGAGTTGTCTTTGTCAGTAATTTACAAATTAAGCGTGAAACTTGCAAATGCGAATATAAATTCACACATTGGTCATCTTGCAAACCAAAGGTTATGACTGTTGAGTTACTAAGCACAGGCTAATTATGGGGGTGATTCGCGTCCTGCCGTATGCAGAAATTGTTCTTCTCGCCTTTACGTTTGTAAAAAGGTTCTGGGACTTCTCTATTAAGCTAATAGAGGTATGTTCTGTAATATTTGATGTTGTGTACTATAGTAGCTTTCTGTCTCCCTCTCTCTCTCTGTCAGGTGTGAGTTGTCTTTGTCAGTAATTTACAAATTAAGCGTGAAACTTGCAAATGCGAATGTATATTCACACGTTGATCATCTCGCAAACCAAAGGTTATGACCGTTGAGTTACTAAGCACAGGCTAATAATGGGGGTGATTCGCGTCCTGCTGTATGCAGAAATTGTTCTTCTCGCCTTTACGTTTGTAAAAAGGTCCTGGGACTTCTCTATTAAGCTAATAGAGGTATGTTCTGTAATATTTGATGTTGTGTACTATAGTAGCTTTCTGTCTCCCTCTCTCTCTGTGTCAGGTGTGAGTTGTCTTTGTCAGTAATTTACAAATTAAGCGTGAAACTTGCAAATGCGAATGTATATTCACACGTTGATCATCTCGCAAACCAAAGGTTATGACCGTTGAGTTACTAAGCACAGGTTAATTATGGGGGTGATTCGCGTCCTGCCGTATGCAGAAATTGTTCTTCTCGCCTTTACGTTTGTAAAAAGGTCCTGGGACTTCTCTATTAAGCTAATAGAGGTATGTTCTGTAATATTTGATGTTGTGTACTATAGTAGCTTTCTGTCTCCTTCTCTCTCTCCGTCAGGTGTGAGTTGTCTTTGTCAGTAATTTACAAATTAAGCGTGAAACTTGCAAATGCAAATGTATATTCACACGTTGATCATCTCGCAAACCAAAGGTTATGACCGTTGAGTTACTAAGCACAGGCTAATTAGGGGGTGATTCGCGTCCTGCCGTATGCAGAAATTGTTCTTCCCGCCTTTACGTTTGTGAAAAGGTTCTGGGACTTCTCTATAAAGTTAATAGAGGTATGTTCTGTAATATTTGATGTTGTGTACTATAGTAGCTTTCTGTCTCCCACTCTCTCTCTCTGTCAGGTGTGAGTTGTCTATGTCAGTAATTTACAAATTAAGCGTGAAACTTGCAAATGCGAATGTATTTTCACACGTTGATCATCTCGCAAACCAAAGGTTATGACCGTTGAGTTACTAAGCACAGGCTAATTCTGGGGGTGATTCGCGTCCTGCCGTATGCAGAAATTGTTCTTCTCGCCTTTACGTTTGTAAAAAGGTCCTGGGACTTCTCTATTAAGCTAATAGAGGTATGTTCTGTAATATTTGATGTTGTGTACTATAGTAGCTTTCTGTCTCCCTCTCTCTCTCTGTCAGGTGTGAGTTGTCTTTGTCAGTAATTTACAAATTAAGCGTGAAACTTGTAAATGCGAATGTATATTCACACGTTGACCATCTCGCAAACCAAAGGTTTTGACCGTTGAGTTACTAAGCACAGGCTAATTATGGGGGTGATTCGCGTCCTGCCGTATGCAGAAATTGTTCTTCCCGCCTTTACGTTTGTAAAACGGTTCTGGGACTTCTCTATAAAGCTAATAGAGGTATGTTCTGTAATATTTGATGTTGTGTACTATAGTAGCTTTCTGTCTCCCTCTCTCTCTCTGTCAGGTGTGAGTTGTCTTTGTCAGTAATTTACAAATTAAGCGTGAAACTTGCAAATGCGAATGTATATTCACACGTTGGTAATCTCGCAAACAAAAGGCTATGACAGTTGGGGTACTAAGCACAGGCTAATTATGGGGGTGATTCGCGTCCTGCCGTATGCAGAAATTGTTCTTCTCGCCTTTACGTTTGTAAAAAGGTCCTGGGACTTCTCTATTAAGCTAATAGAGGTATGTTCTGTAATATTTGATGTTGTGTACTATAGTAGCTTTCTGTCTCCCTCTCTCTCTCTGTCAGGTGTGAATTGTCTTTGTCAGTAATTTACAAATTAAGCGTGAAACTTGCAATTGCGAATGTATATTCACACGTTGATCATCTCGCAAACCAAAGGTTATGACCGTTGAGTTACTGAGCACAGGCTAATTATGGGGGTGATTCGCGTCCTGCCGTATGCAGAAATTGTTCTTCTCGCCTTTACGTTTGTAAAAAGGTCCTGGGACTTCTCTATTAAGCTAATAGAGGTATGTTCTGTAATATTTGATGTTGTGTACTATAGTAGCTTTCTGTCTCCCTCTCTCTCTCTGTCAGGTGTGAGTTGTCTTTGTCAGTAATTTACAAATTAAGCGTGAAACTTGCAAATGCGAATGTATATTCACACGTTGATCATCTAGCAAATCAAAGGTTATCACCGTTGAGTTACTAAGCACAGGCTAATTATGGGAGTGATTCACGTCCTGCCGTATGCAGAAATTGTTCTTCTCGCCTTTACGTTTGTAAAAAGGTCCTGGGACTTCTCTATTAAGCTAATAGAGGTATGTTCTGTAATATTTGATGTTGTGTACTATAGTAGCTTTCTGTCTCCCTCTCTCTCTCTGTCAGGTGTGAGTTGTCTTTGTCAGTAATTTACAAATTAAGCGTGAAACTTGCAAATGCGATAATATATATTCACACATTGATCATCTTGCAAACCAAAGGTTATGACTGTTGAGTTACTAAGCACAGGCTAATTATGGGGGTGATTCGCGTCCTGCCGTATGTAGAAATTGTTCTTCTCGCCTTTACGTTTGTAAAAAGGTTCTGGGACTTCTCTATTAAGCTAATAGAGGTATGTTCTGTAATATTTGATGTTGTGTACTATAGTAGCTTTCTGTCTCCCTCTCTCTCTCTGTCAGGTGTGAGTTGTCTTTGTCAGTAATTTACAAATTAAGCATGAAACTTGCAAATGCGAATGTATATTCACACGTTGATAATCTCGCAAACCAAAGGTTATGACCGTTGAGTTACTGAGCACAGGCTAATTATGGGGGTGATTCGCGTCCTGCCGTATGCAGAAATTGTTCTTCCCGCCTTTACGTTTGTAAAAATGTCCTGGGACTTCTCTATTAAGCTAATAGATGTATGTTCTGTAATATTTGATGTTGTGTACTATAGTAGCTTTCTGTCTCCCTCTCTCTCTCTGTCAGGTGTGAGTTGTCTTTGTCAGTAATTTACAAATTAAGCGTGAAACTTGCAAATGCGAATGTATATTCACACGTTGATTATCTCGCAAACCAAAGGTTATGACCGTTGAGTTACTAAGCACAGGCTAATTATGTGGGTGATTCGCGTCCTGCCGTATGCAGAAATTGTTCTTCTCACCCTTACGTTTGTAAAAAGGTCCTGGGACTTCTCTATTAAGCTAATAGAGGTATGTTCTGTAATATTTGATGTTGTGTACTATAGTAGCTTTCTGTCTCCCTCTCTCTCTCTGTCAGGTGTGAGTTGTCTTTGTCAGTAATTTACAAATTAAGCGTGAAACTTGCAAATGCGAATGTATATTCACACGTTGATCATCTCGCAAACCAAAGGTTATGACCGTTGAGTTACTAAGCACAGGCTAATTATGGGGGTGATTCGCGTCCTGCCGTATGCAGAAATTGTTCTTCTCGCCTTTACGTTTGTAAAAAGGTCCTGGGACTTCTCTATTAAGCTAATAGAGGTATGTTCTGTAATATTTGATGTTGTGTACTATAGTAGCTTTCTGTCTCCCTCTCTCTCTCTGTCAGGTGTGAGTTGTCTTTGTCAGTAATTTACAAATTAAGCGTGAAACTTGCAAATGCAAATGTATATTCACACGTTGATCATCTCGCAAACCAAAGGCTATGACCGTTGAGGTACTAAGCACAGGCTAATTATGGGGGTGATTCGCGTCCTGCCGTATGCAGAAATCGTTCTTCTCGCCTTTACGTTTGTAAAAAGGTCCTGGGACTTCTATATTAAGCTAATAGAGGTATGTTCTGTAATATTTGATGTTGTGTACTATAGTAGCTTTCTGTCTCCCTCTCTCTCTCTGTCAGGTGTGAATTGTCTTTGTCAGTAATTTACAAATTAAGCGTGAAACTTGCAAATGCGAATGTATATTCACACGTTGATCATCTCGCAAACCAAAGGTTATGACCGTTGAGTTACTAAGCACAGGCTAATTATAGGGGTGATTCGCGTCCTGCCGTATGCAGAAATTGTTTTTGTCGCCTTTACGTTTGTAAAAATGTCCTGGGACTTCTCTATTAAGCTAATAGAGGTATGTTCTGTAATATTTGATATTGTGTACTATAGTAGCTTTCTGTCTCCCTCCCTCTCTCTGTCAGGTGTGAGTTGTCTTTGTCAGTAATTTACAAATTAAGCGTGAAACTTGCAATTGCGAATGTATATTCACACGTTGATCATCTCGCAAACCAAAGGTTATGACCGTTGAGTTACTGAGCACAGGCTAATTATGGGGGTGATTCGCGTCCTGCCGTATGCAGAAATTGTTCTTCTCGCCTTTACGTATGTAAAAAGGTCCTGGGACTTCTCTATTAAGCTAATAGAGGTATGTTCTGTAATATTTGATGTTGTGTACTATAGTAGCTTTCTGTCTCCCTCTCTCTCTCTGTCAGGTGTGAGTTGTCTTTGTCAGTAATTTACAAATTAAGCGTGAAACTTGCAAATGCGAATGTATATTCACACGTTGATCATCTAGCAAATCAAAGGTTATCACCGTTGACTTACTAAGCACAGGCTAATTATGGGAGTGATTCACGTCCTGCCGTATGCAGAAATTGTTCTTCTCGCCTTTACGTTTGTAAAAAGGTTCTGGGACTTCTCTATAAAGCTAATAGAGGTATGTTCTGTAATATTTGATGTTGTGTACTATAGTAGCTTTCTGTCTCCCTCTCTCTCTGTCAGGTGTGAGTTGTCTATGTCAGTAATTTACAAATTAAGCGTGAAACTTGCAAATGCGAATGTATATTCACACGTTGATCACCTCGCAAACCAAAGGTTATGACCGTTGAGTTACTAAGCACAGGCTAATTATGGGGGTGATTCGCGTCCTGCCGTATGCAGAAATTGTTCTTCTCGCCTTTACGTTTGTAAAAAGGTCCTGGGACTTCTCTATTAAGCTATCAGAGGTATGTTCTGTAATATTTGATGTTGTGTACTACAGTAGCTTTCTGTCTCCCTCTCTCTCTCTGTCAGGTGTGAGTTGTCTTTGTCAGTAATTTACAAATTAAGCGTGAAACTTGTAAATGCGAATGTATATTCACACGTTGATCATCTCGCAAACCAAAGGTTATGACCGTTGAGTTACTAAGCACAGGCTAATTATGTGGGTGATTCGCGTCCTGCCGTATGCAGAAATTGTTCTTCTCGCCCTTACGTTTGTAAAAAGGTACTGGGACTTCTCTATTAAGCTAATAGAGGTATGTTCTGTAATATTTGATGTTGTATACTATAGTAGCTTTCTGTCTCCCTCTCTCTCTCTGTCAGGTGTGAGTTGTCTTTGTCAGTAATTTACAAATTAAGCGTGAAACTTGCAAATGCGAATGTATATTCACACGTTGATCATCTCGCAAACCAAAGGTTATGACCGTTGAGTTACTAAGCACAGGCTAATTATGGGGGTGATTCGCGTCCTGCCGTATGCAGAAATTGTACTTCTCGCCTTTACGTTTGTAAAAAGGTCCTGGGACTTGTCTATTAAGCTAATAGATGTATGTTCTGTAATATTTGATGTTGTGTACTATAGTAGCTTTCTGTCTCCCTCTCTCTCTCTGTCAGGTGTGAGTTGTCTTTGTCAGTAATTTACAAATTAAGCGTGAAACTTGCAAATGCGAATGTATATTCACACGTTGATTATCTCGCAAACCAAAGGTTATGACCGTTGAGTTACTAAGCACAGGCTAATTATGTGGGTGATTCGCGTCCTGCCGTATGCAGAAATTGTTCTTCTCACCCTTACGTTTGTAAAAAGGTCCTGGGACTTCTCTATTAAGCTAATAGAGGTATGTTCTGTAATATTTGATGTTGTGTACTATAGTAGCTTTCTGTCTCCCTCTCTCTCTCTGTCAGGTGTGAGTTGTCTTTGTCAGTAATTTACAAATTAAGCGTGAAACTTGCAAATGCGAATGTATATTCACACGTTGATCATCTCGCAAACCAAAGGTTATGACCGTTGAGTTACTAAGCACAGGCTAATTATGGGGGTGATTCGCGTCCTGCCGTATGCAGAAATTGTTCTTCTCGCCTTTACGTTTGTAAAAAGGTCCTGGGACTTCTCTATTAAGCTAATAGAGGTATGTTCTGTAATATTTGATGTTGTGTACTATAGTAGCTTTCTGTCTCCCTCTCTCTCTCTGTCAGGTGTGAGTTGTCTTTGTCAGTAATTTACAAATTAAGCGTGAAACTTGCAAATGCAAATGTATATTCACACGTTGATCATCTCGCAAACCAAAGGCTATGACCGTTGAGGTACTAAGCACAGGCTAATTATGGGGGTGATTCGCGTCCTGCCGTATGCAGAAATCGTTCTTCTCGCCTTTACGTTTGTAAAAAGGTCCTGGGACTTCTATATTAAGCTAATAGAGGTATGTTCTGTAATATTTGATGTTGTGTACTATAGTAGCTTTCTGTCTCCCTCTCTCTCTCTGTCAGGTGTGAGTTGTCTTTGTCAGTAATTTACAAATTAAGCGTGAAACTTGCAATTGCGAATGTATATTCACACGTTGATCATCTCGCAAACCAAAGGTTATGACCGTTGAGTTACTGAGCACAGGCTAATTATGGGGGTGATTCGCGTCCTGCCGTATGCAGAAATTGTTCTTCTCGCCTTTACGTATGTAAAAAGGTCCTGGGACTTCTCTATTAAGCTAATAGAGGTATGTTCTGTAATATTTGATGTTGTGTACTATAGTAGCTTTCTGTCTCCCTCTCTCTCTCTGTCAGGTGTGAGTTGTCTTTGTCAGTAATTTACAAATTAAGCGTGAAACTTGCAAATGCGAATGTATATTCACACGTTGATCATCTAGCAAATCAAAGGTTATCACCGTTGACTTACTAAGCACAGGCTAATTATGGGAGTGATTCACGTCCTGCCGTATGCAGAAATTGTTCTTCTCGCCTTTACGTTTGTAAAAAGGTTCTGGGACTTCTCTATAAAGCTAATAGAGGTATGTTCTGTAATATTTGATGTTGTGTACTATAGTAGCTTTCTGTCTCCCTCTCTCTCTGTCAGGTGTGAGTTGTCTATGTCAGTAATTTACAAATTAAGCGTGAAACTTGCAAATGCGAATGTATATTCACACGTTGATCACCTCGCAAACCAAAGGTTATGACCGTTGAGTTACTAAGCACAGGCTAATTATGGGGGTGATTCGCGTCCTGCCGTATGCAGAAATTGTTCTTCTCGCCTTTACGTTTGTAAAAAGGTCCTGGGACTTCTCTATTAAGCTATCAGAGGTATGTTCTGTAATATTTGATGTTGTGTACTACAGTAGCTTTCTGTCTCCCTCTCTCTCTCTGTCAGGTGTGAGTTGTCTTTGTCAGTAATTTACAAATTAAGCGTGAAACTTGTAAATGCGAATGTATATTCACACGTTGATCATCTCGCAAACCAAAGGTTATGACCGTTGAGTTACTAAGCACAGGCTAATTATGTGGGTGATTCGCGTCCTGCCGTATGCAGAAATTGTTCTTCTCGCCCTTACGTTTGTAAAAAGGTACTGGGACTTCTCTATTAAGCTAATAGAGGTATGTTCTGTAATATTTGATGTTGTATACTATAGTAGCTTTCTGTCTCCCTCTCTCTCTCTGTCAGGTGTGAGTTGTCTTTGTCAGTAATTTACAAATTAAGCGTGAAACTTGCAAATGCGAATGTATATTCACACGTTGATCATCTCGCAAACCAAAGGTTATGACCGTTGAGTTACTAAGCACAGGCTAATTATGGGGGTGATTCGCGTCCTGCCGTATGCAGAAATTGTACTTCTCGCCTTTACGTTTGTAAAAAGGTCCTGGGACTTGTCTATTAAGCTAATAGAGGTATGTTCTGTAATATTTGATGTTGTGTACTATAGTAGCTTTCTGTCTCCCTCTCTCTCTCTGTCAGATGTGAGTTGTCTTTGTCAGTAATTTACAAATTAAGCGTGAAACTTGCAAATGCGAATGTATATTCACACGTTGATCATCTCGCAAACCAAAGGTTATGACCGTTGAGTTACTAAGCACAGGCTAATTATGGGGGTGATTCGCGTCCTGCCGTATGCAAAATTGTTCTTCTCGCCTTTACGTTTGTAGAAAGGTCCTGGGACTTCTCTATTAAGCTAATAGTGGTATGTTCTGTAATATTTGATGTTGTGTACTATAGTAGCTTTCTGTCTCCCTCTCTCTCTCTGTCAGGTGTGAGTTGTCTTTGTCAGTAATTTACAAATTAAGCGTGAAACTTGCAAATGCGAATGTATATTCACACATTGATCATCTCGCAAACCAAAGTTTATGACTGTTGAGTTACTAAGCACAGGCTAATTATGGGGGTGATTCGCGTCCTGCCGTATGCAGAAATTGTTCTTCTCGCCTTTACGTTTGTAAAAAGGTCCTGGGACTTCTCTATTAAGCTAGTAGAGGTATGTTCTGTAATATTTGATGTTGTGTACTATAGTAGCTTTCTGTCTCCCTCTCTCTCTCTATCAGGTGTGTGTTGTCTTTGTCAGTAATTTACAAATTAAGCGTGGAACTTGCAAATGCGAATGTATATTCACACGTTGATCATTTCGCAAATCAAAGGTTATGACCGTTGAGTTACTAAGCACAGGCTAATTATGGGGGTGATTCGCGTCCTGCTGTATGCAGAAATTGTTCTTCTCGCCTTTACGTTTGTAAAAAGGTCCTGGGACTTCTCTATTAAGCTAATAGAGGTATGTTCTGTTATATTTGATGTTGTGTACTATAGTAGCTTTCTGTCTCCCTCTCTCTCTCTGTCAGGTGTGAGTTGTCTTTGTCAGTAATTTACAAATTAAGCGTGAAACTTGCAAATGCGAATATATATTCACACATTGATCATCTCGCAAACCAAAGGTTATGACTGTTGAGTTACTAAGCACAGGCTAATTATGGGGGTGATTCGCGTCCTGCCATATGCAGAAATTATTCTTCTCGCCTTTACGTTTGTAAAAAGGTCCTGGGACTTCTCTATTAAGCTAATAGAGGTATGTTCTGTAATATTTGATGTTGTGTACTATAGTAGCTTTCTGTCTCCCTCTCTCTCTCTGTCAGGTGTGAGTTGTCTTTGTCAGTAATTTACAAATTAAGCGTGAAACTTGCAAATGCGAATGTATATTCACACGTTGATCATCTCGCAAACCAAAGGTTATCACCGTTGAGTTACTAAGCACAGGTTAATAATGGGGGTGATTCGCGTCCTGCTGTATGCAGAAATTGTTCTTCTCGCCTTTACGTTTGTAAAAAGGTCCTGGGACTTCTCTATTAAGCTAATAGAGGTATGTTCTGTAATATTTGATGTTGTGTACTATAGTAGCTTTCTGTCTCCCTCTCTCTCTCTGTCAGGTGTGAGTTGTCTTTGTCAGTAATTTACAAATAAAGCGTGAAAGTTGCAAATGCGAATGTATATTCACACGTTGATCATCTCGCAAACCAAAGGTTATGACCGTTGAGTTACTAAGCACAGGCTAATTATGGGGGTGATTCGCATCCTGCCGTATGCAGAAATTGTTCTTCTCGCCTTTACGTTTGTAAAAAGGTCCTGGGACGTCTCTATTAAGCTAATAGTGGTATGTTCTGTAATATTTGATGTTGTGTACTATAGTAGCTTTCTGTCTCCCTCTCTCTCTCTGTCAGGTGTGAGTTGTCTTTGTCAGTAATTTACAAATTAAGCGTGAAACTTGCAAATGCGAATGTATATTCACACGTTTATCATCTCGCAAACCAAAGGTTGTGACCAATGATTTACTAAGCACAGGCTAATTATGGGGGTGATTCGCGTCCTGCCGTATGCAGAAATTGTTCTTCTCGTCTTTACGTTTGTAAAAAGGTCCTGGGACTTCTCTATTAAGCTAGAAAAGGTATGTTCTGTAATATTTGATGTTGTGTACTATAGTAGCTTTCTGTCTCCCTCTCTCTCTCTCTGTCAGGTGTGAGTTGTCTTTGTCAGTAATTTACAAATTAAGCGTGAAACTTGCAAATGCGAATGTATATTCACACGTTGATCATCTCGCAAACCAAAGGTTATGACCGTTGAGTTACTGAGCACAGGCTAATTATGGGGGTGATTCGCGTCCTGCCGTATGCAGAAATTGTTCTTCTCGCCTTTACGTTTGTAAAAAGGTCCTGGGACATCTCTATTAAGCTAATAGAAGTAAGTTCTGTAATATTTGATGTTGTGTACTATAGTAGCTTTCTGTCTCCCTCTCTCTCTCTGTCAGGTGTGAATTGTCTTTGTCAGTAATATACAAATTAAGCGTGAAACTTGCAAATGCGAATGTATATTCACACGTTGATCATCTCGCAAACCAAAGGTTATGACCGTTGAGTTACTAAGCACAGGCTAATAATGGGGGTGATTCGCGTCCTGCTGTATGCAGAAATTGTTCTTCTCGCCTTTACGTTTGTAAAAAGGTCCTGGGACTTCTCTATTAAGCTAATAGAGGTATGTTCTGTAATATTTGATGTTGTGTACTATAGTAGCTTTCTGTCTCCCTCTCTCTCTCTGTCAGGTGTGAGTTGTCTTTGTCAGTAATTTACAAATTAAGCGTGAAAGTTGCAAATGCGAATGTACATTCACACGTTGATCATCTCGCAAACCAAAGGTTATGACCGTTGAGTTACTAAGCACAGGCTAATTATGGGGGTGATTCGCATCCTGCCGTATGCAGAAATTGTTCTTCTCGCCTTTACGTTTGTAAAAAGGTCCTGGGACGTCTCTATTAAGCTAATAGTGGTATGTTCTGTAATATTTGATGTTGTGTACTATAGTAGCTTTCTGTCTCCCTCTCTCTCTGTGTCAGGTGTGAGTTGTCTTTGTCAGTAATTTACAAATTAAGCGTGAAACTTGCAAATGCGAATGTATATTCACACGTTGATCATCTCGCAAATCAAAAGCTATGACAGTTGGGGTACTAAGCACAGGCTAATTATGGGGGTGATTCGCGTCCTGCCGTATGCAGAAATTGTTCTTCTCGCCTTTACGTTTGTAAAAAGGTCCTGGGACTTCTCTATTAAGCTAATAGAGGTATGTTCTGTAATATTTGATGTTGTGTACTATAGTAGCTTTCTGTCTCCCTCTCTCTCTCTGTCAGGTGTGAGTTGTCTTTGTCAGTAATTTACAAATTAAGCGTGAAACTTGCAAATGCGAATGTATATTCACACGTTGATCATCTCGCAAACCAAAGGTTATGACCGTTGAGTTACTAAGCACAGGCTAATAATGGGGGTGATTCGCGTCCTGCTGTATGCAGAAATTGTTCTTCTCGCCTTTACGTTTGTAAAAAGGTCCTGGGACTTCTCTATTAAGCTAATAGAGGTATGTTCTGTAATATTTGATGTTGTGTACTATAGTAGCTTTCTGTCTCCCTCTCTCTCTCTGTCAGGTGTGAGTTGTCTTTGTCAGTAATTTACAAATAAAGCGTGAAAGTTGCAAATGCGAATGTACATTCACACGTTGATCATCTCGCAAACCAAAGGTTATGACCGTTGAGTTACTAAGCACAGGCTAATATTGGGGGTGATTCGCATCCTGCCGTATGCAGAAATTGTTCTTCTCGCCTTTACGTTTGTAAAAAGGTCCTGGGACGTCTCTATTAAGCTAATAGTGGTATGTTCTGTATTATTTGATGTTGTGTACTATAGTAGCTTTCTGTCTCCCTCTCTCTCTCTGTCAGGTGTGAGTTGTCTTTGTCAGTAATTTACAAATTAAGCGTGAAACTTGCAAATGCGAATGTATATTCACACGTTTATCATCTCGCAAACCAAAGGTTGTGACCATTGAGTTACTAAGCACAGGCTAATTATGGGGGTGATTCGCGTCCTGCCGTATGCAGAAATTGTTCTTCTCGCCTTTACGTTTGTAAAAAGGTCCTGGGACATCTCTATTAAGCTAATAGAGGTATGTTCTGTAATATTTGATGTTGTGTACTATAGTAGCTTTCTGTCTCCCTCTCTCTCTCTGTCAGGTGTGAGTTGTCTTTGTCAGTAATTTACAAATTAAGCGTGAAACTTGCAAATGCGAATGTATATTCACACGTTGATCATCTCGCAAACCAAAGGTTATGACCGTTGAGTTACTGAGCACAGGCTAATTATGGGGGTGATTCGCGTCCTGCCGTATGCAGAAATTGTTCTTCTCGCCTTTACGTTTGTAAAAAGGTCCTGGGACATCTCTATTAAGCTAATAGAAGTATGTTCTGTAATATTTGATGTTGTGTACTATAGTAGCTTTCTGTCTCCTTCTCTCTCTCTGTCAGGTGTGAGTTGTCTTTGTCAGTAATTTACAAATTAAGCGTGAAACTTGCAAATGCAAATGTATATTCATACGTTTATCATCTTGCAAACCAAAGGTTATGACCGTTGAGTTACTAAGCACAGGCTAATTATGGGGGTGATTCGCGTCCTGCCGTATGCAGAAATTGTTCTTCTCGCCTTTACGTTTGCAAAAAGGTCCTGGGACTTCTCTATTAAGCTAATAGAGGTATGTTCTGTAATATTTGATGTTGTGTACTACAGTAGCTTTCTGTCTCCCTCTCTCTCTCTGTCAGGTGTGAGTTGTCTTTGTCAGTAATTTACAAATTAAGCGTGAAACTTGCAAATGCGAATATATAATCACACGTTGATCATCTCGCAAACCAAAGGTTATGACCGTTGAGTTACTAAGCACAGGCTAATTATGGGGGTGATTCGCGTCCTGCCGTATGCAGAAATTGTTCTTCTCGCCTTTACGTTTGTAAAAAGGTCCTGGGACTTCTCTATTAAGCTAATAGAGGTATGTTCTGTAATATTTGATGTTGTGTACTATAGTAGCTTTCTGTCTCCCTCTCTCTCTCTGTCAGGTGTGAGTTGTCTTTGTCAGTAATTTACAAATTAAGCGTGAAACTTGCAAATGCGAATGTATATTCACACGTTGATCATCTCGCAAATCAAAAGCTATGACAGTTGGGGTACTAAGCACAGGCTAATTATGGGGGTGATTCGCGTCCTGCCGTATACAGAAATTGTTCTTCTCGCCTTTACGTTTGTAAAAAGGTCCTGGGACTTCTCTATTAAGCTAATAGAGGTATGTTCTGTAATATTTGATGTTGTGTACTATAGTAGCTTTCTGTCTCCCTCTCTCTCTCTCTCAGGTGTGAATTGTCTTTGTCAGTAATTTACAAATTAAGCGTGAAACTTGCAAATGCGAATGTATATTCACACGTTGACCATCTCGCAAACCAAAGGTTATGACCGTTGAGTTACTAAGCACAGGCTAATTATGGGGGTGATTCGCGTCCTGCCGTATGCAGAAATTGTTCTTCCCGCCTTTACGTTTGTAAAAAGGTTCTGGGACTTCTCTATTAAGCTAATAGAGGTATGTTCTGTAATATGTGATGTTGTGTACTATAGTAGCTTTCTGTCTCCCTCTCTCTCTCTGTCAGGTGTGAGTTGTCTTTGTCAGTAATTTACAAATTAAGCGTGAAACTTGCAAATGCGAATGTATATTCACACGTTGATCATCTCGCAAACCAAAGGTTATGACCGTTGAGTTACTAAGCACAGACTAATTATGGGTGTGATTCGCGTCCTGCCGTATGCAGAAATTGTTCTTCTCGCCTTTACGTTTGTAAAAAGGTCCTGGGACTTCTCTATTAAGCTAATAGAGGTATGTTCTGTAATATTTGATGTTGTGTACTATAGTAGCTTTCTGTCTCCCTCTCTCTCTCTGTCAGGTGTGAGTTGTCTTTATCAGTAATTTACAAGTTAAGCGTGAAACCTGCAAATGCGATTGTATATTCACACGTTGATCATCTCGCAAACCAAAGGTTATGACCGTTGAGTTACTGAGCACAGGCTAATTATGGGGGTGATTCGCGTCCTGCCGTATGCAGAAATTGTTCTTCTCGCCTTTACGTTTGTAAAAAGGTCCTGGGACTTCCCTATTAAGCTAATAGAGGTATGTTCTGTAATATTTGATGTTGTGTACTATAGTAGCTTTCTGTCTCCCTCTCTCTCTCTGTCAGGTGTGAGTTGTCTTTGTCAGTAATTTACAAATTAAGCGTGAAACTTGCAAATGCGAATGTATATTCACACGTTGATCATCTAGCAAATCAAAGGTTATCACCGTTGAGTTACTAAGCACAGGCTAATTATGGGAGTGATTCACGTCCTGCCGTATGCAGAAATTGTTCTTCTCGCCTTTACGTTTGTAAAAAGGTCCTGGGACTTCTCTATTAAGCTAATAGAGGTATGTTCTGTAATATTTGATGTTGTGTACTATAGTAGCTTTCTGTCTCCCTCTCTCTCTCTGTCAGGTGTGAGTTGTCTTTGTCAGTAATTTACAAATTAAGCGTGAAACTTGCAAATGCGAATGTATATTCACACGTTGATTATCTCGCAAACCAAAGGTTATGACCGTTGAGTTACTAAGCACAGGCTAATTATGGGGGTGATTCGCGTCCTGCCGTATGCAGAAATTGTTCTTCTCGCCTTTACGTTTGTAAAAAGGTCCTGGGACTTCTCTATTAAGCTAATAGAGGTATGTTCTGTAATATTTGATGTTGTGTACTATTGTAGCTTTCTGTCTCCCTCTCTCTCTCTGTCAGATGTGAGTTGTCTTTGTCAGTAATTTACAAATTAAGCGTGAAACTTGCAAATGCGAATGTATATTCACACGTTGATCATCTCACAAACCAAAGGCTATGACCGTTGAGGTACTAAGCACAGGCTAATTATGGGGGTGATTCGCATCCTGCCGTATGCAGAAATTGTTCTTCTCGCCTTTACGTTTGTAAAAAGGTCCTGGGACTTCTCTATTAAGCTAATAGAGGTATGTTCTGTAATATTTGATATTGTGTACAATAGTAGCTTTCTGTCTCCCTCTCTCTCTCTGTCAGGTGTGAGTTGTCTTTGTCAGTAATTTACAAATTAAGCGTGAAACTTGCAAATGCGAATGTTTATTCACACGTTGATCATCTAGCAAATCAAAGGTTATCACCGTTGAGTTACTAAGCACAGGCTAATTATGGGAGTGATTCACGTCCTGCCGTATGCAGAAATTGTTCTTCTCGCCTTTACGTTTGTAAAAAGGTCCTGGGACTTCTCTATTAAGCTAATAGAGGTATGTTCTGTAATATTTGATGTTGTGTACTATAGTAGCTTTCTGTCTCCCTCTCTCTCTCTGTCAGGTGTGAGTTGTCTTTGTCAGTAATTTACAAATTAAGCGTGAAACTTGCAAATGCGAATGTATATTCACACGTTGATTATCTCGCAAACCAAAGGTTATGACCGTTGAGTTACTAAGCACAGGCTAATTATGGGGGTGATTCGCGTCCTGCCGTATGCAGAAATTGTTCTACTCGCCTTTACGTTTGTAAAAAGGTCCTGGGACTTCTCAATTAAGCTAATTGACGTATGTTCTCTAATATTTGATGTTGTGTACTATAGTAGCTTTCTGTCTCCCTCTCTCTCTCTGTCAGGTGTGAGTTGTCTTTGTCAGTAATTTACAAATGAAGCGTGAAACTTGCAAATGCGAATGTATATTCACACGTTGATCATCTCGCAATCCAAAGGTTATGACCGTTGAGTTACTAAGCACAGGCTAATTATGGGGGTGATTCGCGTCCTGCCGTATGCAGAAATTGTTCTTCTCGCCTTTACGTTTGTAAAAAGGTCCTGGGACTTCTCTATTAAGCTAATAGAGGTATGTTGTGTAATATTTGATGTTGTGTACTATAGTAGCTTTCTGTCTCCCTCTCTCTCTCTGTCAGGTGTGAGTTGTCTTTGTCAGTAATTTACAAATTAAGCCTGAAACTTGCAAATGCGAATGTATATTCACACGTTGGTCATCTCGGAAACCAAAGGTTATGACCGTTGAGTTACTGAGCACAGGCTAATTATGGGGGTGATTCGCGTCCTGCCGTATGCAGAAATTGTTCTTCTCGCCTTTACGTTTGTAAAAAGGTCCTGGGACTTCTCTATTAAGCTAATAGAGGTATGTTGTGTAATATTTGATGTTGTGTACTATAGTAGCTTTCTGTCTCCCTCTCTCTCTCTGTCAGGTGTGAGTTGTCTTTGTCAGTAATTTACAAATTAAGCGTGAAACTTGCAAATGCGAATGTATATTCACACGTTGATCATCTCGCAAATCAAAAGCTATGACAGTTGGGGTACTAAGCACAGGCTAATTATGGGGGTGATTCGCGTCCTGCCGTATACAGAAATTGTTCTTCTCGCCTTTACGTTTGTAAAAAGGTCCTGGGACTTCTCTATTAAGCTAATAGAGGTATGTTCTGTAATATTTGATGTTGTGTACTATAGTAGCTTTCTGTCTCCCTCTCTCTCTCTCTCAGGTGTGAATTGTCTTTGTCAGTAATTTACAAATTAAGCGTGAAACTTGCAAATGCGAATGTATATTCACACGTTGACCATCTCGCAAACCAAAGGTTATGACCGTTGAGTTACTAAGCACAGGCTAATTATGGGGGTGATTCGCGTCCTGCCGTATGCAGAAATTGTTCTTCCCGCCTTTACGTTTGTAAAAAGGTTCTGGGACTTCTCTATTAAGCTAATAGAGGTATGTTCTGTAATATGTGATGTTGTGTACTATAGTAGCTTTCTGTCTCCCTCTCTCTCTCTGTCAGGTGTGAGTTGTCTTTGTCAGTAATTTACAAATTAAGCGTGAAACTTGCAAATGCGAATGTATATTCACACGTTGATCATCTCGCAAACCAAAGGTTATGACCGTTGAGTTACTAAGCACAGACTAATTATGGGTGTGATTCGCGTCCTGCCGTATGCAGAAATTGTTCTTCTCGCCTTTACGTTTGTAAAAAGGTCCTGGGACTTCTCTATTAAGCTAATAGAGGTATGTTCTGTAATATTTGATGTTGTGTACTATAGTAGCTTTCTGTCTCCCTCTCTCTCTCTGTCAGGTGTGAGTTGTCTTTATCAGTAATTTACAAGTTAAGCGTGAAACCTGCAAATGCGATTGTATATTCACACGTTGATCATCTCGCAAACCAAAGGTTATGACCGTTGAGTTACTGAGCACAGGCTAATTATAGGGGTGATTCGCGTCCTGCCGTATGCAGAAATTGTTCTTCTCGCCTTTACGTTTGTAAAAAGGTCCTGGGACTTCCCTATTAAGCTAATAGAGGTATGTTCTGTAATATTTGATGTTGTGTACTATAGTAGCTTTCTGTCTCCCTCTCTCTCTCTGTCAGGTGTGAGTTGTCTTTGTCAGTAATTTACAAATTAAGCGTGAAACTTGCAAATGCGAATGTATATTCACACGTTGATCATCTAGCAAATCAAAGGTTATCACCGTTGAGTTACTAAGCACAGGCTAATTATGGGAGTGATTCACGTCCTGCCGTATGCAGAAATTGTTCTTCTCGCCTTTACGTTTGTAAAAAGGTCCTGGGACTTCTCTATTAAGCTAATAGAGGTATGTTCTGTAATATTTGATGTTGTGTACTATAGTAGCTTTCTGTCTCCCTCTCTCTCTCTGTCAGGTGTGAGTTGTCTTTGTCAGTAATTTACAAATTAAGCGTGAAACTTGCAAATGCGAATGTATATTCACACGTTGATTATCTCGCAAACCAAAGGTTATGACCGTTGAGTTACTAAGCACAGGCTAATTATGGGGGTGATTCGCGTCCTGCCGTATGCAGAAATTGTTCTTCTCGCCTTTACGTTTGTAAAAAGGTCCTGGGACTTCTCTATTAAGCTAATAGAGGTATGTTCTGTAATATTTGATGTTGTGTACTATAGTAGCTTTCTGTCTCCCTCTCTCTCTCTGTCAGATGTGAGTTGTCTTTGTCAGTAATTTACAAATTAAGCGTGAAACTTGCAAATGCGAATGTATATTCACACGTTGATCATCTCACAAACCAAAGGCTATGACCGTTGAGGTACTAAGCACAGGCTAATTATGGGGGTGATTCGCATCCTGCCGTATGCAGAAATCGTTCCTCTCGCCTTTACGTTTGTAAAAAGGTCCTGGGACTTCTCTATTAAGCTAATAGAGGTATGTTCTGTAATATTTGATATTGTGTACAATAGTAGCTTTCTGTCTCCCTCTCTCTCTCTGTCAGGTGTGAGTTGTCTTTGTCAGTAATTTACAAATTAAGTGTGAAACTTGCAAATGCGAATGTTTATTCACACGTTGATCATCTAGCAAATCAAAGGTTATCACCGTTGAGTTACTAAGCACAGGCTAATTATGGGAGTGATTCACGTCCTGCCGTATGCAGAAATTGTTCTTCTCGCCTTTACGTTTGTAAAAAGGTCCTGGGACTTCTCTATTAAGCTAATAGAGGTATGTTCTGTAATATTTGATGTTGTGTACTATAGTAGCTTTCTGTCTCCCTCTCTCTCTCTGTCAGGTGTGAGTTGTCTTTGTCAGTAATTTACAAATTAAGCGTGAAACTTGCAAATGCGAATGTATATTCACACGTTGATTATCTCGCAAACCAAAGGTTATGACCGTTGAGTTACTAAGCACAGGCTAATTATGGGGGTGATTCGCGTCCTGCCGTATGCAGAAATTGTTCTACTCGCCTTTACGTTTGTAAAAAGGTCCTGGGACTTCTCAATTAAGCTAATAGACGTATGTTCTCTAATATTTGATGTTGTGTACTATAGTAGCTTTCTGTCTCCCTCTCTCTCTCTGTCAGGTGTGAGTTGTCTTTGTCAGTAATTTACAAATGAAGCGTGAAACTTGCAAATGCGAATGTATATTCACACGTTGATCATCTCGCAAACCAAAGGTTATGACCGTTGAGTTACTAAGCACAGGCTAATTATGGGGGTGATTCGCGTCCTGCCGTATGCAGAAATTGTTCTTCTCGCCTTTACGTTTGTAAAAAGGTCCTGGGACTTCTCTATTAAGCTAATAGAGGTATGTTCTGTAATATTTGATGTTGTGTACTATAGTAGCTTTCTGTCTCCCTCTCTCTCTCTGTCAGGTGTGAGTTGTCTTTGTCAGTAATTTACAAATTAAGCCTGAAACTTGCAAATGCGAATGTATATTCACACGTTGGTCATCTCGGAAACCAAAGGTTATGACCGTTGAGTTACTGAGCACAGGCTAATTATGGGGGTGATTCGCGTCCTGCCGTATGCAGAAATTGTTCTTCTCGCCTTTACGTTTGTAAAAAGGTCCTGGGACTTCTCTATTAAGCTAATAGAGGTATGTTCTGTAATATTTGATGTTGTGTACTATAGTACCTTTCTGTCTCCCTCTCTCTCTCTCTGTCTGGTGTGAGTTGTCTTTGTCAGTAATTTACAAATTAAGCGTGAAACTTGCAAATGCGAATGTATATTCACACGTTGATCATCTCGCAAACCAAAGGTTATGACCATTGAGTTACTAAGCACAGGCTAATTATGGGGGTGATTCGCGTCCTGCCGTATGCAGAAATTGTTCTTCTCGCCTTTACGTTTGTAAAAAGGTCCTGGGACTTCTCTATTAAGCTAATAGAGGTATGTTCTGTAATATTTGATGTTGTGTACTATAGTAGCTTTCTGTCTCCCTCTCTCTCTCTGTCATGTGTGAGTTGTCTTTGTCAGTAATTTACAAATTAAGCGTGAAACTTGCAAATGCGAATGTATATTCACACGTTGATCATCTCGCAAACCAAAGGTTATGACCGTTGAGTCACTGAGCACAGGCTAATTATGAGGGTGATTCGCGTCCTGCCGTATGCAGAAATTGTTCTTCTCGCCTTTACGTTTGTAAAAAGGTCCTGAGACTTCTCTATTAACCTAATAGAGGTATGTTCTGTAATATTTGATGTTGGGTACTATAGTAGCTTTCTGTCTCCCTCTCTCTCTGTCAGGTGTGAGTTGTCTTTGTCAGTAATTTACAAATTAAGTGTGAAATTTGCAAATGCGAATGTATATTCACACGTTGATCATCTCGCAAACCAAAGGTTATGACCGTTGAGTTACTGAGCACTGGCTAATTATGGGGGTGATTCGCGTCCTGCCGTATGCAGAAATTGTTCTTCTCGCCTTTACGTTTGTAAAAAGGTCCTGGGACTTCTCTATCAAGCTAATAGAGGTGTGTTCTGTAATATTTGATGTTGTGTACTATAGTAGCTTTCTGTCTCCCTCTCTCTCTCTGTCAGGTGTGAGTTGTCTTTGTCAGTAATTTACAAATTAAGCGTGAAACTTGCAAATGCGAATGTATATTCACACGTTGATCATCTCGCAAACCAAAGGTTATGACCGTTGAGTTACTAAGCACAGGCTAATTAAGGGGGCGATTCGCGTCCTGCCGTATGCAGAAATTGTTCTTCTCGCCTTTAAGTTTGTAAAAAGGTCCTGGGACTTCTCTATTAAGCTAATAGAGGTATGTTCTGTAATATTTGATGTTGTGTACTATAGTAGCTTTCTGTCTCCCTCTCCCTCTCTGTCAGGTGTGAGTTGTCTTTGTCAGTAATTTACAAATTAAGCGTGAAACTTGCAAATGCGAATGTATATTCACACATTGACCATCTCGCAAACCAAAGGTTATGACCGTTGAGTTACTAAGCACAGGCTAATTATGGGGGTGATTCGCGTCCTGCCGTATGCAGAAATTGTTCTTTTCGCCTTTACGTTTGTAAAAATGGCCTGGGACTTCTCTATTAAGCTAATAGAGGTATGTTCTGTAATATTTGATGTTGTGTACTATAGTAGCTTTCTGTCTCCCTCTCCCTCTCTGTCAGGTGTGAGTTGTCTTTGTCAGTAATTTACAAATTAAGCATGAAACTTGCAAAAGCGAATGTATATTCACACGTTGACCATCTCGCAAACCAAAGGTTATGACCGTTGAGTTACTGAGCACTAGCTAATTATGGGGGTGATTCGCGTCCTGCCGTATGCAGAAATTGTTCTTCTCGCCTTTACGTTTGTAAAAAGGTCCTGGGACTTCTCTATTAAGCTAATAGAGGTATGTTCTGTAATATTTGATGTTGTGAACTATAGTAGCTTTCTGTCTCCCTCTCTCTCTCTGTCAGGTGTGAGTTGTCTTTGTCAGTAATTTACAAATTAAGCGTGAAACTTGCAAATGCGAATGTATATTCACACGTTGATCATCTCGCAAACCAAAGGTTATGACCGTTGAGTTACTAAGCACAGGCTAATTATGGGTGTGATTCGCGTCCTGCCGTATGCAGAAATTGTTCTTCTCGCCTTTACGTTTGTAAAAAGGTCCTGGGACTTCTCTATTAAGCTAATAGAGGTATGTTCTGTAATATTTGATGTTGTGTACTATAGTAGCTTTCTGTCTCCCTCTCTCTCTCTGTCAGGTGTGAGTTGTCTTTGTCAGTAATTTACAAATGAAGCGTGAAACTTGCAAATGCGAATGTATATTCACACGTTGGTCATCTCGGAAACCAAAGGTTATGACCGTTGAGTTACTGAGCACAGGCTAATTATGGGGGTGATTCGCGTCCTGCCGTATGCAGAAATTGTTCTTCTCGCCTTTACGTTTGTAAAAAGGTCCTGGGACTTCTCTATTAAGCTAATAGAGGTATGTTCTGTAATATTTGATGTTGTGTACTATAGTAGCTTTCTGTCTCCCTCTCTCTCTCTGTCATGTGTGAGTTGTCTTTGTCAGTAATTTACAAATTAAGCGTGAAACTTGCAAATGCGAATGTATATTCACACGTTGATCATCTCGCAAACCAAAGGTTATGACCGTTGAGTCACTGAGCACAGGCTAATTATGAGGGTGATTCGCGTCCTGCCGTATGCAGAAATTGTTCTTCTCGCCTTTACGTTTGTAAAAAGGTCCTGAGACTTCTCTATTAACCTAATAGAGGTATGTTCTGTAATATTTGATGTTGGGTACTATAGTAGCTTTCTGTCTCCCTCTCTCTCTGTCAGGTGTGAGTTGTCTTTGTCAGTAATTTACAAATTAAGTGTGAAATTTGCAAATGCGAATGTATATTCACACGTTGATCATCTCGGAAACCAAAGGTTATGACCGTTGAGTTACTGAGCACAGGCTAATTATGGGGGTGATTCGCGTCCTGCCGTATGCAGAAATTGTTCTTCTCGCCTTTACGTTTGTAAAAAGGTCCTGGGACTTCTCTATTAAGCTAATAGAGGTATGTTCTGTAATATTTGATGTTGTGTACTATAGTAGCTTTCTGTCTCCCTCTCTCTCTCTGTCATGTGTGAGTTGTCTTTGTCAGTAATTTACAAATTAAGCGTGAAACTTGCAAATGCGAATGTATATTCACACGTTGATCATCTCGCAAACCAAAGGTTATGACCGTTGAGTCACTGAGCACAGGCTAATTATGAGGGTGATTCGCGTCCTGCCGTATGCAGAAATTGTTCTTCTCGCCTTTACGTTTGTAAAAAGGTCCTGAGACTTCTCTATTAACCTAATAGAGGTATGTTCTGTAATATTTGATGTTGTGTACTATAGTAGCTTTCTGTCTCCCTCTCTCTCTCTGTCAGGTGTGATTTGTCTTTGTCAGTAATTTTGAAATGAAGCGTGAAACTTGCAAATGCGAATGTATATTCACACGTTGATCATCTCGCAAACCAAAGGTTATGACCGTTGAGTTACTAAGCACAGGCTAATTATGGGGGTGATTCGCGTCCTGCCATATGCAGAAATTGTTCTTCTCGCCTTTACGTTTGTAAAAAGGTCCTGGGACTTCTCTATTAAGCTAATAGAGGTATGTTCTGTAATATTTGATGTTGTGTACTATAGTAGCTTTCTGTCTCCCTCTCTCTCTCTCTGTCAGGTGTGAGTTGTCTTTGTCAGTAATTTACAAATTAAGCGTGAAACTTGCAAATGCGAATGTATATTCACACGTTGATCATCACGCAAACCAAAGGTTGTGACCGTTGAGTTACTAAGCACAGGCTAATTAAGGGGGCGATTCGCGTCCTGCCGTATGCAGAAATTGTTCTTCTCGCCTTTACGTTTGTAAAAAGGTCCTGGGACTTCTCTATTAAGCTAATAGAGGTATGTTCTGTAATATTTGATGTTGTGTACTATAGTAGCTTTCTGTCTCCCTCTCCCTCTCTGTCAGGTGTGAGTTGTCTTTGTCAGTAATTTACAAATTAAGCGTGAAATTTGCAAATGCGAATGTATATTCACACGTTGACCATCACGCAAACCAAAGGTTATGACCGTTGAGTTACTAAGCACAGGCTAATTATGGGGGTGATTCGCGTCCTGCCGTATGCAGAAATTGTTCTTTTCGCCTTTACGTTTGTAAAAATGGCCTGGGACTTCTCTATTAAGCTAATAGAGGTATGTTCTGTAATATTTGATGTTGTGTACTATAGTAGCTTTCTGTCTCCCTCTCCCTCTCTGTCAGGTGTGAGTTGTCTTTGTCAGTAATTTACAAATTAAGCATGAAACTTGCAAATGCGAATGTATATTCACACGTTGACCATCTCGCAAACCAAAGGTTATGACCGTTGAGTTACTGAGCACTGGCTAATTATGGGGGTGATTCGCGTCCTGCCGTATGCAGAAATTGTTCTTCTCGCCTTTACGTTTGTAAAAAGGTCCTGGGACTTCTCTATTAAGCTAATAGAGGTATGTTCTGTAATATTTGATGTTGTGTACTATAGTAGCTTTCTGTCTCCCTCTCTCTCTCTGTCAGGTGTGAGTTGTCTTTGTCAGTAATTTACAAATTAAGCGTGAAACTTGCAAATGCGAATGTATATTCACACGTTGATCATCTCGCAAACCAAAGGTTATGACCGTTGAGTTACTAAGCACAGGCTAATTATGGGGGTGATTTGCGTCCTGCCGTATGCAGAAATTGTTCTTCTCGCCTTTACGTTTGTAAAAAGGTCCTGGGACTTCTCTATTAAGCTAATAGAGGTATGTTCTGTAATATTTGATGTTGTGTACTATAGTAGCTTTCTGTCTCCCTCTCTCTCTCTCTGTCAGGTGTGAGTTGTCTTTGTCAGTAATTTACAAATTAAGCGTGAAACTTGCAAATGTGAATGTATATTCACACGTTGATCATCTCGCAAACCAAAGGTTATGACCGTTGAGTTACTAAGCACAGGCTAATTAAGGGGGCGATTCGCGTCCTGCCGTATGCAGAAATTGTTCTTCTCGCCTTTACGCTTGTAAAAATGTCCTGGGACTTCTCTATTAAGCTAATAGAGGTATGTTCTTTAATATTTGATGTTGTGTACTATAGTAGCTTTCTGTCTCCCTCTCTCGCTCTGTCAGGTGTGAGTTGTCTTTGTCAGTAATTTACAAATTAAGCGTGAAACTTGCAAATGCGAATGCATATTCACACGTTGATCATCTCGCAAACCAAAGTTTATGACCGTTGAGTTACTAAGCACAGGCTAATTATGGGGCTGATTCGCGTCCTGCCGTATGGAGAAATTGTTCTTCTCGCCTTTACGTTTGAAAAATGGCCTGGGACTTCTCTATTAAGCTAATAGAGGTATGTTCTGTAATATTTGATGTTGTGTACTATAGTAGCTTTCTGTCTCCCTCTCCCTCTCTGTCAGGTGTGAGTTGTCTTTGTCAGTCATTTACAAATTAAGCGTGAAACTTGCAAATGCGAATGTATATTCACACGTTGATCATCTCGCAAACCAAAGGTTATGACCGTTGAGTTACTGAGCACAGGCTAATTATGGGTGTGATTCGCGTCCTGCCGTATGCAGAAATTGTTCTTCTCGCCTTTACGTTTGTAAAAAGGTCCTGGGACTTCTCTATTAAGCTAATAGAGGTATGTTCTGTAATATTTGATGTTGTGTACTATAGTAGCTTTCTGTCTCCCTCACTCTCCCTGTCAGGTGTGAGTTGTCTTTGTCAGTAATTTACAAATTAAGCGTGAAACTTGCAAATGCAAATGTATGTTCACACGTTGATCATCTCGCAAACCAAAGGTTATGACCGTTGAGTTACTAAGCACAGGCTAATTATGGGGGTGATTCGCGTCCTGCCGTATGCAGAAATTGTTCTTCTCGCCTTTACGTTTGTAAAAAGGTCCTGGGACTCCTCTATTAAGCTAATAGAGGTATAGTCTGTAATATTTGATGTTGTGTACTATAGTAGCTTTCTGTCTCCCTCTCTCTCTCTGTCAGGTGTGAGTTGTCTTTGTCAGTAATTTACAAATTAAGCGTGAAATTTGCAAATGCGAATGTATATTCACACGTTGATCATCTCACAAACCAAAGGTTATGACCGTTGAGTTACTAAGCACAGGCTAATTATGTGGGTGATTCGCGTCCTACCGTATGCAGAAATTGATCTTCTCGCCTTTACGTTTGTAAAAAGGTCCTGGGACTTCTCTGTTAAGCTAATAGAGGTATGCTCTGTAATATTTGATGTTGTGTACTATAGTAGCTTTCTGTCTCCCTCTCTCTCTCTGTCAGGTGTGAGTTGTCTTTGTCAGTAAATTACAAATTAAGCGTGAGGCTTGCAAATGCGAATGTATATTCACACGTTGATCATCTCGCAAACCAAAGGTTATGACCGTTGAGTTACTAAGCACAGGCTAATTATGGGGGTGATTCGCGTCCTGCCGTATGCAGAAATTGTTCTTCTCGCCTTTACGTTTGTAAAAAGGTCCTGGGACTTCTCTATTAAGCTAATAGAGGTATGTTCTGTAATATTTGATGTTGTGTACTATAGTAGCTTTCTGTCTCCCTCTCTCTCTCTGTCAGGTGTGATTTGTCTTTGTCAGTAATTTACAAATGAAGCGTGAAACTTGCAAATGCGAATGTATATTCACACGTTGATCATCTCGCAAACCAAATGTTATGACCGTTGAGTTACCAAGCACAGGCTAATTATGGGGGTGATTCGCGTCCTGCCATATGCAGAAATTGTTCTTCTCGCCTTTACGTTTGTAAAAAGGTCCTGGGACTTCTCTATTAAGCTAATAGAGGTATGTTCTGTAATATTTGATGTTGTGTACTATAGTAGCTTTCTGTCTCCCTCTCTCTCTCTCTGTCAGGTGTGAGTTGTCTTTGTCAGTAATTTACAAATTAAGCGTGAAACTTGCAAATGCGAATGTATATTCACACGTTGATCATCTCGCAAACCAAAGGTTGTGACTGTTGAGTTACTAAGTACAGGCTAATTAAGGGGGCGATTCGCGTCCTGCCGTATGCAGAAATTGTTCTTCTCGCCTTTACGTTTGTAAAAAGGTCCTGGGACTTCTCTATTAAGCTAATAGAGGTATGTTCTGTAATATTTGATGTTGTGTACTATAGTAGCTTTCTGTCTCCCTCTCCCTCTCTGTCAGGTGTGAGTTGTCTTTGTCAGTAATTTACAAATTAAGCGTGAAATTTGCAAATGCGAATGTATATTCACACGTTGACCATCACGCAAACCAAAGGTTATGACCGTTGAGTTACTAAGCACAGGCTAATTATGGGGGTGATTCGCGTCCTGCCGTATGCAGAAATTGTTCTTTTCGCCTTTACGTTTGTAAAAATGGCCTGGGACTTCTCTATTAAGCTAATAGAGGTATGTTCTGTAATATTTGATGTTGTGTACTATAGTAGCTTTCTGTCTCCCTCTCCCTCTCTGTCAGGTGTGAGTTGTCTTTGTCAGTAATTTACAAATTAAGCATGAAACTTGCAAATGCGAATGTATATTCACACGTTGACCATCTCGCAAACCAAAGGTTATGACCGTTGAGTTACTGAGCACTGGCTAATTATGGGGGTGATTCGCGTCCTGCCGTATGCAGAAATTGTTCTTCTCGCCTTTACGTTTGTAAAAAGGTCCTGGGACTTCTCTATTAAGCTAATAGAGGTATGTTCTGTAATATTTGATGTTGTGTACTATAGTAGCTTTCTGTCTCCCTCTCTCTCTCTGTCAGGTGTGAGTTGTCTTTGTCAGTAATTTACAAATTAAGCGTGAAACTTGCAAATGCGAATGTATATTCACACGTTGATCATCTCGCAAACCAAAGGTTATGACCGTTGAGTTACTAAGCACAGGCTAATTATGGGGGTGATTTGCGTCCTGCCGTATGCAGAAATTGTTCTTCTCGCCTTTACGTTTGTAAAAAGGTCCTGGGACTTCTCTATTAAGCTAATAGAGGTATGTTCTGTAATATTTGATGTTGTGTACTATAGTAGCTTTCTGTCTCCCTCTCTCTCTCTCTGTCAGGTGTGAGTTGTCTTTGTCAGTAATTTACAAATTAAGCGTGAAACTTGCAAATGTGAATGTATATTCACACGTTGATCGTCTCGCAAACCAAAGGTTATGACCGTTGAGTTACTAAGCACAGGCTAATTAAGGGGGCGATTCGCGTCCTGCCGTATGCAGAAATTGTTCTTCTCGCCTTTACGCTTGTAAAAATGTCCTGGGACTTCTCTATTAAGCTAATAGAGGTATGTTCTTTAATATTTGATGTTGTGTACTATAGTAGCTTTCTGTCTCCCTCTCTCTCTCTGTCAGGTGTGAGTTGTCTTTGTCAGTAATTTACAAATTAAGCGTGAAACTTGCAAATGCGAATGCATATTCACACGTTGATCATCTCGCAAACCAAAGTTTATGACCGTTGAGTTACTAAGCACAGGCTAATTATGGGGCTGATTCGCGTCCTGCCGTATGGAGAAATTGTTCTTCTCGCCTTTACGTTTGAAAAATGGCCTGGGACTTCTCTATTAAGCTAATAGAGGTATGTTCTGTAATATTTGATGTTGTGTACTATAGTAGCTTTCTGTCTCCCTCTCCCTCTCTGTCAGGTGTGAGTTGTCTTTGTCAGTCATTTACAAATTAAGCGTGAAACTTGCAAATGCGAATGTATATTCACACGTTGATCATCTCGCAAACCAAAGGTTATGACCGTTGAGTTACTGAGCACAGGCTAATTATGGGTGTGATTCGCGTCCTGCCGTATGCAGAAATTGTTCTTCTCGCCTTTACGTTTGTAAAAAGGTCCTGGGACTTCTCTATTAAGCTAATAGAGGTATGTTCTGTAATATTTGATGTTGTGTACTATAGTAGCTTTCTGTCTCCCTCACTCTCCCTGTCAGGTGTGAGTTGTCTTTGTCAGTAATTTACAAATTAAGCGTGAAACTTGCAAATGCGAGTGTATATTCACACGTTGATCATCTCGCAAACCAAAGGTTATGACCGTTGAGTTACTAAGCACAGGCTAATTATGGGGGTGATTCGCGTCCTGCCGTAAGCAGAAATTGTTCTTCTCGCCTTTACGTTTGTAAAAAGGTCCTGGGACTTCTCTATTAAGCTAATAGAGGTATGTTCTGTAATATTTGATGTTGTGTACTACAGTAGTTTTTTGTCTCCCTCTCTCTCTCTGTCAGGTGTGAGTTGTCTTTGTCAGTAATTTACAAATTAAGCGTGAAACTTGCAAATGCGAATGTATGTTCACACGTTGATCATCTCGCAAACCAAAGGTTATGACCGTTGAGTTACTAGGCACAGGCTAATTATGGGGGTGATTCGCGTCCTGCCGTATGCAGAAATTGTTCTTCTCGCCTTTACGTTTGTAAAAAGGTCCTGGGACTCCTCTATTAAGCTAATAGAGGTATAGTCTGTAATATTTGATGTTGTGTACTATAGTAGCTTTCTGTCTCCCTCTCTCTCTCTGTCAGGTGTGTGTTGTCTTTGTTAGTAATTTACAAATTAAGCGTGAAATTTGCAAATGCGAATGTATATTCACACGTTGATCATCTCACAAACCAAAGGTTATGACCGTTGAGTTACTGAGCACAGGCTAATTATGTGGGTGATTCGCGTCCTACCGTATGCAGAAATTGTTCTTCTCGCCTTTACGTTTGTAAAAAGGTCCTGTGACTTCTCTGTTAAGCTAATAGAGGTATGCTCTGTAATATTTGATGTTGTGTACTATAGTAGCTTTCTGTCTCCCTCTCTCTCTCTGTCAGGTGTGAGTTGTCTTTGTCAGTAATTTACAAATTAAGCGTGAGACTTGCAAATGCGAATGTATATTCACACGTTGATCATCTCGCAAACCAAAGGTTATGACCGTTGAGTTACTAAGCACAGGCTAATTATGGGGGTGATTCGCGTCCTGCCGTATGCAGAAATTGTTCTTCTCGCCTTTACGTTTGAAAAGAGGTCATGGGACTTCTCTATTAAGCTAATAGAGGTATGTTCTGTAATATTTGATGTTGTGTACTATAGTAGCTTTCTGTCTCCCTCTCTCTCTCTGTCAGGTGTGATTTGTCTTTGTCAGTAATTTACAAATGAAGCGTGAAACTTGCAAATGCGAATGTATATTCACACGTTGATCATCTCGCAAACCAAAGGTTATGACCGCTGAGTTACTAAGCACAGGCTAATTATGGGGGTGATTCGCGTCCTGCCATATGCAGAAATTGTTCTTCTCACCTTTACGTTTGTAAAAAGGTCCTGGGACTTCTCTATTAAGCTAATAGAGGTATGTTCTGTAATATTTGATGTGTGTACTATAGTAGCTTTCGGCTCAATCTCTCTCTCTGTCAAGTGTGAGTTGTCTTTGTCAGTAATTTACAAATGAAGCGTGAAACTTGCAAATGCGAATGTATATTCACACCTTGATCATCTCGCAAAACAAAGGTTATGACCGTTGAGTTACTAAGCACAGGCTAATTATGGGGGTGATTCGCGTCCTGCCGTATGCAGAAATTGTTCTTCTCGCCTTTACGTTTGTAAAAAGGTCCTGGGACTTCTCTATTAAGCTAATAGAGGTATGTTCTGTAATATTTGATGTTGTGTACTATAGTAGCTTTCTGTCTCCCTCTCTCTCTCTCTGTCAGGTGTGAGTTGTCTTTGTCAGTAATTTACAAATTAAGCGTGAATCTTGCAAATGTGAATGTATATTCACACGTTGATCATCTCGCAAACCAAAGGTTATGACCGTTGAGTTACTGAGCACAGGCAAATTATGGGGGTGATTCGCATCCTGCCGTATGCAGCAATTGTTCTTCTCGCCTTTACGTTTGTAAAAAGGTCCTGGGACTTCTCTATTAAATTAATAGGGGTATGTTCTGTAATATTTGATGTTGTGTACTATAGTAGCATTCTGTCTCCCTCTCTCTCTCTGTCAGGTGTGAGTTGTCAGTGTCAGTAATTTACAAATTAAGCGTGTAACTTGTAAATGCGAATGTATATTCACACGTTGATCATCTCGCAAACCAAAGGTTATGACCGTTGAGTTACTGAGCACAGGCTAATTATGGGGGTGATTCACGTCCTGCCGTATGCAGAAATTGTTCTTCTCGCCTTTACGTTTGTAAAAAGGTCGTGGGACTTCTCTATTAAGCTAATAGAGGTATGTTCTGTAATATTTGATGTTGTGTACTATAGTAGCTTTCTGTCTCCCTCTCTCTCTCTGTCAAGTGTGAGTTGTCTTTGTCAGTAATTTACAAATGAAGCGTGAAACTTGCAAATGCGAATATATATTCACACGTTGATCATCTCGCAAACCAAAGGTTATGACCGTTGAGTTACTAAGCACAGGCTAATTATGGGGGTGTTTCGCGCCCTGCTGTATGCAGAAATTGTTCTTCTCGCCTTTACGTTTGTAAAAAGGTCCTGGGACTTCTCTATTAAGCTAATAGAGGTATGTTCTGTAATATTTGATGTTGTGTACTATAGTAGCTTTCTGTCTCCCTCTCTCTCTCTGTCAGCTGTGAGTTGTCTTTGTCAGTAATTTACAAACTAAGCGTGAAACTTGCAAATGCGAATGTATATTCACACGTTGATCATCTCGCAAACCAAAGGTTATGACCGTTGAGTTACTGAGCACAGGCTAATTATGGGGGTGATTCGCATCCTGCCGTATGCAGAAATTGTTCTTCTCGCCTTTACGTTTGTAAAAGGGTCCTGGGACTTCTCTATTAAGCTAATAGAGGTATGTTCTGTAATATTTGATGTTGTGTACTATAGTAGCTTTCTGTCTCCCTCTCTCTCTCTGTCAGGTGTGAGTTGTCTTTGTCAGTAATTTACAAATTAAGCGTGAAACTTGCAAATGCGAATGTATATTCACACGTTGATCATCTAGCAAATGAAAGGTTATGACCGTTGAGTTACTAAGCACAGGCTAATTATGGGGGTGATTCGCGTCCTGCCGTATGCAGAAATTGTTCTTCTCGCCTTTACGTTTGTAAAATGGTCCTGGGACTTCTCTATTAAGCTAATAGAGGTATGTTCTGTAATATTTGATGTTGTGTACTATAGTAGCTTTCAGTCTCCCTTTGTCTCTCTGTCAGGTGTGAGTTGTCTTTGTCAGTAATTTACAAATTAAGTGTGAAACTTGCAAATGCGAGTGTATATCCACACGTTGATCATCTCGCAAACCAAATTTATGACCGTTTAGTTACTAAGCACAGGCTAATTATGGGGGTGATTCGCGTCCTGCCGTATGCAGAAATTGTTCTTCTCGCCTTTACGTTTGTAAAAAGGTCCTGGGACTTCTCTATTAAGCTAATAATGTTCTGTAATATTTGATGTTGTGTACTATAGTAGCTTTCTGTCTCCCTCTCTCTCTCTGTCAGGTGTGAGTTGTCTTTGTCAGTAATTTACAAATTAAGCATGAAACTTGCAAATGCGAATGTATATTCACACGTTGATCATCTCACAAACCAAAGGTTATGACCGTTGAGTTACTAAGCACAAGCTAATTATGGGGGTGATTCGCGTCCTGCCGTATGCAGAAATTGTTCTTTTCGCCTTTACGTTTGTAAAGAGGTCCTGGGACTTCCCTATTAAGCTAATAGAGGTATGTTCTGTAATATTTGATGTTGTGTACTATAGTAGCTTTCTGTCTCCCTCTCTCTCTCTGTCAGGTGTGAGTTGTCTTTGTCAGTAATGTACAAATGAAGCGTGAAACTTGCAAATGCGAATGTATATTCACACGTTGATCATCTCGCAAACCAAAGGTTATGACCGTTGAGTTACTAAGCACAGGCTAATTATGGGGGTGATTCGCGTCCTGCTGTATGCAGAAATTGTTCTTCTCGCCTTTACGTTTGTAAAAAGGTCCTGGGACTTCTCCATTAAGCTAATAGAGGTATGTTCTGTAATATTTGATGTTGTGTACTATAGTAGCTTTCTGTCTCCCTCTCTCTCTCTGTCAGCTGTGAGTTGTCTTTGTCAGTAATTTACAAATTAAGCGTGAAACTTGCAAATGCGAATGTATATTCACACGTTGATCATCTCGCAAACCAAAGGTTATGACCGTTGAGTTACTGAGCACAGGCTAATTATGGGGGTGATTCGCATCCTGCCGTATGCAGAAATTGTTCGTCTCGCCTTTACGTTTGTAAAAGGGTCCTGGGACTTCTCTATTAAGCTAATAGAGGTATGTTCTGCAATATTTGATGTTGTGTACTATAGTAGCTTTCTGTCTCCCTCTCTCTCTCTGTCAGGTGTGAGTTGTCTTTGTCAGTAATTTACAAATTAAGCGTGAAACTTGCAAATGCGAATGTATATTCACACGTTGATCATCTAGCAAATCAAAGGTTATGACCGTTGAGTTACTAAGCACAGGCTAATTATGGGGGTGATTCGCGTCCTGCCGTATGCAGAAATTGTTCTTCTCGCCTTTACGTTTGTAAAATGGTCCTGGGACTTCTCTATTAAGCTAATAGAGGTATGTTCTGTAATATTTGATGTTGTGTACTATAGTAGCTTTCTGTCTCCCTTTCTCTCTCTGTCAGGTGTGAGTTGTCTTTGTCAGTAATTTACAAATTATGTGTGAAACTTGCAAATGCGAGTGTATATCCACACGTTGATCATCTCGCAAACCAAAGGTTATGACCGTTTAGTTACTAAGCACAGGCTAATTATGGGGATGATTCGCGTCCTGCCGTATGCAGAAATTGTTCTTCTCGCCTTTACGTTTGTAAAAAGGTCCTGGGACTTCTCTATTAAGCTAATAATGTTCTGTAATATTTGATGTTGTGTACTATAGTAGCTTTCTGTCTCCCTCTCTCTCTCTGTCAGGTGTGAGTTGTCTTTGTCAGTAATTTACAAATTAAGCGTGAAACTTGCAAATGCGAATGTATATTCACACGTTGATCATCTCACAAACCAAAGGTTATGACCGTTGAGTTACTAAGCACAAGCTAATTATGGGGGTGATTCGCGTCCTGCCGTATGCAGAAATTGTTCTTCTCGCCTTTACGTTTGTAAAGAGGTCCTGGGACTTCTCTATTAAGCTAATAGAGGTATGTTCCGTAATATTTGATGTTGTGTACTATAGTAGCTTTCTGCCTCCCTCTCTTTCTCTGTCAGGTGTGAGTTGTCTTTGTCAGTAATTTACAAATTAAGCGTGAAACTTGCAAATGCGAATGTATATTCACACGTTGATCATCTCGCAAACCAAAGGTTATGACCGTTGAGTTACTAAGCACAGGCTAATTATGGGGGTGATTCGCTTCCTGCCATATGCAGAAATTGTTCTTCTCGCCTTTACGTTTGTAAAAAGGTCCTGGGACTTCTCTATTAAGCTAATAGAGGTATGTTCTGTAATATTTGATGTTGTGTACTATAGTAGCTTTCTGTCTCCCTCTCTCTCTCTGTCAAGTGTGAGTTGTCTTTGTCAGTAATTTACAAATGAAGCGTGAAACTTGCAATTTGGAATGTATATTCACACGTTGATCATCTCGCAAACCAAAGGTTATGACCGTTGAGTTACTAAGCACAGGCTAATTATGGGGGTGATTCGCGTCCTGCCGTATGCAGAAATTGTTCTTCTCGCCTTTACGTTTGTAAAAAGGTCCTGGGGCTTCTCTATTAAGCTAATAGGGGTATGTTCTGTAATATTTGATGTTGTGTACTATAGTAGCTTTCTGTCTCCCTCTCTCTCTCTCTGTCAGGTGTGAGTTGTCTTTGTCAGTAATTTACAAATTAAGCGTGACACTTGCAAATGCGAATGTATATTCACACGTTGATCATCTCGCAAACCAAAGGTTATGACCGTTGAGTTACTGAGCACAGGCAAATTATGGGGGTGATTCGCGTCCTGCCGTATGCAGAAATTGTTCTTCTCGCCTTTACGTTTGTAAAAAGGTCCTGGGACTTCTCTATTAAGCTAATAGAGGTATGTTCTGTAATATTTGATGTTGTGTACTATAGTAGCTTTCTGTCTCCCTCTCTCTCTCTGTCAGGTGTGAGTTGACTTTGTCAGTAATTTACAAATTAAGCGTGAAACTTGCAAATGTGAATGTATATTCACACGTTGATCATCTCGCAAACCAAAGGTTATGACCGTTGAGCTACTGAGCACAGGCTAATTATGGGGGTGATTCGCGTCCTGCCGTATGCAGAAATTGTTCTTCTCGCCTTTACGTTTGTAAAAAGGTCCTGGGACTTCTCTATTAAGCTAATAGAGGTATGTTCTGTAATATTTGATGTTGTGTACTATAGTAGCTTTCTGTCTCCCTCTCTCTCTCTGTGAGGTGTGAGTTGTCTTTGTCAGTAATTTACAAATTAAGCGTGAAATTTGCAAATGCGAATGTATATTCACACGTTGATCATCTCGCAAACCAAAGGTTATGACCGTTGAGTTACTAAGCACAGGCTAATTATGGGGGTGATTCGCGTCCTGCCGTATGCAGAAATTGTTCTTCTCGCCTTTACGTTTGTAAAAAGGTCCTGGGACTTCTCTATTAAGCTAATAGAGGTATGTTCTGTAATATTTGATGTTGTGTACTATAGTAGCTTTCTGTCTCCCTCTCTCTCTCTGTCAGGTGTGAGTTGTCTTTGTCAGTAATTTACAAATTAAGCGTGAAACTTGCAAACGCGAATGTATATTCACACGTTGATCATATCGCAAACCAAAGGTTATGACCGTTGAGTTACTAAGCACAGGCTAATTATGGGGGTGATTCGCGTCCTGCCGTATGCAGAAATTGTTCTTCTCGCCTTTACGTTTGTAAAAAGGTCATGGGACTTCTCTATTAAGCTAATAGAGGTATGTTCTGTAATGTTTGATGTTGTGTACCATAGTAGCTTTCTGTCTCCCTCTCTCTCTCTGTCAAGTGTGAGTTGTCTTTGTCAGTAATTTACAAATGAAGCGTGAAACTTGCAAATGCGAATGTATATTCACACGTTGATCATCTCGCAAACCAAAGGTTATGACCGTTGAGTTACTGAGCACAGGCTAATTATGGGGGTGATTCGCGTCCTGCCGTATGCAGAAATTGTACTTTTCGCCTTTACGTTTGTAAAAAGGTCCTGGGACTTCTCTATTAAGCTAATAGAGGTATGTTCTGTAATATTTGATGTTGTGTACTATAGTAGCTTTCTGTCTCCCTCTCTCTCTCTGTGAGGTGTGAGTTGTCTTTGTCAGTAATTTACAAATTAAGCGTGAAATTTGCAAATGCGAATGTATATTCACACGTTGATCATCTCGCAAACCAAAGGTTATGACCGTTGAGTTAGTAAGCACAGGCTAATTATGGGGGTGATTCGCGTCCTGCCGTATGCAGAAATTGTTCTTCTCGCCTTTACGTTTGTAAAAAGGTCCTGGGACTTCTCTATTAAGCTAATAGAGGTATGTTCTGTAATATTTGATGTTGTGTACTATAGTAGCTTTCTGTCTCCCTCTCTCTCTCTGTCAGGTGTGAGTTGTCTTTGTCAGTAATTTACAAATTAAGCGTGAAACTTGAAATGCGAATGTATATTCACACGTTGATCATCTCGCAAACCAAAGGTTATGACCGTTGAGTTACTGAGCACAGGCAAATTATGGGGGTGATTCGCGTCCTGCCGTATGCAGAAATTGTTCTTCTCGCCTTTACGTTTGTAAAAAGGTCCTGGGACTTCTCTATTAAGCTAATAGAGGTATGTTCTGTAATATTTGATGTTGTGTACTATAGTAGCTTTCTGTCTCCCTCTCTCTCTCTGTCAGGTGTGAGTTGACTTTGTCAGTAATTTACAAATTAAGCGTGAAACTTGCAAATGTGAATGTATATTCACACGTTGATCATCTCGGAAACCAAAGGTTATGACCGTTGAGCTACTGAGCACAGGCTAATTATGGGGGTGATTCGCGTCCTGCCGTATGCAGAAATTGTTCTTCTCGCCTTTACGTTTGTAAAAAGGTCCTGGGACTTCTCTATTAAGCTAATAGAGGTATGTTCTGTAATATTTGATGTTGTGTACTATAGTAGCTTTCTGTCTCCCTCTCTCTCTCTGTGAGGTGTGAGTTGTCTTTGTCAGTAATTTACAAATTAAGCGTGAAATTTGCAAATGCGAATGTATATTCACACGTTGATCATCTCGCAAACCAAAGGTTATGACCGTTGAGTTACTAAGCACAGGCTAATTATGGGGGTGATTCGCGTCCTGCCGTATGCAGAAATTGCTCTTCTCGCCTTTACGTTTGTAAAAAGGTCCTGGGACTTCTCTATTAAGCTAATAGAGGTATGTTCTGTAATATTTGATGTTGTGTACTATAGTAGCTTTCTGTCTCCCTCTCTCTCCCTGTCAGGTGTGAGTTGTCTTTGTCAGTAATTTACAAATTAAGCGTGAAACTTGCAAACGCGAATGTATATTCACACGTTGATCATCTCGCAAACCAAAGGTTATGACCGTTGAGTTACTAAGCACAGGCTAATTATGGGGGTGATTCGCGTCCTGCCGTATGCAGAAATTATTCTTCTCGCCTTTACGTTTGTAAAAAGGTCATGGGACTTCTCTATTAAGCTAATAGAGGTATGTTCTGTAATGTTTGATGTTGTGTACCATAGTAGCTTTCTGTCTCCCTCTCTCTCTCTGTCAAGTGTGAGTTGTCTTTGTCAGTAATTTACAAATGAAGCGTGAAACTTGCAAATGCGAATGTATATTCACACGTTGATCATCTCGCAAACCAAAGGTTATGACCGTTGAGTTACTGAGCACAGGCTAATTATGGGGGTGATTCGCGTCCTGCCGTATGCAGAAATTGTTCTTCTCGCCTTTACGTTTGTAAAAAGGTCCTGGGACTTCTCTATTAAGCTAATAGAGGTATGTTCTGTAATATTTGATGTTGTGTACTATAGTAGCTTTCTGTCTCCCTCTCTCTCTCTGTGAGGTGTGAGTTGTCTTTGTCAGTAATTTACAAATTAAGCGTGAAACTTGCAAATGCGAATGTATATTCACACGTTGATCATCTCGCAAACCAAAGGTTATGACCGTTGAGTTACTAAGCACAGGCTAATTATGGGGGTGATTCGCGTCCTGCCGTATGCAGAAATTGTTCTTCTCGCCTTTACGTTTGTAAAAAGGTCCTGGGACTTCTCTATTAAGCTAATAGAGGTATGTTCTGTAATATTTGATGTTGTGTACTATAGTAGCTTTCTATCTCCCTCTCTCTCTCTGTCAGGTGTGAGTTGTCTTTGTCAGTAATTTACAAATTAAGCGTGAAACTTGCAAATGCGAATGTATATTCACACGTTGATCATCTCGCAAATCAAATGTTATGACCGTTGAGTTCCTAATCACAGGCTAATTATGGGGGTGATTCGCGTCCTGCCGTATGCAGAAATTGTTCTTCTCGCCTTTACGTTTGTAAAATGGTCCTGGGACTTCTCTATTAAGCTAATAGAGGTATGTTCGGTAATATTTGATGTTGTGTACTATAGTAGCTTTCTGTCTCCCTTTCTCTCTCTGTTAGGTGTGAGTTGTCTTTGTCAGTAATTTACAAATTAAGTGTGAAACTTGCAAATGCGAGTGTATATTCACACGTTGATCATCTCGCAAACCAAAGGTTATGACCGTTGAGTTACTAAGCACAGGCTAATTATGATGGTGATTCGCGTCCTGCCGTATGCAGAAATTGTTCTTCTCGCCTTTACGTTTGTAAAAAGGTCCTGGGACTTCTCTATTAAGCTAATAGAGGTATGTTCTGTAATATTTGATGTTGTGTACTATAGTAGCTTTCTGTCTCCCTCTCTCTCTCTGTCAGGTGTGAGTTGTCTTTGTCAGTAATTTACAAATGAAGCGTGAAACTTGCAAATGCGAATGTATATTCACACGTTGATCATCTCGCAAACCAAAGGTTATGACCGTTGAGTTACTAAGCACAGGCTAATTACGGGGGTGATTCGCGTCCTGCCGTATGCAGAAATTGTTCTTCTCGCCTTTACGTTTGTAAAGAGGTCCTGGGACTTCTCTATTAAGCTAATAGAGGTATGTTCTGTAATATTTGATGTTGTGTACTATAGTAGCTTTCTGTCTCCCTCTCTCTCTCTGTCAGGTGTGAGTTGTCTTTGTCAGTAATTTACAAATTAAGCGTGAAACTTGCAAATGCGAATGTATATTCACACGTTGATCATCTCGCAAACCAAAGGTTATGACCGTTGAGTTACTAAGCACAGGCTAATTATGGGGGTGATTTGCGTCCTGCCATATGCAGAAATTGTTCTTCTCGCCTTTACGTTTGTAAAAAGGTCCTGGGACTTCTCTATTAAGCTAATAGAGGTATGTTCTGTAATATTTGATGTTGTGTACTATAGTAGCTTTCTGTCTCCCTCTCTCTCTCTGTCAGGTGTGAGTTGTCTTTGTCAGTAATTTACAAATGAAGCGTGAAACTTGCAAATGCGAATGTATATTCACACGTTGATCATCTCGCAAACCAAAGGTTATGACCGTTGAGTTACTAAGCACAGGCTAATTATGGGGGTGATTCGCGTCCTGCCGTATGCAGAAATTGTTCTTCTCGCCTTTACGTTTGTAAAAAGGTCCTGGGACTTCTCTATTACGCTAATAGAGGTATGTTCTGTAATATTTGATGTTGTGTACTATAGTAGCTTTCTGTCTCCCTCTCTCTCTCTCTGTCAGGTGTGAGTTGTCTTTGTCAGTAATTTACAAATTAAGCGTGAAACTTGCAAACGCGAATGTATATTCACACGTTGATCATCTCGCAAACCAAAGGTTATGACCGTTGAGTTACTGAGCACAGGCAAATTATGGGGGTGATTCGCGTCCTGCCGTATGCAGAAATTGTTCTTCTCGCCTTTACGTTTGTAAAAAGGTCCTGGGACTTCTCTATTAAGCTAATAGAGGTATGTTCTGTAATATTTGATGTTGTGTACTATAGTAGCTTTCTGTCTCCCTCTCTCTCTCTGTCAGGTGTGAGTTGTCTTTGTCAGTAATTTACAAATTAAGCGTGAAACTTGCAAATGCGAATGTATATTCACACGTTGATCATCTCGCAAACCAAAGGTTATGACCGTTGAGTTACTGAGCACAGGCTAATTATGGGGGTGATTCGCGTCCTGCTGTATGCAGAAATTGTTCTTCCCGCCTTTACGTTTGTAATAAGGTCCTGGGACTTCTCTATTAAGCTAATAGAGGTATGTTCTGTAATATTTGATGTTGTGTACTATAGTAGCTTTCTGTCTCCCTCTCTCTCTCTGTCAGGTGTGAGTTGTCTTTGTCAGTAATTTACAAATTAAGCGTGAAACTTGCAAATGCGAATGTATATTCACACGTTGATCATCTCGCAAACCAAAGGTTATGACCGTTGAGTTACTAAGCACAGGCAAATTATGGGGTTGATTCGCATCCTGCCGTATGCAGAGATTGTTCTTCCCGCCTTTACGTTTGTAAAAAGGTCCTGGGACTTCTCTATTAAGCTAATAGAGGTATGTTCTGTAATATTTGATGTTGTGTACTATAGTAGCTTTCTGTCTCCCTCTCTCTCTCTGTCAGGTGAGAGTTGTCTTTGTCAGTAATTTACAAATGAAGCGTGAAACTTGCAAATGCGAATGTATATTCACACGTTGATCATCTCGCAAACCAAAGGTTATGACCGTTGAGTTACTAATCACAGGCTAATTATGGGGGGTGATTCGCGTCCTGCTGTATGCAGAAATTGTTCTTCTCGCCTTTACGTTTGTAAAAAGGTCCTGGGACTTCTCTATTAAGCTAATAGAGGTATGTTCTGTAATATTTGATGTTGTGTACCATAGTAGCTTTCTGTCTCCCTCTCTCTCTCTGTCAGGTGTGAGTTGTCTTTGTCAGTAATTTACAAATGAAGCGTGAAACTTGCAAATGCGAATGTATATTCACACGTTGATCATCTCGCAAACCAAAGGTTATGACCGTTGAGTTACTAAGCACAAGCTAATTATGGGGGTGATTCGCGTCCTGCCGTATGCAGAAATTGTTCTTATCGCCTTTACGTTTGTAAAGAGGTCCTGGGACTTCTCTATTAAGCTAATAGAGGTATGTTCTGTAATATTTGATGTTGTGTACTATAGTAGCTTTCTGTCTCCCTCTCTCTCTCTGTCAGGTGTGAGTTGTCTTTGTCAGTAATTTACAAATTAAGCGTGAAACTTGCAAATGCGAATGTATATTCACACGTTGATCATCTCGCAAACCAAAGGTTATGACCGTTGAGTTACTAAGCACAGGCTAATTATGGGGGTGATTCGCGTCCTGCCGTATGCAGAAATTGTTCTTCTCGCCTTTACGTTTGTAAAAAGGTCCTGGGACTTCTCTATTAAGCTAATAGAGGTATGTTCTGTAATATTTGATGTTGTGTACTATAGTAGCTTTCTGTCTCCCTCTCTCTCTCTGTCAGGTGTGAGTTGTCTTTGTCAGTAATTTACAAATTAAGCGTGAAACTTGCAAATGCGAATGTATATTCACACGTTGATCATCTCGCAAACCAAAGGTTATGACCGTTGAGTTACTAAGCACAGGCTAATTATGGGGGTGATTCGCGTCCTGCCGTATGCAGAAATTGTTCTTCTCGCCTTTACGTTTGTAAAAAGGTCCTGGGACTTCTCTATTAAGCTAATAGAGGTATGTTCTGTAATATTTGATGTTGTGTACTATAGTAGCTTTCTGCCTCCCTCTCTCTCTCTCTGTCAGGTGTGAGTTGTCTTTGTCAGTAATTTACAAATTAAGCGTGAAACTTGCAAATGCGAATGTATATTCACACGTTGATCATCTCGCAAACCAAAGGTTATGACCGTTGAATTACTGAGCACAGGCTAATTATGGGGGTGATTCGCGTCCTGCCGTATGCAGAAATTGTTCTTCTCGCCTTTACGTTTGTAAGAAGGTCCTGGGACTTCTCTATTAAGCCAATAGAGGTATGTTCTGTAATATTTGATGTTGTGTACTATAGTAGCTTTCTGTCTCCCTTTCTCTCTCTGTCAAGTGTGAGTTGTCTTTGTCAGTAATTTACAAATTAAGCGTGAAACTTGCAATTTGGAATGTATATTCACACGTTGATCATCTCGCAAACCAAAGGTTATGACCGTTGAGTTACTAAGCACAGGCTAATTATGGGGGTGATTCGCGTCCTGCCGTATGCAGAAATTGTTCTTCTCGCCTTTACGTTTGTAAAAAGGTACTGGGACTTCTCTATTAAGCTAATAGAGGTATGTTCTGTAATATTTGATGTTATGTACTATAGTAGCTTTCTGTCTCCCTCTCTCTCTCTGTCAGGTGTGAGTTGTCTTTGTCAGTAATTTACAAATGAAGCATGAAACTTGCATATGCGAATGCATATTCACACGTTGATCATCTCGCAAACCAAAGGTTATGACCGTTGAGTTACTAAGCACAGGCTAATTATGGGGGTGATTCGCGTCCTGCCGTACGCAGAAATTGTTCTTCTCGCCTTTACGTTTGTAAAAAGGTCCTGGGACTTCTCTATTAAGCTAATAGAGGTATGTTCTGTAATATTTGATGTTGTGTACTATAGTAGCTTTCTGTCTCCCTCTCTCTCTCTCTGTCAGGTGTGAGTTGTCTTTGTCAGTAACTTACAAATGAAACGTGAAACATGCAAATGCGAATGTATATTCACACGTTGATCATCTCGCAAACCAAAGGTTACGACCATTGAGTTACTGAGCACAGGCAAATTATGGGGGTGATTCGCGTCCTGCCGTATGCAGAAATTGTTCTTCTCGCCTTTACGTTTGTAATAAGGTCCTGGGACTTCTCTATTAAGCTAATAGAGGTATGTTCTGCAATATTTGATGTTGTGTACTATAGTAGCTTTCTGTCTCCCTCTCTCTCTCTGTCAGGTGTGAGTTGTCTTTGTCAGTAATTTACAAATGAAGCGTGAAACTTGCAAATGCGAAAGTATATTCACACGTTGATCATCTCGCAAACCAAAGGTTATGACGGTTGAGTTACTGGGCACAGGCCAATTATGGGGGTGATTCGCGTCCTGCCGTATGCAGAAATTGTTCTTCTCGCCTTTACGTTTGTAAAAAGGTCCTGGGACTTCTCTATTAAACTAATAGAGGTATGTTCTGTAATATTTGATGTTGTGTACTATAGTAGCTTTCTGTCTCCCTCTCTCTCTCTCTGTCAGGTGTGAGTTGTCTTTGTCAGTAATTTACAAATTAAGCGTGAAACTTGCAAATGCGAATGTATATTCACACGTTGATCATCTCGCAAACCAAAGGTTATGACCGTTGAGTTACTAAGCACAGTCTAATTATGGGGGTGATTCGCGTCCTGCCGTATGCAGAAATTGTTCTTCTCGCCTTTACGTTTGTAAAAAGGTCCTGGGACTTCCTTATTAAGCTAATAGAGGTATGTTCTGTAATATTTGATGTTGTGTACTATAGTAGCTTTCTGTCTCCCTCTCTCTCTCTGTCAGGTGTGAGTTGTCTTTGTCAGTAATTTACAAATTAAGCCTGAAACTTGCAAATGCGAATGTATATTCACACGTTGATCATCTCGCAAACCAAAGGTTATGACCGTTGAGTTACTAAGCACAGGCTAATTATGGGGGTGATTCGCGTCCTGCCGTATGCAGAAATTGTTCTTCTCGCCTTTACGTTTGTAAAAAGGTCC